>NC_091129.1:69047661-69678911 GCF_040183065.1 Periplaneta americana | reverse complement strand
AAAATGCATCAATATGAGGGGAAAGGGAAAAAAATTACACAGACAGACCAGTTAAAAATTAAAATAGAACTGCACAGTGTAGACCATTAATAAAGGGTCAGTCCTTTTGTGTTCTGTACTGGTTGTACATTTGCCTCTATTCCACCAACTTGAATTATTTTAATCTTTATTATACCTATAATATTGTACACGAACAGAGTTGCTTATTCGCGTAGTAATAATACTTTTGTACTGTACTTAAGGAAGATTTCAAATATAAACGTTTCTCAGCGTCGAAATTCAAAGTGGATGGGCAACTACCGACCACCTAGGAAAGCATTATTCCTGTATTCCTCGATACTTCATTAATACTTCTCAAAAATTCTGTTGCAATAATATAGGCGGGCGGGCGGACAGACAGACAGACAGACAGACGGACGGACGGACGGACAGATAGATAGATAGATAGATAGATAGATAGATAGATAGATAGATAGATAGATAGATAGACAGACAGACAGACATAGGTAGGGATAGACAGATTAGATAGATAGATAGATAGATAGATAGATAGATAGATAGATAGATAGATAGATAGATAGATAGATGGATGGATGGATGGATGGATGGATGGATGGATGGATGGATGGATGGATGGATGGATGGATGGACGGACGGACGGACGGACGGACGGACGGACGGACGGACGGACGGGCGGGCGGGCGGGCGGGCGGGCGGGCGGGCGGGCGGGCGGGCGGGCGGGCGGGCGGGCGGGCGGGCGGGCGGGCGGGCGGGCGGGCAGGCAGGCAGGCAGGCAGGCAGGCAGGCAGATAGATAGATAGATAGATAGATAGATAGATAGATAGATAGATAGATAGATAGATAGATAGATAGATAGATAGATAGATATTGAGCAATATTATACATACAGATGTACTATATTATCCGAATTTTCTCTTATATCCTATGCACGGGTCTTCTGACCGTACATGCTGTGCAAAATATGTCTTACTTTGTAGGTTTCACCCCCTCACCTATGATTAGATCCAACCACTCTCCAAAAGAACACACAGATTAAAATGAAAATGGCACAAACAAAACACATTATATAATATATCCTAAGCTAAAACAGACATAAAAGTGTATAATTGAGTAGTTACCATTATCCCTTCATTAGTTCGCATCACAAACTTCAATAGCTGAAGTTATAATCTGTCTCGCCTTCAAGAGGAACAACCCAATCTTTTGTTCGTATTCTCTATTCCCCACGAAGAAAACGTAAGCTACGGCCTATGTTAATACTTTGTGCTAACGTTTCTAAAAACCTCTGCATTTCATTTTTATTTTAAATATAATAACAAGTAGTGATCAAGAGGATTTGACTTCCCAAAAAAGACTAGCTTTTGAGACTATATTGCTGCCCGCATGACTGAAGCCAGTAGTACAGCTGTGACGAGTTAAGGTCACAGCTAACGGCAATACAGGAAAAAAAAACAGATGTGCTGTACAGTATTTTGATGAGAGTAGAATATCGGTGTCCATATTTTTGAGTTGATATATTTTAAGAAATTGTTGCTAGGCCTATAGTTCTTCCAGTGCTATATTTTGTTACAGTTTTCAGTGCCTAACCCCTTTATGAAACAATACATAGACCTGCAGAGAATACACTCTAATAATGTTAGACAATTTTATCCGAAAATTAGTAATTTTGACGTAAATATTACATAGGTTTATATCTTTGAGCTAGTTGGAAAAGGATGATAAAACTAGAAAGAACTAGAAGACCACGGATAATACTCGTATAACTGTTAATGGCTCTTGCAACTTACCCTCTTTGTTCTTGTAAATTTCTGTGATGTCTTCTCGGTCTCTGTCCCCGTTCGGATCGTAGATCCACGGCTTCTTTGTGAGAATCATACGCCCGATGCTGCGAAGAAAACATATTTGGTAATATAAATCTTTCTGGGGTAATGGCAATAACAATAAAACAAACTGTTTAAATTTAGAAAGTTTTTTTTCTCTGGACTGTCTTAGATATTTTCACCACAAGTGGAGTAACTTTTTTTTAGTTTATTATTTAACGACGATGTATCAACTACATGGTTATTTAGCATCGATGATATTGGTGATAGCGAGATGATACTCGTATTTGGAGAGATGAGGCCGAGGATTCGCCATAAATTACCTGGCATTCACCTTACAGTTGGGGAAAACCTCGGAAAAAACCCAACTAGGTAATGAGTCCAAGCGGGAATCGAACCGGCACCCGAACGCAATTTTAGACCGGCAGGCAAGCAGTGGCTCAAGTGGCGTAACTTAAATTTGTAACAGATTAATTTATATTATTTTCTTAACACCATAGACTACGATCCCACATATCAGAATTTTATTTATACGTATTTGACTTCTAGTGAAGTGGTGCACATTAATTGAGATCTTCGCTTTATGTATCACAAAGGATTACACTGTGAGTGTTATAAAGTGCCAATTTCTTCCTTCGGATACACATTAAAACTTCTTATTTTGTAGCTGCATGAAGTACTCCTATTAGTTACAAATAAATGTGGACATAATTACAGACGTGTGCAAATTATTAGACTCAAACGATAATATATGATTCAAGTAACATTTATTCTACAAAACTAATTTATTACACACTGTTTGCAACAATTAATATTTGGTATGAAATCCTTTGTTCTTTATCATCAATTTTATATTGTTTGACATGCTGTTCATGAAATTTTCACATTGTTTCTTGATGTCTTCATCCCTCTGCCATATTTGGACAAGTGCTTCTATGAGGTCCACCTTGGTGGTAATCGTCGTTTTCTTTAGTTTTCTCTTTACGATAGACCAAAGATTTTGAATTGGATTTGCGTCTGGGCTCTTACCTGGCCAAGGAAAGGACGTCTACATTATTTTCAGCCAGAAAATTAGTTACTGATCTGGCTTTGTGACAGAGTGCTCCATCCTGCACGAAGACACATTCACCATTAGGGAACCAGTCCCTCATTTGTGGAAAGATTCGGGTTTCTAGGACTTTTTTTGTACTGGTTCTGTCGCATAGAGTCCTACATAATTATTCTGTGGCCAGTAATTCATGATAATTATGAAAATGTAAAAAATGTGGTGCTGAGTCTAATAATTTGCACACGTCTCAATGTTCCGGGGCGGGGATCGAATCTGAGACCTTTGGCTGAGTGCGCTAACGTTCTACTGACTCAGCTTTACAGGGAGCTGTACATAAAAAGCCAGATTTGCATAATATACGTCATTGTTCGTTAACAGAAAACCCAATTCAAGTCACACAGAGTTTGTGTGCTCTCATTGTTGAGTCTTTGACGTCTTGTCAGCCCGCTTGAGGTATGTGGATATAAAAGGGGAAAATTGAGCCGGTGTCTGGTACGTTTCTGGTAGAGCGTTGGCATGATCAGCCGAAGGTCCTGGGTTTGATACTCGGCCCTGGATTAATTTTCACTTGAAATTATTCAAATATGGGAGTTTTGTAGCTACGCAATACAATAAGAAAACCGAAAGTCGTAATATCTTTAATATTTCATTCTTTTACGTATAGAGCTGATGTATACCTTCATGAGTGGACGAGTTCAGTACATATTATCCCCAGGATGAGATGTGACACGACAAAATGTATATATACGAGGAATTGTTATTTAATGGAATGGTAGTTTTTAAGCGTTGTTTTGGTATATATAAAAGTAGATGTTAACAAGATAACACTCAAATGTTTATTATTTGAAATAAATACCTATCGTAAATAATTTAATGAGCACTATTCAATAAATGTTAAAATTATTATCTGAAGAATGTTATATCATAACTAATTATTTAAGTTTAACGTTTAATATTATTGATATTCCTTTTTATTTCAGAGTAAGAATAGTTTTATTATTAGTGCCTTTAAGAAGCATTTGCAATGTATATATGGGGAAGAATGCAGTGTGTGAAATGGACAGGCGGAATAAGAAATGAAGCTATATTAGAAAGAGTGGGTGAAGAAAGAATGATGCTGGAACTCATTAAATTTGTTAGGTGAAATTAGATTATTGAATAGTTTGGTTGGTTGATCATGATTGACTATGTATACTTTAATTTTTCTATCTTTTTTCAGTGCTGCTTATACTTTATAGGAAGAGAAAAAGGAATTGGTTGGGTCACTGGCTGAGAAAAAATTGCCTACTGAAGGATGTACTGGAAGGAATGGTGAACGAGAGAAGAGTGCGGGACAAAAGAAGATATCAGATGATAGACGACATTAAGATATGTGGATCATATCCGGAGACTAAGAGGAAGGCAGAAAATAGGAAAGATTTGAGAATGCTGGGTTTGCAGTGTAAAACCTGCCCTAGGGCAGAAAACTATGAACGAACGAACGAACGAACGAATGAATGAATGAATGAATAAATGAATGAATTAGTTCGTTTCTTAAGATCAAAAGTGTTTAGTAGCATCGTATTCTCAATAAAATCGAATGTGTATTTATATGAACTTTTAAATTCAGGAGCAAGCTTTGCAAATGCTGGTTCAAAATCGTGAATCACTAACCCTGCGTACGTGGTACTTTAAATGTTCGTGGTTTAATACGATTAGTTGCGACCAGCACCCAAGTAGATAAACGGTTATTGCATTCATGTGTTTCATGCTGGACACACTCCCCGTTTCGCTTGATATAATAAAATATTTATGTTTTTGTGCGATTGTCCATCTCTCTTTTGTTTATTCTGTTACCTTGATGGTCAGTCACCCCACGCACACAAGTGTAATTCACGCACGGATCTGCTAAACTGAATGCAATATAGCTATGATACGTGCTCATCTCAATACATTCAAAAGAGGAACACAAACTCATTGGAAATATTTCTATTTAATTAGTTTCACAACCGATATTATCGCAAGGGCTGAAGCTTTTAAAAAACGTATTCTGTGCGAACTAGTAAAATAAATGTCTGCTATGACTTCAAAGGGTTCTAAAATTAAACTGCGTATGTCGATTGGATGATCGCATTGCGAAATTTAGTTTGTTAGGGAGATAGATAACTATAGCATCAGTTGTAAAGGATTATAAACTTCAGAGAACATTTATATCCCTACATGAATTTATCTGTTATCAAGAGGTTTGGAATAACTGATCAGATGACTAGTACCCGGTATAATATACAGCGTTGACCTCGGCTCTCGGCCTGGAATACGCGCAGCATACATGCTTGCATATCCGGCGTAGAATGCGACATTACAGATCAGTAACCCCGGCGTCTTTTTATTCATATAATTTTGATTAATAATAACATGCACAGAACTGTGTTTTACACGTATTTTATAATGGATACTAACCTGCACCGCAGAAGTTAACGTGGTGTCCATCTTCATTCACATTTTCTCGACATATTCTTTGAAAATTTTATTCACACGCAAATGTACTATTTGCAGAATGCTTATAATTTATCTTTTAATTTTGGGTCTTTGGTTCAGACGCACAAATTCTGTTTTGAAATGTGTCATATCAATGAATTTTCATACCAAACTACTGCAAAAATTTAATTAACACTTAAACTTTGAAAAACAGTTATTAACTTGTCAGACTGCTAGCTTGCCACCAACTGACATGTAAGCTAACTAAACACATGTCTGCTCTGGCCTTGAGCGTAGTATGACGCGGCATGTCTGAATCATCGATCCATAAACGTAAGCATGTCCGATGAGCGTCTTCCCGGCCAGGAACTCAGCTGAACGCTGTCCCATGAGGCAACAAGGTTAAGCATTACTGGAGTTTTCAAGTGGATGACGCACTTGCGTACTGGACTGGCTGCTCACGCGACTTATATTTGGTCAAGTGGGGCAGAATAAAACATGGACCACTTTAACAATTACATAAATGTTTACAATTTAAATTATTTAGACTATGTGTACTAGAATACACTATTTTTATTATTTAAATTATCATAAAGAATGTAGGCCTACATTGATCACACATTATTAATTACACTTTTATGTACAGTGTCGTGTATTGTAATGCAAGGTATTTTATTTAATAATACTACTTATTTTGTAAATAGTGTATAATAGTCTAAATATGTTCTCAATGTAATCCCACATCCTTTATAATAGTGGAAATAGTAAGAATAGCTTATTCTAGTGCACATAGTGTAAAGGGGCCGTCAGTCATTGACTACTTTCAAAAGCCGATTACCAAAAAATTGCTTTACAACTCTACAATATCATCATTCTTCAAATATTACTTTGCAGAACGTGATTTTTATTTTTAATGCATCAATTTTTCTTCATTATAGTAATCATTCCTTTCGTGCAAATTATCTTATTTAACAATAACTTGTTATTGTTTAACTCTTAGACTTACACGTATCTAAACACATCTACATTTGGTATTACTATTATTATTAGTCTATTACTATTATTATAATAATTATTATTATTATTATTATTAGTATTAGTATTCAATTGTTTTCTATATTGCTGTTATTTATAATAATATTTGCTATGTATTTTTATACTGGTTAAGTTAAGACAAGAATTTTAAGCAGTGGTCATCAGCATTCGCTGAAATGGATAACGGATAAGCAGTGTAACTGAATATGCACCGTTCTGCAGAAGGGATAGGGAGAAAGCATACTCGCTAACAGCCACGAAAGCACGATAGTGCAGTGTCTTATCCGCGGGTACTAGACGCTAGCCAGAGGATGCATTGTGCTGATGACCGTTTCCTTAAAGCCTTAACTCTGCCAGTAAAAATAAATCAATAAAATAAATTGATAAAGAATTTAAATTGTGGGAAAAATCATATTAATGTCATTCGTTATCACTAGAATGCATTGTGAACAGTCTGCAGGATTTGCTTTTGAATCATGAACACAACGTTAACTGTACACAAACAAAATGCAAATGTTTCCTAATAGTACCTGTGTCGCGCGTGAAACATGACGTCACGCCAATATAGTCTAAGAACAACTAAACTTATCTCTGTACGCCCTGGAACAGAGTACGGTTCTAGTTATAACAATGACTTTGTATCATATCATATTTTCAAGTCATGTACCATTTTCTTCTCCTTGGTATGGAGGAGAGGCCCGAAGGCTAGCACTGCGCTTCTAAAAGGTTTATTGTCCCTTATCGCTCTTCTAGCTAGTAATGAATTTTTCAAAGTATGAATGGTCGCGATTTTTTTAGATATCGTTACTAAACTGTGTGGTGCCATATGCAGATTCAACCTCAACGTGTTACTTCCTGCGCCACTAGAGAGTCCTGCCACTCCCCCGAAAACGTATTATGCCTCCTCACACTGATGTCATTTGTACACCAGTCACAATACTAATTCATACCATAAAGTTGTGGATAAATACTAAAAAAACAATCATAATGAATGTTGAAATTGAGAGCGATGGTGAAATAATGAAGGGCCATTGGAGAACCCCGAGAAACCTCTTAGGAATTTCGATTTTATCAACCACAAGCACGACTTTGCCATCCCCGGGACACGAACTCAGGTTCACAGTCGTCGTAAGCCAGTGGTCTTCTCACTGAGCTAGCAATGCATACTTGTACTATTTGTTACCCTTGCAAGTTATTTTGCATAAAGACTTAAGAGACATGCATTAAGATTTATTTTACCTTATTTTATAATTATTAAACACTTTGTGCTAATAATGTTTGAAATTGGTTATATCTTTCATTGTAAATATTTAGACATTAATCTGACTTCAGTTGTAGCTTTGTCAGGTCTTGCATAAAGTATAAATGTAATAATGCTAGCATTACGTTAACCTTACACTTGGGGAATATGACAAAAATCAACCTGGTAATTAGTCCAAGTCAGAAGGAAGTCGGAAAATAATAATATTTACGTATTCTGTTTCAAGTTTAGTCAAAACTTACCAGAGATAAGTCTTGACTGAACTTCAAACAAAATACGTATAAATACATAACTTATCATATCAAACATGTTTTAAAAATTTATTAATATTTAGTTATTTATGAGGCCTTCTCTTCCACACTAACATAAGTGAAATATACATTCAAACAATAACAACAGTAGTAATACTAATACTTTAATATAAAATCATTATCTTAAAGTGATGAGGAAAATTATTCGCAGTTGCGTAACGGTCCCTCTTCCGTACAAAGAAAGAGAAAGAGAGAGAGAGAAAAAAACAAAAACGTCCCATCAAAATTGGGGCTCCGTAAGTTGAAAGCGAAAGAAGAGATCGGCTTTTCTAAGTAGGAACAATTAGTAATACTGTTCATATCCTGCTTCTATTGTCCTGCACAAGGCGAGAATTTCTTAATTTCGACTTTTCCTCCCAATGACTTTAAAAATCACGATTTACACTGGTTCACCGACTCACCGACTCAGTCACTCAATCAACCAAATCAATCAATCAATCAATCAATCAACGAACGAACAACTGAATGAATGAATGAATGAATGAATGAATGAATGAATGAATGCATGAATTAATTAATTAATCAGTCAGTCGGTAAATAAATAAATACATAAATAAAATAATTAATTACTACATTAAATGAATCAATTAATGAATCAATCAATCAATCCAAACCATTGAATCAAAATTATCAGTCAAATCAAATAAAATTAAATCAAATAATCAATAAATTAATCAATCAACCAATCAATCAATCTATCGATCAATAACCAGTCAGTCAATCAATTCATGAAATCAATTCAATGAATCCAATTCAGTGAATCAATCAATCTATCCAATGAAATCAGTCAATAGATTGATTGATCAAAATGAATGAATCAATGATTTATTTAATAGGCCTATATCGTCATTGTTCCTGCAATAACTCCTATGTGCAGAATATAACATTTTTCAGTAGGAAGAAAAAACACATTTATTCTTTCTACGGCAGCCGTACATTGGAGACTGTCAATTCTTACATTTTCGAAACAAAGAAATATAATTACATATAAGAGATTTTATTACTTGCTATATCACTATTTAAGTTATTTAATAGAGTAAAAATCTGAAAATCGGTAAATTTGTCACATAGAAGTTATTGCGGAACAACGATAATATGAATAAATAAATGAGTTGCGAATTATTTAGGCCTACTCAAGCTACTGCCAAGTTACAAAAAGACGTTTGTTTATGGAACACAAGAGTAAGTAAGGTACCAAGTAATGATGTTGTCATATTTTGAGATATATCCACAGTCTACTATATACAGTCACGAAGCTTGAATTTTGAGGGTGCTAGAAACAATAGACTGTGGCGGTACTATTTTGCATTGCCTGTAATGAGGCGATATTAGCGATCCTAATGGTGAGCAACTACCTAATGTTTGCATATTTACTACGTATTGAGCTTCACGACTGTATATACTAGACTGTGATATATCTCAATGACTGTCTGCCATTTCATACTTTTTCGTCCTACTACCTATGTGACTATGAGCGCGATCCGAATGACATCTTACGGAAGCAATGATAGTACAAAAGTTTCGTTCTTTCAAGTCAAGGAAAATAATAACGAATATTCACGATATAGAATAACTCTTCTCGGGTTCTCAGCCAGGTGAGTTGGAGATTAGCTTCCAAGCTTTCGAAAGCTTGGAAGCTAATCTCCAACTCACTTGGCTGAGAACCCGAGAAAAGTTATTCTATATCAAACGCCGGGAAAGCCTTAAGTCATACATTCACTATATAGTTACAATAGTTCAAATCAGCCATTTTCAACTGGTGCGCCGCGAAAAAATGAAAATAGCAAAGCTTGTCGTAGCAAAAATGGGAAAGATAAAAGTGAGTCCACAAGAGTCAACATTCAGCGAACGCGGCACAAGTCAACATTTACTAAAAACTGTTCCCCGTGGTTGGGAACCATTGGTTTAGATCACATGACTGTGCTGCGGGATTTTCAATTACAACTTTAGTGTGCCAAATGTTGAAGAAGGTTGAAAATCGCTGGTTTAAATGAAGGATTTATTATTGTTTTAACATTTTTATTTGAGTGTATGTTGCATACGACAAGGTTCATACTCTACGAGTACATCGTGTAGTAGGATGAGAATGTATTAAAACGTTGTGTATTGAAAACTTACTGATATTTGTTTGAATCTATCTTGGCATAGTTGTTGGGATCTGTGGTGTCCTCTTTCCATCGTACCAGGTCTGCGTTGACGGTGGACAACAGGAAGGACACATCGTAATTGAAGCCAATTACACCACATTTGACCGCTTCTACCGATGCTGGGCCACACTGGTACACTCCTGTAACACCCAAATTACGTCATATGGCTTTACACCAAAATACAGTTACATCTAACCTCAAATTCATGTTTATACACAGTATTAAATACAAGTTCATTAATTATGATATAGCGACGTTATATTTATACCTATGCCGACTGTTACTTTTCTAGGAATTTTGGGCGATGTACAAAACAACTGATTTCCGGATCTGTGGATTGAAAGAAATTGTGCATTTCTAAGGCCGGCGAGAAATCCAGACCCTATTCTGCTGAACATCTCTAGTAGGTAAAATGTGAAAAATGATTTCTACGAAGTGAGGATAAGAGATTTACACCACTCCAGAGGTAGAATGAGATGAACAATTACAGGAAAAACTCCAATGTGCTTGATTGAGTAAGGAAAGAAATTGAATTTCGTTACAACATGTACCGAGACGTTAAAGGAGCTTATATCGAAATTTATTAAATGGGTAATAAAACCGTTTTAACTTGATTTTCTTATTAAAGTTTCATATCTATATTGTACTTTTTATGACCAAAGATTGAAACCCCCAACTTCATTCTCGGAAATCTTGTAGCACTTCATTCCAATCTATTTTTAATATTGTAAATGATAAATTAAATGAGGAGTGGTGGAGGATGTTGGTGGAATGAAAGGGGAAACGGGGTTATTTCGAGAAACTCTTTATAACATTTGCTTTGTCCACCAAAAATTCCATCACAACCAGTCCAGGGATCGAACCCTGGCCGTTGAAAGCATCACTTCTACACTGAGCAAACACAAAAAAATAGCTCAGTATATTGAGAAATTCGTTCCTTTCTAGTTGAGCGGCTAGGTTGTAAAATTCTTACAAAGAAGTACGTACAGAGTGTCCCAAATTGATGTATATACATTTTGAAACACTTTTTCTCAGCAACGAGATGAGACAGAAATACGATTTTTGCGGTTATGTATTCCTTAAGCCCGTACATGTTCAAAATATCCCCCTTCCGCCACAGTACATTCCCAACAACGACGTAAAACAGAGCGACATATCAACTGGATTGTTGTTAATGGAATATCATTACAGGTATGTTCAATCTGAAGTCTCAGTTCCTCCAATATTTTTGGTTTTGTGGCGTACACTGTGTCCTTTAGAAGTCTGGAGGGGTTAAATCCGGAGATCGAGGCGGGAACTCCCATCTACGTCTCTTCGCCTCCCCAAAGGTCTTTTTCTCTCCGGTCTCCGAACTAACACTCTACTGTATATACATCTTATTTTGATGATGATGATGATGATTATTATTATTATTATTATTATTATTATTATTATTATTATTATTATTATTATTATTATTATTTAGTTAACTGTCCAAAGACAGATCCGAACCTCACAAGTGTCACCAAGAAGACACCACTAATAAAGGCAGTTCCTTTCCCCCCTCCATTGCATACATCGCCGACTAGCTACATATTACACTAGTCAGACTTCAGATGCATACAAATAATTGTTCTTCCTCTGACTCATATCAAGTGAGATGTACTGCCTGATAATAGATTTACATATTAGCCAGAACCTGAATCAGAGGATATTATTATTATTATTATTATTATTATTATTATTATTATTATTATTATTATTGTTATTATTATTAAAATTATTATTACTATTATTATTATTTAGCTTTCGGAATTCGCACTAATTATTTCACGTAGTGCAACAAAATTAAATTTTAGGTTAGGTCACCTGAACCATAACTGTTTATTCACACCAATAAATTTTATGTTGCCAGCCAAAATATACTCGTATTTCAATATTATATCCATCATAAGTAAATAAGACATGAGTATTTTTTTATTGTTTCAATATGTAGGATTGTGATTTTACCTGATTTGGCGATATCTGGTAACAGTCGGTATCATTGAAAATACGGCCATATTAGTTTTTTTGGGTACTAATATTTTGTGAATCCCACTATAAATGGAGTGCATAGCACTGGGCTTCGTGTTGAAGTTAACACTAGGACACACGAGTTGTGAAGAAGCATTCTCACCGTCGCTTGTTTCCTGAGGCGTGGCGTCAATGGCTTGCCATCCCCCGTAGCCTTTGGGCAGATCGGGGCGTGCCATCCACACGTCGTTCCACACGTGGTAGTTCCAGATGGAGTCCTCGCCCTCTGGGTTGGTCGGGTCGAAGTCTAGCAGCTCCATCTCTGTGTCGTAGTACCTGTCTATTGTCAGAGAGGCATTGGCGTCGTGAGCGGAGACCAGGTTCGACACTGGGCGGCAGGGAATGCCCAAGGCGCGGCACACTACAACAGCGTACACGCAATTCTAGATTTCGACAATATATATTGACCCTAATTAGCAACATTTGACTTATAAATTACACCAGTCTAATTTATTAGCCGTTTATATGCGAAAATTAGTCGTTGAAACAATAGAGAGTTTTTGCCCAGCTTGCTAGCATTTACTATAACGCTGTCAGCTGATTGATGTTCGACATATGCGTTTCTTTGCCGTAACAATACACTAATAAAATGACACGCTAATCCGTTCATTTAAGGTGGAACTTCACGGCAAATAAACGACATTATAGGCTGTCTTTCTAACTGAAGTGTGCGGAAAGACGCTGAACCATAGTTCACAATTCGTTAGATTCCTTTTTATCAAAGGAGAAAGTTTTGTTTTTGTCGCTAGAGAGTGCTGAAAAAATTTCTAAATCCCTTTTTAAGTAGGCCTAATAGAACATTTAAAAGAAATTGTTAACGAAAAACAATTAAAAATTGTTAAATTGGTGACACTGACTACAGACATGGGCGTAAGTTAGACTTCGTGTGAACATAACCTGAAATAATATTTGTCGATATTCATCAATTTACTTAAATCTAATCTAGGCTTCGCCAAGCCTTGTTCCTGAATGTTTCTTCTTGTATCAATATTTAATGTCATATGCTCTACTAAATGATATCCAAATGATGTGAGCTGAAGATTTTTTCCCATATTTCTTTTTTCTTTACCGTATCCAATCACTCTTAACTGGGCAAACACTTTTTCATACTAAATACCGTTATCGTAGTTACCGTATTGTCACGTGATATAGGAAACATGTCAGGAAACATGTTATTGCAAAAACTTTGTAATGTTTCACAAATGTACCCAATTTCAAATTATATTTTATTTCATACTAAATCACACTTTCACGTTATTTAAAATAATCCATGCTTTTGTGTGTATATACAGTGTTCCAAGAAATTCAAATACACTTTCGTAAAGATTATACCGGGTGAGTTATATGAGGCTTATTTACGCTAAGTTATGCAATCTAACTCATTCACAGTCATTTTCGTGAACGCAGTACTCATAATCATTATCCTAAATGCAAAAGTAATTGGTGCCTGTTATACGAGATGAGATGATCCCGAGTAATTTGTGCGCAAAATGATTTGATGTGACGAAGCACAATAAATTATACTGAATGATATAGTGAATGCTCATAATTTTGTATATTTGTCTCCAGAAAATCCACACAAACATGTTGACAAGGCGGTCAATTTACCGAGACTCAATGTCTGGTACGGAGTTTAATTGAATCATAATTCTTTGAAAGACCAGTTACTGGCCTTCTGTACCTAGACAGCTTCACACATAAAATTCTTTCTGCCGTTCGTGCAATCTATGAATATGAGCGATTTTATTTCCAACAAGATGGCGCACCACCACACTACCAAGACGGTGGAACCTACGCCGACGAAAGCATGTCAGGTCAATGGATTGAACGAAGAAGTGTTCTTGAGTACTCATTTCGTTCACTTGACTTAACTCTTCTCGACACAATTTACTTATGATGTGCCATAAATGATGTGTGTATCGCTAAATCATCTACATTGGCGGAGAGATTACGTGAGAAACTGAAGCGACGTGTGCGATTATTACTGTGGACACATCCATCAATGTTGTTCTTGGAGTAGTTCACCGAGCTCAGAAGTATCTGGATACTAATAGTAGTTGTTGTACATGGTGCACAGTCATTCTTTGATGTGTGCATCTATTTAGCAAATAAAGTTTCTGTAGTGATATTTTATACGTTACAGTGTGTTTATACAGAGTGATTGAAGAGGATTTACCATCCTCTACGGAGCTTATTTCTGAAGACATTTTGAGCAAAAAATGTCATATAAACATAGTTCATATTCTCAATATTTTCAGAGTTACACTAATGTTGTTTGAAAATACGTTTTTTTCTTTAGTTTGAAGGTAAAAGAATAATAAAAATAGAGAATGAACCGTTCAGAAGTATCATTTCTTTAATTGGTAAGTATTATGAAGCTAAAATTGTCCTGTGAACTCGTTAGTTGCTTCGTACAGACATCTTTTTCTATTTTTAATTAGAAAATTACATTATTCTTACGCACTTATCACAACAAATTTTACAAACCACACCAATTCCACCGATTTAATTATTTTCAGTTCAATTTTGCATCCTGATTTACAGTCTTGGAGAGGTTACAACACATTTTTAAAAATGTCGCCGTCCGCTAGAGTACACTTGACCGCACGCTTGTGAACGGCACTCGTCGCTCTACGTAACTGCATATGGCTTACTTTGATTTCCGTAGCGGTCTCGCTGGCTGCTGACTGCACACTGACCAAGATCACGCGTTCACAGCAATGCGTTCCAATAACGAAACGTAACTCTGTAAATATTGAGAATAGAACCCATGTTTATATGACATTTCTTGCTCAGAATGTCTTCAGAAATAAGCTCCGTAAAGGACGGTAAATCCTCGTGAATCACCCTGTATTTCTGGACCACTCTGTATTTATAGAAGCGAATTTTGCCCTGGTACGTTTCCCTTTATATTCTATTACACCTTTCCACGTACAAAGATTGAAAATGGATATTTTCCGGTTAGACACTGACCTGTGGTAACGACACCTGCAAACACCCAGCATTGCCCATACTTGACCTCGTTCTGCGTCTCTAGGTACTCCTCCAGGATGGGCACTGACCCAGTCCAGGCGGCTGGTGGCGTTCCATCTTCGTATTTTCCGTCCCATCGGCCTGTCAAAACCCCCATGTCGCTGTCGTTGGAATTCACCTGCAAACACAATAGCTCACTTCACAACATTTTCTATTCAAGTGGGCGATATAATTGGACATTTTTAAAACTCTTTGGAAGGATATGCTTTTAGATAATTTCTCATACTTATTTCATAAAAGTTTCCACAGTGCGCTTCTGCCCAATTCTGGGCTAATAAAGCCTATGCATGCGAAGCATTGTTTGGAAGGATATGCTTTTAGATAATTTCCTATATTTATTTACAGAAAAGTCTCCACAGCACTTCTGCTCAAGTCTGGACCAACAAAATCTATGTATGCATGCGAATCGGTCGGCGCGCAGCGTAGACAGCAAACCTATCACGTAGTTCAGCTTATGTATGTTACTTTTATGATAATAGTATGCAAACGATCATAGTTTTATTTCATAGCGCGTATTAAGAGAAGTTATTCAAAGTTGTGTCCGTCTTCATGAATACATTCCCTATTTGTTTTGATGAAAACAGAATTGACTCGTAAAATTCTCTCTCCGTAATTAATTCTTATAATTCCTCTCATGTCATTAATTTCGTTTATACTCTATAAAATGGTGTTTATTCATGTAGATTATGTTTATGGTTCCCTAATAATAATCGCACAAGGATTTTGTGGAATGTGCGGGTTGTGACCCTATAGAAATTATCCTCTTATCAAACAAACACCTTCCTTTGTTAATTTAAAAGAATAATTTACAATAAGGTTTGTGGAAAGCCTTTTTGAAAATAAGTACAGTCAATTCCGGATATAGTAAACCTGTACGGACTTGCATATTTCGTTCACTATATCCGAGGTTCACTATATACGAAGTGTCTCTCCCCTAACCTTAAATAACAGGAATGAATGAAATTGTGAACAAGAAAGTAAAATACTATGCAATAATTAAAATATTTCATTTTTATGGAATTGATTACACTGTATACTGTCCCTCACAGTTGATTTACTTAAACTAAGCTGTCGACTCACGTGCGCTTTCGAAAGACCGCGTTCAATGTTACTTGTAATATTCGCCTTATCTTGCACATTTTTATACAGTACTGGTACATTCACTTATCTAACACTAGAAACACACTGATCAGGTAGAAATGACAAAACGCTGTCATAGTGTGACTGTGTACTCAGCCTTGGAATTTCCCGCGTCACTTAATGTTAGCTGGAAGGGGGTTGATGAAGTTTTAAAGCTCATTTATGCTCTGGACATAATGTCTGTACCCTTTTAATAAAAGAAGGGACTCTCATTTTTCGTTGTTTCGATGCTATCCGTCATAATGGAAATGTTTCTAAGAACAAAAGGCAATCCTTCGACGGTAGAGGATTAGGAATAACAGTAGAGTAGTGTGTCTGAAAACAGAATGACAACCCTTCGACGGTGGAGTGAGGCAAGGTCGTCACGCGCTACCTGGATTTACAGTACAGCTCATTGTCTAGGAGTCACCAATCCTTTGTCCTTTGACTAAAGGAGTAAGAAACTTAGAATGTTGTTCTCAACACATTCTTTCAATTTTGTACAAGAAGGTCTGACTTCAAATAAGAATTTGTCAGGATACAACTCTTGTAACTTCAATTTTTAAATTTCACTAGAACCGAAGCGAGGGTTCACTATAAATGGAAATGTTAATGTACTTTTTACGCAATATATGCGGATCGGGACCAACGATTTAGGTTCACTATAGCCGAATGTTCAATATAACCGAGTTTACTATATCTAGAGTGACTGAATTTTCATTCTCGCTACCTGACAATTGAAGAAACGTCGCGAATATTTGTGTGCGCTCTCTCTCTGAACTTATTATGTCTTCAAACATACAGACCCTGTTGTTATTCTAGTAGTTACAGTACACCAGTTTTGACATCATGCAACGGAACTTAACACATTATTTGGGTATTATCTAAGCTTTGGGATGTATTTGTTCTCTGGAGCAACATGGCAACGAAAATGAAACCATACTCACCAGAGAAAGTTACTAGGTTGGAATCAACAATACTGTACCGTCAACAATGTCATAGAAATCCTAATTACAAAAACTCAATTCGATTTACTTTGTCGGGCGGCCATAATATTCTTGCATAATATTAGCTTTGTAAGGTTCCAGTCTTAAAAGTTTATTAGCCGTACGGGCTGATATTTTTTAAACACGACGCAGATATTTTTTCTTTGGACCAATTAAATGCATCAATTCCATCCACTTTTGTTCCGTTAAAATTCTTGGTTTTGAATTAGGAATTATAGCGTTTAGTGATCCCGTAAAAAGAAGTTGTCTCTTTTCCTACATCGAACGCCAGAGGATCTCTTTTTAAATTGCTACACACATATCGGCACGAATCTGTTTTCACATATATTTCATTCGAAAAATTCTTTGTTCGAGCTTGAACTTTCTGGCTGATATTTCAATGGTCTAACAATCTAATTTAATGTACAGGGTGTCTGACGTAAACCGTTCATGAATTCTTTTAGGCATCAGCACAACGCGACTAGAGGTGGGCACTTTTCGTCGTTGAAGTTATCTAATTCGCAGCGCTTATATTTTAGTCTTAATAATGATTAAAATAGCTAAGAATAATAAAAAAAACATAGAAGGGTAGACTGCTTAATATAATTCATACGATGCATTCAAAGAGAGAAACATTAATTTCTAATACGTGAATCTCTCAAGGTAGTTTATGGCTCTCAGATAGATTAATAAGTTCTATGAATATTTCGAATACCTGTGAATGTTAGATCCCCGGTTCTCCTTTTCGTTCTTTCCAGTTTCGAACTCCGGTGATTCTAGAACATTCTATTTAAAACTACTTTAAAAAAAAAAAATATATATATATATATATATATATATATATATATATATATATAATCGATCGAAACATCACATGAACTAGAATGTTCCACAGAAGTGCCTATAAAAGCTCGAATCCTGCCTTCGGTAATCATTCATGTTTCTAATCTTGTGACAGTAGAAGTGAAATATATCGAGAGAAGAATATATATAACTTGTTCCAGCAAGCAGAATACGTCAATATGGTCCAACTTGGTCTACCCAGGATGTGACGTTCTCATTGTAGTGTCACTAGAAGTGACATACTCAAAAATTCTTTAAATGAATTAATAAATTGCATAAATTCAGAGACGGTATCAGGTGAAGTTCCTGGGAAGCCCAGTCAGTAGAATGCTAATGCACTAAACCAAAGATCCCGGGATCGATACCCGGCCCCGAAAGAATTTTTCCCTTGAATTTATTCAAATCTGCTTCACAGGAAGCTTTACCTGAAAGCTAGATTTGCATAACAAATTTCGTTACACACTACGGTGTCCATTTTTTAAAGGTATTTTTTATTATGTCCATTAATTATTCCGAAAATTAATATGAGGGACGAGATAACTTACGCATTAAGAAATAATATCGGGACTGCAAGAAGAGCAAGTTACTCAATAAAAAAACTATCCAATGATAAATGTGACTATAAAAAACATTGGAAAGTCGAAAGAAAATAAATAATTAACAGATTGACTGCACATGTTTAATATAACATTATCATACGAAGACATACACATGGTAATATACAACCCTGATTCCGCCTGCGAAACCCTTAAATACCTCCCACATATCTAGGCTGATATTTGGGCTGCCTAAACAAAAATGAACGGCTTAAATCAGATACCTTTGTACATACATTAAAATTATCGCACATTTGAAAGAGCCGTCTTAATCTTTAAGAGACTTATCACACTGCACGGTGAAGACAATTACGAAACTAAACTGCATGACATACACGCACATTACGTGGTCTTGAGGTGGCGTGACATCAGCAGAGTACGATTCGTCCTGCTCTCTCGGCCCAGATGTGAAAAGAACGTTCTGTAATTTGAGGCGTGTTAAAAAATCTGGGAAAACTCAATAAAAATGACAATCAATTTCATTGAGGAAGAGTGTAGACTTCTACTTTCCTATCAGGAATCGAACTTGAAAGGAAATGAACTAATGTATAAGTGAATTTAAAAGGACGATATTGTAAAAGAGGTTATTTTCGTAGTTGAAGTCCGGAGTTTTATTTTTCCGGGTTAGGATGAACATTGCAAAATATGTAAACAGGTGATTAACAACTATTAAAGTACTACAGTGAGTTACAGTTACGCGACTTGCACAATATTGTTATCAGTCACCAAGTTTATTCTCAAAGAACAGAAAAATGTCTCTGTGTTAGACGTGATGGCTTCCAAATAGGGAGATAAAGGGAGTTAATGTTTTCAGTTAAGCTAGTACCAATTACACGAGAAAGCAGTATTCAGAAAATGATTAGCAACCACAATGTGAAGGGAATTAAATAAATAACTCGAGCGAATGAAATATAATAGAAGCTTGCCAATCAAAAATCTGGCAATCTCAAATTTCGGAAAATCAAAACAGAGAAAAATAAAATCTTAACTGAAACTTTAGCCAACCTCACTGAATTGGGATATTTAAAAAAATCAAGGATAATATTAAAAAAAAGAATACTCATACATTTGAAGTCCCCTTGAGGTTCGGGTTGAAACTTTTACAAATGGTTTTCAAGAAATAACAAATGATTAGTCAGTCACACATTGAACTTTTCGTTCTGCAAAGGAATTTTACAATGTGACATTTCTTTGGATCACGTTTCTGTGCATTTAAAGGACAAAACTAAAAATCTTTCAATCATTTATTACCATAATACACTGCTCTCTTAAACTAACTGAGCATATTGGAAATTCAACCAACGGCTTCCCTAAAACACGCTATGAAATATTTCATATGAAACAATTTTTATCTCGAAAGGAAGCAAATACGAATCAATTGTATTAAACTTTTTGTTTGAAATATCTCAAGGAATAATCCCCTGAAATTAATGACATTAGTTCACTCTGTATAATAACTATACTCCAAGAAGAATAACAATGGTGTCGAAAAACAAATCTGTAATGGATGTAATATTCATTGTGTTTCAAATAGAGAGAAAAGCACACACATTTTTAAAGTACTTCTGCTTACGAGTATAATTCTTGTTTGTGCATTTTCTAAAAGTCTTTGATAGGTAAGAAAGGAAAAAAAATGTGTCTTTAAAATTTACATTTCTCAATCTTTTTATTCGATGCCGGGTGCTTGAGTCTTGCATGATTCGCTCGAGCGACCATATGTAGGAGTGACGCTCAAAGCTCTACTTCTTTTAGCCGCCACAACGTTGGCTTCGATGCACCGTGGTAGGCGAATAACACAGCACTACATGGTAATGATTAATGGAGCAATCGAACCCCGATTATCAGGGTAGAAAGCGAACCATCTTGTAGTTTGACTAACAGTTTCCTTAATGTTAAAAACAGTTAACTCAATTGAAATGTTATAGAACTTTTGAACATTCTTTAGACCCTACTTAAATGCAACAATTGAAGTCGATTATTTTATAAGACAAGTTGGCAATCTCAAGAGGTATCAAGATTATTCTCTCAGATCGAGTATTTCAAATATCAAGGATGAAATTAAAATGTATCTAAAAATGTTTAATATAAAATGAATAAGTATAAATTCATATGTTATATAAGGCAATGAACATAGTTCCAATCGTGAAGAATGGGTATACTTTACGATTTAAGAGAACCCGTTTGTTAAAAGTACTGATAAATATGACTCCATCTCAGCCAAAAATTATCATGAAATTACAAGACTTCAAACAAAGCCATCGAGCATAAGAGAAGCTGTGGTCAAAATTTTATCTTTATTTATTCTAATGACTGAGTAAATAATATCAATTAAATATGCATAATTTATAAATTAGGAACCAATATCACTGAAAATACTAAAGCAATGGGCTTGGAACTTATGAATACATATAACAACACCTTTAGTAATAAATCAGTGTAGTTTAAAATTTATGGGTAACAAAAATCTAATTGATAGTAATTTTCTTTCATGTAGGCTAATTTGTATGAATGAAGAAAGATGAGTGAAACGGAGAAAAATTCTCTCCGGCACCGGGATTTGAACCCGGGTTTTCAGCTCTACGTGCTGGCTGATGCTCTATTCACTAAGCCACACGGATTCCCATCCCGATGAATCCTCTCATTTTAAGTTCCACCTCTTGGGTTCCCTCTAGTGGCCTACCCTCATGCACTGCTAGATGTATGACAGTGGGACCATGTCCACACACATGTGCAGAGGTGCACTCGTTATGAGTGACTAAGTGGCCGGGATCCAACGGAATAAGCGCCGTCTTAAATCACTAAGTGATTATTCGCATATCATATATTATATGCACGGAAATATACGTACTTCGGTGCATCATAATAATATAGGTATAATATATAATTTGCATCAAGTTTTCTTTCAATACCAGGATAATTATACATGCAAATAATATATTAATAATAATAATAATAATAATAATAATAATACTCTGCATTATTCCCCAGTTACTGTTATATGCCCGTAGAAAATATCATGATAGATTACTACTTTCTGAGATACGAGTAAATGTAGGCTACCTAGAGAACAAAAAAACGTGATTCTGAGAAACAAGCACTTCATAACATGGCGTGACATTTAAAAATCTTAGGCACGCGGCCATTTAAAGGCAACTAAGGACATTGAACAATCTCGGAACATATATAGAAAGAAGTGAAATAATCCTACAGGTTTTCAGAGCGAATAGTTAATGTTACATGTAACAAAGCAGTGTAATACCATATTGGTGAAAAGTTAATAGTTTTCTCAGAAAAAAAAAACGTTTTTCCCAAATGTTTAACACCCTCTTATTCGGTAACTGTCCCGCGCCGTGGCGTCGCGGTCTAAGGCATCCCGCCTAGGACTCGCGTTATGGAATGCGCGCTGGTTCGAGTCCTCATGGAGGAAGAAATTTTCTCATGAAATTTCGGGCAGTGTATGGGACCGGTGCCCACCCAGCATCGTGATGCACTTGGGGAGCTACGATAGGTAGCGAAATCCGGTTGCGAATACCAGCTATAACGGCTGGGGGGATCATCGTGCTAACCACACGATACCTCCATTCTGGTTGGATGATCGTCCACCTCTGCTTCGGCATGTGGGCGTGAGGCCAGCAGCCGGCTGGTCGGTCTAGGCCCTTCACGGGCTGTAGCGCCACGGATTATTATTTATTCGGTAACTATACCTAATAAGATCCTGATTTTTGTCAATGTCGATACAAAATTGAATAAAGAATGCTTTATCTCTTTGGTGTATTTCAATAACGTGGACGGTTTTTGTGTTAAATTTAACTTTAAAAGCACTAATTTGAAGACACTTAACAATGCAATCAGATTGTAACGTTGTAACCAGAGAGGGAGGTGAAGGGTAGTTGACCTTGCAAAGAGACCTGATTTCGTTGATCTCTTACATCTGTATTGCGAGAAGAAAACCCAGTGTGTTAGCGGCAAACTTCTAACTTAACTTCCTAATTAACCGTGTATTTAATTACAAAACTTAATACAGCTGTTCTATTCATCTAAGTATACTCTATCGTCCCTTTCAATCTGCAGGATTATTTCACTTCCACCTTGTATAACCAGTACCGGTATATAAAATCGGTCAAAATTTAAAGGTAAATGTTATTTTATGAAAAAATGAAAAACGATATTTTGGGGGAATTTTAACATACCGGTTATCTTAAATTGTATAGCTTTATCACTTTACATAAACCAAGACAATTTTAATATCAGTCCACTTGACATCATTCACCCGACAGCTTATACCTTACAGCGATTGATTTGTACTCACAATCTTGGAAATGGCACGGGTAACGTAGATAGGGTTGCCGCGGTTAACTGGAGCAACGTTGGTCCTGCTCAGCATGAGGTCGATGGCGGGCAGCACAGCGTCATCGAACTGGCCGTACACCCACTCACGTCCTCGAGAAGAATTATAGGGTCCCACCCAGATCTTGCCCACGTCACTCAGCACGTACTCGTCCAGAAGGCGTTCGTCACTCATGTACACCTGATCGCCTGTGGAACAGGACAAGAACATTCTTCATTGGTTCCTTCCTTCAATGTCTTATATGTTTAGAGTATTGTCCTTTGCTGTACAAATATTTTAAACCGAAAAGTAGTCAATTAAAAACTATTTTATTATTACACAGGGTGTTTTGTAACATGTGAGACAAATAGAACATATTAACATTTGTTCCATTTAACCTTGGTTCCAAGTTATATTCATTTTTGTATGTCAAGAATCTGAAGCGACTTACCGTTACAAAAAGTGCTTAAAATAGTCTTTTTCAGCCTGACCGCAAACCTGAAGTTGTTTCACAGACTGCAGTATTCTTTAAAATATATCAGGTGTTTGTCGGATAAGTTGGCAGCCATCTTGAATACGCTAGGTATTTCAATGTCGGAAAAAGGTTGTGAATAAATTGTTTTCAACTGGTTCCACAAATAAAAATCCAATTAATTTAGATCTGGAGAACGCGCAGACCAGCCATAGTATATCTACGAGTCGAGAGATAGCTTTAACCTTAGATCATATATGTAACAGATAGGTCATCGCTATGTTAAAATCGGCAGCACTTTGAAGAGAGCAACCTCCAGGATCGCCGTAAACGAACATGAGATGGCAGTACAGTCGCTAATGTAATTCAAATGGGAATTATGACGTGACTCCTTATGTGACAACTAGATGGCAGCGTAGTAAACCTGACAAAAGTTGTTGACGTCAAAGGCTATAAAGGCGACCTATCTGGGGTATATATGATCTAGCCTTTAACTCAGCAACAGGGCACGTGGAAAAAATGTGTAGCCTACATGAACTTTTTCAATGTTTTATGCATCCTATCTACCGATGAAAAGCAAACTGAAGTCGGCAACACCATTCATAAAACACCTGGCATTTTTTAAAGAGTACTGCAGTCAATGCTTCTTCGGTGTCACTACTGTGTAGAAAAAGGAGGGCGTCAATTTGAATGTCTTTTTCAAATGGCAACGGCCTTTGCATAAATGATAGCTTACCGGGAGACTCTATTTAAGAGTGTTGTGCCGCAACGGCAAGGAAGTGCACACACATTATTAAATGAAAAATATTCGTTTTAGAAACCTCTATTATAATCTTTTGTAACAGAAGTTATCAATAGATCTAAGATTTTTAGGGTCTTAAAAATAAACTTTTAGGTACCTAACTTTTGTGCACCAAAATGATCAAAACTGACACTAAAATATAGTTTTAGATCGCTAAAAATATGACGTTGTGCAGCTAAAATGTGTTTCTATCCACTCTACCTATACTAAGAATAAAAATGCAATTAATTAGTGAATATTAATTATTACAGTATATAGTGGAAAAAGCGGTAAATGCTTTTGTTAAAGTTTTTATTTTTGTTATGTCTTAAATCATGTACAATTATTCATTAATGAACTCATCGGCCTGGTTACTCTATGGCTTCTGATACATAAGAGTTATTATTACAATTAAATTAATTATTTACCAATGAATTTACAATGAATAAATTATGCATAATTGACATTTCAATATACAACAGGGTTGTTTTCTAAATTTTTTATTGCGAAACTTTGTCATTTCTTAAACAGAACCATTTTATAAACGAAAAAATATCATTCCAACGATACTAAAGTAATGTGTGGATATTTCAATGTAGAAAAATTTACCATGTTGATTTCTTTAAGCAGTACATCCCTCCAATCATCACATTCCTATTACCTGCTCAAGTAGCCTACTTTCCAGGAATCTCTTCATTCATACAACCAACTATTACAAGGTCTTTGAGCAAAACCCACCTGCCGATATATTCAGAACTTCCCCTTTCATTGCTACATAAAGATTAAAAAGACATATTAACAGAACAGAAACAGGAATTTAGGTCCTAAATCCTCAAAATAGGTCACAATGAGAAAACAGGCATTGTAGGTACCATAAAATCACTTCCAAACGTTGATATTATATGTAACACGTGAAGAAACTGAAGTAATTTTAATTTAACCCTATAGGAAAAATAGGCATTTAGCATAAAATCCTAGGTCTTGTTATGAATCATCCTGTATATCAATATGCCTTGATTATCTTACGCAGCAAAATAATCCGAAAGCATGCATTTAATTTTATATCATTAGGCCTACTGTATGTATTTTGCTCCAATCTACAACACTTTGTATAGCTGGAATTTTGTTTCCTGACTTCAAAATCACTCCGTATATTCGTCGATTCTTGTATAACATTTTTATTTGTTTTTCAAAATTGAAATTGCATGATGAATTTGTCAACTGCTGATGTCTGTATTTATATGGAAACGAGGTCAAATTTCAATGAAAGCTGAACTCTTGTTAGCCGATTATTCTGTTAATTGATCTGGAAAATATTCATGGAATTCCCGTTATCGATATTGTTATCAAACCAGTTATTACCTTCATCTGTCCGTTATTCCGATTTCCTGAGTCCCGTATCCTGATTTAATTATCTGTGTAAACACGTGTGTTACATTACGTATATTCAGTTACCGCTTAACATTTTAAAGATTTTTTAATTTTTTATGGTTCATGTAGTCATGAAACCCTCATTTAATGATTTTAGGCAAACTCTAATCGTTTCTGTTACTGTTGAATCAGGATTAAAATTGACATAAAGTTTTGATAACTATATAGTTTGTAAAGTGGCTTTCAAATACTGGATTCTGAAATATGATTCTGTTATCATCATCACTGTGAAACTGTTACAATTCATCGCCTCTACAACAGCAGTTTTGACAAGCGACCAACATAGTTGAATGAACTAATTGGTAACAAACAAAATGAGCAAAACCACAAGCCAATCTGATATAATCGAACAGGGGTACAACATGTCTTCGCTCCTAGTTTCTCAATTCACTGGAATCGATATACACAATGGCAGGCGTTCAATAACATTAACGTCACGGATTACATCCTTAAGATAAAAATAACTTTTCTTTGCGAGTTTGAATTTTTTTTATTTTGCGTGAAATTGATTTTGTTTCTAGGAAAAATTACAACGTCGCAGTAAGCACTTACCATCGCAGCAACAGTTTGGGGAAAACATTTAGGCAAACACTGCTGCTGCAAAATGCTCTCAGGCCTTAGGATGAAGCATGAGTTTAAATTTCAGTAACAGCGTTGTCAAACATCCAATACTTAGAGCGATTTCTTAGTAAATAAAGTATTACAATACTTCGACAGAAACATCATGTGAAACATTTGTTGAAACTGAGAATCCTAACATAAATCAATTAAATAAATGTGTATTTCTAACATTGTTAATAGCAAAAAATATTATAATGTAAAATAATTATTTTAGGGAAATCTAAGTGCTGTAACGGTATGTTTGGATGGTTTATATAGTAATCCAGCAGAATGTAAATTTGGGTATCTTTCCTGTATATGTATGTTTATAATGCGACTTCCGGTGTGGCAGTTTTTGACTATTTCTGTGCTTATACATCGATCGCCTTCGGCCCCCACCTGGATGGCGGAGGAGGAGGGAGGTCGTCGTGTGAAGTACGGTCGGAACGCGAGGCCAGTTGGAGATCTGCCCTGATACGGGTGGTTAAGACGATAGGATCAATTGATCTGGAGAGATCAACTTTGTTCGAGTTGACTTTGGTATGTAATAAGGTTACACTGGAAGTCTGGAGGTTGTTACTATGGCATGGGTTATGTTGGGTTGAGAGTTTTAATGGATATGTAAAAAGGGTGTTGTTGGGTGAAATAAAGCAAGTCTTAATGACCTGATTTTTAACTGATTAGTAATTGTTCAAATCCAAGATATTCTTGTTACTTTGGTTTGAAAGTTTGTTGTTAATTCTGTTTAACAGAAAGGAAATAATAAAAGGAGACATAATAAATTTTGGGATTTTTCTGAACTTATTAAAAATTCCAATCAAAACACTGATATTTTGAGTTCCCGCTTCAGTGCAGAGGAATAAAATTGTAGAGAATTTTTCCATTCATACTCTTCTAAGGATTTGTCCCTTAAAAGATTGTCGTTGAACTTCTTTCTCCCTTTGTAGTGAAATTTTACATTGTAAAATATTTAACTGAATTATTTTTGTGTGAACTGTTACGTTTAATATGTAACACTGCCGTGAATTTGTAATATTGAACATAAAAATCTTCTATCCGAAAGTTTAGGGCTAATCGCTGCACGTATACAACCTTCCCAGGATGATGGTCTCAAAAAAAGTGTATTTTCATGAAAGCTTAGTTTTCTTTTGCAGCATCACAATATTTTCCCCATATTTCGTGTAAATAGAAATCACGCCAAGTTTTGCATATTATATTTTAAGTAATTTGTGCAACCCTGACAGATTTAATAGTAGTCATTCAGTTTTAATCAGAGGAGGAAATGTTACAAGTATTTTACAATACATGAGCGAGTTTTGTACAGATTCCTGATTAACTGCGACATTTCACTGAGTCATAAAATAGCGAATTGGCTTAAAACGGGTAATGAGAATAATAAAGAAGATTCACATGTAATTACTACATGCTTGTATTCATTGTGAATCAAACTGGCAAATCGAGTGTAACTCACTCTAATGACCGGATGGTTTGTATTTGTATCATAATCTGCACGAACTCTAAAGGCAATTAGAGATGCCTTGATTCGTAGGTAATTGTGGCTTTTCATATTTCTAGGCAAGAGTTTCAAAGTTGTGTGACATACTTCTGCTTAATACAGACTCCTTCGTATATACGTACATAAACGTTGCCTGCTGCAGTGCATCTGTCGCGGGCGCTAAGTTAAAGGGCGTTTGTCGGGTGTTGCATGCATGTAGTTCAACTCTATTGTCAGATAATTATATAATTACTCATTCGTGCGTAATGTAATGTAAGCTGTTGTGTCATTTTTAGTAGGTTATTTTACAACGCTTTATCAACATCTGAGGTTATTTTTTTAGTTGGTTATTTAACGACGCTGATCAACCACGAGGTTATTTAGCGTCGATGATATTGGTGATAGCGAGATGGTATTTGGCGAGTTGAGGCTGAGAATTCGCCATAGATTACTTGGCATTCACTTTACGGTTGGGGAAAACTTCGGAAAAACCCAACCAGGTAATCAGCCCAAGCGGGAATCGAACCCGCGTCCGAGAGCAACTTCAGACCGGCAGGCAAGCGCCTTACCCGACTGAGCCATGCCGGTGGCTTCTTAGGTTATTTAGCGTCTGAATGAAGTGAAGGTGATAATGTCGGGAAATGAGTCCGGGGTCCAGCACCGATAGTTACCTAGCATTTGCTCATATTGGGTTGAGGGAAAACCCCGGAAAAACTCAACCAGGTAATTTGCCCCGACCAGAAATCGAACCCGGGCCACCTGGTTTCGCGGCCAGATGTGCTAACCGTTACTCCAAAAGCGTGAACTTGTTGTGTTAATCTCATTATTTGAAAACACTGGAGGAATTACTCCATTGGTGCTTAGAGTAGTGCAAGCTATTGTCCCTTTTCTAATTGTTTGAGGACACTGAAGGGATTACTCATTCGCGCGTAATGTAATGTATTTTATTGTGTTTTTTCTGATTGTTTGAGAATAGCGTACAACATATTGCAGCCAGTTTTTGTAGTTACAAGTTATGAAAAGGTGAAAGAAAATATCCGGAAAATAATTTCGATCACATTTCGTGAGAAGAGATTAGTCGACTATTTGAGAACAATCTTCGGACAAGTCGAAAATGTATTGAAATAGAAGGAGTACACTTTGAACGTCTATTCTGGGAGAGGTAAGATGCTCTTATATTCATTTTTAAGTTGTTTATAAACATTTCCGTGCTAAAAATTTAGAAACTAAAGTTCCTAACGCAGAAACGACGGCTGATTTTGCAGTAATTATGGAAGGCGTATGATGTGAAACTTGGACCCTGTCTCAATCTGATATCAATAAATTGGGCTCGTTTGAAAGAAAGATATTGTGCAAAATATACGGATCCAAAAACGAAGGGGGAGAATGGAGAAGTAGGTACAATCATGAGCTGTACCAACTTTATGGGTATGGGACATTGTTACAGCCATAAACGTCGCAAGATTGCGTTGGGTTGGACATGTATACAGAATGGATAATAGTGAAATCCCTAAGCGAGTCATGGAATATAAACTGGAGGGAAGAAGAAGTGTTGGGAGACCCAAATTACGTTGGATGGATGGAATAATTTAAGATGTGAGGAAGCTTAGAGTCAAGAGCTGGTAGATGGTGGCAAGGAATAGGGAGTCGTGGAGGAAAATCCTTAAGGAGGCCGAGGCCCGAGGCTGTAGTGCAGATGATGATGATGATGATGATGATGATGATGGAAGGCGTATAATGGAAAATTCCACTGAACTTGCGGTATAAGTGAAGGGTCATATATGGAGGATCCTGTATCTTACCAGCCACTTAATTTCAGAATATTACGACAAGATTATATTTTCGATGGTAACAGTAAAATATGCCTCCGTTTGTTTTCTGAAGTATCTAAACACCGTCCGTGGAGTCTGTGAAGTGACACTGAAAAGACAAACCTTCTGCGCATGTGACGTCAGAGATGGCTGGTCCAATGAGTAGTCAGAGAGCGAAAGGAATTGCGTGGGAGAGGGAACACAATTGGCTTGGAGAAAATGGAAGTGAAAGGAAAAAACCTCTCTCCCGAGTGACGTCATGCGCGACCATACTTCACAGATTCCACGAAAAGTATTTAGTACGTTGTTAGGTAACAATTGACAATTATTTAAGGACGTACGCTAACAATTAGAGAAGAAAGCAAGGAAATATAATCGTTCTCTATGAAGGAAAACTTTTGTTTCTTGAGAACCATGTTTGTAGGCTAGACTCCTATCTCGAACATGACGTCAGGTATTAATTAAAAAATTACTTGACCGGTGTAAAAGTAGAAATTTCCTCTTTAAAAGCCAAGAAGTCGCAGTAGGGCTCCACGCTTTTTCAATCTGATTCTAGAATGAAATGGTGTGGCTTCTATACCATAGCCTAATATACAGTTATTTACTTACAGGAAAGATCCTTTATTTAAATTGACAGAAGATTGAGTGGACCCCGGAATCGTTTCTGAAGTTTGGAAAAGAGAAAAATCCCACCACACTCTGAATTTTAGAGTCACTACCCAGTTGCTATATAAACTGACGTACCCGGCTGCCGCTTTCAGGTTGTGTAATCGTCAAAGTTCCGGGTTTGTTTCGTGCCTAGACAATGCGCATTATTATGTTGTTTTTTTTAGTTGGTTATAAATAATTATTTAACGACGCTGTATCAACTACTAGGTTATTTAGCGTCGATGAGATTGGTGATAGCGAGATGGTATTTGGCGAGATGAGGCCGAGGATTCGCCATAGATTACCTGGCATTCACCTTACGGTTGGGGAAAACCTCGGAAAAAACCCAACCAAGTAATCAGCCCAAGCGGGGATTGAACCCACGCTCGAGTGCAATTTCAGACCGGCAGGCAAGCGCCTTAACCGACTGAGCCACGCCGGTGCCTCTTATGTTGTTAAATGAATCATCAACGTCGTCATCATCATCATCAGCATCATCATCATCAGCATCATAATGAACATTTTAAGTTTAGATTCATTTGTACCTGGTTCTATTTCTCAAGATGCTTCTGATTTTATCATCGCTATTATGTCTTTATCTCGGTGTCCTTTAGGCTAGTATTGAAATGCTTTCTTCTTTAATCATGTCGATTTCATTCTCTGTAGGTGATTTAGTCAATTCTTTTGATATACCTCGATATCTTTTGCTATTTTTTAAAATTTAATTTATCTCAAATGTCTGTATCTCTATTTTTGTCCATCCTGCTTAAACCTAAAATTGAACGTAAAAATCTCATTTTGGTCGCATGTAGTTCGGCTTTATATTTAGAATTCAAGATCCAAACTGCTGTACTTCAGAGCGACTTATGCTTTCACGTTGTTTGTTGTTTAGTCAACTGTCCGAACACAGGTCTGAACCTCAGATGTGATATCAACAAGGCACCACTTATGAGGCAACTATGCCAGGAGATAATGAGGTAGGGTGTCAGTTTCTTTCCCCTTCCACTGCATACATCGCCGATTAGCTACATATTACATAATCAGACTTCAGATGTATACAAATAATTATTGTTCTTCCTCTGACACATATTGTCAAGTGAGATGTACTGCCTGATAATAGATATATATATATATATATATATATATATATATATATATATATATATATATATATCAGCCAGAACCTCAATCAAGGCAAGCTTTTATGTTATGTAATAGGCTAGTAATTTTGTTTGTATGCGCATCTGTTTTCCAAACTTCCGTTTAATAATTCCAATTATATTGTTGTGCACTGAATTTAATATGCTATGTTATTTGGACTGGAGACCTGCAATCATATTGATCTTGTTATGAAATTCTAATTATATGTCCCCTGAAAATGTATTTGTTCCAGAAAAGCGTTTTGATGATACATTTTTAATAAGTACAAACGACACAGAAAAAAGAAGTGAAATGATTACTTTAACATGAAAATAATTTATTCTCTACTTCCCTCTAACAGTAATGCTTAGAGTGATTTAAAGTTCTAATATTTGACATTTTCAATTTGAAGTATTTTTAGCCACCGAAATTCTTGAGACGTGAAATCATCATGATGCTCTTCATATCGGAAATACACTATATCACATTGATAATGAATATACATTCATGTCCAAGGGGAAATTCCATACCACGATAGTGGCTTTCACATAACGACAAAGCTGGGTGACTTAGCTAATGCATGTATCACTACAACAAAAGTAATTTATAGTATGGAAATGAAGTTTCCATTTCAGGATGAAAAGATTAAATCTGTTCTTTTTCCTCAATAGAGTTACACAACAGGCATATTAATTTATTATTCATGTACTCTGTATTGTTTAACATTAGACGTAACTTTTTTGAGCTACATGAAAATAATTCTAACAAATGTTAGCATATGAATGACAAAAAATTTATAGCTTTTGATATGAAGTTAATTTTATTTTGAAAAGTATATTCTTATTCTTAGGTTTATAATATAAAAATTTACTTACTTTTGGCCCATGGGTTGAATAAGATGTAAATTTTATCATCGTAGGTGAAACTTTTGGGTTTTGCGCTTGGGTCGTCCTTCGGCCTCGTCTCTATTTGAAACTTCCAAAGACCCACAGGTGTGTCTGGAGGCGACCGCACCTTTGTTTGGAAGCAGACCATAATTATAAACTGATTCGAAACTTTGTCGGGCTTCTAGCCAAGTAAAAAGTTGGTGATATACCGACGTTTCGAGGATGTTCATCTTCCTCGACTTCATGCTAAACGGTGTTGAATTTACCCTGAAAATGAGGAATACTCGAAACGTCGGTGTATCTCCAACTTTTTACCTGGCTAGAAGCCTGAGAAAGTTTCGAATCATCACGTCGCCAGGAAAACTTCAGTAGTTATTTTAATTATAAACTATTTCATGAAAGGAAGTATGTAAAGGTCTTGTTATATCTTTATTAATAAACTTCACTCATTCGTTCTCTCTCTCTCTCTCTCTCTCTCTCTCTTTCAACCATGCTCACGCTCAATCACTCTCTTTTACTCAATATATTATTATTACTAGCTGACTGAATCAATTTTATTGTTGATTGGGAGAATATATTAATTTCTTATTACGAAGGAAACTTGACTGTTGTTCGATGCGCTCACACGCGCTGGTTACTGAGTGCGTATTATAAACGAATAAGCGTGACAACTTTGCTAACAGCGATTGCGTAGCGCGAGGGGACTTAGGGCATGCACACCATTCCTTCGTTGGTAGTACATTGATCCTACTCGAGCTGCCTGAGTGCGAGGACAATTCCAATTCGTGCCCTTCCCTGAAGGGAGACTAATAGATAGTGTTAAGCAGCAAGTGTTTATGGGCAATAGTAAAGTTAACTGTTAACAAGTTCTATTTGTTAATTTGAAGACGGTACTGTAATGCCACCGTTCCAAATCGTTGTATTGCATTGTATTGTATTTATTAACTTTCCATAGTATTCGTACATTGCTTCACAGCTAGAATATGGAACAAGTCAAAAAGCTTAATACTACTATAAAGTCTTAATTTATAATCACTGTCTTGTTCAGTGGTACTCACTAGAAATTACAAGAGAGGCGAATATAAGAAACAGTATATGTTGGAGACCCACACCAAATTTCACAGTACTCAAACTTGGTAATGCGCAGCCTTATTACATTTATGGATAAACACATTCATTACTGATTGATTATTGTCATTGAATTTTATATTATTATTATTATTATTATCATCATCATCATTATTATTATTACATAATTTTAAGATAACTTGCAGTTATGTAGACTATTGCTATGAAGTTGAAGGTCGAACTCTGCTACTATCCCACATAATTTTGTCAATACAAGCTGGTTGATTTGTGACAGATATCCTCAGCAGATTTTCCAAGTTCTCATTGGTGAAACGAGATCTATGTGTACCCTTGATGAACTTTATCTTGCTGAAAGTCATTTCACAAATATACGTTGATCCAAAAAGACAAAACATTTTATATGCATACGACACCAATTTTTAGAACTGTTTTTTTCTGGAACTGTATTCCAAAACTCTAAAACGGAGTTTGTTTTTAATTTTTCTTGAAAAATACCTTCTAGTTCTGAATCCTGCTGGAGAACAATAGGTTCATTTTGAGATTCCTAATCTCAGGGCCAAAAATTGACAACCCAGTTACATCTGCTGTCGTTACTGACCAGAGATTTTCGACTAATCGAAATGGGTTTCGAAACTTTCGAAAATCATTAAATCTCGCGCTGAAATCATGGCATAGTACAGTGAGCAATTCTATGAATGGTTGCAAGTTTATTTTTTCCTCTGAGTTTTCTTGAATAAGATGTTGGAAGCATGGGAAACTAGCAAAATCATTATTAGTCAGTTCTTCTGTATATATTTTCAATTTTTTTTTGTAAAAAACTTGCACTTGTCAACTGAATAATAAGTTTATTTGTACCTTGCATGTTAATTTGGACATCATTCAGTATTCTGTTTTAACAGCCAGGAAGCCAACTTTTAACCACCATGAAAAAGAGTCTAGTTCAGGGTATTCTTTAACTCGTTCTCTTAAAAAGTTTTATTTCATGACGAAAATTAAAAAATCGTTTCAAAATCTTCCTTTACTCAACCACCTCACCTCACTGTGATAGATAACATCATCATACTAGTAATTAAGCTTTTTCAGAAATTCTATGAGAAAAAATCTTGAGAATGGAGAGGTGTGAATAGGTATATAGCCTTACTTTAAAATGTAGAATTGTGTTCAATTTTAAAATCACTGAAGTAACAATACTATAACCTTTCAATAGCAATAGGTAACAGACTCCAGTGTTGCTACAGATGAGAAGTTATAAATGCCTACTTAAATTAAGTCTATAGCAACTAAATTACTGAATATTTATAAAGAAACTCAGTTTCTGGTATTGTAGCATCGTTGCTCATTTCGGCTCAAGTGATTGGTCAGACGCGAAGCTCCTATAGAAGTGGTCGACATTTCGTGACTCGCGTGTCAATCCCATAATACACAAGCAAGGCGGAAGAGTAAGTCATGATCTCTCTCCCTTTAGCCATCACTTGTTCATTCAAAGTTAAGCAGTGTGGATATCTTCCCCCTTTTACATTGTGATTTGCTGTGTATTGCAGGCTGCATGCTATATGACGTAATCTTTGTCGACCATTGTTCAACATGCTTGATGTTACGTAACAACGCTAGCTGAAAAAGTGAGGCACCTCTTCATCAGGCTTTAATTAGATTGGTAGAATGATGAAAGTTAAAGCGGCTATCTTGTATTTTGAAGATTGCGTGGCACTGAATTAGTAATTGAAAGCTCTCACAATCGTATAAAATCCAATATATTGACGTAAATGTGGCTTGCTCCTCACCCTGAGCTTAGATTTCATTGACAACCGAGACTAAGAAGATAATATCAGGAAAGAACTATAGAGGGCAAAATAAAATACTATAAAGTTACATTAAATAAGTACCTAAAAATAATGGACGAATATAGATTGGCTAAAGCAGTATACACGAGAAAGAGCAGGAGACGGGAAAAGACCTAGCAAATAATAATGAATGCTGAAAAAGGCTACATGACCTAATCTTTCAGGAGAAGGAGGAAAAGAATATTAACGGGAATGTTATATATATATGGCTGTATAGAAATATTATTTCTTAGACTTCAGTTACCTCAACATTCATGGAGCTCTCGTCCTTTCCCACTAATCTGGCGTACCAGGCATTTTCGTCTTCTGTCTTCTTCTCTGTTACTGTACTCACGCCTTTAGTACCTTTGATGACATTTGGACGTAGACCTGTTTAAAAAGTGAAAAGTTTAAAATACCTGATTTGATGGTATAGTAGGCCTATGTATGTATGTATGTATGTATGTATGTATGTATGTATGTATGTATGTATGTTTGTATGTATGTATGTATGTATGTATGTATGTATGTATGTATGTATGTATGTATGTGTATGAACGTGTGTGTATGTATGTATGTATGTATGTATGTATGTATGTATGTATATATGTATGTATGTATGTATGCATGCATGCATGTATGTATGTACGAGTATGTATGTATGTATGTATGTATGTATGTAACTTTTTTGAACAGCATGTTCCATTACAAATGAGAAGTAATACTACATGCCTAGGTTTACAATTTACATTATCGATTTACATTATTTTTTATCATGTTCATCTACGATATGTAACTGTCAAAATAATATTAGTCTAACTTATTTTCCTATTCCTTACCTATGAAGTACTAGAATTTATTTACATATTCTAGCATTTAAATATCTACAGTATTTGCATATTTACTGTTTTTCTGATGAACCTATTTTCAAATAAATTATATCCTCTAATATTCTAGGTCATTTACAAAATATAATTAATCTATATTCAGTCCTTATCACTTAATTGTGACTTTTAACCTTTTTATCTTCCCAAATAACTTATCCTTATATACTAGCCAGCCTGTTGTAGTTGTTCAAAGTCTACACTATTTGCAAACTTTACAAAATATTTTATATAACTTTTTACTAATTTTGTCTTGTCCACAGGCCACTTCCCACCGCAATTATGTATAGAATGGATTAATGTTCCTCTTTCCTTTCCTAATTTCGTACAGTCATAAATGATATAGTCCACTGTCTGCACTGTTCTTGATTTTAAAAGATGAAAATATGCGTTGAGTCTCCCGTGTCCGGTCAACAGTGTCGTCAAGTTTGGCGTTACTTCTATCATATGTGTATGTATGTAATTTTTTATTTATTATACAGCAGGGCCCATTGTTATGTGGTAATAGGCCCTATTACATGCTTACAATGATCATTTTCTTACAGTATAGTATACATTTTATAATAAAATGGAACTAAACAATATGGCTTTACAGTAAGTTTAGCATTATGAACAATTACAGTTATTTTAGATTAGATAATTCAACACAACACAATTGCTATTACAATTACAATTGTTAAAACCAATAAAATTAGTCTACATTTTTTTAGAAGTATACGTACGTTGATACAGGTCTGTATGAAGTATTTTCTGTATTTTGTCATGAAGTTAACCGTTTGTTTGGAGGAAAATTTCTTGATGTTACTATTTTATTCTTTAACAAATCTCTTTCCTTATTAAGTAGCTATCGCGCAAACATATGCAGGTTTCGAAACTCCCATTGCAACTCTAGGGATTCTAGAGGGGATTGAGTAGATAACGTTCTGAATAGGAAACCATGTCCGGACAAGTAAAAAAAATTAAATCATGTGTTTAAATCTATTATCATCATTGCCATCCACATTCCAAGAAATCTGGAGACTGCACAGTAAGTACATGAACAGACGTTTATGTGTGTATACGTGTATGTATGTGCAAGTAAAAAAAAACAGCACTGTATCAATATTGAAATAAACTAAGAGCAGAGAAAAGGACAAAATTTACGAACATAACTTGTATATTCCCTACATGTTCAGCGGAATACTGATACTCGTAACGACAGAACTAAGATGATCAAAATTAGCTGGCCGAAACGAGTCCTACAGAGTAGGCGACCACATTGATAATTGAACCGTTTTACTCAGAATAGTCCACATTACAACCCCTAAAATATTTACTATTGCCACTGAAACACTCTGTATAAATAGAAAAGAGCATTGTCTACGATTCTTAATATCTTTATTAAAGTTAATTACTAACTAGAGGGTTTGTGGCTCTTGCACACTCACCGTAGGAGAAGATGAGTTGCACGGAGTCTTTTTCAGGGTCGTAGCCGCGCCCCGAGAAGTTGACGACGAGGTGGAAGGGCTGGGCGCGTCGCAGAATCGCTCTAGGGGTTTCTTGGTGCAACATCTCGAACTTGTCCGTGTGGTGCAGCTTCCCATTCTCCAACGGATACAGGTGCACCGACTTCACCACAAGTTTCTCATCGTTCGACATGATCGCTATTACAGCTTCACCAACCTGGAAAGATGTGATTAATTATCTTTATACAGCACAGTCGTGGTTTTTTTTTAATTTGCAAGTTATAACATATCATCTATAAATAATATTATCCATATTTTCATACTTTACTCTCTACTATAGTAAACACCAGACATTACAGCGACGAAATTAGAAAACTCCTGCAATTGGATGTATTTCATTTACATAAAGGGGGATTTAGCATGACTTTCCTTTACCGGAAAAGTGAAACTTACAATACCGCAAGTCGAGAAATACAGTTAATGAACAAAGAAGTGAAGGTTTGGCAACACCGATTGAAACGTTGTTTTCGATGACCAGGATTCTGAATCAGAAAAATAGTAAACCTTTCACTCAAGCCCGAATATGTTAATACTCATTATCATTCATTCATAGTTTTCTGCCCAAACTTTGTCTTTCACTACAAACCCAGCATTCTCCAATCTTTCGTAATTTCTGCCTTACTTTTAGTCTTCGCATACGAACCATGTATCTTAAAATCGTCTATAATTTGATATCTTCTTCCGCAACGAACTTTTCTCCCGTTCACCATTCTTTCCAGTACATCCTTCAGAAGAAGTTTATTCTGAGCCAGTGATCCAACCAGTTCATTTTTCTCTTCCTGATCAGTTTCAGCATTATTCTTTCTTCACTCTCTCTTTCTAGCACAGTTTCATTTCTTATTCTGTCTGTCAATTTCATACACTCCATATACATTTTAAATGCTTCAGTAGTTTCTTTTCACTTCGTCGTAATGTCCATATTTTTGCTCCCATACAATACCCTACTCCAAACACTTCACTAGTCTCTTCCTTAGTTCTTTTTCCAGAGGTCCACAGAAGATGTTCCTTTTTCTAATACAAACTTTCTTTACCATTGCTATCCTAAGAGTCGTATACAATGTATAGTGTCAACCGATTGTATCTTCATGTATGTTACACAAGAGATATGAAAGTATCTAGACGCATTCTCCACTCTTTTATACAGCGTTGAGCATATAATCATTGCTTACCTAAGTTTTGTGAATGTGAACGAACAGTGGACATCGGTCATTGGCCTGTTTTTTCTGTGTGTAATCCGTCCAGCTGCAATGTTCGCCGACTAGCAACAAACCACTTTCACAGAAGATCACAAGGTGAGGAATTTAACCCCAAACTCAACTCCCCAAGGTGGAGGACAGGAGTTTTACCTTTGGGGTCACCTTCCTCTAGCATTTTATAGTAAATTGGAAAGCAGCAATTGCTAGTCTTCGTCCACTCCGGTTATAATCATATTTATAGTAATAATTATATGTATTATTAATATTATTGTTAATATACTTAATGAAACAGATGGATTTCCTCCCAAGTCGGTCGTTTACAGACGTATTTCGTGACATGTACGTTCAATGTACTCGTAGTTAGCATGCAGAACAAGTGAACATACTCTCCAAAAGTGTTTACAGCTGAAAAGCTTCACATCTTTCTAGGCTATTCGGTATCTCGTGAAACCTTCTTGCGCGTCAGGGAAAGAAGAAAGTTGACTGAGAAGCTTTCCTCTCTCGCTACGCTTCCACTCATAGCAAGCGAGCTCGCTTACCCCCACCATAAGTTTCTTACTATATGCTACGGCGCACACAAGCATTTGGTTTCAGGGGATAATGAATGACCTATAGTTCAATATATATTGGTTGCGATTATATGAGAGATAATTCCCTAAAATGATGTGACTACAGGTGCATTAAACTGTAATAAGGCAATATTACTAAAGAGATTAAATTTGTAAATCATTTGTTTCATTCAATATACTTTACAGCTTTTATTGTAAAATGACCTCTTCTCCCAAATACTTTGAAGTAACTGTGCGTAGGAAAAATATCTATAATTTGGCAACACTGAATATGGAAGAAGGAAGTAATTAATTATGATACCTTACTGATTAGAAATGTATCGAAGCCAGGTTCGATTTTTCTCAGGAAAGTAAAGCTTTACGAGTATTATAATTTAATGTGATAATGTCCTCGCTGATAGTTCGGGTTCTCTAGTGCTCTCGCTGAATTGTCCCGCGGTGTGGTTGAGTGGTCAGACCATTTATCCCATAGATGTCCAATTGTAACTCGTACGAGGTAACCCTGGCGTAAGCAACCCGCAGTGCATATACTTTAATGTCGTTTTTCCTGTTTTATATGGAAAGTTATTGATCTTAGCAGAGCATGTTTGACGTGCAATATCTCCTGGTTCTATAGGCGTTTGGATATCCATTCCATTTTATCCTGTCACGCAGACAGTCCGGGTTTGAATCCTGGAGAGACCTGGGTTTTTTAATTGGTGGACAAAGTCGCAGTTAGATTTTTTCTCGGAATTCTCCCATTTTCCCATATTAAGTATCTACCTAATTCCGTCAACATCTCTCCATTCCGTTATCATTTCATAGCATTCCTCGAACGCTGGCTGGCGACGCAATGCGAGAGGTATGGCCTAGGAACGAGTGTGGCTGCCTGTTCGAAACCTCAGTACGTAACAAACCTTAATGTAGTCAGCCGGTGTGGCTTTGGGAATGCGCCTTGTTGGAGGTCAGCGTAAAAATTCTCTGATAGAAGTGACGTTGATACGGGAAATTACTTCAAAACTTTTGATTATAACTGTTTAATTTGCCATGTTTATGTTTTACTCACTTTTAAATTCTAACAAAGTAATTAAACTTAATTTAGTACGTATTCATTTCTTGTGCATTTTATATTATATAAACTATGCATATGAATGAAATTTAATTAAACATGATGTAATGTAAACGATTACCAAACCCTCAATAAACAAACTGAATGTAACTTCAACTTGCAATGCCTTCAGGTCGGGCAGTTCGTAAGAGTTAATTACTTTAGCTGATCGATATGTTATTACGTTAAACACATTTCTATTAATATAATTGAAACTGTATACAGAATTCTGAACTGTCAAGAATAATACCAGGAGCGCCAGTTCAACAAATAATTACGTATTGATTTTGCAGCAGTAGAGGTGGGAGTCTTCTTCAGTCCCTTTATTGCAGAAGATGGAAGCTAATCTACCCCGCCCACCTTTCTATTGAGGGGATTCTTTTAATCAACTCCGCCGCTACGAATCAGAAAAACTCTGATATACTAGACAACCGGCCATTGTGTGAGCAACCACTAAGCCGCTGTTTTAATGCTGTATGAAGGTTACGGTCTTATATTCGAATCTCGCCTGGAGATGTTTGTGCGTCGTAAATGTTACTTCTTTTGTTGTCTTTGAAACCCGATGTTTTGTTAACCTTACGTAATGTGTCAGAAGTCTCGAGAATGTCAAGACATAAGTTTAAGAGAGAGCTCTTCGAAGACTGTTAATATTCACTCGGAAATGATAGAGGCAGCCTGCGGTGATGTACATTAATGAATGAATGAATTAATTAATTAATTCATTCATTCATTCATTCATTCATTCATTCATTTCTTTCTTACTTTATTTATTTATTAATTTAATTTAATTTAATTAATTTATGTATTTATTTAATTATTTAATTAACTTACTTAATTTATTTAATTACTTATTTATTTATTTATTTATTTATTTATTTATTTATTATATGCCACAGAGTCATGAAAGACTTTCAATATAATCAAGAACTGGTAGAATAAAAAGCAGTTTACAGATAGTTAAAACATGATATTCCTCAAATCTATCAATTCATTAGTATTGCAAAATTCTTTATGGGTTAGACAACCAAATACAAGTCTTCTTAAGACATTCTTATCTACTTCAAAAGTTTTTGGAGGCAGCTTATTGAATGTTATAAAAGCATTGATTATGTAATTATTCATTGTCTTTGACAGTTTACATTTTGGAATGCTGAAGTAATCTTTCTTCCTTAGATCATAAGAGTGCGAACATCTTGTAACCGTGTTAGAATTCCTCAATTCATAATCATAGATGGTAGCTTGAAGGATATATATATATATATATATATATATAGCAGCGGTCATCAACACAGTGCACCCTCGGGCTAGCGTCTCTTACTCGCGAATAAGACATTGTACTAGCGTGCATCTGTGGCTGCTAGCGGGTATGCTTCCTCTCTCTCCCTCCTTCACGACGGTGCATATTGCGATACACTTCTTACCCGTTACCCATTTCAGCGAATGCTGACGACCACTGATATATCATCTAGTTGTAGTCAAAATTTCCTCTTTATAAATAATGGTTTACTGTGAGCAATTGGTGGAGACGAACGAATTATGGCTCTTGTTGCCCTTTTCTGAACTCAAAATATCTTCTGGATGTGTCAACTATTACCCCAGATTAGTAAATTATGATTAAAGGTTCTCTGGAAGTAAGCAATGTAAGCTGTCTTAACATGGTGATGTGGTACATACAGCTTTAAATTTCTCAATAAAGAAATCACCATTGAAAATTTGACAGTAATATTGTTAATGTGTTCTTCCCAGGTTAATAAGGAATCAAGAACTATCATATCATCTTCAGTCTATTAGATGTATCAATACATTTCAATGAAAATGTCAGAGATTCAGTTTTGGACTCATTTAGTAAAAAAAATCATTCGAAGAAAACCATGATTTGGCCATTGATAAATCAATGAACAAGGTGGCATTTGAATACTGCATGAAAGAAGTGAGATCCTGAAAAAGTTCAGTTATTGTAATAATATGCTTCTGAATTGGCATAGCTATCACAAAATTGTATTGCACTATATTGTCCGTTGTTATGAATCACAAGGTAAATGACTATTCCACTGACGCTTCAGCTGTTTCTGGGTGAGTCCTTAACATTATTCCTTAAGTAGACATACATTGCTAATCCGGCTTCACTTTTTGCCACATTAAGCATTCCTCTCCAGCTATCAAATCCATATATAGCCTATTACCTCTGGTTGTAATGTACCATACATCATAAATTTACACAAGTCGCCATGTCTCCGTCAGGAAAGGAAGAACCTGAAGGGCTCTATGTAATTTGTATAAACCTAAATATATAAGTTTGCAATGAATCTACAGTACTGTTCCGTTTTGTACACATAACATATTTTTACAAACTTAATCACGTATATGACAAGTATGGCAACACCACTTACTTTTACTCGGATTATTGCCTTTTTTATTACCCTCACTAATTCTTTTGAAATTTTCTGACAGTATCCACCTAAATTTTGTAAGAAATGAGTAGAGTCAGGACACGAGCACGATAGAATAGAATGAGATTCGAGAGTGGGGCACTATGTCCCAGCACTGCGACCTATTACGATCTATTGCGCTAACCTCAAGCTAGGAGTATTCCCAAACCCACACCGGCTGACTACACTAAGGTTCGCTGAGTAGCCAGGTTTCGAGCAGGTAACCCCCTCGTCTCTAGGCCAGCCCACTCCGTGCGTCTCCAGCTGGCGATCGGATATTATGGAATGATGACGAAAAGGAGAAATGGTGACGGAATTATGTAGATGTCTAATATGGGGAAAACGTGAGAACATCGAGAAAAACCCAACTGCGACCTTGTCCGCCACATGCGTCACTATTGATTTTTCAATGAAAAATCCTAAACCTAACCGGGACTGCAACTATAATTCGGTTGTCTAGATGGAGCTTGTTTGAGCTCTGGATATCAGTATTTTTATTATTATTATTACTATTATTATTATTATTATTATTATTATTATTATTATTATTATTATTATTATTAACAGAAAACAGAAAACTGATGTAGGTAAATTCTCATTTTTAAATCCAACTATAAATGATTGGAATGACCCACCTGCAGCTGTCTTTGAGGGCTGTCCTTCCTTAAGGAGATTAAAAAATAACTTTAAAATTTGTGTATAAAGTGTAAATTAAAATTAATTTTCTTTAAATGTAAATTATAAAAGTATCTTATGATGAGTTGCCAGACCTAACGTGTTGCAAATGTGTTCCACTTTATTTATTACTTTTTTTTCTTATTTTTATTATCTAAATCGTGTTTATTTATCACTTAACGCCAATATGTATCCCACTGTGTTGTTGTTTTTTATTATTAATCTATTTTTTGTGTACATTTTATTCAATTGTCGGTTTCTGATTTAATTATGTAAATCCCACTTAATTGTAATCTAATATTAATATGTATACTAATGTGTTTATTTTTATTTTTACTGTGTACATTTTTCTTTGTTTATTGAATTATCGGCTTCTGTTTTTATGTGATTCGCATTTGATTCTAACAAATTAATATGTATTTCACTATGTTTATTTTTAATTTATGAGGTAAATTTTATGTAACTACCTCTTTTGATCTCATTATGTAATCAGTATGTAATTACTTAATTCTGATCAAGTTTTATGATCAACTGTGTAAGCAAGTTTTAATCCTGGTTGAGTGTAAGAGAAGGCCTTAAGGCCTTAACTCTGCCAGGTTAAATAAAGCCATTATTATTATTATTATTATTATTATTATTATTATTATTATTATTATTATTATTATTATTACTATTATTATTATTATTATTTATTTTTAAGGTGACATGAATTTACTTAGTCTGACTAGTTATTCCCTTGGTTTTAATTGTAAATTATTAAAAAATAGCCTGTAAGATGGTCTTAGACTACAAATTTTTAGTTAAAATATAGTTATGTTTATAAGTATGAATAAGGGTGCAATTGTTTGTCTCATTTGAACAGTTGTATCAGTAAAGTTATGGTTTTACAGTGCTGTGAATAGTTTCGATCAGTGATAATTTATAGTGTTAATGAAATGTGTTCTATAGTGTCAGTGAAATGTGTTCTAAACTGTCAGTGAAATGTGTCAGTGCCAGTACAGTGAGTGAGATGAGAGTAAAGTGGAAGATTATTATGAATACCAATGTGAAACTTATGTAGGGCCTATACATATGTAGATTGTAAACTAAAATTAGGTTCACTTATTAATTAGGTTATTTCATGTATTATTATTATTATTAATTAATTAATTACAATTATTATTGTGTATTAATTGTATTGTGTATTCTAATTTTACTGTGTATTGTTTTTATTGTGTGTACCACTGCCACCGGGTGTTTGCCCACTTGCAGTGCAAATAAATACATATAGACCATCATCATCATCATCATCATTTCACGGGTTAAGCCATTAAGGCTCGTTCCGATCTCATAGTTTTCAATTGAAGTTTTGGATCCATCTCTTCCTCGGCCTACCGACACCTCTTCTACCTCTTGGATTATAAATCAAAATAATTTTCGGCATTCGGCCTACTTCCATTCTCTGAACATACTCCCTCCAAGTGTTCCTATATTGCTCTATTTTATCCATTAGTTTATAAATATTTAATTCATTCCTGACATCTTCTTCTTTCCTTTTATCCAAACGCGTGCAACCGGCCACTTCTTAGAAACTTTATTTCGGCTGCCTCTATGACTTTTTCTTCCTTTTTTTTTTGTTAGAGTTCAAAACTCACAGCCATACAGCAATATAGGGGCGGCTATTACCTTGTAAAACTTTAATTTAGTTCCTCTTCTAGTGTATTTTAGTGGTCTCTTAATTGTACCATATATAAAGTTAAATTTACTAAGCTTATTAGAGCGGTCTTTTTTCTTAAAGTAGGAAATATCACAGCCTAGATACTTAAAGCTATTCAATTGTTCAATAGATTTCCCATTCAAAATAATTTTGGCTCGTAATTTATCTGGCCCTTTAAAACTTAAAACTTTAGTTTTCTTCATTGATGTAATATTAATATTATAATTAAAAAAAATAATGTAGCCTTCTGTAAATCATCTTCTGAGCTAGATGTAAGAACCTGGTCATAGGCGGAGTTATGGGGAGGAGGGCACTGCCTCCCCAAACTTGTCTCAACTCTTTTTTTCTATTAACGTTAGGAAATATTGAATTCAAAAGATCTTTCTGCTTTTTTTTATGATTAAGTTTCTGTGCTTAAATTGGAAAATTAATGTCTTCAGATCATGTGTCTGGACTATAATATTTATTTTAAATTTCTGAATGTATAAGAATTTCTATACCTCATTTGAGGAATAAAAGCACTGTAATGTTTCTTTTGTAACAGCCTGTACTCATGTATTAGAAGTCTGCAGATGTTCAGGCTGCCACTTGGAGAAATATGAATGACATACTGCACAACAATGCAGAAAAAAGAAAAGTGATTTCGGTATAATGTGTAAACTTAAAGACAAGATGAAATAAAATAATTAGAGTTTACATTTCATATGATATCGTCAGGAAGGTAAACTTGATATAAAAGAGCTTCTGTTACGTAGTTTTATTGATGTATGCATGTGTTTCTGTATGAGAGAGAAAAAGAGGAAGACTGTTTTAAGTTATGTCCTATTATAATTTGTAGTAGATCTACAGTTGATGCCCTATACAACTCGGTCCGAAACATTGCGGATATGGATGTAACACTGTAAGAAACATGCCCCGAAAATACCTTTATTGAAATGAAATGAAATTAAATGATTAGCCTAAAAATGTCCGGTACCTTTATTAAATGATCATATTTCGATACACTGTACCACGGTCAAGCTATAACGGGGGAAAGAGGTAAAGGTGTCCCCTATAACCCCGTTATATGGGGATTCTATGGTTTTGCTTTGCCCGCCCCCACCCAAAGAAACGGTTCTTTCTTAGTCTATGAATTTAGTCATCTGCAAAAAGTAGTGTATCTAAATATTTATTTTTTTGTTTTAAAATGTGATTCTAGGTTTGTCTTCCAATTATAAATAGCATAGTCAGTATAGACATTAAAAAGGGAAGGAGACAGCGGACATCCCTGCCTTACACCTCTATTTATGGTTGCCGTTATATGTGTTCTATTTTTCATTCCAGTTTTTATTAATATCTTGTCTTATTACAATTATTAAATGTTGAGGTAAACCTTTCTGTTTCATAATATTCCATAATCTATTTCTATTAACTTTATCAAAGGCTTTTTCAAAATCTATGCATAGTAGAAAAGTTGGTAGGTCTCTATGTTATATTCTCTGTGTTTCTCAAATATCTGATTACTAGTAAATATACAATTTGAATAGAATCTGCCTTTCTTGAATCAATTTTGGACTTCTTGAATAGTATTCTCCATTATTAAATTAAAACGAGTTTTTAATATATCGATGGCTGAGAACCAGTCTGTTCTAAGTCCAGCTTTTTATAAGAAAGAAATCTGTGTTTCATTGTATTCCAGTTCTTGTCTGCATATATGAATCTAACAAAATTGTAAATGTTCCTCTCCATAAGGTTGCTATGAAGCTACTCCAAATTTTTTCACGAAACTTTGAATGTCAGGAGCTTAAAATAGCTCTACTGAAAAAAAAATAGTAAAATGGACTTGGAACAGTCTGGTTCTGAGCCATCGATATATGAACAAATTTTATAACAAATCCCCAAAACACGTCTCTCTAGTTTTCATAGTTTTGACGGTCTCCCTTCTTATAAATTGGATACATTTTTGCCATTCTCCATTCTATAGGGATGTGTTCAGTCTTCCAACAAATGTTCAACAGATATAAGAGTCGATACATTAATTGAATTGATGCATATTTAATTAATTCATTATTGATATTATCTATGCCAGGTGTTTTTTATTGTTACAATTATTGATAGTAGTTTCTAATTATTAAAAAGAAATTGAATCTACATTTTCATCTATTAGTGTCAAAATTGTTTCCTCTTCATCTGTTTGTTCTGTCCAAAGATCTTTAAAGTAGGATGTCCATTCTTATTGTGATATTAAGTTTAGTTTTAGGTTGTCTTTATGCTTATTATTACTAAATAAGTAGTAGTGGTGTTGATGAATTCGTGGAATGGCGAGACAAAAAACTCGAGAAAATCTGACCTCCCCAAATTTAATTCGGACTCGCACGGACTTGAACTGGCGACTATGTGAGAATCTTCGAGCAGAATCAATGTCCTCAGTTTCGCTCAGTGTACTAAAGAAAGAAGTACACGGAAGTCTACCAGCATTCCAAATGCTCTTATTTTAGGAAATTAACTTCTCTTGGCTGGTAGCTCCATGCTGGAGGCTTGGTGCGGGGAAGGGGTGCGTTTATTTAGTGACGGTCAACTCTGCCAAGAGCGGCCTATAGAGTACATACTGGACATGGAACAACAATGAGAGACTGTTTTTTTTATACATATAACTGGTCGAGGAATTGGGCTTCCTATGGCTAATACCGAGATAAAGAGATGATGAAAAATGACATTATTTTCCTGTTTACATTGCCGAGTGTTTTTGTTTACATTACAAAAACTTCCTATTCCACTATCGGCTTCCAACGGTCCAGTTAGCCTGTCGATACGCAATAACATTTTGCATGGTAAAGAGTTTTGTGACAACAGCGATAGAGACAGAATTTTGATGGTATTTCAAGCTCTTACAGCCACTACAGTATATCGCAATGCACCAACGCTAGAGAATGGTTTCTCTGGGAACCACCTTACAAAGATCAATATTTTTATGGTAGTCTAATTGTAAGTATGCTTTCGGAATTTGCAGCAATGTTGAATTTTGCACTTTTTCCTCTAAAAAAAATAGAGCTTAAATTAAACTGTCTTATGGTAAGAAAGTACATCATACAAGACAAGTAAGACTGTTACCGAAATTCACTTATTTATAAACGGCCAAAAATTGCATCAGAAAAGTCTGTGAAAGTGCGAAGACTTCATGAAAATTGATTAAAACCAAGTTATAGTTATAATCATTAAATTAAATTTAAGCATAAACAATGTCCTCAAAGACGATATCTATTTTTATTGGGTTATTTTACGACGCTGTATCAACATCTCAGGTTATTAAGCATCTGAATGAATAATGGAGGTGATAATGCCGGTAAAATGAGTATGGGGTCCAGCACCTATAGTTACCCAGCATTTGCTCTTATTGAGTTGAGGGAAAATACCAGAAAAATCTCAACCAGGTAACTAAACCCGACCGGGATTCGAACCCGGGCACCTGATTTCGCGGTCAGACGCACTAACCGTTACTTCACAAGTGTGAACGATACACATTTTGAAACCATTGATAATGAAAGTGAAATGAGGCGCTGACATGGGAAAGGTTCTAAGTCATAAAAACGACGAGGCGAAAAATAGTTTTGAGAACGCCATAAAGCATAGTTTATTACAAAAAAAAAATATATATTATTGCTTATGGAACATCAGAAAATTATCTGATTACAAAAAACTGCATTTCTGTTCGAAGAACAACAGCAATCAGATATCTTATAAAACTTTATTTTGCTTGTACGAAATTAATTAAAAATCAAAGAAGAAGAATGAATTTATGACTTCAAACAAAAAAAATGTATGCCACTTCTTATTTTTTAAGCACAAATTTCCCGATAAAACTCACAGTACTTCTTGCCCAGAAAATCCAGCATGACTAATAGGTCCTTCTTTTCGACTCACTTAAGACTGCCCTCTTTGTAAGAGGATGTAATGAGAGTTAACTAAATAGAAACCACGATAAAAATATAAACCGGTGTACAAAAATAAATACAAGAAAAAAATTTAAACACGAAGAACAGCAGGCTACCAATGTTTCTGTTGACACTCCAGGAAGGAAAAGACCTCAGACATTACATACAGTAATAATAATAATAATAAAAGTAGTAGTAGTAGTAGTAGTAGTAGTAGTGGTAGTAGTGGTAGTAGTAGTGGTAGTAGTAGATTACTAGTATTAGTGGTAGTAGTAGTATTAGTAGTAGCAGTATTAGTGGTGGTAGTAGTAGTGGTGGTGGTGGTGGTGGTGGTGGTAGTAGTGGTGGTGGTAGTAGTAGTAGTGGTGGTGGTGGTAGTAGTAGTGGTGGTGGTAGTAGTAATAGTGGTAGTGGTGGTGGTGGTAGTAGTAGTAGTAGAGTAGTGGTGGTGGTGGTGGTGGTGGTAGTAGTAGTGTAGTAATAGCAATAATAATAATAATAATAATAATAATAATAATAATAATAATAATAATAATAATAATAATTTAATTTATTAGAAGGTAGCAGAAAATTTTAGAAGTACACATGTAGTCCATGAGTAGCGATGTGACGTAAGGCTACACTAAAAAAGCACTCACCAGTATGCTGTCTAATGTTTAGTGTTGACCATACGGCTATTTACAGAGTACTGGACCAGTCTGTTGATACATATTGCCTAATGGGCAGCTGTGATTACCTGTCACATTCCTCAAGGGGCAATTGATTCTCCCCTAGCACAGTAATGTGTACTTTATCACTCACTATTTAACAATATTATAAAGGAAATGAAACGAGAACTCAAGTTTAAACGAGCACCAAAACTAAATAAATAATACACTAGTTGACTCAGGTCAAGTGCTCAAGGCTTAGCACACTACTTTATATTTGTTTACTTCTGTCACGGCAGCAATTCACTAGATTTACGCTCTGCGTGTTAAGGAAACTGCGGCACAATAATGGGACATGTTTCTTAGATGAAGCAACACGATGTTTCCTGGAAACCGAAATCTGTCTTTGCGCATTAGAAAGACGTTTCTACTGTGGAAATAAAGTAGTTACCAGTTACGCACATAATGTTAAATCAAATATCAAGTAATAAATTTCTTACCATGATGGTAATTATACATTTACGTAATAATTTTACACTCTATAAACAAAATTGAATTTTTAGGACAATACAAGGATACCGAAATGTAGAGCGTGAAAGAAATGTAGACATAGACCTACTATACGAGTGTACGTAATGAACTAAAAATATTTGTTAAGTATTGAATAAATTAAACAGTCTGTGCTTATCTAGTATTACATTTATAGCATTAACGTTTTCAGTACGTGTGTACCATTTTCAAATGCGAATGCCTGTTACATTTAAATAGGTCTGCTTAACTGTGGAATTAGGACATTCATGAACATCATTGATGCTGTTAATAAACTACATTAAAACACAATGAGGATGAAATAGATAAAATATATATGTTAACAATAGATAAAATATATAACTATTGTTAACATATATATTTTATCTATTTCATCCTCAATGTGTTTTTATGTAGTTTATTAACAGCATCAATGATGTTCATGAATGTTCCAATTCCACAATCAAGCAGACCTATTTAAATGTAACAGGTATTCGCATTTGAAAATGGTACACACGTACTGAAAACGTTAATGCTATAAATGTAATACTAGATAAGCAAAGACTGTTTAATTTATTCAATATTTAAGATTATAACTTGCTTATCGGAAACTTCATACATAATGAAATTTAAAATATTTGGTTTAATAACAAAAATAAAGGAATACAGAAATAAGTAAATGGATATTCCATCCCCAAAAAATTGACACTATGATATTGTTCTATAAAATAAATAACTATCGATCAATAAGAAGAAGAAGCATGGGGTGTAAGATAAAACGAAAAATATCCAAATAATTAGTATAAATAAAATTATTGCTGCGTAAGGCGTGAAAGACAATGATAACTATAATTAATTTCAATAAAATATTTTCAAGAGAGACACTCCTTTCATAACTTAGCATACAGACTACCTTATCGAATCGTCATTTAATTCCACTACGTCGCTACAGCTTGCATCTTTCAACATAATGTTCAGCTGTATTTACGCACAATCTGAATATATTGCGAACAGAATACATATCACTAAAAAAACATTATGGTCAGTACACGTATAGTTCCGAAGCTGACAGACTTTTGCTGTTTAGTCAACTGTCCGAAGATAGATCTGAACCTCAAAAGTGATACCAAATGACACCATTCCTAAGGAAACTAGACCAGGAGATAATGGGGTAGGGTGACCAGTTCTTTTTCTTCTCCATTGCATACATCGCCGAATAATATGCTTTCTTATCTGTAAGAAATAGTAACATTCACAGTTCAAGACTGAATATGGGAGAGTACAGATATATCTTTGGACTCACATGAAGATAAGTTCACATTGCGGACCACTCTAGTCGGGTGGTGAGCACGATACAAGACTACAAAGGACGACACATGACAAGGGACAAACTCTCAGTGCTGTGGAAGGAAGATGAATATCTTTTCTTGTCTTTTCCGGGAGTCGAATCAAGGGCCGCTTTAACAGGAAGCAGTAGTGTAGTGGGTATAGCGCTGGCCTTCTTTGCTCGAGGTTCCGGGTTCGATCCCGGCCCAGTTCGATAGCATTTAAGTGTGTTTATATGCGATAGGTCCATGTCAGTAAATTTACTGGCATGTAAAAGAACTCCTGAGTAACTAAACTGCGGCACAACGGCGACGCTGATATAACCTCCGCAGTTGCGAGCGTCGCTAAACAAACCATATTTTTTTTAACAGGAAGCCCTTACGTTATCCACAGAGCCAAGTATACCCAGTCCTTGTTATTTTGAGTTCTTTCGCTTCCTTATCCAATTAGCACCTAGCACGTCAGACTCCGATTTATTTTGTAAAGTCCAGAAATCAAGTCGTGTTAGATTGTTGACCGGATGATCGAAATTATTATAGTAGGGGCCGAAAGAATAGGCAGGTTTCTGACAGTACAGAAGAACACCCCACCCTACAACTTTCCCTGTGGTTTATGGCCCGAGTATCTGAACTTCATATCGTTCCGTCAGAATGTCAGTTATTCTAATGTGCTTCATTTTCTCCGAGTACAGACATGCCATATTATTGAGAATTGTAAATTTAAAGAGTCGCAGTTCTGAAATGGATAGTGATTAACAGTAAACGTTTTTAAATTATTTTTATGTAACTTAATGAACCGATTATTCTTTACAATTTATATTTGATGCTGATGATAATGATGTTGATGGTAAGAATATTAATGATTATGGGTATTATTTTTATATACAATAAAATTATTTTCAATTTGCGACATTACGTTTAAGATCATCCCAGGGGTCGGCAATCCTAACTGAGGTTTTCCATGGTTTCCTCAGTTATTTCCAGGCAAATGCCGGGATTGTACCTCTTGAAAGTCCGGCCATGGACGGCGATCCTTCCCTTAATCCTTTCATATGTGTGAGTGAATGATGTGTAATGTCTTAAATGTTTGTGTTGTATCGGAGGTGGCCCTGGCATTGAGCTGATCCCTCATCCAGGGAGGCCCTCCATGTCCTTGTGTGGTCAAAAAAGTATGTATGTGATCCATAGCTTAATACCTCTCCCGACAGATCGCGACCCTGTAAGGCCCGGGTGGCGTGGGTCGTGTAAATGCACCTAGGAGGGAGAGGTTAAACTGAAAGAAAGAAAGAAAGAAAGAAAGAAAGAAAAGTTATAAGATCTGTACATTAAGACTAAATTCATTAATTAATTTTCATATTTTATATTGGAAATTAAAGACCAGACGGATATTGGATAATATTCGTACTTTCACTATCACCTTTATCTATAGTACATTTAATAAAACAACTTACTTATGGCTTTTAAGGAACCCGCAAGTTCATTGCCGCCCTCACATAAGCCCGCCATCGGTCCCTATCCTGTGCAAGATTAATTCACTCTCTATCATTATATCCCACCTCCCTAAAAACCATTTTAATATTATATTCCCACCTACGTCTCGGTCTCCCCAAAGGTCTATTCCCCTCCGATCTCCCAACTAACACTCTATATGCATTTCTGGATTCGCCCATACGTGCTACATGCCCTGCCCATCTCAAACGTCTGGATTTAATAATGCTAATTATGTCAGGTGAAGAATACAATGCGTGTAGTTCTGCGTTGTGTAACTTTCTCCATTGTCCTGTAACTTCATCCCTCTTAGCCCCAAATATTTTCCTAAGAACCAAATTCTCAAATACCCTTAATCTCTGTTCCTCTCTCAAAGTGAGAGTCCAAGTTTTACAACCATACAGAGCAACCGGTAATATATGTGTTTTATAAATTCTAACTTTCAGATTTTTTGACAGCAGACTAGATGACAAAAGTTTCTCAACCGAATAATAACAGATATTTTCCATATAATTTTATTCTGCTTTTAATTTCCTTCCGAGTGTCATTTATATTTGTTACTGTTGCTCCAAGATATTTGAATTTTTCCACCTCCAATTTTATGTTTCCATTTCGTTCAATATTCTGGTCACGAGACATAATCATATACTTTGTCTTTTCGATTTACTTCCAAACCTATCGTTTTATTTGCTTCAAGTAAAATATCTGTGTTTTCCCTAACCGTTTGTGGATTTTCTCCTAACATATTCACGTCATCCGCATAGACAAGAAGCTGATGTAACCCGTTCAATTCTAAACCATGTCTGTTATCCTGAACTTTCCTAATGGCATATTCTAGAGCGAAGTTAAAAAGTAAAGGTGATAGTGCATCTCCTTGCTTTAGCCCGCAGTGAATTGGAAAATCATCAAATAGAAACTGGCCTATACGGACTCTTCTGTAAGTTTCACTGAGAACATTTGATAATAAATCTTTTTATGTAGTACTTTTTTTATTTTATTGGGTTATTTTACGACGCTGTATCAACATCTCAGGTTATTTAGCGTCTGATTGATATGAAGGTGTTAATGCCGGTGAAATGAGTTCGGGGTCCAGCACCGATAGTTACCCAGCATTTGCTCATATTGGGTTGAGGGAAAATCCCGGGAAAACCCCCGACCGGGATTCGAACCCGGGCCACCTGGTTTCGCGGCCAGACGCGCTAACCGTTACTCCACAGGTGTGGACTTTATGTAGTACTGTTGCAAAATTTTTCTTAAGGTGCTTTCATTTATCACTATTATTATGTTTACGTTAGCGCTTCCGTTATGTCGCCATTGGCGCTTATGATAGTCCTTAATTATAAACAATTCGACCCTCACAAGTACTAACATTGTAACTCACTTTCTTACATTTTTCAGGAGATGAAAATGAAGTTTTAAAATGATCGTGTAAATCAGTGTATAAAGATATGTAATGTAACAATAAGATTTTACATACAATTGGGGAGGTTTAGAGTTACAATGAGAGTACTTGGAGAAAAAGAAACAATTTAAGACCATATTAACTAGGACAACTCAAAACCATAACAAATTGAGTTACAATGTTAGTACTTGGGAGAGTCGAATTGTTGGCGGAAATGTAATCAACCGAAAACAAGATCTGTATAAGAAAACTAAATTCATTAATTAAATTTTCATATTTTATATTTGAAATTAAAAACTAGAGGGATATTTAATAATATTCATACTTTTACTATCACCTATATCTATAGTACATTTGATAATAAATCTTTATTGTGCAGTGGCGTTGCCAAATCTTCCTTATGATGCCATCATTTATCGCTATTGTTATGTTTACGTTAGGTGCTTTAGTTATGTCGCCATTGGCGCTTATGATAGACCATATAAAATAGTTGGCACAAATGTAATCTACTGGATCAAGGATTTTTTGGAGGGAAAGTAGCGTTAAGGAGTAATACGGAAGCCGCCTATTCCTTCTGACTTTACTATAGAATTTCAGTAAGCCACGGATACAAATGACATATGCTGTAGTCTTTAGTGTATGACACAAGATCTCACTCCGTTAACTAGTATGAGTGATATAAAGTAAAAGTAACTTACTTCGTGTGCAGTAGAGAGGACGCGGAAACTTTGATTGGTGTGGCAGGCAGACCGTCTTGAATCGCGTTCAGCCAGCACTCTGATGTCTTACTGCCAGTCCGCCGGTTATATCTCTCCTTCTACTTCCACCTCACTCAGTTCCGGCCCCCTCCTTCGATAACTTTATTAGTGGTTGCAATATCTTATTAAATGGACTAGTCAACTGTATTAGAGGCTTGCGTCCTGAATGCATTCTCGACTTTATCGTTACAGAGAACTCAACTTGTCGCAATATCCGATCCATTTCCATCAGCGGACGTTCCCAGCAATGCACGCATTTTGAAGGTGACCCGTTAATATTCGTAACAGAACTGTAATGCTAATCACATTGGTAGTTATATATTTATTGAACATATCATAGACCAAGTCACACAGTTTTTTCGTCTAGGATGCAATTAAACATGTCCCCCTGAACTTTTAAATGACGTCAATGAAAAATGTAGATATAAAAAAATGCCTTAAATGAAAATGACAAGACATGCGAAAATAAGAACACTACTACTGTGCTCTAAAGAACGTGAAATCTTTATTCTAAGAATTGCACAAAAAATTATATTTTTTTTTCGGATTCCAATGTAGGCTGTGTAATTAATTGAGATTTGAAATATATAAGTGTTAAACCAGGCCTGTACAAGGTTTGCGCTCTCCGAGTCGGCTCACAGCTCGAGAGCGGAATGCAGACATTGGCTGCGCTCTGTATAAGGGTGGACTGGAAGTAAGAGTGATCTCGTACTAGTACGAGTGTTCATGAAATGAATTCCCGTTCAGTGCATATTGGTGCATAATCTAGTGATTAGAAATTGTGAAATTGTCCCCAGGTAGAAATTTTGCTAACTCGGTGGTCTGGTCCAAGAATGTTTACGAATGATTAAGTGAATCATCCGTGGAAGAATATAAGAGTTCATAGCTTCACCACCTAATAGTTGCCGACCTTAATCTTTTGCCTTCTGAGTGGGATGAAGAGTAATATTTAATTGAACTTGAACAGAAACATTCGGAATAATTCTCACTATTAATGCAATAAATAAGCAAACGTTAGTCGAAAACGCTTGCAATTATTTTTTTTTTCGCACTCTTATTGTAAAATTATGTAATTGAATGAATGAATGAATAAATAAATAAATAATAAAATAAGTAAATAAATATAAATAGATGGATGGATAGATAGATAGATAGATAGATAGATAGATAGATAGATAGATAGATAGATAGATAGATAGATAGATAGATAGATAGATAGATAGATAGATAGATAGATAGATAGATAGATAGATAGATAGATAGATAGATAGATAGATAGATAGATAGATAGATAGATAGATAGATAGATAGATAGATAGATAGATAGATAGATAGATAGATAGATAGATAGATAGATAGATAGATAGATAGATAGATAGATAGATAGATAGATAGATAGATAGATAGATAGATAGATAGATAGATAGATAGATAGATAGATAGATAGATAGATAGATAGATAGATAGATAGATAGATAGATAGATAGATAGATAGATAGATAGATAGATAGATAGATAGATAGATAGATAGATAGATAGATAGATAGATAGATAGATAGATAGATAGATAGATAGATAGATAGATAGATAGATAGATAGATAGATAGATAGATAGATAGATAGATAGATAGATAGATAGATAGATAGATAGATAGATAGAGAGACAGATAGACAGACAGACAGAGATAGATGGACGGACGAACAGACAGACAGATAGGTAGACAGACAGACAGATAAAACTATAAGCCATAACTTCTTGAGGAAAACTTTGGAAATCAAATTCCTTGTCGGTTAACTGGAAGAAGTGACACTATTATACTGAAATTGCGACATTTTCCTTGGCGCTGAAATGGAAATGCATTTATATTATTAGATTCTATTCCAGTAGGAAGATTAAACTGACTGTACAGCGTCTGGTTGATGTGGCAATCTTTCAACTACAACATGTGATGTGCTACTGTAGCTCCGTATTCTTAGCTAAAGTGCGGTTTCCTCATACTGACCACACGCTTCCGCAACCTCGCTGTCCTTTACAACTATCTGCAAGCCAGTCTCTGTCATTTTTCTAAGAAGCGAACTGTAGTGACCGGTGAATCATATGAAATATACAGTAATAAAGTTAGCAATGAAGATGAATACAAAATAAGACAATAACGACAATCATGAATGACAATATTTACAATTATGATCACCGCAATAATGATAACGGTAATAGTGACAACTATAGCGATGCCAATACGATAAATATGATAACGACAAGAATGAGAATGATGACAACCGTAATGAGATCGACAATGTCAATGGCAAAGATGCCGATGTCAATAGTAACGATGACTGAAAAGAATCACGGTAACAGTCACAGTAATCATAGTTAGAAACGACATTGACGACAAAAACAATAACGGCAACGATAAAGATGACTAGAAAGAGTGATGATAACAATTACAATGATTTCTATTAGGACGACAATAACCTAATGTAGATGACACTGATGGTGGCAATAACAACGATGACAATGATAATGCTGACTATAATGAGTGATGATAGCAATGACAATGGCCTAATGCTGATGACAATAACAAAGAAGACAATGGTAATGGTGACAATAATGAAAGTGATAGAAATGCAGATGGCAATGACAATAACACTGATGAAAATAGTAATGATGACTATGAGTGATGATAGCAATGACAATGGCCTAATGTTGATGCCAATAACAATGATGACAATGGTAATGATGCCTATAATGACAGTGATTGAAATGGCAAGATCTAATGCAGATAACAGTGACAATAACAATGATGAAAATGGTAATGATTATAATGAGAGTGATGATAGCAATGGCAAAGGCCTAATGCTGATAACAATAACAAAGATGACAATGGTAATGATGACTACAATGAAAGTGATAGAAATGACAAAGACCTAATGCAGATGACAATGACAATAACATTGATGAAAATGGTAATGATGACTATAATGAGAGTGAAGATAGCAATGACAATGACCTAATGCCGATAACAATAACAAAGATGACAATGGCAATGATGACTATAATGAAAGTGACAGAAATGGCAAAGACCTAATGCAGATGACAATGACAATAACAATGATGAAAATGGTAATGATGACTATAATGAGAGTAAAGATAGCAATGACAATGGCCTGATGCCGATGACAATAACAATGATGACAATAGTAATGATGACTACAATGGAAGTGATAGAAATGGCAATGACCTAATGCAGACGACAATGACAATAACAACGATAAAAATGGTAATGATTATAATGAGAGTGATGATAGCAATGGCAAAGGCCTAATGCTGATAACAATAACAAAGATAACAATGGTAATGATGACTACAATGAAAGTGATAGAAATGACAAAGACCTAATGCAGATGACAATGACAATAACATTGATGAAAATGGTAATGATGACTATAATGAGAGTGAAGATAGCAATGACAATGGCCTAATGCCGATGACAATAACAATGATGACAATGGTAATGATGACTATAATGAAAGTGATTGAAATGGCAATGACCTAATGCAGATGACAGTGCCAATGATTAGTGTTTTTGAAATTGCTGATATTAGTGGTGTTATAGTTCACTGATGTTGAAGTGGTTATATTAGGTCTATTGATGTTGAAGATAATGTCATTAATGGTGCTGAAAAAGGTATTATTAGTGGTTTTGAAATTGGTGATATTAGTGATGTTGAAGACGGTGATATTAGTGATTTTGTTGACATGATGATGTTGATCACTGGTAATAATAAAATTATATTGATAGTGTCGACGATAATGATGGTGGTGTGATAATCGACTCGTTCTGATACATTTTAAATAACAGTGTCAATGGTCTAACTCCGGGAGGACTTCCGATCCTTCTTGACGATGTGATATTGAATTACATGTGGTACATAATTTTGAGCGATCGGTGCTAATTGTCTCGTCGGCGCCGCTCCCAAACCCAATTAGCGCGGGTCCCATTAGACAGCGCTGAATCCCGTCGTAATCACGTGGAACTGCCCCGTCTTGCTAATATTCAATTGTGCTCAACGAATAATGTGTGAGTCGAGGATCAGCAGCTACCCTGTCCACTGGCGTGACTAATCTGCGGGGGCAGCATAATATTAGGAGACGCTGAAGACGAGACAATTGTGTCCCCTCAATAGCTCTACAGCACTCTACGGTCCTTTACCTCTTCAATCGTTCCCCTTCAGTCGTCACTTTATATGCCTGACTCTTCCACTTAAAATGATAAAATTATATTCTACACGGTTTAGTCATTCATATTTCACAAAGGTCAATCATATTTCGAAATATTTATTGAATCGTGTATCTTCTGGCTTCAATAATATTTTGAAATATTTATTGAATTATGTATGTTCTGCCTTTAATAACATTTTTAAATATTTATTCAATCGTATATGTTCTGGCTTTAATAACATTTTGAAACATTTATTCAATCGTGTATGTTCTGGCTTTAATAACATTTTGAAACATTTATTCAATCGTGTATGTTCTCGCTTTAATTAACATTTTGAAATATTTATTCAGTCGTGTATGTCCTGGCTTGAATAACATTTTGAAATATTTATTGAATCCTGTATGTTCTGGCTTCAATAGGTAACATTTTAAAATATTGAATCGTGTATCTTCTGGGTTCAATAACATTTTGAAATATTTATTGATTCGTGTATTTTTTGCTTCAATAACATTTTTAAATATTTATTAAATCGTGTATCTTCTGGCTTCAATAACATTTTGAAATATTTATTGAATCCTGTATGGCTTCAATAACATTTTTAAATATTTATTCAATCGTGTATCTTTTTGCTTCAATAAAATTTTGAAATATTTGTTGAATCGTGTATGTTCTGGCTTTATTAGGTAACATTTTAAAATATTTATCTAATCGTGTATCTTCTGGCTTCAACAACATTTTGAAATATTTATTGAATCGTGTATCATCCGGCTTCAATAACTTTTTGAAATATTTATTGAATCGTGTATGTTCTGCCTTTAATGACATTTTAAAATATTTTTTTCAATTACGTATCTTCTGGCTTTAATAACATTTTGAAATATTTATTGAATCGTGTATGTGCTGGCTTTAATAACAATTTTAAATATTTATTGAATCGTGTATCTTCTGGCTTCAATACCATTTTGAAATATTTATTGAATCGTGTACTGTATGTTACGGCTTTAATAAAATGTTGAAATATTTATTGAATCGTGTATGTTCTGGCTTTAATAACACTTTTAAATATTTAATGAATCGTGTATCTTCTGGCTTCGATAACATTTTGAAATATTTATTGAATCGTGTATCTTCTGGCTTCGATAACATTTTTATATAGGCCTATTTATTGAATCGTGTATATTCTGGCTTCAATAACACTTTGAAATATGTATGGAATTGTGTATCTTCTGGCTCCCTGCATCGTTCAATGTTTCTTTTGCTTATCAGTATGCTACATTATGACAATTATTTGTGTGGTAATGTCTCATTTTCAATTAAACCCTAGTTTACACGCCTACAATTTAGGTCCGTCATCATCAATTTTTCCTAATATCAGTATTTCTTTAATGATCCATTAGTGCATAAGCAATTACATATCTGAGGAAACGAATTTCAACAACTTTAAGCTTTCTCTTTCGTCTTATCGTAAAGTTAAGATTTTTCTGAGCTATGTGCTCATAAGTAAATTACCATGGTTTGTAAAAGTATATAATATAATATGTCCTTATGCTCTACAATTTATTTCCCAAATTGATCTTATCATATACACCAAGAGGTCGTCGACTTCCTGCAAGACCTAAAAGGAGATGGCTAGAGACCCTAACGAGCCATTGAGGACCAATACTTGCACGTTGATGATCATAATGATGATGGCTAAAATTTTATAGTATTTTCTTTTAGTGAAATTTGGTTATTTTATCTATGGGAATTCCTGTTCTTAAAGTGTTCCATTCCATATCGTCTCTGGGATTTTATTATCACCCGTTCTTTTCATTGACTAACATATTCAATCGTCTGGAGTTTGTTATTGGTACTTTATATTTTATAGCAGCCCTGGGCATAAAGGGGAAGGGATGATGAATAGAGATATCCCCGCCCATGTCCTTTTCGTTTACTCCGTTTTAGAAACAAACACAGACAGGCACTGTGCACCACTGGTGGATTTTAGGCGGCCGGTGAGAGATGAAAGCTATGATACCTGCCTTTCGCAGTCCGTCACTCGTTTCAGTCCGAAACATTACTGTCTCTGCCGGAGAAGGTGGAATGGGATGTTAAGGGGTAGTCTACAGTGACTAAATCGATTTAGTAACGCCCAGGCCTGCTGCATAGGTTTCGAAAAGCTCGTTGTTGCGTCAGTCTCTCATATCTCTGAGGAAGACGAAATTAGGGATTAGAGCAGAGCTGGGCATCGAGAGCAGAACCGGACTCTAAACGGGGACGCTTAATATTCATCCGTTCTGAATCAACGCTGCGCGGTGTTCGGCGGGGAAGAAAGGGGATAAAGAGAAATCATATGACTCCCCGTGAGAGAGTAGAATCTGCGCTTGGTGCCCAGCCCTGAATTAGAGATATGAGAGTCTGAAGCCACAGTAGGTCAGAGCTAAAGCTTCCAGGTTAAAATTCCGATTGATACATCCTAAATGTATAACATGTATTGGACAAACCCATAGTCCAGGCACCACAGACTTTTCCTCACGGTACTCCGGTTTCCCTGTGACATTCCAACAATTCTCTATCATGAATTTAAGGAGCGGATTTTTAGGTATTAAAAACTAATATTCCAACTCGCTATAGTTGTGAAATAATAAGTAATACACGTCTCTAGAATAAATATTACCGCTGGTTTGAAAACGTTAGCTAATTGTAGCGAATGACTCAACTCCGTCCTTGCTGTTTAATTGACGAAATTCATGACAAATGATACTATTGGCTAGAGTCCCGCTGACGTAGATGTGGGAGGCTTCAAGAGACGATGCTCGCTTTTGAAACGTAAGATCAAATGAACGGTCTCAAAAGATGTTATTTACAAATAGCAAGCGCGCTTCTCTAGGTTCATTCTCCAGTCTTTATGACCCAGCTCTCCGTTAGATTTCAGTGCGTTGTGAAGAAGGATTTTAAAATGTTCTGAGATCATATTCACGTAAGTATACTCGGTGTCATTTTTAACTTTTAGTACATAAAAATCCGTTCATTATTCATCACGAGTGTATTGTAGACCTACTGCCTGTGATGCACTCTGGATAGTCTCTCACGAACTAAGTGGTCTACGCTTCTCGTCACTAGCGACATCTATGAACTCTGCTGCTCGTACAGTCGGGGCGAGTAACAAGTTAAGTACCTACCAATGTACAAAAAATATTATAGCCTCTTGAAGCAATAAAGTTTTAATAATGCATGTTATAGATATATTAATAAACTTGAATTCAGAAGCAGACTTGTAAAGCAGAGCTTTTAGAGATAAATACTTTCTAGCGTGTCCAAAAATAGAAAGCTAAATTATTAGAAGGCAATTTTCAACAGTCTTGAGAAAGAAATACTGTATTTTGTGAACGAAATTTTGTGAAAATTAAATATTTTTATACGCTAAGTTAATTAACATAATTCATAAAAGCACTGTTTAGACTAAATAAGAAAGTGAAATCTTATGATATGAAAATTTAATTATTTGGGCTGCAATGTAGGACGAGAGAGAGAGAGAGAGAGAGAGAGAGAGAGAGAGAGAGAGGCAGATAGAGAACCAGCCAGAACGAAACTTACATGTAAACCAAAATATATCTAAACTTCAACAGCTCGGAACAGATGCCATCCACCCCGTGTATATATTGTCGCAAAAAGGAAGTTCAACGGACGTTAGTGATTCGATTAATGATACTGTCGATATACTCGTACATAACTATTTTTAAGTGGCGGAGTATAATTTATTGTAAATTTAATACTTAACAGCTGCATTATTCTTTATTTCACTTTAAGGCTAATGAACTTTTTGGTTCAGAGAAATATACAGTATATAACACTGTTATTTGTACACTTCATATATTATTAAACTGACCTTTGAAATAAAATTACAATTCAAAATATATCAATAAAACTAAATTCATAATGTTTCATGAGTTAAACACGAACACATTGACATGAATAAAATTAATTTACATACACCTGTTACGTACATAAAAATTTATAACTACACATCCCGTGAAATTCATGTAACACTGTTGTTTATACACTTACCCCACGGACAGAGGGTAGTTACGTATAGATGCATAGTAAACAAGCATGCAGTGCGCAGTTCAGAGTTGTCTTTCAGTGGAGGTCACTTGCTGTTTGTCTGCCATGCAGAATTCTGTACAAAGGAGCGTCTTAAGGAGCTCAGTTCCGATTCAAAGAAAGTTATTATTCGCCTGGCTCTGAAAGGCTATTCCTATAGAAAAATAGGTAGAGAAGTGAATACAACACATTTTAGAGTATAATACTTAGAAAAATTCCGAAATCATGAAACTTGGAATAATTTGGCAAGAAAAACCAAAGAAAAATTGCTAAATGCACGTGATGAGAGATTCATAATTAATCAAGTTGTCAAAAATTCAAGAATAAGTGTTCCACAAATTCGAGTCATGATTGAAGAGTCTTCAAACACGAAGATGAGTAATCAAACTATCCGGCATATATTGTGGAAAAATGGTTACCATGGCAGAAGCCACGAAAGAGACCGTACTTCAGTGAGACAAATCAAGCTCGAAGATTGGACTTCGCTAAAGAACATGTTAGTAAGGATGAGAAATTTTGGAACAGGGTGACTTGGTCAAATGAGACGGAGATAAATCTTTATGGTTCCGATGGAATTCATAGGAGATTATGAAAGCCCAACACAGATAACGACAGAAACAACACATTACCTACAGTGAAACACGGGGGTGGATGCATACTATTGTAGGGATGTATGTCTGCAAATGGGTGGGGAATATTGAGTTTAAAGATTGGATTATGGATAAGTATGTGTACAATAACATTTTAAACTCAAATTTTAGGCAGAGTGCACAAAAAGTGGGAATGCAACTTGTGTATATGTTCCAATAAGACACCGATAGTAAATATAATGTTCAAATCAATAAGGATTGGCTCATATGAAACATATCCCAACAACTGCGAACATCTCCTCAATCACTAGACTTAAACCCCTTCGAACATTTATTGGAAATTTTTAAAAGGAGTGTGAAAAAGTAGAAGTGTACAACAACAGACGATTTCAAACGTGTAGTGAGAGAAAAATGGGCTAAAATCAAACCAGAACAGTGTAAAAACTTGATAGAATGAATGAGAAAGGGATGCCGAGCAGTATTAATGTGGAAAGGTTATGCTACAAGATACTAATTGTTTTTCAAAAATGTAAATAATCAAAGTGTACAAACAAGACTGTTACTACGCGACCAAGGCGGGACCCGTCGTGGCAGAGTGAGGAACTCCGTGCTCGATGCATATGTTTACTGCTGGAGTGTCGTCACATCCAATGCCTAGCGTTTCAATCTGGTCGCAATGCCGCGTGTAGGAAGACGTGTGTTTCGTAGCCCAGCGCGGAGCATTATTTATAATGCCATGAAGTTTTGTGATGAAGAAAAGACAACGGGTTTATTCCTACCTCTATCGAAAACAACAGAATGTGCTGCAACTATTGTGAAGTTAAAATAAGGAAACAATTAGTAGGATTAGAAAGGAAGGTAAATAATGTGAGGACAAGGGTGTAGAAATATTGACACCAAACAAAGTAAGACGACCTCCTGCAAATAAGGTTGAATTAGACGACATGGACAAATGTATCATAGGAAGAGAAGTTCATAAATATTATGCCCATAATCTCTATAAAGAGCTTCCAACATTAGGAAAGTTGCATAAATTTTGTAAGAGAGAGATAGGTTTTAAAGGGTGCAAGGAAACTTTACGAAAACTCATGCTATCCATGGGGTTTGCATTCAAACAATGCTAAGATAAACAGAAATATCTAATAGAACGCTCTGATATAGTAGCCCGTTACTTACCTGGACGAAACATGGTTCCATACCAATTACACTGTCCACAAATGTTGGCAAGACGTAAACGTGTCAGGAGTTTATACAAATAGCAGTGCAGGTCAACGACTTACAGTAGCCCATGTTGGTGGTAGTGATAGTTTTATACTGGGTGCTTTCCTCATATTTGATGTCCGGAGTCCGGCCACTTTAAAATGCTAAGGTAAGAAATGTATATCAAATGCAATATTGTATAAAATACAGTACCTACTTTAGTTTACGTTATTTTCGATTCATGTTCCCTCCTTTACGAACACCGATGTTGTGGTATGTTTTCTGAATAGATTCCTATATATGCATATGATAAATAAAACAAACAATAAAGTTAACTATATATACGAACATATAACACATAAAGCGTGTTAATAATAATGAAACAAGAGCGCAGTTCAGCATGTGCTTCAGTTTGCATCTGATGCGGACTTCACAACAAGGCCTGTGTTGTGAAGCGAATTGCAGCGCCACCAAACAAACCTGTTCCCGCCTTGATCGCGTAGTACATAGCAATTGGACATGTTTTTGTTTATTTTGTTTTGTTTAATGTATTCAGAAGTTTATGTTTTATTTTTTACTTTAATATATTCCAAAGTCCATGTGTAAGAGTTCTCTCATTTGAAAAGAACTTAAAGTATATTTTCATACAATAAATTAGCGTTTTATTTGGGAAATAGAACTGTACAAACAACACTGTTATATACTGTATATCAAGAGTCAGATTCAAAGGTAATGAGTTTTTTGGACCCGGGAAATAATATATAAAAAGTAACATTATTCAGGCAATGACGAAGGTGAGAAACTTCAACAAAATAATTTGATTGTCGATTGCATTGAGAAAGGCTACTATCGAATAGACTGGTGCAGTGGTTCCCAAGCTTTTTAGGGCGCGACCCACTTTCGGACGAGACTTTTGTTTGCGATCCTCCACAATCATACCGATACTTAACCCATTCAAAAAATATAAATCCCTGTAAGTAGATAAGAAATGACGGGTACTAACTGGCTCCCAATGGCTCCCATGGCTCCCCATGTGACGTCATAGTACTAACTGGTTCCCAGAGTATGACATCACGGAGGGGGTGGGGGGCTTAAATTATGACGCAGGAAAGGGGCGTAACTTAAATTACGTCAAGGTTAAAGTGTGACGTCATGCACACGTGCAGGTATGTAATTGAAGTTGTGGTATGACAAGTTCATACATGTTTAGCTCATCAATGTTGCTATGTGTGCAAATATAATGCTGAGTCATATCCGGCAATTGTTCTCAGGTGAAAGACACAAGTTCATACATGTTTGAAAACTGCTATGTGTGCAAATATTAAACAAAGGGCACATCCGGCGAGTGTCCAAGAATTAATCTATCACACTTAAACACATACATTCTTTTTCTTAAGATTCTAATGTAATGGTAATTTAATTGATTGGGGAATCGGTGTTGGAATGTGGGACATAAATGGATAAAAAATTAATCTAGCACACTTGTAAATTAAACAGGATGTGGCTAAAGTGACGTTATAAATTTGTAATTGAAGTTGGAAATGGGGGAGGGGGGGGTAAAAATTTGAAATACGAACGGCATAACTTAAAGTGTGGCGTCATAATTTTTTAATTGAAGTTGGAAATGTAATAATTTGAAATGCACATGTTCATACAAGTTTGTATAGTGGGAGGGGGGGGAAATAGACAAGTTCATACATGTTTGTATATTTGAAAGTGAGTTGTGAATGTTAAAATAATCGCTATCTGCTATGTGTGCAAATATTATGCAAGGTTGCTAATTTTACTGGTTGTACTTTAAGCCAATTGCTGAGTAATTGATAAAAATATTAAGATTCTAATGTACTGGTAATTGAATTGATAAATTGTACCAGGACTTGCATATTCGGCAATGTTTAAATTAACAGGTGTTGAATTGCAGCTGATTACGGACATGACAATGCTATTACTTTTTGAGCAAGGGATCCGTGGTGGAATATGTCAATGTGTGACTCGTCACGCAGTTGCGAATGATCCTAAAAGCGAAAACTTTGATAATTCTAAATCTCCTTCTGCAATTTACTATGTGGATGCGAATAATTTGTATGGATTCGCCATGTCACAAAAATTACCATATGGAGGATTTGAATGGCTATCAGATGAGGAAATACATCATTTTGATCTTCAAGCAATAAATGATGATAGTGAAATAGGTTATATTTTAGAGGTTGATCTAGAGTATCCAAATCATCTGTTTGAAAAACATAGAGATTTACCATTTTGTGCTGAGTTTGCGAAACCACCAGGTGGAAAGCATAAAAAATTGTTGACAACACTGCATTCCAAACAACACTACGTGGCGCACTACAAACTTTTGCAACAGGCTTGCAAATTGTCAAAATACACCGTGTTATAAAATTTAAGCAATCGTATTGGTTAAAACAATACATTGATTTGAATACTGAATTGCGTAAAAATGCAAAAAATAACTTTGAAAAAGACTTTTTCAAGCTTATGAATAATGCGGTATTTGGAAAGACGATGGAAAATGTTCGAAAAAGACTGCATTTCAGATTAGTTTCAAACGACGAGAAACTGAAAAAACTAATTTCGAAACCATACTTTCTTGACAGAGTAATTTATGCTGAAAATCTGGTGGGTATTCATTTAGCGAGAACTCAAATTTTGTTTGATAAAGCGTTGTATGTGGGTATGTGTATTTTAGAACTTTCAAAAGTGCACATGTACAATTTTCACCATAACATTATGAAAGAACAGTTTGGCGATAACTTGAAGTTGTGTTATATGGATACAGATAGTTTTATATATCTCATTGAAACAGATGATTTGTATCATGATCTGCAAAATGTTCGGGATCATTTGGATACTAGTGTGTATTCACCAAATCATATTTTATTTTCAACACATAATAAAGGTGTGTTTGGGAAGTTCAAGGATGAAATTCCAAATTCATATATTGATGAGTTTGTTGGTTTGAAGGCTAAAGTATATGCCTTAAAGTGTTCAGATTTTGAAATTAAGAAACTGAAGGGGGTTAAGAAAAGCATAATTAGGAATGAACTTACGTTTGAAGATTATGCAACATGTCATGAGTCTGATGTCACTACTTACACAAAAAACAATGCTATTAGATCATATTTTCACAATGTGTTTACAATGTGTGTAAATAAAGTGACTTTAAATTCTTTTGATGATAAGAGAGTTGTATTACAAGATGGGATTAATACAGTGCCGCATGGATTTTATGAACCACCATGTAAAAGAAGGCGTGTTCAAGAGTAAAATGTGTATGTGTGTGTAAATTATAATAATAATATAATTTATATAGTTTTGATTTAAATGTGTGTGTAAATAATAATAATGTTTAATTTATATAGTTTTGATTTAAATGTATGTGTAAATAATAATAATGTTGTAATTTATATAGTTTTGATTTAAATGTGTGTAAATAATAATAATGTTGTAATTTATATAGTTTTAGTTTAAATGTGTGTGTGAAAATAATAATAATGTAGTAATTTATACAGTTTTGATTTAATCACAATAAACCTACAGTGCTTGTGTATAAATTTGTTTTCATTTCAATACATCGCCCTCATCAATCCAACCGATATGTCGAATCGTAATCTTGCGACATATATGCAACCACTTGTCGAAAATCGTAATCTTGCGACATATATGTAGCAACTTCGACATGGTGTTGCATTATCGCAACAAGAATACGATTTTCGACATGCTGTTGCATTATCGCAACAAGAATACGATTTTCGACATGGTGTTGCATTATCGCAACAAGAATACGATTTTCGACATGGTGTTGCATTATCGCAACAAGAATACGATTTTCGACATGGTGTTGCATTATCGCAACACGAATACGATTTTCGACATGGTGTTGCATTATAGCAACACGAATACGATTTTCGACATGTTATTGCATTATCGCAACAAGAATACGATTTTCGACATGGTGTTGCATTATCGCAACACGAATACGATTTTCGACATGGTGTTGCATTATCGCAACACGAATACGATTTTCGACATGGTGTTGCATTATCGCAACAAGAATACGATTTTCGACATGGTGTTGCATTATCGCAACAAGAATACGATTTTCGACATGGTGTTGCATTATAGCAACACGAATACGATTTTCGACAAGGTGTTGCATTATCGCAACAAGAATACGATTTTCGACATGGTGTTGCATTATCGCAACAAGAATACGATTTTCGACATGGTGTTGCATTATCGCAACAAGAATACAATTTTCGACATGGTGTTGCATTATCGCAACACGAATACGATTTTCGACATGGTGTTGCATTATCGCAACACGAATACGATTTTCGACATGCTGTTGCGTTATTGCAACGACATGCTGTTGCGTTATTGCAACGACATGCTGTTGCGTTATTGCAACGTCATGCTGTTGCGTTATTGCAACGACATGCTGTTGCGTTATTGCAACGACATGCTGTTGCGTTATTGCAACGACATGCTGTTGCGTTATTGCAACGTTTTCGACATAATCCACAATGACAAGGACTTAAGGTGAGGTTACTCTCCCATCTCCAATGACAAGGAATTCAGGTTCATTCGAAATAATAACTCATTAAATTCATTTTTTATTATTACTATTCTCATATTATGCACAGTACATACATGTATTGTCTTAACAACCACTTTTGTCCTTGCATCTCACTTGATCACAACCATGAAAATGTCACATTTATTTTCTATTTTCTATACATTCAATTGTTGAACAATGGCTTCAATATCCATCACCTCCTCCTTCAATGCGCTATGTTTCCTCTTTTCCCCTCTTTTAGTTGTCGTCTGAACACAATAATGTAAATTAGTCATGTATATGCTCTACGTAATCACCATTCAATATCAGAACACAAAACATAAACTCACCGCTTTATAGTTGGGGCATGTTTCAATGCATGTCTCCCTCCACAATCTGTTTTTCCTCCTTTTTCCTCTTTTCTAAACACTTTCCGACTTCTGTTAAACAAAAACAATCACAAATATAGCCATTTTGAATAAAAAATATTGACATACTTCATGTGGGGGGGAAAAAACTTACTGCTTTGTAGTTGGGACAAGCTTCACATCTCTTGCGATAAAATCTCATTTTAGGTGCTTTGGCAACAATCTCTGGTTTCTGCACAAAAACAAAATAACAAATATCATCATTAAATATATCATAATATTATAATTAATAAAAGCAACATAAACTGTACTCACCTCTTTGTAAGTAAGACAGCTGGGATCACACAGTTCCCGCCACACATGTAAGCTGGACTCTTTGGGATCTGTGCATTCAATGCGATGTTCACCATTACCCAAACAGATATTGCGGTGATATGTGTCCTCATGTGTTGAAGGTGCATTTATAAAACTCATTTCCGTATTACCACAAGGCAACACCAATGACCAATCCGTATGTAACTGATTAGCACCATACATTTTTCTTACCACCTCAGTGTATACTTTCTCGGAATTTATTATATTGTATTTGCGTGTTATTGCATATGGTTCATTTAACCACTCATCTCTCACATCTGGAAAATATGCGTACGTTACCTCAAAAGGTACTTCATATCTTTCTTCTTTCAATATTAGTGGATTATCAATGGCTAGCGCCACATCGTTTCCCATAATTGTGCTATCCATGACTGTCAATTATACTTTCATATCCTCAGCTTTTATATCATTCACCATACAAACATGTATGAACTTGTATATTTCAAACCCCCCACTCCAACTGTAATTACAAACATGTATGAACTTGTATATTTCAAATCCCCCACTCCAACTATAATTACAAACATGTATGAACTTGTATATTTCAAACCCCCCACTCCAACTGTAATTACAAACATGTATGAACTTGTATATTTCAATCTCATAACACATATTTATATTACGAACTGCTTCGGTAATAATGTTTGGCTTAAAATAAATCCAATAAATGTTACTTCAAAATGTATTAAATTATTAATCAATCCAATAAATGTTACTTCAAAATGTATTAAATTGGAAAACCCTAATAATAATAATAATAATAATAATAATAATAATAATAATAATGCCATGTTCTGCGATTGTTTTTTAATCAAGTACCACGTACGAATAGAGTGTAATGTTTTTTTTTTATCATCACTCAGCAATTTCATCGCCGGATGTAAAATTAGCAACCTTGCATAATATTTGCAAACATAGCACAAAACGCTTATACAATATTTGTGTAACATAAGACGCTGCAAGAACAATCGCCGGATGTTTGCATCATGCAATATTTGTGTAATATGACACGTTGCAGGTGCTTCAAAAACATGTTTTTATCATTACTCAGCAATTGCATCGTCGCCGGAAGTGATTAAGCAAGCTTGCATAATATTTGCACACTTATGCATTACACAACATATACATCTACGTTGATTTATCTGCTACAATTACTGTATTACGAAATAATAATGTCACATTCTGATGAATTTAATGTTGGTAATAATGTATTAAATATGCTAAACAAACCACTCAATTTCACTTCAAAATGTATTACACTGGAATAATAATGATATGAGAAGAATGTATGTGTTTAATTTACAAGTGTGCTAGATTAATTTTTTTATAAATTGGCTTAAAGTACAACCATTTACGCCATCAATAATTCCCCCATTCCAATTTCCATTTCTCATTACTATTTATCAATTCAATTACCAGTACATTAGAATCTTAATATTTTTTATCAATTACTCAGCAATTGGCTTAAAGTACAACCAGTAAAATTAGCAACCTTGCATAATATTTGCACACATAGCAGATAGCGATTATTTTAACATTCACAACTCACTTTCAAATATACAAACATGTATGAACTTGTCTATTTCCCCCCCCCTCCCACTATACAAACTTGTATGAACATGTGCATTTCAAATTATTACATTTCCAACTTCAATTAAAAAATTATGACGCCACACTTTAAGTTATGCCGTTCGTATTTCAAATTTTTACCCCCCCCTCCCCCATTTCCAACTTCAATTACAAATTTATAACGTCACTTCAGCCACATCCTGTTTAATTTACAAGTGTGCTAGATTAATTTTTTATCCATTTATGTCCCACATTCCAACACCGATTCCCCAATCAATTAAATTACCATTACATTAGAATCTTAAGAAAAAGAATGTATGTGTTTAAGTGTGATAGATTAATTCTTGGACACTCGCCGGATGTGCCCTTTGTTTAATATTTGCACACATAGCAGTTTTCAAACATGTATGAACTTGTGTCTTTCACCTGAGAACAATTGCCGGATATGACTCAGCATTATATTTGCACACATAGCAACATTGATGAGCTAAACATGTATGAACTTGTCATACCACAACTTCAATTACATACCTGCACGTGTGCATGACGTCACACTTTAACCTTGACGTAATTTAAGTTACGCCCCTTTCCTGCGTCATAATTTAAGCCCCCCACCCCCTCCGTGATGTCATACTCTGGGAGCCAGTTAGTACTATGACGTCACATGGGAGCCAGTTAGTACTATGACGTCACTTGGGGAGCCATGGGAGCCATTGGGAGCCAGTTAGTACCCGTCATTTCTTATCTACTCCTGTAAAATCAAAAACAACGATAACTATACTCAGAAAACCAGTTGATACCATCCAACTTCTAATGTACCGGTACTTGCAAGACTAGAAATTGGACCTATTTTGTAATTATCTTTCGCTTCTTAGACTGGCTTTCCTAGCTGGTATATTTTTCGAACACTTAAACTCTTTGAATAATAGTTTGCAATGATTTTTGATTCCTGGTCGACATCACTTGACAAAAAGGAATATAAATCATTGCAGTGTATTAAAGAACATATTATCTTCGTTGTTCCTGCAATAAGTCCTATGTGCAGAATATAATATTTTTCAGTAGGAAGAAAAATCACATTTATTCTTCCTATAGCAGCCGTACATAAGAGACTATGAATTCTTACATTTTCGAAACAAAGAAGTATAATTACACATAGCAGATTTTATTATTTGCTGTATCACTATTTAAGTTATTTAATAGAGCAAACATCTGAAAATCGATAAATATGTCACATAGGAGTTATTGCAGGAAAAACGACGATATGGAAAATTTAACTATACACCTATGATATTTATTACTGAGTTTCTCTCTGCGGGCATGTAATAAGTTTACAGTTTTCACAACAGTTTTTCTGAGTATTTACTGTAAGAAGCTCAAAACAATTACGACAGTTACATATGGACACTGAATCAGTTTTTTCAACAGCTGAAATTCCGAAAAGTATTAAGGAAAGATGCGTTGAAATATGTAGGCCTACCTAATAATGCAATGTTGAAATTGTATCCTATTTTTTTCGCAGAGAGTACACCAGTTGGATCAAAAGACTGCAATAATACTTCGAGCTTGCAAAAGAAGCTCTTAAACGTTTGATAGCATTTTCAACCTCGTATTTATGCAAAATAGGTTTCTATGATTGCCATGATAACAAAAGCGAGAAATCTTCTTGAACTTGAAAATTATATCACTGTATGTGTATTGAATACAGAGTCCAAATTTGAGAAGCTACTTTCTGAAAAACAAGCACATTTATCGTATTATTTCTTACTATATAACTACTGAGATTTTTTAAATGTTCAATGTTGTTTATGTTTATGTTAAAATAAAACATAAATGTGTATTCAAATTGTTTATTTGTTTTATGATGTAAATCATCTTGCGACCTCCCTCAGTTATTTACACGAACCTGCATGAGGTTGCGACCCACATTTGGGAATCATTGGACTGTTGAATTTCTGTAATGCTGTAACATACCGATTATTTTCTGTGGCTCAGAATGCTGGATGTTAACTAAAGGACAAGAGAGGTGGCTGGTGATGGCGGAGGCGCAATTTCTGAGATTCACAAACTATAACCGGAATGACGATATTAGGACTATGGAGAGATAAGGTTAGACCACGTACAAAGAATCCCACTTTCAAGACTCTCAAAAAGAATTTTAAACTATAGACCTCAAAATAAATTAGTGCAATGATGACGCCCTAAATATTATAGAGACTAATTGAATAGTTTCGTAACCGGGACAGGCTACGAAGACTAATCCCTGAAAGAGAAAAGGAAGAAAACATTTTGTAGAACAACAAATTCAGTCTGGATATCTAAATATCTTAGACAATCGCCATAAATTCCTATCTTTTGAAACTATAAATAGAAAATATATCTCTTGAAACTCCCATACTGACGTACGCTGCAGAATCAAGGGCAGAGACACGAGTAAAACAAAACAACATCTCCTCCGAACTTTCTAGACGGAAATTCTAAGAAAGATTGACGGCAAGAACCTACATGATAATAAAAAGAAGCATAGGAAAGAAAATCTATATTCAATACATTGCGAGCAGGATAAAAATGCGAAATATGGATGGAGTGCTCAGAGAATGCCAATTAATAAACTTCCAGAGTCGTGGCTTTAATCCTTTATTTAATATCGGCTCGCCTTAATAACAATAATCTTCCATTGTATATCATTATTATTATTATTATTATTATTATTATTATTATTATTATTATTATTAGCCATCTTGGTAGCTCAACTGGCAGTGCGTTGGCCTATGGCTCCAAGTTCAAATCTCGATGATGGTGGAGTTGTATTTGTGGTGGACAAAGTCAAGGTCGTGAGGATTTTCCTCGTGGTTCTGTATAATTTCCCATTGATTATAATCTTCGTTTTGAAAAGTAGGGAATTACCTATGTTTGCGTGACGTCTAAACGATCGTCTTCCTTGGAAGGTAATCCTCGCAGTTTGTCCAAAAATTGTTACATGTCAGTTGTGGTAGACCACAGGCTTCTCACAAATCTTTCTAAGATGCAGTGAAGCCCTGCAGATTCTTGCTTAACATTAATCATCATTTTGTCGGTCACGACTTAAAAGCAATGATTCAGATACGGTACCGTCATTGCCCATAACTATGGTCCTGGAACACAACTATGGTCCACGATACAACCATTCAAAGAACATTGTAGAAGTAAAATAGACCGTTCGTAGGTAGTTGCAGCAACGACATCAAATTACAGTACATCAAAAATATAGTTAAATGTGGTATTTATGGAACATAACATTTGAATGGTTGTATCGTGGATCATAGTTGTATTCCAGGACTATAGTTATGGGAAATGACGGTATGTATTTTCCATTTTCTTAAAGTCATGGTCATAGTTTTCAATTTCAGCTACGTAATCAATGACTTGATATTTCTGGCATTTGGTCACCAAATGACTTATTGTAAATGTCACAAAAATTAGCTAAGTGTAAACATAGAATCTCTTAGGGTCTAATGCAGCCCTGGGCATAAAGGGGAATAAAAAAAGGAAAGGAGATACCCCCATTCATGTCCTTTCCTCTTCACCGCTTTAGAAACGAACACAATAAAGCACTCTGCATCTTTATACCAGGACTGTGTACGATTTGTACTCGTTGAGCAGACTCGCGACTCGCGAGCGGAACAGATTGTTGAGAACGCTCGGTAGCTGTAGGAAAAGGAGTGAGAGGGGATAAGAAGTAAAAGAGGGGTTGGGAGTTTACAGGCGACTGAAAATGTACACACATACACAGAAGAATGAGCTTCTTCATATTCCTTCATTCATAGTATTCTGTCCAAGCGCAAGTCTTTCACTGCAAACTCAGCTTTCTCCAGTCATTCCAATTTTCTGCTTTTCTCTTTGTCTCTTCATATGATCCATATATCTTAATGTCGTCTATCATCTGATAACTTCTTCTGCCTTGAATTCTTCTCCCGTTTACCATTCCTTCCAGTACATCTTTCAGTAGGCAGTTTCTTTTCAGCCAGTGACCCAACCAATTCCTTTTCCTCTTTCTGATCAGTTTTAGCATCATTCTTTCTTCATCCATTCTTTCCAACACAGCTTCATTTCTTATTCTGTCTGTCCACTTCACACGCCTCATCCTTCTCCATATCTACATTCAAAATGCTTCTAGTCGTTTCTCGTTACTTCGTCGTAATGTCCATGTTTCTGCCCCATACAATGCTACACTCCACACAAAGCACTTTACTAGTCTCTTCCTTAATTCTTTCTCCAGATGTCTGCAAAACATGCTCCTTTCTCTATTAAATGCTGCCTTTGCCATTCCTACCCTCCTTTTGACTTCTTGGCAGCAGCTCATTTTACTGCTTATAGTACACCCCAATTACTTGAAGCTGAATAGCATGTTTGGAGTTTTTCTTGGGAAAGGTAAATGCGGTAACTCCCCGTTACTTTCCGCACGACACTCTCTCTTTCGTATCTTAAAAGATCCCAGGGGGCCTCAGCGTGGAGGTAAGGAGAGTGGATTTGACTAATTAGGCCCTCCGGACTTCACCGAAATTCACCACAAGTGTTATCAGGGTTTTTGACCCAATCAGAGACCGGGAAATCCCAATTAGCCTTTGACTCCCTTCTAGAGTTAGAATTAATTGATTTTCCTTGCATTTATTTTGAGAGTATAACCTATTGGTCAGAGTCCTATATATTTAAAAAAATGAAAAGAAATTAAGTTTTCTACCTATGCAATTTTGAATTTAAGTCCATTAACTTTATTGTCACTCTAGGTGGAAAAATATTTTTATTCAATGTATTTTAGGTTTAATACTGCGATCGATCCTGTTTCATTATTATTATTATTATTATTATTATTATTATTATTATTATTATTATTATTAGTAGTAGTAGTAGTAGTAGTAGTAGTAGTAGTAGTAGTAGTAGTAGCAGTAGTAGTAGTAGTAGTAGTAGCAGTAGTAGTAGTAGCAGTAGTAGTAGTAGTAATAGCAGTAGTATTGTTTAGTGTTGTCTGTTTCTAACTATTGTTGTTTACTCACAGGATCTCAAGTATAGTAGAGGAGGCAAGACCTGTCCTCTGACCTTATCCTTTGCCGTGGCTATATCAATGAATATGTAGAGGGAGGAAAGGTTTTAGTATAAGATGAACTTCCGTGTCGGCAAATTCGTTTGATATTAACAATCACGAACGAATCTCTCTTTCTGACAGCTGCTTTTTTCCCTTCTCGCATAGCTCGTATGCCAGGTCTCGCTTCCTCATCTATACGTATGGTGATTGCAAGGACTCACGCCAAGCAGAATTAGAAAAGCAGTAATGTAGTTTCTTACGAAACCAACTGTACTTTCACAGTGCCATCGTACCCCTTGGATCATGACGTCACGTATACTCCGTGCGTTTCAAACTTCGGATTTGCGACTCGGTGACCCTAGGTCGCAGTCTGGTAATAATAATAATAATAATAATAATAATAATAATAATAATAATAATAATAATAATAATAATAATAATGTGCCCTACACAGTGTGAGAAAATTGACAGTTTTTCAGTTTAAATAGTTCATGAGTTCTAAGATAATTTTCTTACGAATAAATTATTTTTATTAATAATTCTTTACCTCTTTTGTTATAACTGTAGTTGCTGTTATAAATAAAGGAATCACTTAATGCTTTTATAGGATGTGTAAGTAACATACATTATAAAATTAGATTATGGTTTTGTAGAAAACTTGCTAGAATAGCTTTGTCTGTATGTATTCGTCTGAATACTGATTTTGTGTTATAACTCTGGTTTTATATTCATAATAGGTTTATATTCTTCACACAGAAGTCTGAGTTATGTTTCCATTGTCTAATGAAGGCCTAGCTATATTTGCAATGAAGTTATGTCGATGCAAATTGGCCAAATTAGTACATCTACAGTAGCTGTAATATCTATTGTTTCCATACGCAAAATTTAACACAGTTAACATTACTGTAAACTTAATTTATTTTCTAAATTAATTAATTTTAATTTATTCAAATATCTTAAATTAAATGGAGATTCAGTTATAGACTGTGTATTCGTAATGATGTTATTTTGAGTTTACATCAAATGTAAAGGAATCATTAATGGAAATAGTGTAGTTTTGTTTTATAAGAATGTGTATTCTTTACTATTTTGTAATTACGTAAAAAAAACGAAATAAACAGATAATGTGAATGTTAAATAAGTTTAATAGTATAAAATTTAGATTTAAAGAGGTTATAACGTAATAAAGAACGTTAAAAATCAAACAATTTGCATAAATAATTCATGGAAAACTTTACGTTTTGATGTACAGTAATTTGATCGAAACGTATCTGATGAGACGTTTTTGTTTACATTTTCCTCTCGCAGTCTTGCGGAGTGGATGATTGGAACTACACTCACCTCCATTACGGGAAAATGACCGCAAGGAACACTGCTGCTCTTTTCAGCGTTGCAAGATGTTACAGTTCGTATTCTAAAAACTATTGGACATATCAAAAACTTATTTGACAAAACTTGTTCGCATTGATTTGATCTATTACCTCTGTGAATTAATGTAATAGGTTCCCTTCCACCCTGTATATTTCTACTCCATCAATAGAAAACACGTCTTAGTAATTTCAAAGCCTATGGTCTAAATTTAAAATTAGCTCATAACTATGGCCGTGACATCGGTATATTTGTATTAGTCTGAGTTGAACATAAGGCGCCGGTCAGAATGTAGTCGGCTTTTCAAGTACAAGCAGCGGAAGCGAATTTGACACATGCCTAAGCAAGCACGTTCCGTGTTTTTTTATACGATTATTGCGTGTTGTAAAATCAAGACAATAGAGTTGAATCGGTTATTGTTGAAAGGAACTAAGTCCACTTTTTAAAGTTTTTTTTCGATTATCTCAAAAATTAAAAAAGTGAACTTAGTTCCTTTCAACAATTACCGATTCAATTATTGTATAATAAGGATTAATATCGGAAAGATCTAAAATGCTGGTGAGGTTAAGAATAATTGTCGGAAATCATACTTAAATTGTCAGAAAGTGGTAAAGCATGTCTGAAAAGATGTTTTCTTTATATTTAAAGTTTTGCATTACAGTTTTAGAATGCTGAAAACGTATATGGCGTACAATTTTGCTTTCCATATATTTAACTGTTACATTAATTTATTTATCACATCTATTCCGTACCTTACTTTCCTTGCATGTTGTTCGCTTAGTTTCGGTTGCTGATGCTATAAACAATAACATTCATTTTCAAAGTTTCACATGAAAATGACCGCCGAGTGTCCGATAGTACAACCTTGTATATGCGGAAAAACTGCGTTCAGCATCGGCTGAAATCAAGGGCGCATAAGTAAAATATTTCACATCATCAATTTCATTTCTATATCAAGTTTATAACAATAGCACTTATCATCTGATAAAACTTTCGCAATTTTGCATAATGAATTGAAACCACCGTTCTTTGTATTACTGTGTGATGTAGAAATAAAATTGATAATATGAAATATTTTACATATGCGCCCTTGATTTCAGCCGATGTTGAACGCAGTTATTCCGCATACAAGGTTACACTATCCGACACTCGGCGGTAATTTTCATTTGAAGTTTTGAAAATAAATGTTGTTTTCTACTGCAGCAGGAACCAAAACTAAGCAAACAACATGCAAGAAAAGTAAGATACGAAATTGATGTGATAAATAAATTAATGTAACAGTTAAAAATAGAGAAAGCAAAATTGTACACCATATACGTTTCGATTTTCTAAAACTGTAATGTAAATCTCTAAATATAAAAAAAAAACATCTTTTTAGACTTATATTTTACCACATTTGTGACAATTTAAGTATGATTTCCAACAATAATGCTCAACCTCACCAGCATTTTAGACCTTTCCTATATTATCCCTTATTATACAATAATTGTATTGTCTTGATTTTATAATACGCAATAATCGTCTACAAAACACGGAACGTGCTTACTTAGGTGTGTCAAATTCGCTTTCGCTGCCTGTACTTGAAACACGTCGACTACATTCTGCCCGGGGCGCCGTATGTTCACCTCAGACTATGCAAATATACCGATGTCACGGTCCTACTCATAACAGGAACTTGAAAAACTAAAAAAAAAAAAAAAAAGATAGTACAATATCCTTCAGTTCGTGTTTATGGCGAGGCTAGACGTACCTATTTTATGAGTATAACTCTGGAAATGTGGAATAGTTCTACTATCAAACCGATCAACATTTATGTTCTGTTATAATTGGACTAAACTCGTTCCAGCCAAGTGCATTTATTATTCGGTTCGGATGGAATTCTGGGGAATTGGTATTCCTATGCATCCGATATTCTGAAAGCCGCAACGAACGCAATTACTACCGAGTTTTCTTGCAGTATCAGCCGGAAAACCGCAAGAGTAACCACAAGACACGGTTATCGGGACTTGCGCAGGACAAATGGGTCACATAGGGGTCGCCGGAGTCTGTGCGGAGGTGTGTGAACGAGTAAGGAAAATGCGTCCAATCCTAGATACTGCACGTAAGCATCTGAAATGCGGAGTAATTTAATATGTATGTATACGTATTATAAACGATTATTTTAATGTGTTGTTATCTATAGCCTAATAATATAAACACCATACACCGTATCCTACCTCTCTAGCTCTGGAAGAAAAGACCGCTTGGAATTGTCTTCTGGATCCGAAGTACGCGTCTTTGAACGTGGACGAGGGTTGACGAATCCCTGCCGTTGAAAGCACTGTTACATGAAATACGAGTACAGTGGAACTCCACAAATACTAGACACAGCAATGGTCCGTGTGCGAGACGAGGTACGAACGCCGTCTTTCTACGGAGTACTGCGGACATTGGTAAACTTAAGGGCTGTACAATGTTTTTAATGGCGTGCGGACCGAAACATAAATAATTAACGTACATAATTTTAAATAACATATTGTAGTATATGCAAAATATATAACAAAACAAATCCGTGATTAAGTAGGCCTATAATACATACCTACGTGATACATCTGAAACATAAAACAAACTTCTGGAGGAAAAACTCTCTAAATATATCTACATACGGGGCTTTCATTTCAAAAATTTCCACTCTAAATAACTAGTTAATTAAATTGAATTCAATTTAAAAAAAAAACACACGTAAATTTAGATATCAAGGGGGAAGTCTTAAACAAGGCTTAATTGCATTTTAGATTTCACCTCCCAACCCCAGCCACTCCCACTTTCAAATTTCAAATGGAACCCCTATATTTTTATACTTAAATATGAAAGAGCATTCAATTGTTTATTCACCACATTCGTTTTCGCATCTTTTCTTTTCTATCGTCGCCTGGCAACCTGCATTTTTGTTATTGTTGATTAGAGCCGAAGAGAATAAAGCTACAAAAACTTATTGAGCATTTCTTGTAATAGTTGTGTTTGTGTATTAAATTATTTTAGGTGTATACCCTTCAAGAGAGAGCATAAATCATCCTCATTGATTGAATTTAGGAAATACACAAAATAAGCTGTGTTTTCATCCTACAATGAACTAATAGTAACAAAGCTTCTTATAATCACTACAAAATGCCTCGTAATTAGATAAATTTCTGATCGAAACGTCAAATTCTTTTAAACCGTTCCAATATTTGTAACTTCTGCTTCAACATAAGTACACATTTTTGTTCCCTGCCTTGCTGCCAACGTGTATGAGTATCTGCACACTACTGCACTGGTTCAACTGGTTAGCCCTGTGCAGCACGGGACAGGATGCGTTGACTTGCCTTGTATCGTGAAGTATACGACAGTGAGCATCTATTTGTGGAGTTCCACTGTACTATCAATGATCACGTGGCACTAGGATAGTGAAAAGGAGCGAGAATGGACGTACAGTTACATACTTTGAAAAACCTTGATGCGATTTGCTATACTACAGTAGTGATTCTTATTTTTTAAATTTTTAGTTGGTTTTTTAACGACGCTGTATTAACTACTAGGTTATTTCGCGTCGATGGGATTGGTGATAGCGATATGGTATTGGGCGAGATGAGGCCAAGTATTCGCCATAGATTACCTGGTATTCACCTTACGGTTGGGGAAAACCTCGGAAAAAGCCCAACCAGGTAATCAGCCTAAGCGGGGATCGAACCCGCGCCCGAGTGCAACTTCAGACCGGCAGGAAAGCGCCTTAACCGACTGAGCCACGCCGGTGACTGTGATTCTTATTATTAACGTTGTACCTTCATTTGTCACTAAGATCTATATACATGCTTTCACCTAAAATAGTTTATTTCCCTCTGCTTTATAGCCTTTTAGAATTGAAAGTTAAAAATGTACGTATATACAGGGTGTAAACGATATAAACTGACAAAATTAAACAGACTGTACAGCGCGGTCTACTAAACATGATGTGTAGTGAAGTTTTGTTTTTCTTCTATTTTTGTTTTTAATTCCTAAAATATAATGTTTTCAGGATTGATAATAGTCTAATATTTACTGTTCGAGTAAATGTGAACGTTATTGTCAATGACCTTCCGTTCAACACACGCTAACACAACTACAACAGAGAGACAACGGAGTACCCTGATTTATAAACAAGTAACTTATATCGCCATAGTTGCAATGTACGTGGCGGACCTAAGTAAATAATGATTAGCTACTATCATTTCAAAAAACATTAAAATCACAGATAACATTTTTTTCTAGGGAAGCCACAAAAGTTACAGAAAGATGTTAGATTTTTTTTGTTCAGTAATTTCTGCTCTTATCGCCAGTATTTTTTTGGCAGTTTATATCGTTTACACATTGTATAACCCGCCTTGGTAACTCAATGTTGTAATGAACTGACTTAAGATAACGTAGGAGTCGGGTTCGGTTTCCGACGATGGTGGAATCATATTTGTGGTGGACAAAGTCAAGGTTCCCGAGAGTTCTTTTCTCTGAGTTGTCTCATTTCCCTCCATCATTCTACCGTCACTCTCTAGTCCAATATTCATTGTCAACATGTCAATAATATTCACTCAAAACAGTGTGGCGTGATGTAGTTTGTTTGATTAACTATTTAACGACGCTACATAAAAGCGAGATTATTTAGCGTCAATGTAATTGATGATAGTGAGATGGTATTTGCAAGATAAGGCCGAGCACTAGCTATATGATTACCTAACATCGCCTTACAGTTTGGAAAACCTAGCAAAGAGCCAACTAGGTAACCAGCGGAACCGGGAATCGAACCCACGCCCTGCGCAATTTCGGATCAGCAGGCAAACACGGTACAGTCCGAGCTATGCCGGTGGCTGAATTCCGTGATGGCGGAGTTGTATTTGCAGTGGCTTTCTCGGGGCTCTCCAGTTTCTCTGTATGGCATCGTAATTGTTCATTTCAGTATTAATTTTAATCATTTAAATTTAATGGTATTTACCTAAAGCGGTGCGGCGTGATATAGTATTCCGCGACCTCCAGTTCCTATTCTCAAAATTTTTAACATACCTTTCACCATTAAATCTTCTGAAATGAGTTTTTCCGCTCTCTGTATAGGTTATGTCTATATACGAGTAGATATATTCCACTGAAAAATGTATGCGAAAGGGACTAATAAGGAAAAATAAAATACAACAAAAACTGAGAGCAACGGAAAGAGAATGAAGAATTAGGAAGGAAGATAAAAATGACAGAATAAAGAAGAAAGAGATAAAGAGAGAAGAAGATAAAATTAATTTAAAGAGAAAATTAATTTGATACTGCTTCAGAACCTCCCTGTGAGTCATAGGGTGGAACTAATAATTTCCTGCGTCGCGTCGTCGTAGTGAAAGGGAAAAGCAAAAGAAGAGAGATGAAGGTTGTCTGAAAGGAATTACGAAATAAAGGTGTCATTAATCTAAAAGCAATAATTTGTGGAACCACAACTACCTTTGTCCAATATGTCAAAAAAGAGAGAAAAAGGCAGACGCACTTGACGTTGCAATCAGGAAAGAAGAAAGATTATTACATTTATCGCATCGGTTTTTTCCTGTACTTCCAGGAGCGAGATGACTTCGAGACTTTTATATAATATTGACAACTGGACTAGTCATCAATTAAATTTAATTTATTTTCCTACATATTTTAAGTCTTTGACATATGTCAGACTAAAATAAAACAAAATGATTTCTAACACAAGGTCATCGAATAAGATGTGAGTGGTTTTATATTCAAATTAATTACAAAATAAAAGAGAATAACAAATGATTCTGCGTTTTAAATGTTTTAGAGCTCTCGAAGTTTAGTTTCCCACTTCCGTAAAACTTAGTGTGAGCTTCTGGTTGGCTTCCTGACTTCACGAGGGCTCGACCCGAGGCGGATCCGTACACTTAGACACGCTTTAGCATTGTGCGATGATAGTCTAAGTCCGAAAAGTGGCCTGGGTGACATTCGTGAATCTCAACCTGGTAGGTAAGTCATTCTGCCTCAGCCTCTGATAGGACATACGAGTAGCCTGATAAGCCCCAGAGTTCCCAAACCCCAAGCCCTTCCTATATCAATATCGAAAACCGGTTTTATCCCCCAACACTTCAGCCTAGCCTATTTTTACTTTTGAATATGGTATACGATGGAAGAGGATGTGGACAGTGTTGATGGAACGATAGAGGGCGGTCCGGGTTTGAGCCCCAGCCAAGTCGCGATAGAATTTGTGGTGGACAAAGCATACATTACAAGTAGTTTTTCTCGTGGCACTCCCGTATCATCCCACAAACACTCTCTACATTCGCTTATTTTCATCTATCATCCGCAATAGTAAAAATAGGCTGCAGTGAAGTTTTGGAGTAGTACGGGTTTCCGATGCTGATATAGGAAGAGCTTGGAATTCCGGCCCCTGAGGCTTATCAGGTTACTCGTCTGAGAAATGGGATTTGCCTCTAACAGGGGCTGAGACAGGATGATCCACCACGAATGCCACTCAGGCCACCTGTCGGACTTGAACAATCATCGCATATATAGGATGCATGAAGGCTCAAAGCATGTTTAAGTCTCGTAAACCAAAGCCAAGACAAAAGTAGGCCTATATCTTCAGAAATTTAAATATTTACATCCATAAATTTCGAAAAATATGTCGCACCGTTGAATGAACGAATAGAGCTTCAACTTCCTACGATTACATCCGAGTTCGAATCACCAAACTAAAATTTGCAGTGAACAAAGACGGTGCTTGATGGTAGATTCTCGCGGAGTACTTCCGTTTACCCTAATGGAATTCCACCATTCCTCCATTAAACACCATCATACGGTGCTTTGTAACTGAGGCGGTAGCCGGTAAATGGGTCCATAGGTCTATAGGGCCTGTTTCGGGAGAATGTTTAAGTCGATTCTCCGTTTTAAAATAATTATACTTTCTTACATAGTTTCGTTTCAATATATTGTAAACAGAGGGCAGGGTAGCTAATTGAATGAACCCATACAACCTTGCGTAGTTGTGGAACTCAGCAAACATCAGTGATGTTCACTAAAGTGTAAACTGCATTCTGAAGATAAACTTTGAAGTGAATGTGAATCCATTCTACATTAATACTAAATAACCTGCAATCTGTATTCTGTACTCTACAGATATTCTTGATTTTTACGTATTCGGTACATTTTATGACGTAACTATGAGATATATGTAAGAAATACAATTTTACTAAAATTATTATGAACTTGTAAACTCCTGTAATGTGCGCTGTTCAAATGCTGATGTTTAATTTCTGCTAAAATATTATCATATTGAAAGTAGTTTGGTAAAATAAACTTGTTCTCTGGAAAAAGGGCCTATAAAATGCTCTAATAAAATAATAGTACATTATGCAACGAGTCTATAATGATAGTAATTAAGACGTGAGCATGTTTGTTTATGAAACGAGCGCAAGCGAGTTTAATAATTTTCATACAAGCGTCTTAATTACCATTATGGGCAAGTTTCATACGACTTTTTATGCTCGACCATATTTCTAACTTGAAATTATTCAGAAGTATTCATTTTATTTGTATCTGACTGAAGATCGGAAGTGACCTTGTGCATAGCTTGTATATTGTGAGATGTGCGCAGACGCGAAAGTATTGATTTTTTCTAAAAACAATAATGTAATTGACCTTGATGTAATAAAAAGAATAACATGAACTAATTTTGATATAACCTGGAAATTGATTTAGAATTGAAAAACGAGATGACAAATTGAATTTATTTGAATATTATTTACAATTAACGCTAATTATTATAGTAACAGAACATAGCCTTCTGCGACAGTATTGGATTTCCAGCCTCCGTGACGTTTCCCTGGTTGTCTTTCGATTGCATATCCGAGAATAATCGAAAACCTGAACTTTAATTAATAGGTGTACTTTAATGACAGGCATTAAGGACTGCTAGCAGGTGTATAATTACTACATTTCGGCATGGTCGAGCATAATAGTACATTATGCAACGAGCCTATAATGAAGGTAATTAAGAAGTGAGTATGGATATTTATGAAACGAGCGCAAGCGAGTTTCATAATTTTCATACGAGCTTCTTAATTACCATTATAGGCGAGTTTCATACGACTTTTTATGCTCGACCATATTTCTAACTTGATATTATTAATTTTATTGTATCTGACCTGGAGCAATGTCCCGTATGTTGTGAGATGTGCGCAGACGCGAAAATATTGATTTTTTCCGAGCAACAGATGTGCACATTGACCTTGCTAGGCCATAAGAACCTACAGAGATAACATTGAAATAAAATTAGACATTGAAAAACGAGATGACAAATTGAATTTATTTGAATATTATTTACAATTAACGCTAATTATTATAGTAACAGAACATAACCTTCTGCGACAGTATTGGATTCCAGCCTCCGTGACTTTTCGCTAATTCTCTTTCGATTGCATATCCGAGAATAATCGATACTTGCGGTTTTATAACGGTAGAAACCTGACCTGTCATTGGCTGAACAGTTGTAACCTGAGTCGTCATTGGTTGAAAGACCTGACCTTTAATGAGTAGGTGTACTTTAATGACATGCATTAAAGGTCTGCTACCAGGTGTATAATTACTACATTTCGGCATGGTCGAGCATAAATATATTTATAACACTATTAAAGTCGGAATGCATTAGTGAACAAAAACTCGTAGACAAAAATTATTGTAACAGTATGCAAATTTTTATTTTGATAAAAGTGCATTCAAATTGCAATTACATAAAAATAAATTTTTCAGTCTTTGTTTTATCGAAACAGGACTTTTGCTTATCGGCCCTTTTTCCGGCTACCGGCTCAATTCACCTCGCATAGTGCACCAAGGGCAAGGCCTAATGGCGAGTAAGTGCGCCACAGTTTCAGCGTGTCGCCCACTATTTGGGGACGCTTGAATGAATGACATAAGACAAGTGTCCATCATTGAAAAGGAAAGATTCTGAAAAGTTGAACGTAATCATATCAGGAAGCGTTAGCAAAAATTGAAATAAGATATCACTCATCATGTGTCTGAATGTAGTCTACGTATTAATTGACAATATCTACACTTCCCTATGGGGTGTGATGGTCCACCGCTGTTGAGTAACAATTAACATGTCTGATCCGTTGCAGACAAATTGATTTCCAAACGTTCATACTGATTCCACTGAATGTATCCAGGATTGGTTGTATCTCAGTGGATTCCCACATTTTCCTTCTCATTTTATACACACTTAGGACTGTTTGCTTACAAGGTAAAAATTACCTCACGCAGTTTCTTGTAAATAGGTATGGTTGAAAATGAAATTTGTTAATAATATCTTTACCTAAAAATTAAAAAATCCTCCATCATATCTATGGCTAAAAATATGTCGAATATGTCAACAAAATATGGGCCTATGAATTAACAATATTATTAAAAATCTTCACTTAATATTGGGGAGTAAATTCCAACTCATATGCTTTAAATATTCAAAACGGCTAATTGCTCGGTTACGGTAATATCTTATTTGTTGATGAATATACTACTCTTTCTCTTTTCATCTATTATTTATCTTTTCGTTGCTTCGAAGCTTTATGTAAGTGCTACATTTAGAATCTCAATGACATGAAAAATATTCGGATGAGGTAAATATAATTCAGAATTCAACTTATGGTGAAATGCTTCGCAACAATTTTATAGCGTGTTTCGTATCTGAAATAAATGTCGTCCACATTATTGGTGAAATTGACAATTTTCTTCAGTGAAAGTATTCAGTAAGTAATCAAAGAACTCGTCCAGGAAACAACTCGAACCAGATGTAAATATGAGTAGGAGACACAAAGGCAACCAACACGACGTCATTCACGCAGCTTTGAGAATCAATCCGAACGCAGTCGTCTGATCGTGCAACGAGTGGACTCGGCTTCAAATCCTGGTTGGAAGAAGTTGCTTGGTTTAAGTTTTTCCGAGTTTTTTTTCAATCAGTTGAAGAATTGCTGAGTAACTTTCGGCGTTGGACCTCTGACTCGTTTCGTCATCATAATTACACTTCACCTCTTTCATCATCATCATCATCATCATCATCATCATCATCATCATCATCATCTCCATTTCTTTCCGATATTCTGCGCTTTTCTTCCAATCTAGATTCGACTGCGAGCCAATATCGAGTTTTGACCCAGTGGTATGTGGCATTTAGTTGTTGGTGGTAGTGCTATGTACCGTGGGCTCTCCTTTGGGCAAATGGTGACTCGTGAAACCGGAGTTGAGGGACCGCGGTGATGCCTACGCGGAAAAACAAAAAGATTCTGTAGGGCGTAGAGAGTTCGGGGGCGGCCCGCGGGAGAATCTGTAGCGAAGGGACCTTAGAGCATGTACATCATTCCATTTCGGTAGCACAATGGACCCATTCAAGCGGCCTAAGTGCGGGAGAAGTCCCCAGCCCGTGTATCTCCCTCAAGTGGAACTAATAAATAGATGAGGTGTGATGAGATGGTGAATACTGATGTAATAGTGGCATGGGAAGTAAGAGCACCCGGAGAAAATCCGTCGTATCACCATCTTCGTAAATTGAAAATTAATTTGGTGAGATTTAGTCGTTGGTTTGTGGCGAGGTAATTTAAACTCTCGCTACTAGAAGAATAGTGATGTAAATGCTGTTGTTTATACAATAATATTAAATAAGACTGACGGTACTGAACGAGAAAAAAATATTGAATATTACCACACTTTAATTCGAGCTAGTTAATCTATCAAAAGCTTTTAAAGCACTCCAATTTAATCTCTTCATCCCGGAATCACAGAATAAATACTGGCATTCATGTAATCTAACAAGGTCATATTTGTCTAAGATCCATTAAGGCTCTTTTATTTTCAGTTTCAAAGCGTAAAAAATATCCCGTCATTAAGGAAACATGAACCGCACATCATAAAAATGTTGTAAAACGACTGGAAAACCATTATGATGTTTATATAAAATTCTGGATTACTAATACAAGAGGGTGCCTCGCCCGGCTCTACGGATGTGATTACTACAGTAATCGGATGTTGAAATCGGTTTTGAGCGGGCAAAATTGCTGCCAGCCTATATTCTGTACCTAGAAAAAAGTAATTCAACGTCGATTTTTTTTTTTGCAGTTAATTCTGGCTTTGCGATTGGGCGAATCAAGAGCAGTGACACTGCATTTCTACCATAAGCTCTTCATTCAATTAAAGAACAGTATGAAAAAACTGATGGATTGGGATATTCAATTATTTTAATGAAAGGGTAACCGACGCGCGATTGAAGATGAAAGGAGAAAAATTGGAGTTTGCACGAATTTCATTCATGTGTAATACAGATACTTTCCGGTCAGATTCTGAAACACCGAACAATTGCTTCTTTGTGTATTCCTCTTTCCTATAGAACTCTCTAATCTCTTTCGTTTTCATCTTCATTTTACCTCCCATTATGCCTATTAATTTCGTCTTTTGTTTTCAATATTCTTTTGTTTTAATTTGGTATTCAGATTTCCTCGGAAAACATCGGTTTATTGTTACGCTTTATTCACTTGAATGTATTTTAAACGTATTGAAGAACTTTATGAAAGAATAAATTACTCAACAGTTTTATAATATACAATGATATACGAATCGATACTAAAGTCTAGAATTGAATTATAATCTGAATTTACGTACAAGCTTTGTTTCATTTCTGTACAACTTATTTGCCTTCTAGCGATTCATTCGTATGTCCCTGCTATAAGGCCAAAAATGACATGAGATCTCGCATTACTTTTAAGTTTCAATAAACTTTACATGCAGGGTGTCATAGGTATACATTAAGAATAGTTTAGAGGTAATCAGATACAGTATACTAAACCACATTATGTGAAGAATTTATCAGTTTTTGAAGTTATTTTAAGGCATGAAAAATACCATGCTTTCAGGTTCGTTATTACTTTCAAGCGATTTATTTTGCCTACGAACGCCTGGCTATACTAGTTTCCACCTTATGAGGAGACTAAACAGGATATGACGTCATGTTGTCGGTAGAGGCTCGGTTGCCACATAGTCGCGGTTTGAGTTCAAATGGAGTTAAGGGTTTTGCAGTTTTCACCAGAATATTTAAAGTATCCGTATGACTGAGTATTTGAAAGCTTACGATGTACAATTTTACACTCGCAATAACAGAGAAAATGATACAGCACACGAAAACAACTACATATAACGGACGTGACCTGGCGCCGTAAGTTTGGCGACATTGTCCCGCCGAACAACAGAACAACGCATAGCGCTCGGTTGGTATTGTATTGCCAGTTTGTCGTTAGCAGACGAATTTTTGCATTATAAACGCCAGTGAAAAGTTACGTTCTCACTCAATGTGACAACGCTGTACAAGTTACCATTCTAGCCCGCACTCACCCCTCGCCTATAGTACTACTTCCTGTTTCGTCGTTTTTAAACATGGAAACTGGTATAGTTACGCGGCGATCCAGGCTTGTAGTTGTTGTACATCGCCCAAGAACTGTAGAACTGTAGCTCCCAAGAGCGACTGCTTTACTCCCCTTTCTTACCCTACTCACCTTTTCTACCAGTGCTGTCATGACGTTCTAGTTATGGTCGGCTGCATCAACATTCGTTCTCGCGGCGACATGTGTACAATACGATATCAAGAATTACAAATGAACAGATAATAAAATCCTTAGGAACATACCTTTAGAAAGTAAGAGAAAAATGAATGAGGGAAATAGATAAATTAAAAGACATGTAAAATAAACTTTAAAATGTATGTGTGCATATAATGTAAGAAGGTCTACCTATGTATATATCGTCCTATTACTAGTAAAACCGATTACATCCACTTTTAGTGTAAAATAAGTTAAGTACAGTCCCCGACTTGTCTTTCCCTGCTCTGTAATCTACTAAAATTAAATAAGTCCGAAACGTTACAGACAGGCAACAAACCTACTACTTTACTTGAAGAATTTATTATAATTTTTCGTGCATTAATAAAATTTTAATTCCTGTTCTTACAAAACTTGTATTGCTGGTCTTAACTGGCTTTGCTAGTAATAGGACGATAAATAAATTGTACGTTGATAAGTGAGTGATAGCTATATGACCGGATGTCAATGCTGTCATTCAACATTGTAACGAACTCCAGCCAAAAATAAATAAATAATTAAATAAATAAACAAATAAATAAATAAATAAATGAATAAATGAATGAATAAATAAATGAATAAATAAATAATAAAATAAATAAGTAAATAAATAAATAAATAAATAAACAAATAACTAAGCGTACTGCAGTTTAAAGAGAATTGGAACATGGCAAAATCTAAACCCGTGAAGAAATACTACTTCCAAAGGAAATGGGAATATGCTTTTTTGTTGTTGAAGACGAAAGAATTGCTTGTTTACTGTGTCCCATCCAATTTATTTCTACTCGTCATTTCAATATTAAATCACATTTCAACAAAGCCCATATTAAGAATTATGGAATCCACAAACTTTCGGGTAAATTCATTATTACGAACTGTATCTTGATTATTTATTTATATACTGTTAAATTAAGGACGTCACTCGTTGTGTTCATTTTGAATTGAAATTAATACTGATTTTCAAGGTTCATTACTTAAATGCTATAAATTTATGTTTCCGTAGGTGATGATACGAGGAAAGTTTTCGAAAATCTAAAGCAGTTTAAGTGCAAAGAAATCTCAAAGAAACTAGCGATAGGAAATCTAACATAATTGTAAATATTGAAACGAGATAACGAATTATAAAAACATTGAATTTATTACAATCCTTTTTGAAAATTACATGCCGCCACTGATTACCTTTGACGGCCAGAGAGCTCTACGCGGAAGTCGATCATCCCCAACAGAAGTGGAGGCTGACGTCATATTTCCCTTACTTACGAGTTCTGCAGGCCTGGCCCAAGCTATGAAAGTCTTTGTACTGTAATAGGTAACGGAATAATTTAACTTGTATCCAAACTCTATCACGTTTTGTGGTACCCTTTACATTAATATATGGGATTAATTCATTATATTTTATTTTGTACTGTAAAACGTTCGAATTTCGAACACAGCTTACAATTTTATTGTCGTAAGGATGATAGACTGCAATAAAATAAAAGCATTGAAAGTAATGTTATCCAGAATAAAAAAAGCTCAATAAATGATGTGCCGCTCAATTTTAAAGTATGACAATAGAATTAAAAGAAATTGAAATGTAAATTTGTTCTGACTGCAATAAATTTAATAAATAAAATAATCTGTCACTTATTAAAAAAAGTTAATATTTTTCTTAAATAGTGTAACTTCTTTTTCAGAAAAGTTGTGCCATATTACGAAAAGAAACTTCACGTTGCGGTACACGATTCTCGACCCCAAGACGAAAAGATCCTGTATCCCAGAGTCTTTGGTACACAGTAACTAACATTAGTCTATTTGGAAATCGTAGTCAATAATAGAGCTCCCTTGCCGCATTTGCAGATTCTCTTGCTGTTCCGTATTTTAAAATTGATAAATACCGAGTAATTCAGCAATTTTTTTAAACTGAAACTGTCCATTATTTTACTTCTTCAATAGATATATTTTATGCTCCATTTTTTAGACAAGTGTTTTTATCAGTTTCTATTTACATAATTTGAATTACATCACTTAACTTTTAGATAATTAAATTTTACATTTCTTTAAACTGAAACTGTCCAATATTTTACTTCTTCAGTAGATATATTTTATGCTCCATTTTTTTCGGCAAGTGTTTTTTTTATCAGTTTCTATTTACAATAATTTTAATTATATCACTTAACTTGTCAGGTAATTAAATATTACATTTCTTTAAACTGAAACTGTCCAATATTTTACTTCTTCAGTAGATATATTTTATGCTCCATTTTTTTCGGCAAGTGTTTTTTTTATCAGTTTCTATTTACAATAATTTTAATTATATCACTTAACTTGTCAGGTAATTAAATATTACATTTCTTTAAACTGAAACTGTCCATTATTTTACTTCTTCAATATATATTATATATATATATATATATATATATATATATATATATATTATGCTCCGTTTTTTCGACGTGTTTTTATCAGTTTCTATTTGCAATAATTTAACTTCTAAAGAATTGAATATTTTACTTCTTTAAATTGAAACTGTACATTATTTAACTTTCTCAAATAGATACATTTACATTTCCTTCTTTCGGCAAGTGTTATTTATTAGTTTCTATGACCTGTTTATGTTAAAAATGATTGTACAGTAGAATATGTTTTAACAATTATGTGCATAACAATAAAAAATTTAATATCTATGTTTGTTTTCCTCTGAAAATTTGTTCTATTCCTTTCAGTACATGTTAAGCTCTTTTTATTTCACAACACCTCTGGTATTCTGGTTATTCCTGTAGATTTTGTTTTTGTTAAAAGATGTCAGGAATGTATGAATCTAGACGGGCATCACTTTGAAAAACTCCTATAATACAAGTTAGTGCTCTTATGACATAAAAATAAAATAGTTTGCATGCTATTGTTCATGAAAATTGTAGAAATGAAAATGCGCAGGGAAATCATTAATCGATAAAACCGGTCTCTTATGCAGCCTTGCTAGGTTGATTTCCCGCGTGGTAGCTGCTGCGAAAAGAAATAAAAACGCCCTGTGCTGAGTTTTGTAGTGCTGTTCGGTTTAAAGGATGCAAAACATACCAGGTAATACGATGTACATTTATCCCGAATTTATAATTTAGATCCTCTAATACCTCGTCACTCCTGTCCTATGATGGGCTGAAATATTGGCTTTCAAATTAATTGAAACTTGAAAGTCGGGAAATATCAAGGTTCTAATTTTACGTCAACACGATTACATTTAAGTGAATACTATATTTTTAAGTAGTAAATTTAATGGAATCATTCCTACTTTTCGTATGAACGTTGTATTTACATTTAAGGCTTGAAAATATCATTGAAAACTTAAATATAGGGTTTTAAAAAAGGGTCTAATATTTTGAGGTGTGGTTGTACGCAACACAACAAGAAATTAATAGTATTTATAAAAACATACTTTAAAATTCAAGTGTTTGTAAAAAGTTAATAGGGCCACATATTCTAGCCCGTAGATTAACTGGCTATCAGATCGGCGTTTCTTAGCGATTACCCGTCTTGCTGGAGAAAATGCCATATTATCAAAGACTACAAATGTGATTTATGCATGACTGAGCAATTGCCCAATTTGATAACAAAGTCAGACGACATCTAACACGGGTATTTAATCTTTAATGGATTGGTCGAGGAAGTCCTGTACCATGGCCTGTTCGTTCCCCAGATCTTAATCCCTTCGAATTTTAGTTATACAGACATTTAGTGTATGCAACACTCATTGAAGACATTCAAACGCTACAGGAGCATGTCTTTAGCGCCTGTGAGCACATCAAAGACCAACCATGGTGTATGAAAGGTTGCATGGTTCCCTAAGACATCGAGCAGAAGGATGTATTACGATGAATTGAAGTCACATCGAACATCTGCTATGAACAAGTAAGTTCTAATATCTTGGAAGGTAATAATTGCAGAACACATGTTTATTTTACTCTTTCATTACTTTTCATGAATTCTACTACTTCTTAAGATATTAGATTCCTTTTTAAACATCCTATAGTCTATATGCCTAACGTACAAGTTCTGAAGTATTAACTAAACTCACCGTGAATTCGTTCAACCTTATGACCAGGAGTGATGCATCTTTTCCCACGGAACACTGAAAAAGAAACACTCGGTAACTCTTTTCGAAATAATAGGTCTAAATCGACTTAGCAGTCGCTGGTTCAAATCCCGGCTAGTCTAGCTAGAATTGGTGGTGGATGAATTCGATGTTTGGGACAGATTTTCTCTGCGTACTACCGTTTCTTTTACCAATATTTTCAAATATTTAATTCATCATAACTGTCACTGTTATCCTGAAGTAAACTGTGTGCATTTCCCACGGGCAACAGACAACTTCGAAGAAGGCGAGGTGGCCTACAATTCAGACGCATTATTTCGACAGACTTTGTTTCTAGTTTTATTTTAAATTACTCCAGACGTGCACTTCATGTATGCAAAATTTTTCGCATTTGGCGTGGATCGTTAATTTTTAAGAGGGTTCTGAGCGAGGCCCGGCGTCGCATGCTTTATTGCGTGCAGACTTGGAGTGCACCGTAATGCACTTGGCAACGTGAGGATATCCGGAACGTCCATGATTTATGTACTGAGTTTCACTGTAATGTTATTCAGCGGGTGGAGGGGACGTATATCTGTTATTACAGCTGCAACTGGTGGTGGAACCAGGGTAAACACATTCGCTGTTACATAGAAATCTATTTTCAAATAAATTTAGATTTGTTGACGAGTTCGCTGCTGTATACTCGTGGTCCGTGGTTTTGTATAAAATGCTGTTCTGTTTTAGTGAGAGGTAAACGACGGTAATAGGTCGGGTTCTATGAACAGAATTACCCGCTAATTTGTGGATTCCAGGATTTACCTCAAATGAGGTGCCTTCCCGTTTTGTGATATACAGTACAGAATGTTTCACTGTAAAAGGTAGTGGCTGTATAGAATCAGTCTACGTATGGAAAGCGATAATCAGCTGAAGGCGATGTAGAGTCAATTCCATTTCTTTTTCTTGTAAATGTGAAGCAGGGCGGTCGGAAAAATATCAGTTGGTGAAGCAAGTGGCTACGGGCTAGAAGATCCCGGGTTCAATTTCGAGTAGTATAAGTTTTTTCTCATTTCCGAAACTTCTGGATTGGTCTTGGGTCCATTCAGCCTCCTATGAAATTGAGTATCCTCTCTCGGAAGTCAAAAGACGATCGGAGCATAATGCCGACCACACCATCTCATTCTAGTGCCGAGATCATAAACCATCGAGGTCTGTCTCATGTTCCGCATGCATTTTCATGGCGTTTGAAGAGGACATTCGACATAGGCGCAGGTCTGGCGGTAACACGTTTGTCTACTGATTGAGGTTGCGTTCCTTCGAATGTTCGAAATCCGCTTGAATGATTATTTGTTTGGGGATTTTACAAAGTTTCACTCAGTGTAAGACGAATATCAAGTAATACCATAGCGAATCCTCCATCTCTTTTCGTTCTCACAAATCATCTAAGCTAGATACCTTGCAGTTCAATCCATGGAAACAAAAGGCAATGCCATTTACCTGAGCGAAACCTGTTTCCTAGTGAACGCTCTGCACATAGGTCCATCCGAATAAGTATGTATCTCTTGTGTGTAAGGGCAACACCACCTAGGTAAGAGCCCCTTCAAACGTGGCTATCCCATTTAGTGATATGATATATATTTCGTCACAGCACTCCTTTACATGTAATGGTGTACCTCACATTTCTCGTATCAGGTGCCACCGTTAACATATTATTACAATAACACATTATTAGCAGTACACGTCTATACAATTACTCAAATTTACATTATTTACCTTTTTATTACTCGGTGTAATCTCCCCTTCAATATTTATTCTACATTTCCTTTGGTATTCTCTATTTGTTCATTAATCCTAATATATCTAATATTATAGCCTCCTGGTTGGCGAGTTAGTATAGCGCTGGCATTATATGCCTAAGGTTGCGGGTTCGATCCCGGGCCAGGTCGATGGCATTTAAGTGTGCTTAAATGCAACAGGCTCATATCAGTAGATTTACTGGCATATAAAAGAACTCCTGCGGGACAAAATTCCGGCACATCCGGCGACGCTGATATAACCTCTGCAGTTGCGAGCGTCGTTAAATAAAACATAACATTTAACATTTATTATAGCCTATACTACTTTCAACCCCCCCCCCCTCTTTTCTCTCTCTAACTAATATTCACTAAAATCTCAATTTCAGTTTTTTCTATGCATTATCATATTGTATTATTTATTCTATTTGTTCTTTGACCTTTCCTCCTATCTTTCTCTCATAGGTATTAATTTACTGTTCCAATGTTCAAATGTTAGCCTACTAATTTTATGATGTTACTTGATCACTTCTCGTAACACTTTTTCACTATTATTATTCATTCTTTCCTCTTTGTGCTCGCTTTCACTTTCTCACTACTCCACTTACATCTAATTCTTTCTCAATATTCTCAATTCCCATAAATAGTCTACTTATATTTTATCTCTACACCTCTGATTATACACTTCCTCACTCCCCTATATTTCTCGATCTTTTCACAGTTCCACTTTACTTGCACTTTTTGATCACATCTCCACATTTTTTAATCGCATCTAATACCTTAGACATTATAATATCCATATCCTCAGCTGTCGCAGGTTCTGACTTTTTTTGCTATTCGTCTCAGCCTTATTTATATCTCTGTCTTTCTTTCTATTTACTTATTTCCTTTCAATTTCATTATCTCTAACACTCACTGACTTTAAAAATGGGTTAACTGTGCTGGTACTGATTTGAATGGTTTCTTCTATTCTTCTACTATTTCCCTCCCTCACGCTTTCACTTTCGTATACTAGATTTCCACTTATACTCGCACTCTTATTTTTCTCACTACTTTCTTCTCTATCACTTCCCAACTCCTGGTTTCTCTTTTTATCTCCACTCGCCATTTTTTTAGCGCCGTTGTTCCTTGTTCCATTATTGTCCGCATTTCTTCTGGAGTGCGCTAACCTTAGCGCCATCGTATGTAGACTTCGATTTCGCTTACAGTGCATGGTCACGTTACTGTTTTCTTCTAGGACGGCTCCATGGTTCAGGAGTGAAAGTAGAAACAAATATGCCATTTGAAGTAAGAAATAAAAGAAAACGGCTACTATCTCATCATCTTGTGTCAACATCTTTACCCTTCCTCGTAAGTCAGTATGTGGGTTCCTGAACTCACTACTATTCCCTTCTCTTACAGTACGATTATTTAGTCGTGACAGTCGCCGACAATGTGCGTCTGGATCAGGCGAGTCCATTAAGTTACGCCCAGAGGTGTTCGGGTTAGTCAGTCGCTTGCATTCAGAGCGATAGGATGTCACACGTGCGATAGAACTGTGTGTTTCTAGTACAGTTAAGCTGTACTGCATTCCTTTACTGACCGCTCGCCCTTATCTCTACTCCGAAGCTCTCCCAACTATTCCTATTACATCCCCTCTTTCGCGTCGCCGAGCTGTCAGTACTAAATAATCGGTCTGTACCGTGTGTTGATCTGCGACTATCACTTGTTCCGTCCTTGAAGTAGAGATTTTTTTTTCCTGTATTCCTGCACCTTTCCTCGTCGTATACAGTTAACGTCGACTCTGTTGTATTCTTATTGCTTCCCTCTGCAAGGCTGAAATATATCCACTGTTCTCTTTCGTTCTTCTTGTTAGTTCAAATTCTGGATGATTTTCATTTCTCAGGAAAAACTCCTAATCATACCATTTTCCGTTCGCTTTCAGTTTATCCTCATACATTTTAGCAAAAGTAACCTTTCGACCTCGCTGCTTTAATATGAGGTAGTAGCCGTTTTCTTCTATTTCTTACTTCAAATGGCATATTTGTTTCTACTTTATGCTGGGTAACTTTCGGTGCTGGACCCCGGACTCATTTCACCAGCATTATCACCTTCATCTCATTCAGACGCTAAATAACCTAAGATGTTGATAAAGCGTCGTAAAGTAACCTACTAAAATAAAAAATATATATAAAAAAGTTTCTACTTTCACTCCTGAACCACGGAGCAGTCCTAGATTATTCAGGATAGCTTTCCTTACTTTTGTATTCTTAAAGCTCAAGAAGATAGGCCTTTTAGTCCCTTTCTCTAATCTGTACGTATGGTCGACATGTTCTTCTCTCAACTCTATATTAAGGATCACTTCACATATATCTCTCACTTTTTGAAAGATATCCATCTCTTTTTCCTGGCTCATTTCTTCGACGCCGAAAATTGTTAAGTTTTTTTCCCTCATCTTGAGATCGTAGTCAGTCATTTTCTTCTTTAATTTGTTATTCTTTGCTATCAACTCTTCTATCTTCTCAGTGATGTTTTCTACCTTTAGTCTTAAGTTTTCTAAAGCCTGATTCTTCATTTCTAGTTCTTCTTGATTCAATTCTGCATTATGATTCCTTTCCTCTCTACTTAATTCACTTACTTATTCTTTCCTGAAGTCCCTTTCTGTAGCCACTGTTCCATCTTCTCTTACTATATCTTCGCTTCTTCCAATCAGTTCTTCCCCAGCCCAATAGCCTTTAAACTGTGTTAGCGAGTTTTGCACACGCGACTGCTATCTCCGGCGTTCTGCTCAGGGAACGGATTTATATGGACTAAAAATATATGAAATATGTAAATATATATGTAGTTATTTTTACCAAAATATGGAATTAAATATGGATTTTTACCAAAATATGGAATTAAATATGGACTTAAAATTATAAAAAAATGACTATGTACGTTAAATATTGGTACATTTTAATCAAACTAAACAAAAAATATAATGGACGTACCTTATCTTCCAATGTAGTTTCAACAAAACACAATTTTTATTGTCTGTTACCATAACAATAGGTTACAAACATTTCTTTCAAGTGCTGAAAAGTGAATCTTCTTCTATTGTCTCTGAGGATAGATTTATACTGACTAAAAGAGCGTTCGACGTCACAAGAAGTAACTGGTACATAATTCAATTTCACAATGTCTGCTGGGGATAAGTCCAAGTTAATCTTCACTGTTGATTCACCACTCATCACAGCAACAACCTTTTGTAGTTCTTCATATCCAGGGTTTTTTGAAAGTACAGTGTCCACCTTAGCTCTTACTGCATCTGCAACTTTACCTCTACCACGATTCAGTTGTTCCACAGTACTATTTATAATTTCAAAACTTTCAGATAGTGAAAGGTGCCTATTTTGGAGACTTTTGAGCGTTTTTATGATGCATGAAAATGTATGCTGAATGTGAGCTAAGTCATTCTTCACACTTATGTCACAGGTAACTGTTTTCGCAGTATCAATTGAGACTGCATCTTCAGAGTCCAATGCAAGGAGAACATTGTTAATAGAGTCTATATGTTCGGCATAATATTCAACTGCTTCTAGCCATGTACCCCATCTAGTTAAAATTGGCTTTGGTGGCAATGGAATTTCAGGGTACATTTCTTTCAACACGTTAACTCTACTGGGAGCTTTGAGAAATACTTTTTTCACTGATGAAATCAACAAATCTACTTTAGGGAAATTGTCTCTGACCACTTCTGCCACACGATGAAATGCATGCGCCACACAAGTAAAATGAGTCAATTTAGGATATACAACAGATAATGCTTGTCCAGCTTTGACCATATAAGGGGCAGCATCGCTAATAAAGAATAACACATTATCGTACATAATACCCTTTGGCCACAGGATACCCATAGCTTCGTTGAACAGTTTAACTATAGTTTTGTTATTGCACTTTTCTAGAACATCACAATGTAAAAGAATTCGTTCAGAATATTGTTCACTTAACAAACCGATAACTACATTACCAACAAGTCTACCTTCTTTGTCGGGAGTCTCATCAATGGAAACCCAAATTGAACTATCTTTAATTTCATCTCTTATCTTCTGTATTGTCTCATCGTAGATGGATGGAGCATACGTCTTCCTAAGTGTTGACTCATCCGGGATTGTATGTTGAGTATATTTTTCAAGGAATTCCCTGAAGACCTTATTCTTTAGTTTGTAGAGAGGAATATCAGCAGAGATGAGAGAACGGCACAGGTCGATGTTAAACTCAGATCTTACATTCGATGTTGTTGGTTGTGTTAAAAACAATTGTCTCTGCTTGGAATTTAGTTGTTTGTTGGCCTGATGTTTACTAGTTGTAATGTGTTGTTGCACCAGGAACTTTTGTGTAGATGATACTGCACACTGACACAAATTACAAAATAATATTTTATTGTCAGTTGATAAACCATCTTCTTTAAATTCTGAAATGTAACTTGTTAGTTTTGATTTTAAATTGACTGAATGACGTACTTTTGGCATATTTACCGTCTTTATAGTATGATTTACAAAACTGAACCTATGTGTACTCTGACTGGCATTTAACTGTTGAGCTGCACAACTGAAGTCTATTAAAAATTTTAAATTAAATTAATACAGTTTTGTAACTTACTTTCCCATTGTTGATAGGACTGCTAATTTTCAAATAACTCTGATGTTAAAGGGATTACTGAACATGTGTTTAAATCTCTATTGTTGAAATGTATTTTTAAAAGTTAATGGAATTTTGTTTTGTTTTATTGTTAAACCTAATATAATATGGACTGTTTTATATGAAATATGGAAAATATATGGAAATTAACGAAAATATGTACTAAACTCTAAAATATGGAAAAATATGGAAAATAAAAGTAGGATTTTTCAACCCTACACATTGTGAAACATAAAGATAATGCAAAATATAAATTATATTAGCTTTATAAGTAAATATGTATTTACATATAAATCCTTTCCCTGTATATAACATTCATTTAGTGGCTCATTGGTGGCGCTGCCAACGCGCGTTTGAAGCCCCTCTAATGCGCGTTTGAAGTCCTGGTTAATACACTAGATTTTTCTAGAGAATTTTTCAGTCTTCCATTGAACATGGACATAAATGGAGATATAGTCTACTTTTGGCGAAGCTTCTCATACGGAGAAAGAATAGACGTAGAGATAGAAAAAGCGTTGGATACATCCATTGGTTTTGGAAAAAATGAATCGAGGACTATTTATTTGATGATATACATCAGGACGATAAAAAAAAGTTCCCATCCGCATATCTAAGACGTCATTTCAAGAGATTCTAGCTCAAATTAATAATGCAATATAGACTGTATACTGTCGTATAGAGAATTGATGGCCCAACAATCGTCCGTTAGCCATGTACGCGCCACTAAAATAGTGGCGTGGCTGTGTGAAACCTACAAAATTGAATTCCTGGTATCGCGACGAGAAGCATCACTTTTCAGTGGCGGACACGGACATCAACATGTTGAATTGAATTTTGGGTGACTGCCTTGAGCGACTGGCCTGACCATGAATTGTCTTGTGAAGATGTTCAGCCGGAACAGAACTACGCACACCAATCCTATCCATCTGATTTATCTAGAAATGTCTTTCAATACACTGAAATCAGTCTGCGATGTATTTATGTAGATGCACGTTCCTCTGAAGTTGAAAAACGAATTACAGCACGTTGTTCACATTTGTACGCTTCCATCGTGCATAATTTTCATTTCATTACTTCATTTATTCGCAGTAACAATAACTGAGTCTACCATGTAACGCCAAGATGAGAAGGCCACATCATCTGAAAACCTCCACTGTACATCTTTCATAAAATGCCTCTCACCACGGCGAATAGACCGATAATTTCTTTTACATCCACTTCATACAGTCTTCCAATACATTGAACGTCATAAAGAACAAGCCTAGTTTCAATTTTATATATAATAATAATTTTAAATGTTTTTAATTTCATAATTCAGGCACACTGCATGCCTCTTAATATATTGTATTATAATTATGTTCATTGGAAGACTTTCTATCTGTATGTCAATTTAATTTTAAGACTATGTACGCCATTCAACCATTTTATGTAATTTATGCATGGTCAGACGATTTACTAGTGTTTTATAAATATGTTTAAATAATATTTTCACCTAGTTTAAATGTTTGTTTGTTACAAAACTATCACCTGAAGATGACTTGAAAGTAAGTCGAAAATATTCGTGACGTACATTAACATTGTATCTTGATGTAACAGAATCCATTTCTGCCATCATAACATGATAAGTGATTGACTGAAAAATAAAAAAACTAATTTATATGATAATAACTGGTATGCCAACTACCCTTTTCAATGGAACGTCTATAACTATTGTTACCAATATTCATAAAACGAACTCTGGCCGAATCTCTTGTTGTACATATTAAGCCTCGGCGGAATTAATTTTAACTTAAAAAACACACATTTTTCCTTCCTTTCCTTGCACATGTGCAAACAGACTTAAGGATTCATTTAATAAATAAATAAATAAATATATATATATATATATATTTCCCTTCCTTTGTCTTCCCAATCATTCACGTTACCTACATTTTCCTTTCCTTTCGCTCCCTTCGTTCCTTCGCTTTTCGTCCCCTTAATTTTTATTTCATTTCCTTTTCTTCTCCTCCCCACCCTCCCTCTCCTCTCCCTCACTTCACTTCTTCCCTTCCCTTTCCCTCCCTTTCCTTTCTCTTCACTGTCCTTTTCTTTTCCTTTACTTTCCTTTCCTTTCCCTTTCATTTTCTTCACTTTCCTTTCCCTTTACTTTCATTTTCTTTCCCTTCACTCTCCTCTCCTCTCCTCTCCTCTCCTCTCCTCTCCTCTCCTTATTTTTCTTTGTCTATAAGGAGCACGCACATTCACGCATAAACTTAATCACATGTTCCTCTGTCTCACCATCCATTTCTCTCACATAGGCATTCAAACATTAAATGTGTAGGCAAACATCTTATAATCTGTCAGACACATACAGAATAGGCCTACTGGAATATGCAAGCGAAACAATTTACTCCCCCCCCCCACATAACACACCCTAGAAAACGTTTACGTGTAATTTTCTCACGTTCCAAATATATTAGAACATGTGTTTCCTACGTCTAAAAGGAACTAAATATCCGTTTAAGGCATGAATAGATAATGACTAATGAATGGATGTTGATGTTCATTGAAAAATCCACATTAGTTATTAATATGTTTCTACAAACTCATCCTCTTTTTTATGGTTTTCCTTCCATTCGTCGAATAGAGAAGGCGGAAAGAATGTGCGAATATATTTTAAAAGTAAGTGCTTAAAAGTCATCATAGAATTTCCTGAAGATATGTAAAATTATATCGCTTCTTTTAAGATAATTATTTGCGGTTTTCCTTTCCGTCTAAGTAGTCCACTTTCTTCAAGACTGAAGGATGTGATCAATACAGTCATTGCTAACTGCGACGAAAACTTTGCAAAATTTCAATAGATTAGATTTTACGTTTATATTCAAATCTAATTTTACTTGAATGATTAAAAATTCGTTTTAATTTACAAAAAATATATTTTAATTCCATTTGCGTGAACGAAGAACAGATAAGTTACTAGTATATTCCAACTAATACACGTTTCTTCATTATAGCCTATATTTGACAATAATTCATGTTTTGATATTTTATCAATTCTCTATATCACGTTTATATTTATGTCTTTAAATATTACTGAATTACATATAAATTATATTGTTCACAGTGCACAAAACGGAATAGAAATTTTCGTTTTCCACATTGCATAAAAGGACATTTCTTTGTAATCTAAAAATAAAGATATCTAAATATAGCATGAATTATATGCTTTCATTGATGTATGTAATGAATTTTCTACAAATTCATATGCAATAGACATTAATGAATTTTATTGGCTTACAATACGTATTAATTCACTACTCAAAAACATCGTTATTTGAAATTTATGGGATTGCTAAGAGGTATTAGTGGTTTATAATCGGATTATTGACTTGGTAAGTACAGTAGACCTTTCTGGCAGGCAGCGAATTCATGTCTCTGCCTTTTGTCTTGTCTAAACGTGGGTAAGTTAGTAAACTACGTCGCATCATAGGCATTCCTCCAACAAATGCACTCTCTCAAAGTTTATTGCAAATAATCCTTTCACAGGCATATTAATATCGGCCTCCAAATTCGATCTAAAATAGGTATACTACGGAAATTACTTACATTTTTCATTTATACGTTGCCAATTATTGCTCTCTTTCTTAAGTAAGCTACACAGTATTTAATTTCTACGGAACATACTTTTTTAAGACACATAGCGCCTTGGTGAACCACTTTCTATTCATTCTTCATCATTGTTTTATTATTTAAGTCTCTCCTCTTCTACAGACTTACAAAACATTAAATTTAACAAATATCACAATAAAGTAAGTACATGTGTATGTTTAAAACAGATATGGTAATAAAATCGAGCTCTTGCGTCATAAGAATTCCTCTGTGGTAACTGGACCGCAGGTATGAAATTAATTCAATATATGTATTCAATTGTGTTTCGTTGGCTTCAAAGCACTGATTCCTGTTTGAAGGTGATAGACTGGAATCAGAAACATCACTCAATAAATTCCTGTATCTTGATGTCCAATATAAAGAAATATTCGGACGGCATGAAGGAAATAGTCAACCAAATTGCATCAGTGCATATACAGCTATTAGTAGCTTTGGAGGAAAAGTCATTAATCTGCTTAAAATATTACTTTACTGAAGAGTTTAAGGTTGAATACCATGTTCCAAAAGACAAATAATTCGAACATAAAACTCTCTGAAAAATGTAATGTACCAAGTTACATCCACGAATATTCTGGCTACCCGGTTCTGTAGTGTTTGGATTCTTCTCACCAAGGTGTTTGAAGCAAAGCCCTAAATTGCACAACTGTATATCCAAATTAGCCTTATAAGTGATATATATATATATATATTACTTTAATATATATATATATATATATAAATTCTTTTAAGGGGGGAGGATGGTATTTTTTTAAACTTTTTTTTCTATTTGGTGTAAAGTATTAATTTCTTGTATGTAGAGAACTCATAGTTGTGCCAACTCAACCAAATAAAAATATTTTGAAAAAATATTATTTGGGGGCCCAAATTTGAAAAAAATGTACCCAATGCAGGATTGTACTAAAACCGATATATCTAAACCGTTTTTTAAAGATAGATTCAAACAGTTTTTTGCAATGTATTTGAAAAAAATATTTTCTACAAACTGTCTGTAACAGAATTTTGATATTAGTCCCTACGTTTGAAAAATAAACAATTAAAATTTAATAACAATTTTCTGATTTCGTTTCTTGCAAACAAACGGACGTATTTTTTAAATGAAATCAATTAACGAAATTCTGTTACAAAGAAAACTTTCCTAATAGTCTAAAGAATGTGTGTTCTAAATTTCATGCACGTATCTTTAATAGTTCAGAAATTATATCCATTTTTGTCTGGCAATGTAGCAAAAAAATGAAGTTACTGGAAACCAATAAAAGCGGGCGTGTGATTTAAAAATCCATAGCGCAGGAAGTTTAAAAATGACATCTAAAAAACCGATAAGGGCACAAATACCCACAAAATGTTATGCAGTGCATTCCACACATATCAAAGGGTATTTTAAAGAAAAAAAATTTGAAAATTTAATTTACCGGAAACAACAATAAAAGTAGGCGAGTGATTTAAAAATCCATAGCGCAGGAAGTTTAAAAATGACGTCTCAATATCTGATAAGGGTACAAATACCCACAAAATGTTATGCAATGTATTCCACACATATCAAATTGTGCTTTAAAGAAAAAAAAAATTGAAAATTTAATTTACCAGAAACAACAATAAAAGTGGGCGAGTGATTTAAAAATCCATAACGCAGGAAGATTAAAAATGGCGACTCAACATCCGATAAGGGCACAAATACCCACAAAATGTTATGCTATGTATTCCACACATATCACAGACTATTTTAAAGAATTTTGTTTTGAAAATTTACTCATTTTTTCACCAAAAAATACCATCCTCTCCCCGTAAGTTTGAATGACAAAGGATTAATCCTTTAATGAGGTATTTCAACTGGTAGATTCTATTCCTGTTTCGCTTTACTAATGTAGTAATATGCATATTCCATGTTAGCTTCTCATCTAAAGTTACTCCAACATATCTGACTGCTTCAGCTTGTGGTAAATCCTCGCCACTTAACCTATTTGTGTAAGCATCAGTGATTCTTTTGTATGTAAAACACGTTGTTTTAGGTTTTTTAGGGTTCATGCTAATCTTCCAAGACTTGAGATGTTTACAACAATTATTCTTCCTCTGACACATATCGACAAGGGAGATGAATGTACTATCTAATAATAAGTGCATATATCAGCCAGAATCTCAGTCAGAGGTAAATGTTTTATTAAGCACAGTGATTATTAGTCATAATAAATTTACTGAACAATTATAGGTTTACTCAATTCACAGGTAAAGAGAAAGACTTTATAATCTTGTAGGCCTACATAGATGGAATGGTGTGAAATAAAACAATTTTTATTTTGTACATATTATTCTCTCTGCGCCTAAAGCTACTGGATTGGAGAGTAAAATATTTGTGCCCGAAACGCCAGTTGTTGAACTTGGTAACTGGAGACTATTTTGCTTAACTTGACAACGCGTCGTCTTTTGATTCGCTTATGTCGTGAAGCCTGATCAGGTAATATGCAAGAAGTTTGGAATAGGGAATATCTATTCATGATACAGACCTGGAAATCATAACTTCGAATCAAGTTGTGCAGCAGACAGAGTAATAAGTGAATCTACATGCTTTGCAATAATATGCGTTATCAAATACTGGGAAGTGACTATCACAACATAGCAGATAAGTCACTGGGCCGTTTCAACGAAAGAACGGAGGCTTAAAACAATAGAAATTAATTGCAACATAGGTAAATTATGAGACATATCCTGCATAGCAAAGCGCCGACCATTATAAGAAATAGAAAAGCTGCTGTTGTCTAAAGTACTGAAGTTCAACACGCTTTCGTGTGGTTTAAGATATGACTGGCGCACAACTATTGAGCGAAGAACAAAAGCGCTATCCGGAGCAATTTGGCACGATAAAACAAAAAAAATCCACACCTGTGGAGTAACGGTTAGCGCGTCTAGCCGCGGAACCAGCTGGCCTGGGTTCGATTCTCGGTCGGGGCAAGTTACCTGGTTGAGGTTTTTTCCGAGGTTTTCCCTCCACCCAATATGAGCAAATGCTGGGGAAGTTTCGGTGTTGGAACCCGGACTCATTTCACCGGCATTATCACCTTCATCTCATTCAGAAGCTAAATAACCTAAGCTGTTGATAAAGCGTCGTAAAATAACCTACTAAAAAAAAAACAAAAACATTTTTCTCGTCACACATAGTCAAACCATTGTTCTGTTATTAAACATACAGCTGCGCATATTTGCCAGCTTGTATCCATTATTTTCTCTTTGGTTTAACAGATTATTCGTTTATTGGTTTGAACCAATATGGAAATAAATGTAGAAAAGCTAATTTCTCTAGTACAGCATACTCAACCTATGGTACGCGTACCAGAATCTTAACTACTTTTGAGAAAGACGATGTCTTGTGATGGAATTCTGAGGCAAGTGACCAAGATAATGGATTGAATAGACTTTTGGTTGGCAACAGGAAATTAACATTCTCTAATCACAGAAAAAGTTGTAAAACTTTTTATGATGTCCACAACTACTTTTACTTTTAAGAATCCAGGTTTCATTTTCTAATTTACGGAAATAAGTTGAATGTTGAGCCTGATTTAAGACTCAAATTAACTCAATTTAAACGTAGCATAAAGAAGTGCGTTATGGTAATTGAACACAACCTTCACACGTATTTATTTCAGTTACAGATTCTAGCATCAGCAGGTATAATAAGTATTTATGATGTAATTTTTTTAGTATTTAATCATTTAGCATTATGCAAGAAAGAGGATTAGGCCTATATGCATTTTTATGTAGCTACATTTTATGGAACACTCCACTGAGTAAATTCAAAGAGGCACTGTTTCCTAATTAAACGTGCCTGAATAAAGCAATCAATTATTGATATTGGAGCATAGAAATGCAAATTATAACCCCGGAAACCGATACATGACTTTTTTCCATAATAAGTTGAGTTAGTGGTACAGCTAATATTCTACATTTAAAATATTCTTCTATGCCCAAGGTTGCGGGTTCGATCCCGGGCCAGGTCGATGGCATTTAAGTGTGCTTAAATGCGACAGGCTCATGTCAGTAGATTTACTGGCATGTAAAAGAACTCCTGCGGGACAAAATTCCGGCACATCCGGCGACGCTGATATAACCTCTGCAGTTGCGAGCGTCGTTAAATAAAACATAACATTTTTAAAATATTGGTACGTCGTCGGAAAAGGTTGAGATCCGCTGCTATAGTAGAACTGTATAAAATTATACAATCATTTTCTGATATGATGATTGTTTCTGTAATATACTGAAACACCACTAATTTGAGCTTCACTAATTCAAAATTCGCGATAATTCAGACATAGCTTTTTTTACACAAGGCACTTGTAGATTAATATTCCACACTGTTGAAGGTAGACGTAAATGCAAAGAGTGAAATATGTGGTAATAAATTGACATTATCCAACATAAGATTCATTTAAATATATTAATTGGACTGTCAAATTTTATCTTGTCTTAAAAGAAATGTGTCATGATGTGCATTCCCATACACTACTGACAGAAATTTAATGGAAAATTTGTTTCCTCATGAGGATTCGAAATAGAGCGTAGTGCATAACGCGAGTCCTAGGCAGGATGCTTAGACCAGTGGTCGTCAGCACTCGCTGAAATGGGTAGAGTGCATGGAGGGTAAGGAACTCTGCTCCGTCGTGCACAAGGGATAGAGAGACAGCATACCCGGCAGCAGCGACGATTGCACGCTAGGGCTGTGCCTTGTACGCGGGTAAGAGACGCTATCCCGAGCGTGCAGGGTTTTGATGACCGCTGCCTTAGACCATGACGCACGACGCGGGACAAAATCATAACAAGATCTCATAAAAAAGAGAAATCATGACACTACCGAAGAAAAGATGGTTTGAATAACTAGAGCTGCACGAGATTTTAAAATTCATTGTTTGAAGAGGATAAGAATAAGAATATGAAAAAAAAAAAAAAAAAAGCAGGCGGGCAGACATGCAGACAGAGACACAGACAGACCAGACAGGCATACATAGACAAAGATAGCTATGTAGGTAGGTGAATGGATGGATGGATGAATAGATCATGAAGTGGCTTAAGTCTGTATCTTCCATTCGCAGTCCATACTTATTGGTTGTAACCACAGTCACTAGTGAAACACGTATGGAAGTTTATGAGGTGTTCAATACTTCTCAACTACCATTTCGTTCAATGAGGGAGATACAGTAAACCTATTTGACCTGACACCACCCGCTGAGTCGAGAGAAAAAAGTACGTCTTGGATGTCAAGTGGTCATTGCTGTAATTGTAATTCTGTTGTCCGCTTAGTAACAGAAAAGAATGAACGTCACAAGAGGCTTCCGAGCGTATTTCGCTCACGAGTGTGGCGAGGAATATAATAGATGAGAATACGAAAGAAACAGTGTGTATTTCGTGTATGCAAGATCTAATACAGATTTTATTTTTAAAACTTATTGTAGCATCAATATGTATATTGTAAAATAGCGAAAAATAAAGTTGAGATTTGCTGTTGAAGGCCGTATTTCTGTCATGAGACACAGGAACAAGATTGCATGAGAAAAAGCCAAATGTCAGTCAGATTCTGGAATGGATACCATAATTATATTCTTCATGTTTTCCTGATATCGCAATTTTTTATATTCAATTATAAATCTCTTTCGGTCAATGCAGCTTATGTATTGGGACATAATGCTTGCTGAAAAAGGAGAGCGAACTTATTGTAGAAGTATGAGTAGGCCAATATTATGTGGAATTCTCCTGTCACTCAATTTTACATAAAATAATGGTTTTATTAATTCAAATTATGAAGATTATAGTTCATAGCTTAAACCATAGTTGTTCTGCTTTCATGTTAAATTAATTTAAAAACATAATCGTTAAATTTCATGTCAATTTGCTTCTGGATTGTATTACATAATTATGGATACACGAGTTGCTCCATCATAGACCTACGAGCAAGGAGGTGTTAATGCCATTCCGGGTGGTTCACATGTAATTAATACCCCAGAGCTCATCCCTGTGTTAAAATCGGTAGCACTTTGAAGAGAACAACCGCCAGGATCGCAACCCGTCCGCCGTAAACGAACATGAGATGGCAGTACAGTCGCTAATGCAATTCAAATGGGAGTTATGACGTGACTCCTTATGTAATAACTAGATGGCAACATGGTAAACCTGACAAAAGTTGTTACCGTCAAAGCCTATAAGGCCGAGCAATCTGGGTATGTATGATCTAGGATAATACTATGAGGGTTTTTTTTTCGGGTTTTTCTGTTTTTTCCTCTTCCTTACACCAATATTTTCTACAAGCCCCCTCCTCATTATCATTCTCGGTAAGGAAACCCACACCTTCCTTGGCGTATTTTATGAGTTTGTTCGTCTCCATATCATGATAGATATTTCCTGGGGATATATCCAGAGTTTGGTAGATGATAGTGGTGGTGGATCTCGACTACTCAGAGATCTAAAAGACTTTAGACCATCACCAGGAAATGCTTTTTGTGAAAAAGCCCGATGGAGAGGAAGAAATGACCTCGCCAGGTGAGTACAAATAGCATGCAACTCATTCCACAGGAGTGTACAGTAACCCTACTTCTTATGCTACTTATTCTTGAAAAATGAGCCCCGCCCCGCCCTGTAATGTTATAAGTCACTCATGAGTAGGCCTACGTGCTAATTTCATCCATTTATACAGAGTGCCTGGTAAGCTCTGCACCAAAATGAAATTGTAATAGATCGTGAGGAGAGATTTAAAAAATCTAAATAACTCTTTTCTCTAACATTCACCATATTAGAGGAAATCGTTATGTTTCTATCAAGCATTTGACATCAAGGCTACGGCAATAACTCTAACAAGAGCGGCCTACACGCCTTATCTTCCCCTCCCTCTCTGCTGTACTCAGTCGGTGACGTGCGACAGTGCGCTACGTTGCATGATTTATTTTAACGGCTTTCGCAATTATTCAATTTAAATGGCTAAACGGTTTGATATGAAAAAAAAGAAAAAAAAAGATTCAAGACATTAACTGTTCAGATTGGTTTCACCCATCTGCTTGTACAGCAATCAGTCATTTCTCTCGGGTGATTACTGCAATAGAGCGCTGCGAACATTGAGCAAAGACTATTCTGTTTCCCTGATTAACGGTGCTTCATGGAAGGAAAAGTGTAATAATAGTTTTGTTACGTTTAACATGTAGAATAACCTCTTAAATTTTCGTCATCGGTTTGGTTCCACTCTGTATAATAAATTTCATTATGTTTGTTACTTTATGTTCTATGTAATATTTTAAAATTCCTTTTCAGAACGAAATGTTACATTTGTTCGGATCAAACTTCTGTACACATAAAGGACGATACTAAAATTCTTTCCATAATTGTTATCATTATACATGCTCTCTTAAATTGACTGAGCATATTGAAAATTAAATCAATTGCTTTCCCGAACACTCTATGGAATGTTTCATATAAAATAATATTAGATTAGATTAGATTAGATTTATTTATTTAACCTGGTAGAGATAAGGCCATCAGGCCTTCTCTGCCCCTCTAACAGGGGATTACAACTATAACATGAACAATAAGATTACAATTAATATTAAATTTACAATGACAATTACAATAAAAATTAAAGTACGACAAGAATACCTGATTAATGAAAGCTAGACATTTTATCATAGAAGTTAAGAACAAAGAATATTTTTGTATTTACTAAATTACAAATTAAACCTACAATAACAAAATTCTATAGTGATGAAATTACCGGATATTGAGATATTTTGTGGTAGATTAAAAGAACTATTTACAAGAAACCATGTCTGAACGAGTCTCAATTACTGACCAAGTGCCTAGTAAGTTTGCGTTTGAATTGAATTTTATTTCGACAGTCCCTGATGCTAGCAGGTAACGAATTCCAGAGTCTTGGCAGGGCTATTGTGAAAGAGGATGAGTATGAGGAGGTGCGATGGGATGGTATTGTTAGTATTGTTTCATGGCGAGAGCGTGTGTTCAGATTGTGGTGGGAAGAAAGGTAAGTGAAGCGAGACGACAGGTACGAAGGAATAGAAGAGTTCAAGATTTCGAAGAGAAAGAGAAGTGAATGTAAATTTCTTTTCTTATCTAGTTTAAGCCAACCTATTGCTTCCAGGGATGGGGTAATATGATCATATTTACGAACATTGCTTACAAAACGTACACACAAATTATGAGCACGTTGAAGTTTCATTTTGTTGTCGCTGGAAAGGTCAGTCAGTAAAATGTCAGCATAGTCAAAATGGGGAAATACAAGGGTCTGCACAAGGGACTTTTTTAAGCAAGAGGGAAGATGAACATTTATCCTTTTTAGCACATGAATAATAGAATATACTTTTCTGCAGGTTTCTGTGATTTGCATGTCCCAGTTGAGATTATTATCCATGTGAATGCCAAGATTTTTTACCGAAGAACTGAAAGGGATATGCACTGTACTTACTTTAACGGGGGAAATGTCGAGGTGCTTTACAGCGTCTATCTCGAAAAGGAAGGAAAAACAAGATAAATTATATTAAACTTCTTTGTTTGAAATATCTCAAAGAATAACCTGAAATTAATTACATTACTTACGGTTTAGCCAGGTATATAAATATACAAGGTGGAAGTGAAATAACGTTGTAGATTGAAAGGGACGATAGGGTACACGTAAATGAATAGAAAACCTCTATTACGTTTTGTGATTAAGTGCACGGTTAATTAGAAAATTAAGTTTGAAGTTTGAGCAGTCCAGCAACATCGTCGCTCATACACTCTATTCGTGATACAGATGTAAGAGGACAACGAACTCGGTGAGTCTCCGTACTCTGCCAAGACGTTACCATTTGTTCCCTTCGCGCAATGGCTTGAATTTAGGGGATTTTAAAATTAAATTTACACGAAAACCGTTCACGCTATTGAAATACGGTAGAGGGATACATTATTCCTTATCATATTTCCTATTGATATGCACAATAATCACTATTCTACTCGCACTAGTTATCGAATAAGAGATTGTTAAACATTTGGGAAAAAACATTTTTCCTGAAAAAAAAAAACTGAACTTTCCACTAATTTGATATTACTCTTTTTTGTTACACACAATGTGAACTATTCGCTCTGGAAATCGGCAAGGCTATTTCACTTCCACCCTGTATATATTATGACTAACCATGCGTTCCAGAATGACTATAGGCGCTAATGTGTTCTACTCATCTATGTGAACAATTGTTTTCTTTGATGAATTTTGTCAAATCAGACCTCAGATCCCGATTAAGCAATGAGCACTTGTTGGCAATATTAAATAATTCTCACACAGATACAGAATCCGATTTCAGAGAAATGTAAAGACTGTAGTAACAAGAAGTTTTGGTAATACTGGAAGATATTAATGCTTGTAATAGAATTGAAGTTGTGTTATAGTTGTGTCTATTTAGGCCTACGTGGAACTAAATATTCTCTAAGTTTTGTTGAACATGTTTATTATTTAAAAAATAATATTATAAACAAAACAGAACTTGTGCTCGAAGAACGCCTCAAAGCGCCTGCAGTAACAACCTTCCTTCTTCTTTAAGTGAGGATCACGTAAGTGTAATTCCTAAAAATCTAATTTGGCCGTCTCTTCAGTGCTGCCAATTAATATCAGATATCATCAAAGAGGGTAAAATCACAATGCTACGTTGTGAAATAATATTCTAATAATAATAATAATAATAATAATAATAATAGTAATAATAATAATAATAATAATAATAATAATAATATAGTATTAACAATAACAATGCGTTACTTATTTACCACATCTCATCTTTATGTTTCGAGGTGATTCCTGAATGGTTCAATTATGATATAGTACATTTTCCTCCTGGACTTCTCGCATATTATGTTGGTAAATAGGATTAGTATGATCTAATATTAAAAACTATTTTGTCTGGCAACATGAAGTTCACTGCTTTGACTAAACGGTTTACGATTCATGAGACCTAACCTAAAAATATATTTACTTGCTTGCATTTCCATCAGGTTCCTTTACTGCAAACCGAAATTGTTGCTGCCAACACAACAGTTAAAAAATAACTGCCAGTTGTAGTATTTGTCAATACCCGAAATTCGAAACTAAGTTTGTAAAAGAAAATTCAACCTGAGAGTTAGAAAATCACTATAATCCACTAGCATATGTAGTAATAGGGGAAGAATGGTTAGATTTCGCCCTTAGGGTATTATGTAAGGTGATTCGGACTATGGCCATTACCAGTGCTTCTGGCGTCTGTATCTTGAGTCGTAGAGTGCCCACGTATTTATTAATATGTTGGTATGAACTTGGAAGTGAACAGGGGAACATGCAAAGTATGAGAACTTCAGAATCAAGGAATGTGTCGTTTACATGACGCCGTTTATTTTTAAATTTTCATATGGATAATTCTACACATGCGATGTAATATGAGACCGATTTATAGGACTACATGGACTTCAAAGTGAACAATAAGATAGTGGGCCATGAGGCTGATACGTCAGAAGTGAATTGGCATGTCCGCAGATTGCGAGCGCGTGGGTCGCCCGACTCCAGTTATGTATTTGAGGCCGTGACCTACCCCTACACAGTCACCGAGCTGCTCAGTTCGTGGCCCGGGCGAGGGAGGGTTGGGCCAGCCAGGCCGGGGGCCGCTTGTAGCAGCTGACAGAACTCGGGCCGGGTCTCGAGGACGCGGTAGGTGACAGGCCGACACGAACAAGACTAACCAAATCCCTGTCTCACCTGCCAGTGTCAACTCGGACTAAGCTTCATGATAGCTTTCACGTGGTTTAGAGGAACCGTTTTAACACATGCCAGTTCCTTTCTTTTCTTGTATTCGAGTAGGAATTGAACTCCCAACAGTTTTAGCTTCAAATTTTCAGGCTGAAGAGACAACTGAAATGCCGATGGACCTTCTTCTTCTTCTTCTTCTTCTTCTTTCTTTATATTCTTCCTATTCTTGATATTAATAGTTTTTTTCCGGTCTTACGTCTTGCCAACATTGTTTGTTACATCCAATAAAGTAATAGACCAACGTTCTTTTGGTTTATAGTTATTGAAGGGTACACGGGAATAACGAACAATGTCACATTTCCATTAAAGGTGAGATAATAATCTATTTCAGTATATTACTGCAAAATTTATTGATTTTTCTACTTGAAATGAAGGAAATGATGAGTGTATCCGTGGTTTCAATTCTCCTTCACCAATTTTGGTAAAAATAACACTAAAGTTTGTAGTAATACAGTGAATTAGATAACGACATCACCCTTAAAGAAATTGTGACATTGTTCGTTTTTCCCGTGTACCCTTCAAATACTTTTAGTATTTTTGTATTGAATTAAGATATGAAGGGTTCAGAACCATAGTGGGCCAAGCTCCATTTACTAAAATCGTAGAAAATAAGGGTTAAAATGAAGTTATTACCATAATTCAATGGAAACATATAGCAAGTAATATAAAGTATACACATTAAAACTAAATTATATATCAATCTTCATTAAACTATGGTATTCACTTAACTTTAACCCTTGCTTTCTCCGTTTTTAATAAATGGCACTTAGCTCACTATGGCTGTGAACCTTTCATATTAGTCTTCTAAGTTGAAACGAACCCACAAAATATAAAAATTATACAGAGTGGTAGTGAAATGGCCTCACAATTTTCAGAGCGAATAGTTAAAATTGTATGTAAAAAAAAAACGAAAATACCATATTGGTGGAAAGTTCATAGTTTTTTCAGAAAACAAATGTTTTCTTTTTCAAAATTGTTTAACACCATCTTATTCAGTAACTATTGTGAGTAGGATCGTGATTTTTATCCATATCGATAGAAAATCTAATAAATAGTAATTTATCTCTCTCACGTATTTCAGTAGTGTAGATGGTTTTCGTGTAAATATAATTAAAAAACACCACTAATTTCAAACCACTGAACAATGTGAGCAGATTGCAACGTCGTAGCTCACCTAGGAAGTAGACATGACTTCGTTGATCTCTTACAACTGTGTTACGAGAAGACATAAGAGTGTGTTAGTGACGATATGTCAGACTGCTGAAACTTCCAACTTAATTTTCTAATGAACCGTGCATTTAATCAACAAACGTAATATAGGTTTTTCTTTTCATTTAAGTGTACCCTATCGTCTCTTTTAATCTACATGGTTATTTGACTTCCACCCTGTTTAATTTCTTTTGATCTATTGCTAAATAAAGTTATAAATTCAAAATAAAAACATCATCAACTTCCTTTCAAATGTGACCATGCGAAGTAATATTTTAAAATTCCTTTTCAGAACGAAAAGATACATTTGATCAAAACAAATTTTTGCACATTTAAAGGATTAAACTAAAATTCTTTCAATCATTTATTACCATAATACAGTGCTCCCTTAAATTTACCGAGCATATTAGGAATTAATTCAGTAGTTTTCCCAAAATACGCTATGAAATGTTTCCTGTAGCCTGTAATAACTTTTTTCTCGAAAAGGAAGCAAAAACAAGCAAACACGTAGTAAACCTCTTTTTGTTTTAAACATTTCAAAGAATAACCCCTTGAAATTGTTGCTATTACTTACAGTTCACTCTTTATAATATAATATAATATAAGTTATCATAATTTGTTGTTACGATAGTAATAAACCTATTTTTTCTACGATACCTAGTGCGTAAAGTTACATTTTAACTACTGTTATCAGTGCGTAAAGTGAGCCTTTAAATCACTAGTAAGTAAAAAAAGTAAGTAATGACTTAGACACTGCTATTCATTTTACACACTGCCAAAGACAAGTTAATATTCAATGTACAAACTTCCTGCAGTAAGAAATTAATGTATTATCTCGATCTTTCACGATTAAATATTACACGTAACACAACTAAGTAACAAATTTAACATTCATATTTACATTTTAGCCCGTATTATTCTGAAGTTAAATGTAGCCTAATACTTATTGCAAACAAGACGTAGCATTCAACTTTTTTTTACCACTTTTTTATTATATGGCCGGTTTAGAAGGCCATGAAATCGTGATCATGTATAAAACAGGCTGTCATTTCATGGATATTTATTTCCTCATGGTTCTGAGTTTAGACAACCATTACATTGTGATGTTATAGCTTCTCCAACTTGAAATGTTTATTTAACGTTTATGACTCTTCCTGTTTCACAAATTTTACACTCGTGTCAAAAAGAGAACCTTTACGAACTTGTATCATAAATAACTATTCTAGTTATGTCTTTTACATGTTTCATAAACAATTTCGATTTTATCATTACATTCCTGATTATATTAGATTTGAACTATTATTTGAAATATATACAGAAAAAACCATTTTCTGCATAAGCAAATAAAATTATGAACTTTCAGCAATATTTCAAACTTCCGCAATGATCAGCGACATGCGAGATTGTCATTTTGAGAAATGAAAAGATACTCAATGTAACTGAACTTTTAAAACTGACAATTTTACATACTGCATATGTATCTGTATATAAAATTATCGCTAACATAAAACAATCATATTATGTCACATGATTTGAGAGCGGTGCACGCATTAACGCATGCACGCACATATATTTATATACAGTATATTGAATAGCAAAACTAAGAAAAGGAAAATATCTTTTAGAAAACTAAAAGTAAATATAGTTTATCACAGAAAATTGAAGTTTCATAAACAATTGTTTATACTTTTCTACACCAAACTGAAATCTTGCATTCAACCATGGACTAATGATCTCGCTGAAACACCATGAAGTTTATATGATAACAAAAAATTATGTTACAATTTCAGTCAACAACTTATCAAATTGGTACAAAAACAGTTTTGTTACAATGATCATATAATTCTTGGTAGTATACATGAATATTTTCGATTTTACAAGAAATCATCATCAGGTGGAAGCAATATTTTAGACAAGTTGACAAGTGAAACACAAAATATAAAATGCATACATAATGAATAAAACAGTATAGAAAACATTATATAAATTTTCATATGCTGTTTTAATGTTTTGACATGTAATAATGTTTTCTATACTGTTTTATTCATTATGTATGCATTTTATATTTTGTGTTTCACTTGTGTTCAACTTGTCTAACATATTGCTTCCACCTGATGATGATTTCTTGTAAAATCGAAAATATTCATGGATACTACCAAGAATTATAATGTGATCATTGTAACAAAACTTGTTTTGTACCAACGTGATAAGTTGTTGACTGAAATTGTAACATAATTTTCTCTTATCATATATTACTCAACTTATCTGAACTTTAACCTCAACATTACTTTTAAATTTACCCTGAAGTTTGCTTGATGAAGACTGCAGAAGTAACAATCTTTACCACCAGACTAGGTTTCTTGAAATTATCTGTCGTTCCCCTCGAAGGTTTTATGAGCTGTAAACTCTTCTGGAAATCATGCCACTGCAAGCACTGAGCTATATGCAAGCAGCATATCCGTTTGTTCAGCCCATATGAAACGTTCGTTTGCTATGGGTCTACAAACACTCGAGTGTTAAACTGAAATGCCCTTGTTTCCTCCTTCGTAATACCCGCCATCATACTGTAAGGGAGCGTCTTGCAAAGAGTCTGTCACAATACTTTGAAGTCCGCCAAGAGGTAGTCTGTACTGCTTCAAAGGGTAGTACGCGACGTGCCGATATAATTGCTATTGTCAGGAACATGATAATGCCGTAATAATTGATCCAACGGTTCGTTTTGAGACTAATGTTGATCAACCACAACAAGTAAGCACAGAAAAAAAATATATGAGCCAGTTCGTGTATACTTTAAGCATAAGCACAAAATTAATGGTGATATTGAAGCAATAGGTTGTTTTTAGATTCTCGTGGAACCATCCCAAACTTCTTTCTTGAATTTTGTAAGAGATTTAATGTTCCAACTAGTATATTAAAACTCTGGCAGTTACTGTTGTTAACTACCCAGTACAAATTCTCAGAAACCATTTATATGGATAATGAACACTCAAGAATTATTTGTATGAAAAGTGAAATAAATGACAGAAATTATAATATTATGTATATTTTGTTTGGCTCATATACTTACTTATTTACTGGCTTTTAAGGAACCCGGAGGTTCATTGCCGCCTTCACATAAGCCCGCCATTGGTCCCTATCCTCAGTCTTTACCATCCAGTCTTTACCATCATATCCAACCTCCCTCAAATCCATTTTAATATTATCTTCCTATCTACGTCTCGGCCTCCCCAAAGGTCTTTTCCCCTCCGGCCTCACAACTAACACTCTATATGCATTTCTGGATTCGCCCATAAGTGCTTCATGCCCTGCCCATCTCAAACGTCTGGATTTAATGTTCCTAATTATGTCAGGTGAAGAAGACAATACATGCAGTTCTATGTTGTGTAACTTTCTCTATTCTCCTGTAACTTCATCCCTCTTAGCCCCAAATATTTTCCTAAGCACCTTATTCCCAAACACCCTTAACCTATGTTCCTCTCTCAAAGTGAGAGTCCAAGTTTCACAACCATAAAGCACAACGGGTAATATAACTGTTTTATAAATTCTAACTTTCAGATTTTTTGACAGCAGACTGGATGATAAAACTTTCTCAACCGAATAATAACACGCATTTCCCATATTTATTCTGTGTTTAATTTCCTCCCGAGTATCATTTATATTTGTTACTGTTGCTCCCAGGTATTTGAATTTTTCCACCTCTTCAAAAGATAAATTTCCAATTTTTAAATTTCCATTTCGCACAATATTCTCGTCACGAGACATATCCATATATACTTTGTTTTTTCGGGATTTACTTCCAAACCTATCTCTGTACTTGCTTCAAGTAAAATTCCCGTGTTTTCTCTAATTGTTTGGCTCATATCGAAAACTTTTATATTTTGTTGTTTATTAAAATTGTTTCTGTATTCAGAGTATGCTGTGATATATGGACAATCTTTTCCTTAAGGACAGCTACTTTATGGTCTTCTTCTTCTCCACTTCATGGATTAGGCTTCAGGCCTGTTTCGGTCTTACAGCAAATCTTTCCATTTCGTCTTTGGTCTTCTGATATCTCTCTTTCCTATAGGATTATAGGTACTGATATCTATTATTTTGGGTATTCTAGGTCGATTCCATCCTTCCCAAGCGTTGCGTCCATTTATCTCTATATTCTTGAATCCTGACATTTATTGCATAAACATTTAGTTCAGTTCTAATACGTTCATTTCTAATGCAATCTAATTTAGTGCATTCTTTAGTTCTCCTCAAGAAACTCATTTCAGTACTCTAGAGTCTAGATTGAATTTTTACTGTAGGGACCTAAGATTCACTACCATACAAGAGAACAGGAGTGGCCATTGTTTTATAAAATTTCATTATTGTTTTTTTCTCGTTTTATTTTTCCATGTTCTGTGTATTGTTCCAAAAATCACCTGAAATTTATTCAATTTTGATTGTATGGTTAATATAGGCTACAATATTTTGAAATAGGTGTTTTATATATAGCAGCAATGTGTCTTGACTTCGATGCCCTCTAGCAACGATGTATTATAAAAACTGTCTCGATCCTGTCTATTACTTTACGAAGTTTGAGCGTGGAATATTTCTGCATTATGCAGTTTATATCAGCGTTTTTCAACCTTTTTCACCATGCGGCACACTAAAGTTGTAATTTAAAATCCCGCGGCACACCCAATTTAAACCAGTGGTTTCTAGTTAGGGGGGAGATTTTTTCATAAAAAATGTAAAATACGATATCTTTTAAGGATGGTCCATAGTAGTAACTGGCACGGACAAGGTCGGAGATGGGGTTTTTCTTGGGGTTCTCCCGTTTCTCCATATTAGGCAGCTACAATATTCCGTCAACATTTCTCCATTGTGTAGGAAATGAACTTAATACTGTCAAATGTAGTGCAAATGAGATGAAATGCTATAAATATACCTGCAATAAGTGTTTTCTTTCCTTAGACTTAGAAAATTTAATCAATATAAATATTGCTTATGGTTATTATTATTGTGAAACTTGGACTCTCACTTTGAGAGAGGAACAGAGATTGAGGGTTTTGAGAATAAGGTTCTTAGGAAAATATTTGGGGCTAAGAGGAATGAAGTTACAGGAGAATGGAGAAAGTTACACAACGCAGAGCTGCACGCATTGCGTCCTTCACCTGACATAATTAGGAACATTAAATCCAGACGTTTGAGATGGGCAGGGCATGTAGCACGTATGGGAGAATTCAGAAATGCATATAGAGTGTTAGTTGGGAGGCCAGAGGGGAAAAGACCTTTGGGGAGGCCGAGACATAGGTGGGAGGATAATATTAAAGTGGATTTAAGGGAGGTGGGATATGATGGTAGAGACTGGATTAATCTTGCTCGGAATAGGGACCAATGGCGGGCTTATGTGAGTGCGGCAATGAACCTCCGGGTTCCTTAAAAGCCAGTAAGTAAGTATTATTGTTTTTATTATTATTATTATTATTATTATTATTATTATTATTATTATTACTGTTATTATTTTCTTCAAATGTCTAATGTGTAAATTTCGCTCTTGGCCACACACCTTCGAAGTCATCCATATGTGTACAAATCATTCGTTATTTTTCAGACATCACTGTTTTTCTACGCTACTTTATTTATAATGTAACATTTTATTCTTTGTTTCTTTAATGGATAGTAAGAAAATACATTTCTGCCACTTAATTTACTTACATTTATCTTTCAGTTGTCCATATTTTGTAGCTGCAGAAATGAAATGAAGAGATGTAAGAAAAGGAATCTCAACTGCGTGACAATTACTGTTCTTTATTTCAAATTTATCCGCATGTCGCTGTGTTAGTGCTAAGAAGTTTTAAAGTTTTGGCATATTTATCCATTTCGTAACGTTACTGTAATTTTGCAATGGGATACTTCGTCAGTCATTTTAATTTCCATCATAATTCTTGTGCAGATTGGAATCTTATCATTAAATTTAAATATTCACCTGGGAGAATCTGAACTGAATTGGAAGTTATAGAAAATTATTTCAGTCTACACCCATTTTCACTGATATTATTCCATTTTTAATAATGATAATGATAATGATAATAATAATAATAATAATCATCATCATAGTAGTAGTAATAATAATAATAATAATAATAATAATAATAATAATAATAATAATAATAACAAAAATGTAGAATTATCTGAAGATAAGTTTTCTAGATAGGTTAACGCGTTTTAAGCGAAGAGTTATATGACCAGGATCCATAAGGAAGAGGTACGTATGCTATAGGATAGTGGAAATAATACCTTCTTGAAATGGATGAAAGAGCAGAACTAATACCACTACTACTACTACTAATGTAACTATTACTGCTTCTAGCAATAGTAACAGTAATAGGCTATTACTATTAGGCCTATTATTACTACTAGAACTACTACCATTACTGCTACTACTACTACAACAACTACTACTACTACTACTACAACTACTATTACTAATAATAATAATAATTATTATTATTATTATTGTTATTATTATTATTATTATTATTATTATTATACCAATCATTCATTATTGATTGTGAGACAAACTTATACAATCACAGCACTCGTAAAAAATAGTAGGCCTATATTGTGATTAATATTACAGTTTTTAAAAAGAAGGAATGCAAAATTGATACTCTCTTGCGTGAGGGACTGTTTTCTGAAGCAAAAAAGAAAACACAGTTACTCACATGAAGGGTAATGTTTTCAGCGTAATACTGCTTAAAATAAAAACAAATACAAAGTAAACATTTTTGTACGAATATGTTTACAGTTGCACTGAAGTTAACTCACATTGCAAATATTACAATGTTTGCTCTGTGCTTTTCCTTACACAAATAGAACCGCTCTCATTTACCCACTAAAACCTCGCTTCGATGGATTTTTATTCGGTTGCACACCTAAGAAATTAGTAACTACAAAATATGTTTTGCTACTGTGACCGATATTGATTCGTAGAACCAAAGCACGCGTTTGGCCCCTTGAAAATGTATTTCTATTTTGAGACAGGAATCCGACGAGATTAAAATCTTGAAGACATCACCTATCAAGATATGTTTAGTTTTCCATTCCTTCATTTTACATTTGAGCAGCATCCAATTATAAGATTCTTATGGTCGTCCATGTATGTGTCCGTAAATGTCTCTTAATTAATTAATCAGTCGTATGTGTATCGATTTTAAGAAAAAATCTACAACTATATAGAAATAAAAATTCCATTAATTAAACATAAAAATATTTTCAAAAGTTATTTGAAGTCTTCAAATCTATTATGAATGCTAAACGGATAAATTTTTAATTGTATCGTATTTAGTTTTAATTTTGTTGTGCCCGCAATTATTCGTGCAATACTACCTGAGAGCACTGGAATTTTAAGAGTACGTACACACGTGATATTTTTTCTGCAGGTATTTCACAATATCATCAGTCGATATGTATGCACTTTCAAAGTTCTGATCTTCCGCTGTGGTTGATGAGGTAGCGAATCCGGCCACAAACTTAGCGGACCTCCAATGGTAATATATCCTACAGGGAAGTAAAGATTTATCTTCTCCTTATGTAGACTGGGCTTTATGTTCCTTGCCTTATGCTTAAATAGGATAATGGCGGTAATAATAATAATAATAATAATAATAATAATAATAATAATAATAATAGTACTTACTTAATCTTTTGGGGTAATTCACCCAATGCAATCCAAATATTTAAACTACAAAAGAGAGCTATTAGAGCCATAGTTCAAGTGTCTCAAACTACCAGCTGCAGACCATTCTTCAAAAAATTACATATCTTGCCATTACTCTATATTTATATTTATGAAACCTTAAATTTTATCAAATATAATTTGCATAGCTTTCCTACAAATTCAGACACACACCAGTACAATACAAGAAATAAAGATAATATTTTTATTGAAACTTTTAACACAACTCTATATAAAAACAGTATCATTCATGTAGGTCTTCTTATGTACAATAGCCTACCAAATTATCTTAAAGAAATATCTGCACATCAGAAATTTAAGAAAGCTCTTTATAAAATTTTAATCAAAAACTGCTTTTACAGTATGAACGAATTTATTGAAAATTGTCATAACTGAATAGAAAAAGAATGCCTTACTTCAAAAAATTTTACTTCCTCTTTTCCAGATCCTGACTTCGAGAAGGATGTCTTCTCATGAAGGATGCGATGGTTGAAATTGATTCCTGACTTCAAGACATACTACAAACGGGACTTATAGCCGAAATCGACCGACCTGTAGTTTTCTTCAATCAAGTTCCAAGTTTTGTATATTTGAATTTGTGTTGTATTTAATTATAATTATTACTTTTATGTACAGTATATTATGTAATGAATTATTAGTTGTAAATATGATATGTCCCATATCATGTATATGATCAGTGTATGCAATAAATGATTATGATTATGATTATGATTAGCCTATGATTACTTACTTACAAATGGCTTTTAAGGAACCCGAAGGTTCATTGCCGCTCTCACATAAGCCCGCCATCGGTCCCTATCCTGTGCAAGATTAATCCACTCTCTATCATCATATCCCATCTCCCTCAAATCCATTTTAATATTATCCTCCCATCTATGTCTCGGCCTCCCCAAAGGTCTTTTTCCCTCCGGCCTCCCAACTAACACTCTATATGCATTTCTGGATTCGCCCATACTTGCTACAATAATAATAATAATAATAATAATAATAATAATACAATAACAATATTAATACTACTACTAAACAGAAGACGTCGAATACCGGAATAGAAAACGGGAGTATCCCAATTTACCAGCCTAAATATTGTCTTTTTCATCGTAAGTTCCACTTGGATATACTGGACATGAACTCAATTTCCGACATAGAAGCAGTAGCTAGTATTTTAGATTACTGTACGCTTAGTTACTTGGAACTATATAATTTTTATTTATTAATTCCTGCGATAGATCAATTCCACTAGCATAGAAAAGTAGGTCGTTGTATACCGAGATTTTTACTACGCTGCGGCCATAAAGGATATTCTTAAAATTACGATAGGCAATAATGGACCATTTTGTGTGGCATTACATAACCACGGTTTCTGTGATGCAACATTTCAGTCTGGCATTTTGAAGGCCTTCCATTAAGGGATTTAAGATGGGAATAGAACACTGTAATTATATAAATAATAGCAAATAATCCAGCATACTTTTTAACCTCGTACGCGAGGAACACATTTATTTTAGTTGCTGAGGGTCAGAGGTGAGTTCAAGACAGAGTAACACAGAAACTGACCTCAGGATACATACAGCCGCAAAACGTGCAGCAATGCCAGTCCAACATCAGCTTTACCCTGAAATACAGTACTGACTATCAGCTGATCCCTCCATCGATTCTTTGGTTTTCCTACATTTCACTTGCCACTCCGTACAGAGACTATGTAGGACATGTTTGAGTGACATCCTTTTTGGATCAGTCCTGATCATATTATTACCCTATATACAGCTAAATAAATATATAGGAAAATAAGTAATCAATATCCTCTGACACATGTCAAGTGAGAAGTACTGTCTGATAATAGAAGTACGTATATATCATATATGTATGTATGTGTATATGTATTTTTTATTTTAGTGGGTTATTTTACGACGCTTTATCAACAGCTTAGGTTATTTAGCGTCTGAATGAGATGAAGATAACAATGCCGGTGAAATGAGTCCAGGGTCCAGCACCAAAAGTTACCCAGCATTTGCTCGTATTGGGTTGAGGGAAAACCCCGGAAAAAACCTCAACCAGGTAAATTGCCCCGACCGGGAATCGAACCCGGGCCACCTGGTTTCGCGGCCAGACGCGCTAACCGTTACTCCACAGGTGTGGTCTGTATATATGTATGTATGTATGTATGTATGTATGTATGTATGTATGTATGTATGTATGTATGTATGTATGTATGAATTTAATAATTTGACTTTCAAACCCAATTTTAATACTAGATTTTGTCCTAAAAATATTTCCTTAAATGTGCTGGCAATATTAGCACTACCAAGTACCCTGTACAGTGAGTTGGAAATATTACAAATTATGAAGTCAGCATATCTCTGAATCTTCATTTAACACAACACATACTGCAACATGGAACTGACAATGGGGACAAATCCATTTCTCAAGCGGCATTTTGATTCACTAGTGTGACTTTTGCGCAACATTAGAACTATATATGCCTTAACCGTTCCTTATACTACGGCGGCTGCGAGAATTATTTTCGCACAAGAAAAAATGATTGTACAGTTTAAACCTGTTTCCTAGCAACTCGACAGTAATGCTCAATGACAAAGCAACACGTAGTGGGACACGTGCGTTCTTTATCTCAGCTAACAAGTGAGACTACCTTTAGTAGAAGAGACGCATCTGAAAAGCTTTCTTCTCATCTCAAGTGCCTGACCTTCACGATTTAAACATGTCTATTTGCGTTTTTCCAGAGATATCACGACAAATATAAAAAATATGTTATTTTGCGACGCTTTATCCACTGCTTTGATTATCTAGCGTCTGACTGAAATGAAAGTGATAATGCCAGCGAAATTAGACCAGGGCCCAGGACTGAAAGCTACCCATCATTTGTCCTTATGGGTTGAGAGAACTCCCCAGAAAAATTCTCAACCAGGTAACTTGTTTGTCCTTATTTGACAAAGAATTGCACCGTATTAATGCAATCATATATAAATTGTCAAATTTTCTATGATGTAATGTTTCTGTTAATTTCAGCTTAACATATGTGTTAAAGTACTGTAATAAGTATCTTAGATGTGTAACTTAAATTCAATTATTTCCTTCCCTATACCATGTGTATTCCAAACTGTAGCACATTGGAAATTAACATTGCCATACGAAATCCATAATGTGATGTGCAACAAAACAGCGATGTATGCAATGGAGGTAGAAAGGAACTGGCAATGTTACCTCATTATCTTCTGGCCTAGTTTACTCATAAGTGGTGCCATGTTGGTATCACTTGTGAGATTCAGATCTATTTTCGGACCATTGACTAAACAACATGAAATTCATGTATAAAAAGTGAAATTTCATGTAGTTGGCTCCTTGTTAATATTATTATTCCTTGTTAATATTATTTCTCGTTAATATTATTATCCTTGTTAATATTATTATATATTGCTATTATTATTTTATTATTAATATTATGAATTGTTATGGTTAATTTTAGAATTTTATGGCATTCCAGAAAATCTGAAAATTCTATAAAAAGTCTTTATGAAACAACTACTATAAAAATTAAACTAGATCATGACAAATATACGGAAACAATAGTAACTAACCAAGGACTTCGACAAGGTTGTGACCTTTCCCCCCTTCTGTTTATAATATACTTAGACAAAGCAATTCAAGAATGGAATGAAGTAGCACCATAAGGTATACAAATTGACGAACACACAAGACTAAATGCAACAATATATGCAGATGACCAAGTTTTGTTTGCAGAACTGAAGACGAATTACAGCACTCTGTTTTTAAACTACAGATGGTTTTAAGAGAATACAATATGAAAATATCAACCGAAAAGACAAAAGTAATGGCATTTTCTGGCAAAGACCTTATACGAGCAAAAATAGTAGTTGATAATAAAATAATAGAACAAGTGACAGATTTTGTATATTTAGGAAGTCATATTTTTTGTATAATTATCAAAAAGACATAAATAAAATATATTGAAATATAATCAATTAAATGGTATCTTGAGAACGAACTTTGGAAAACAAATGCGAAAAGAGGTCGAAATCCGATTTCACAACATAATATCAAAACCAGCTCTGTTATATGGCAGTGAATGTTGGACACTGCGGTAAAAGGAAATAAATAGAATCAACGCATCACAAATGAGATTTCTACGATCACTGACAGGAGTTACCTTGCGGGACCGCATTAGGAGCGAAGACGTAAGAAATCAGTGGGAAGTTGAGGAGATGACCGCAGACGTCCAACATTATCAACGTAAATGGAGAAACCATCTTCTTAGGATGCCTGAAAATCGTTTACCAAAGAGAGTTTTGTATTACCATCCACGAGGACGAAGAGATTTAGGCAGACCTCACCGACGTTGGACGGACCAATTCCATTTGTAGTTCACAGACGAGAAACAACCCAAATGAGTGTAATTAGTTACCACTGCCACCGGGTATTTACCCATTTTCAGTGTGAATACATACATACATACATACATACATACATATGCTACATACATACATACATAGGCTACATACATACATACATACATACATACATACATACATACATACATACATACATACATGTGTAGAAAAGGAGACTATCTGCTGATTATTGCCAACTTATCATACATGATCCTTTAACAACATATTATCAGTTTTAGGTTAGGTGATTCAAAATAATTATATCATATTATAATTATTCATATTATAATCATATTATATCATATTATAATTCCAGTTATGTATTTCATTTTAAAGTTTTTTGTTATTAGCTTACTCTTTCAAAAAAACAGAACTAAACAACAATTTTAGTCATATTGTTATGTTTACGCAAATCTGATATTAATGTGGGATAGAACTCTTCTACCAGGATAGAGTCCAGCAAATAGGTCTCTTATCTTTCACAAAGAATTGTTTCCATACAGTACAATAAATAAAATTTTTCTATTTCAGAATAATGCCATCGACCAAAGTTTCAGTTGGCAATAACCAGTAGATAGTCTTATTTTCTATTAGACCTACTAATTTATTACACATGAGTCTTCACAATAGCCTCACAACAAATACTTGTGCTGGAATGGTTTGAATGAGCAATCTTAAGGTAAAGAAATTGCACCTGTAGTGAAGGACATAACATCGGGAAGTACGAGGAGTTGTGGATTCTCGGCGAAGCGAAGACTGCGTGTTATCTCTGCAGCATCTATCTTTTTACAACACTAGTCGTGGATGTAGGCCTAAGGGTCGCTTTCTCGGAGCTGGGGTTCGTCCTCGAGCCCAGGGCACATTGGGTGGAAGAAGGTGTGGCAGGTGCCGCAACCCCGTAGGCACCTCGTAAACATGGTCGGGCGCTACAGAGAAAATTACTCCTCTCGGAAGAGTATGAAGAGCTGTGGAATCTGTGAGGATTCCTCTCAGTACCAACTGAGAAAAGGCTCCACGTTGGGCGCCAGGAGCACAAAGAACAACAACATGAATTTTTACTTTCGTTTCAGCGTTATGTCAATGTCCAAGTTAAATATTAAACCTTTCAGATAATTTTTAATTTACCTTTATCCTGTTAAAATTGTAAATATAAAAGTTTTCATTAAATTTAATATTAGTGTACAGAATACAATTATAAACGCAATTCACTTAAGGCCATTTTCTCCAAAACTTGGTATAAATTAAATTTCTTCCATAAATTTCTGGTACTCATTTAGTTTAAACGACAGTCCAACCGTTTAAACTAATGCTGGCACTATCACTACCTTCAATGATATAGGCCTATTACCTTTCGTCTCGTTTCTCTTATCTATACTCTAACTACGACGTAAATACCAGATCACTTATCTGTGGCACGCTAAGCATACCTCTTCATAGAACATCTTGCTATTCATCATCATTTACAGTATCCACCTCGCGTCAATGGAATTCCTTGTCACAAAGTATTAGGGGCTGCAAGACAATAAACACCTTTAAGAAGAGCTTAAAAGATAACCTTATTAGCATTTCACTCCAACCATACTGATTTAAACTATCACTGACTACATTGTTACTTCTTTCTTTAGAAATCATCCTGATAATGCTGTATTTTCAAAATTGTCTCATAATAACCTCTTTCTATTATCTAATATTATTTGAAATATATTAACATTCTATGTATTTTAGCTTAATTCTGCTACACAGTTTATTTCAGTGTTTAATTAATAGTTCATAGTATTTTGTTGTTTAATTCGTAAATAACTCTTGTATACATGTAACTCTCATCTAAATCAAATTGTTGAATTCTTTGTCAGTTCATGCATATGTATATACACTTTTTGCTGGTTGAGTGGAAGAGAAGGCCTTACGGCCTTAGCTCTGCCAGCTAAAATAAATTATTATTATTATTATTATTATTATTATTATTATTATTATTATTATTATTATTATTATTATTACGAAGGCAGTGGTTCTAAATATACTTAAGGCTTCTCTTACGTTTGCTACTTTGAAGGAACAGCTCAAGAATAAGCTCAATCGGAACTGGCCAATCAGAGCCAAATAAACTGATGGCGCGTCATGTAGTTTCCAACATTCCAGCTATGTATAGAGAATAATACATGCTGTAACCAAAATAGATAAAGAAGAAATGCTTCAGTGTACTAGTTTCACAGATAAATAAATTATTTATAGAGTACCCATGAGAAATGTTGTGTAACATCACTTAATACATTCTTTCCTTGATGCAATTGGACTACTACGAACAATCGGCGAAAGATGGCTAGAGAAGAATAAATAGTATACAGTATTTGTGGATTTAGAAAAGGCGTTTGATAGAGTGGATAGGAATAAACTGATGGGGAACCAGAAGAAAATTGGTGTGAATTGGAAAGAGAGAAGGCTGTTCAGTAATCTTTATATATATATATATATATATATATATATATATATATATATATAAGCTACATATTACACTAATCAGACTTCAGATGCATACAAAAAATTGTTCTTCCTCTGACACATATCGTCAAGTGAGATGTACTGCATGATGATAATATGTACATATCAGTCAGAACCTCAATCAGAGGGTGATGTTGAGGATTGTTTTGAAATAAAATATAATTTAATAAAATAAAAAAACACGCAAAGGGGTTAACAATTTCAGTGAAAATGAATGCATATTAATTTTAAAATCATAAAGAAGAGGAAGGACACTATACAGGCAACTGCTCCAATGCACAGAGAAAATCGTTATTTTTTATAAAAACCACGCTTTACAGTGTTAATCTTCTTCTCTTATAGATGACATTTTAATACAGGGACATCATTTTATTTTTACTAACATTTTTAATATTAACCTGTCTATACCTTTAGAGAACCGGAAACACCGCTTGCTCCCCCCTCCAAGACTGGAGTTCGATGATACTGGCGTAAAACACAAATCACTCTACTAGGTATAGGAAGGAAGAAAAGTAGTTCATCCATTTACGTAAACTACGAAATATCGCGATTTTGAGTTTGATAATTTTCATTAGGTTCTTCTTTAATCAAAGTACAGTACTGTATTAAGAATAAGTGTTTTTACTCACGAAGTGAGTTATCCATGCGAACGTATTCATTATGCGGAGTATATTATACTGTCTGCAGCACATTAGCGTACAATATAGAGAAAGAAGTTAAATTGAAAAATAATCATAATATGAATATTTAAAGACAATTTTAAAAATGATGGCCGTTCATTTCGATACAGGCTTCAGTTCTTTTGTGCATATTATCGCACTATAGACTATTGCATCTAATTCCAATTGCCAGTTTCGTCCTTCGTACTAGTAACTCATGTTGAAATAATTCTGTACCTACTCTACGTACTGTAAATTCAATCTTCATTTCTGCCCGACCCGAAAATATAAAATTACTCAGACATGCTATCTACTGTCCGTCCAAGTGGTTATGCCGCAGGATTGTCGAAAGGGAGGAAATCACGTGGCAGTTAATTACTTAACGAGGCCCTTTTATTTAAGTTAAATTAAACAGCTGTATAATATTACGTAAACGCCCAATTCCTAAGAGAAATTAATGTTTTCAGAAAAGAGCTAAGACAGCCCAGCTTTTACAGAGGAGCGAGCAGAAGCAGGTGGGGGAAATCGGGATGCGACGTAGGCAAACGGACAGTACCTGTGCGAAAATATGATTCAATATTGAAAGCTCTTTCGTCACTGGAAAACGCGAACATATTTCTGGAACGTACTATACTCAGTAACTCAGTACTGCTTACTATCTGCGGTCTTGGCTCTGTGTGGAGTTGGAACTTCATTAGTAGAAGGGGTGGGAGTGAAGTACATTCAAAAACTCAGGTACAATAAAAATTGAAGTAAAAATAAAATGATGTCCCTGTATAACTTTGTGATAATCCTGCTATTGTCTGAGAAACTTCATGTATCACTTTATTTACTGTATTCTGATGTATGCCGTAATGGTTCCCAACATTTATTTTAAAATTTCCTGATGCAAATTACCGTAAGATTGTAAAAAATGTATGGATTTTTATGGACTTATTCCTTCTATTGGGCTCCATTTTTTGGACTCACATTTGGACTTTCCCTCTGCGATCTCGACTGTGTAAATAACGATAATGGAGAACACTTCCATTAAGAAATATGTGCGATGGAAAACCACTGGCAAGGTAAACGGAGCCAAAGAATGTTAGCCGACTACTTCTACACTCCCAAGAGGAATGTTCTTCACGCTAAATACAGCAGAAAATACTCAAGAAGGACATTTTAGGCCAATATACAGGCTATGTAACATATTTTAGTTGTACTAAAGCAAGGTTATTTCATTACAATAAAAAAATCTGTTACAAATATCTATGTCCGATGGAAAAAAACTGTAAACAGATTTGAAATCAGAGAAAAAGATACCACATGAATCACCTTTTCTCTTTTATTTGACAGAGAAAAGATTAAATTTTGTTTCTTAGTGTAATCTATCCTTTTCTTCCGTTTAAAGCAGTGGTCGTCAGTACTCGCTGAAATGGGTAGAGTGAAAGCGGTGCAAGGAATAATGCTCTGTCGTGCAGAAGGGATAGCGTGGCAGCATACCCGCCAGCAGCCCTGTTTGCACACTGGTGCTGTAAGAGAGCTGTAAGAGACGCTAGTCCGAGAGTGCAGTGTGCTGACGACCGCTCGTTTAAACCATATATTTCAATTAAATCGCACTGTATTTATTTAAATTTGACTTTGATAGTCTAATAATGTTATACCTATTGCAGCTCATCCAGGTCCACAGGGTAGCGGAAGATTAAGACACGCAACTCTGCAGATATAGGCATTAATAGCGGTGGAGATGTCAGTCCTACATGCAATGATAGCAAAAATTTATAGAAGAATAATATTAATAAGGACTAATGCATTTTTAAATATACTGATATGGAGATAATATGTTACGAGGGGGACAAAAAATGTAAATGCATTATAAAGAAATGGAGCCCGGTAGAAAATTTTGACTTCATATTCAGAATCATCACATAAAAAACATAAGAATTGGTGACCATTATTCCTTTAACAAAATTATTGTTGACCAGAGTTACAGCAGAATAAAGAAAGGTAGGGTAGAGTAGAGTGGAGTATAAAAGAGGTGACAAAAGAAGAGGAGAAGATAGGACAGGAGAATACAAGAGATTAGAGTGGAGTCAAGAGGGGAGTCTAGTGGAAGAGAAGGGAGGAGAGTAGAGTAAAGGAGAGGGGAAGAGGGTTGAGCAGAAGAGAGGGGAGTCGAGTAGATGGGAGGAGAGGCGACGAAAGTAGAGTAGAGTAGAGTAATGGCGAAGGGAGGAGAGAAGAATAGAGCAGAATGGAGGAGAGGGGAGCAGAGTGGATAGGAGAGGGGCGAAAGTAGAGTGGAGTCGAGAAAAGGGGAGAAGAGTAGAGTAGAGAGGAGGAGAGTGGAGTAGAGTGGAGAGTAGAGTGGATGGTAGGAGAGTAGAGGGGAGAAATGTAGAGTAGAATGGAATAGAGCAGGAGGGAGGAGAGTACAGCAGAGTGCAGTAGAGCAAAGAGAAGGAGAGGACAAGGAGAAGCGAGTAAAGTGGTAGCGTAGAGTGGAAAAGAGTAGAGTAGACAAGAGGAAGAGAGTAGAGTACAGTAGAGTGGAGTACAGCAGACGTGAGTAGAGTAGAGTAAAGTATAGGGGAGGAGGGGAAAGGAGAGTGGAGTAAAGTAGAGTAGAGTAGAATAGAAGAGTAGAAGTGTAGAGGAGAGTAAAGTAGAATAGAAGAGTAGAAGTGTAGAGTAGAGGAGAGGAGTAGAAAGTAGAGGAGAATAGAGTAACGAGACAAGAGTACAATAGAACAAATTAGAGTAGAAGAAAATATGTAAGGAGACGATAGACAAGGATAAGAGAGAAGAGAACAGAAGTGGAGAGTATAGGAGAGGAGATGAGAGTGTAGGGTGGAGTAGAGTAGAGAAGGAAAGGAAAGGAAACAGGAGAGGAGAGCATAGGAGAGGAGATGACGGGAGACGAGAGGAGAGCAGAGCAGAGCAGAGCAGAGGAGAGGAGAGGAGAGGAGAGGAGATTGTAGAGTGGAGAGGAGGGGAAAGGAAAGAAAGGGAAAGAAAACAGAAGAGGAGAAGAGAAGAGGGGAGAGGAGAGCAGAGGAGAGGAGAGGAGATGAAGTTTAGTAATACTGTAGTTTGAACGTAATGGTAATTTTATTATATTCGGAAGGAAATGTATTATTATTATTATTATTATTATTATTATTATTATTATTATTATTATTATTATTATTATTATTATTACGCTACATTAATATAGAGCACACTGAAGAAATATTTTTGTTTAGAGTCTGAATGAACATTATACTGGATGATTCAAAACCTCTGCGACAATCTCTGAGGGGTGATAGATCTAACAATAAGACACCCTTTTTGTTAAACAACCTATGTCTTTTGACGCGTCGTTTCGAAGTTATCGTTGAAAATGTTTTTGCGCGGGCGTACGTCAATGTAGGCTACGAGAATGTGTGCACCCCTGTTTGTTTGTTGAGGTGTTTGTAAGAGACGAGAAGGGTTGTTGTTGTTTGTTTACGTTTAATGTTCAATACGTTTTCCTTTCATTTCATGTAATCATCAAGTGAGAATGGATGTCTACGCGGTCTTCCACCAATGCGCCGGGGACGAAGAGACCCATCGCCTCGAAGGAGCTGATAAAGTCGAGCAAAAATTGTGTGGTGAGGGTGATTTCTGTTTTGAAACTGTTGTTGGTGCATGTGGAGAGCTCTTCTTCCGTTTTCGCGAGCTTCCCCATAACACATCACCATGTCAGCTAACTCGGGAAAGTGTAGACATCAATTCCCAATGATGATTAGACTAAACTGGGAGGAAAATGTATTGAACATTATATGTAAACAAACAACAACAACCCTTCTCGTCTCTTACAACATCTCAACAAACAAACAGGGATGCATACATTCGCATACATCAGCCGTGGCGAAAATGTAATCGTGCGCCGAGCCACTGTGTAACCTGCAACATGCATAGCACCTATGGACGGAGGCGGACACCCGAAGGAGAAGTCTAGCAACTGTCTGACTTATTAACGGATTTTCATTTTCCTTACGTCAAGCATTTAAATATAATTTTATAGTGTATAAGGTTACAAACTAATGTTTAGTACGTGTAACGAAGATAGAAATGAATAAGAAAACATAGGACACATTATCACAACCTAAAATTAACTCTCTTCAGAATGTCTCGGCGACAGAGTTTCAAAATCAGGAATTATGTCACTTACTGCCAGTCGTAGTTGATCACGAAGGTATTTGTCTATCAGTCGTAATCTAAATTAGGTTTTTACTATTTTCATTGTTGAAAATAATTTTTCACAAACGTAGACTAAGTTGTAGCGAACATGGCTTCAACAGAGCAAGCGAAAGAACGAAGCTTCGGATATTTATTTTTTGGCAAAGATTTGAAACATTCAACATTTGTCAAGTCCTTACATCTAGCTTTCATTGTAACATTACATTGTAAATCTGTGAGTTTAAATTGCAGACCTAACCGCATTATACGTATATCATCTGAAAAAGGATCGAAATAATAATAATAATAATAATAATAATAATAATAATAATAATAATAATAATAATAAAAACACTTAACCTTTTAATGTTTCATGAGTAACATGTAGTATAATGCTGTTTTATGTTATACAATCGTTTTCTTCGTAATACTTGTGAACAAATCATACATTTAATATTTTCATCATATTGGCAGCTAAAAAAAGCGTCCTCTCATTCTACTTGAAACTTTCGTTTTTGTAGAGGTGCATGGTTTCGAGAGAGACATTGCGACGATACGCCACTCGCATGTCAGAGACAAATACAAATGGAACGGAGTGTGACTCCAGTGAGTGAGAGGGTGGGGGTTGGGGAAGTTAGGAAGCAAGAGAAATGCACAGCTATCATTGCGAGCCACAATGTGCTCGTGAATCGAATTTTCGCCACGGCTGGCATACATTGACATACGCCCGCGAAAAAACATTTTCAATGGTAACTTCGAAACGACGCGTCAAAAGACATTGGTTGTTTAACAAAAAGGATTCCTTATTGTTAGATCTATCACCCCTCAGAGTTTGTCGCAGAGGTTTTGAATCACCCTGTATTTTGACTAGTGGAGGGATCCTTCAATTTCAACATAGCTCAATGCTACTATTGAAGAAAGCATAGAGGGACGCAACACAACATACATCCGAGTACAGACACTTCGAGGAGTAGTTCAACCTCCATTTATCTATTGGATAAAATAACACTGTTTCGTTGAATTTCCAGTCAGAAACGCACAGGAGATGATTTTGACAATTGTTAGACTATAGCCTCTCTGTGGAAGAATGCGAGTGAGCTGGTGATAAGATTATTAATGAGAGGCATTGGCCGCATTCATTGCTCTGCGGGGGTTAATTTGTTTGCAGGGAGATTGTTTCACCCGCTGATGATATCGCGCAGTTCGAAAAGCAATAGATCGAGCGCGCTCGATTTATTGTCAGTGGGCCATAACTCATCTCGACCAATACTTCTTACCGCACTGTTCCATCTTTATGATGCTATTTGGAGATAAAACTGTCCAGTTATTTATTGCTCTTTCCACTATTAAGGTATCATTAATGATCCGCCTTCCTTCGTCTCTTGAGAAGAAGAAAACATAAAAAGAAATATCAAGGAACGATTAAGGTTACAAACACATTGATTCCCGTTTTTGATAATATTCAATTTAATACAGTATCCAGCTTCTACTCCTTTACTAGATATTATGAATCTATTTCTGAAGTTTACTTAGGTCTCGAAAACATAATAATAATAATAATAATAATAATAATAATAATAATAATAATAATAATAATAATAATAATAATAATAATGCATATTGAATATTATGTTCAATACACCACACCATGAAAAGGATTGGATATACATAGTGTAAGGGGTATAAGTGTCGTCCTTTTCACAGTCGTCGGCGACGGTCTACAGCAGCGGTCGTCAACTCAGTGCACTCTCGGGCTAGCGTCCCTTACCCGCAGGTCTCTTAGAGCACCAGAGTGCATTCGTGGCTGCTGGCGGGTATGCTCTCTACCTCTTCCTCCTGCACGACGAGGCAAATCATGTTGCTCCTCTTACCCTTTACCCATTTCAGCGAGTGCTGACGACCACTGGTCTACAGGATAAAAAAATGTCCATACAACATAGGATGAAAACTTGATAGTTTGCTAGAAAAATTATTTCTTCTCTTATTTTATTCTTGTTATATTGCTTATATCGTTAGTAAAATTACGAAAACAATTACAACGGTAGGTATGTTAGCAAAGAGTTAATATTAGTTTAAATATATATTTGTGTTCTATTAGGTTTTCGTGAAATTAAATAAAATTGCATGCTGCTGGCGTGACAGACGTGGCAACCTGTTCAGCAGGCAGTACTCTTCATAGACGTAAGTACGAGTCAGCTGAGTTCAAGCTCCCTGTCCATAGATCTATTGCAGAGTGGATGACGGTTCGGTACCAGGTATTCGATAAACAACTTACAATGTCATTACAGTTTAGGAATATCATATGTTATTAATTTATGGAGAAAGTCGTCGTAATTCAAATGAGGCAAGAAAATGTACCGTAAATGTTTTCCGCAATGAAGGTTACCTAATTGGTGAACTTTTGTAGCGGGTTCTCAAGGATTATTAGAAACTAGGAGTCTCTTACCTCGTTTCGAAAATCATCGAAATTTCTTAAAAATAGTATTGCTTTATGGAAGCGGGAGAGATTAAAATGTTGCATTTAAAAAAAAAGTTCGTGTGATATTGTGCAGTAAACCATTATTGTTTATTTTTTAGACGTACAATAAAAAATGGACCAGTATTCCCAATATTGTTAAATAAAATGGAAATTTTCCATTAAGTTCTATTAATGAGATTGAAAGTTTGTATTTACTGTTCGTTTTATGTAAACAACGGTCCGCCTCTGCATTAGAACAGAGCATCTGTTTTGTACCGGTATGTCTGTATCCGCTTTAGCTGTACCGTGTACTTGTAAACTCCCTCCTCGTCATCCAGCAACGTTGCCAAACGCGTAATATTGTAAACTTTAATAACTAGTTAAATATTTGAAGTAGAAAAAAATTGTTAGGACATTTTTTCTTTCTTATGACATGAACAATCATCAGTTAAAATAATGGCTCTTATACCCCTTATACCCTGTATAAAAAGTGTTTGATTTACGTGAGAAATAATGACAAAGAAAGCATCTGAGAAAACCTTTAAATGTAAGAATTGGTTAATTTAAAAGAAACCCTCATAGCATGCGAATGAAAAGGACACAAATAATTTAATTTAAAGAGGAAATTTACTAATTTATTTTCTTTTGCCGAATCAAGGATTGAGTCCGCTTGGTTTGCAATGGTTTCCTTGATCCAACTAAATGACAATACTGTCAACAGAGAAGGAGACTACAGCTGAGTACAGCGTGAAAATTAATAATCAATGCACCTCGACCAACCAGAACACGGCAGGCGGTTGGGACTAGGAACTAATTCCTGATTGGCCAGCAGCGGGAGGCCCTACTGCCCGCTTATATACCAGCCTTGACAAGGTCCCACAGTACTTCAATCCCTGAAGAAGATGGCAGAGATAGTCATCGAAAGCTTGGAAACAACAATCCAACTGACCTGGCTGAGAACCCGAGAAGAATTATTCCATATCAAACGCCGCGAAAGCCTCAAGTGTTACAGTAAAGGACACTGAAATCAGTAAACAAAAAATTCCGATGGGTGGTAATAGAGGGATTTATTGAGATACTGCTTTAAACGTTATGCTGTTCGTGATTCTCGTTAATTACTTCACAAAATTGCTCCCTAATTCCATGAGGCCTGGTCTCGGCATAACAATATAAAATGACAATCTAAATGTTTCACATATTAATATAACGCGAATAAGTTGATCGAAATTGTAATGAATAATAATATCATTACATAGAATTTGATTAATTTGAAAATTAATATCACAGATACGTACTTTATAATTATACTGTGTTAAATTAACAATTCTGTCTTTATACTTCAAGCATTTATTGATCACTCCCAATCGTATACAAGTAATAATTTTTTTATTGAATAAAAATTAAGTTGAATATTTCTCTAAGCTTCTAGAATTCATTATGACGTCACATTCGCTTCCCTTTTAAGTTCTGTCATGGCTGGCTGTATTCTAAATTACTTCGTATTAAGTCATAATTTCAGTCATCCAAGCCCTACTGTAATTAATTACGTAGTCACCAAATTAACAGAAAGTGTAAACATTATGAACAAATGGGATGGCCACTGGAGAAACATTGCATCGGGATAGCTAACGAAAGAGCTGTTTTTCCCTCACTGTTTCAGATCGGGTTAAATGCAAATTACTGGTATCAACTACATTGTTACTCAATTTCTATTGGGTCATGGCAAATTTGGTTCCTATTTCCGAAGATTTCACATTAATAATGAAAACAATTATCTCTGCAAATGTAACGTATCATTGCAGACTGTTTATCATCTTCTATTTGACTGCCCAGTTTTCTGAAGAGAAAGATAGGCTATAGCTTAACTTCACATTAATAAGAATGTAGGCGTAACATTATATATTGTCCTTCTCTTTTCAAAATATTTGTTAAGCCTTGATGTGTAAACCTGTTCTCAGTTTCACTTGCCATATTTTTAAAAGATTGCAAACATATTTGAATTACGAGTATTATATATTATGCTTATCATTTTAACTACAACCCTAACATATCTTAGATGCAATATGATTATTTGTAAATTTTGGATATTCAATAATAATAATAATAATAATAATAATAATAATAATAATAATAATAATAATAATAATAATAATAATAGAAAGTGTGACTTGGTTTCTCGAATATCGATTACATAAAAAGTTTGACGTTAAAGCGGAAACCAAATGTAGAGGAAGACAACGATAATGATGATTATGATTACGAGATGATGATGACGATGATGATGATGATGATGATGATGATGATGATGATGATAAATATCTAGCGGCACACTTTACGTGAAGAGTCATGTGTGCTTTTCGCTGTTAAGATAGTGAGTTAAAGGTCACGGTGACTGGAAGTGGAAATGAAAAGCCAAAAGGAAAATCTGTTACGACACTATCCACACTACATTCCAGAAGAGCCGCGGGGAGTAGGAGGAGCAACAAACGCACAGAGGTGTTTCGAAACAAAGAAGTACTCCTGACCTCGACTGCCCGACACGAAGACACACTCCACGTCCACCAACCCGGAATTGGATTCAAAGGATGTGCTTAATGATATCTGAGCCGAGAACTCTATGAAGAGATTTACCTCACATTAGATAGAGTTATGGCAACGTTGCGTTGATCTTATTGTGCTTCTCTTCTTTACGTCAATTTTAAATTACAATGACTGCTCATAAAGTGCAATGAGTAAGAAAAAACGTTGTTAGAATATGTTTTCATAAATGACTATTTTATATGTTGTACAGTATTATAATATTGTGAAATTTTGGTTAAATTAGAATTTAACATAATGTTTAACACTCTGACAATACAAAATAGATTGATTTAATACAATGTTACAAGAAAATATTTGAAAGTTATTTTCAGATAAATAATAGTGCTGAACTACTGTAGATTACAGTGGCTACTTTATGGTTGGAAAGTTACGCGTAATAATTAATTTCTAGACCAAGACGCGTAAAATACACGTAAAATGCTTTATTTATTGTAAATTTTAAAAATGTACTAGATTCAAAACTTGCCGTAACACATTAAAAATAAATAAAGAGTTAAATTCTTTAAATTGTTACTCGAGTTCCTAGGCTACCAGCATGGGTTACTTGAGTTAATTCAATCAAGCTCTTCTTATTGTCTTCATTTCTTTTATCCTTTGAAACGATACGCCGATACAGATCCCTGAGTTTACTACTTATCAAAGGCTGCTGGTGGTATTCATCATGAAAATTTTGTCATTGCGTTTCCCATGGTTTCCACCGGCATCTTTCGTCTCTATATGTTTCGTCAAACTCCTTATATCATTGAGGTGATGGATTATGTCTTTGTGCGTAATGCCGACTTCGTATATTTTCATTTATCAGCTGACTGAAGAAGTTCATAGAGGCCAATATTAAACGAGAAAACACAAAATTTGTCCTTTTAAGAACTTTCTGTGGACACTTCCCACAGGCGGCACCTTTGACTTTTACTGCACACTTCTAGATTGTTCGTGATCATATTGTGATCTCATAGTCTAGATCAACGGTCATCAGCACACTGCACTCTCGGGCTAGTGTATCTTACCCGCGGATAACAGACTGCACTATGGTGCATCCGTAGCTCCTGGAGGGTATGCTCTTTCCTCTCTGCCTGCTGCACGACGGGGCTATTACGTTGCTCTGAATACCCTTTACCCATTTCAGTGAGTGCTGACGACCACTGGTCTAGATACTTAAAAAGGATGGAATGACATTATCAACTTCAGCTCAGACTTATTTTTCCGAACCATTCGGTAAACGTTTACAGTCATTGATTTTTAAGTAGTAGCTAAGATCCTGGATTAAAAATAAAAGTTGAAGGCGACATGTAAGCAGGAAGACCTTTGCATAGCACAAAACATGAAAATAAAAGCTGCGCAAAATGTACACTTTGTGGTGGGTCAATAATAATTTTAAAACATAGCAACACAGCGCCTTTAAGCACATAGAAGAGTGTGTAACTTAATACTTTACTTCTATGAAAATAATTCATTACACCGTGTAGAAAATCGTGTAAAAATTAGTTTCTCTACGTGACGTAAATTAGGGTACATGTAATTCGATGGTGTTGAGTAAAGAGAGATAAACCATAAAAATTGAATTAAACATCGGACCCTTATGACAAATAATTTTCTACATAAATAAAACACATCAAATGCCAGTAGACTATTATTTTGTTTTTTGCACATCCACTTGTAGAATTTAACTTGTGTATTCCTCTGGTGAGCAATACTTTCATTTACATAAAAAATCACTTAACCCCCTTTACCCGAACACCATCGAATTTACGTAAAATACATATCATGTAATTCACGCGGCGAACTCTGGACTACTTCAATCCTGTACCTATTCAGCAACTGGATATAATAATTCGTTGAATTTTAATCAAACAGAGTAATCTGTCACTGTAATGTTATCGTTTTCAATTGCCGATTTTGTTTCATCACAACTGTTTGGAGACTCTTTCCTCCCAGAGACACAGATGGAAGGCCATGGTCTTATTTGTAAATATTTTCACTCTTCCTTTAAGAATACAATAGGCCATGCCATCCAGTGAAATATAGTGTATAGTGATACTAATTTAATCGTATTTAATAATGAAATACATATTTTTATTAATTAATGATTTATTATTCTATTCGCGAAACAGTCCCAATAAATTCTATTCGAAATTCTAATTTTTACTAGATAAATTTACTTGGAAGTAATGTTGTTCGTACATTTATCGGGAAAGTTAAAACATATTTGGCAGTGTTACCTATGAATGTTCAGAAAAAATTAATAGGCAACAAACAAAGTTTTTAACAGAAAATATTATAGGAAAAGACAGTATCTTTTTACAAATGAAGTATAATAATATCCTGGACTAAATTGCCGCCATAACTATTCAGACAATTTAATAAACAGCGACCACAGTGTTTGCAGTATCAGTCTTTAACGAAGAATATTATTATTGAATGTTCAAATTTATTGCACCCTGCTTTACCATAAGGGGTATATTAGGGTCACATGTACATGCGTAGAATATTTTAGGAAATGAGTGTGAGCTTTCATAAACAAAGGTTGCATGTAGATATTACTGTTGAACCAAACGTTGCTGAAGACAGAAAGGGTTGTAATCTTGAAACACGTATACATTTGACAGACATCGAGAAAGCATTTGATAGAGTTAAAAAATAAACATGCTAGATAATGCATCCTAATTAATATCCACAACACAAAGTATAGTACATTTAAACATAAGTAAAGAAATACATACAGTATGATCACTAAAATAAATTCTACAAAATCATTAATTACTACGTCAGATTCACGGATTTGAACATGATGCAACAAAATTCATAGAGTTGAATGATATTCTTTAGTAAAATAGAAGCGAGAAAAAATTAATAATATAAGGAATGAATATATGAAAAATTAGTTCCAAATAAATTTAAGAAAGAAGTTGTAGAACAGTGGTCGTCAGCATTCACTGAACAGGGTAACGGGTAAGGAGTGTATCTCAATATGCACCGTGGCGCAGAAGGGAGAGAGAGGATACCCGCCGCAGCCACAAATGCACGATAGTGCAGTCTCTCATCCGCGGGTAAGTGACGCTAGCCCGAGGGTACACTGTGCTGATGACCACTGTTGTATAATATCGTGAGCAATGAAGAGGACATTTACTCAGAACGGAAAATAGCAATTACTAAAATACTATACTATTACAAGCCAAAGTATACGTGAGGTCAGGAAAAACCAGAAAAACTTGGAAATTTCTCCACAGTGAAGTGTGGTAGAAGAAGGTGAAGAAGAGCGGTAGAAGAAGACGAACAAGGATTAGCGAGAGGAAGCTGTTCAGAGACCACGCAATGATAATAGCGTCATAATGAGACTGGTGAATCGAAAATAGCACAGAAATATCTTAATCTGAAACTATTTTTCCACCACGGCTCTTATGATGTTAGATTATTTTTATTTTATTTTAAGATGTGGATATACTGTATTTCTGTGTATTACATTTGTGCTTCTTTTATGTAGATGGCGAACACGAGTTTTGCTCATAAGGTAGCCAGATTAATGTCTTTTATGTAATTTAGTATAGAAAAATGAATATCAAGTATCTTTTGTCTCTATCGTGCTATTTAGAAGATAATAGTTCTATTCTATCAGATTTTCTAACATTTTCATTATTTAAATTCAGAAGATTTCTGTGATTTAGAATTCATTTTATAATCGGGTAAAGTATTGAAATGATGTACCTACTAGTTTCATGTATCGTATCTATGCTGTGTTCATTTATTTGTTTTTACTTTTTTAATATACAGGTTGAACCTTAAGTAATATCATTAATTTCTTTGAGATATTTCAAACGAAAAAGTTGAATACCATTTTGTTCGTTGTTACGCCTTTTCGAGACAAAAATCGTTCTACATGAATTTTTTATGGCGTATTTTGGAAAAGCCACTGATTTAATTCCCAATATGCTCAGTCAATAAAAGAGAGCAGTGTATTATGAAAATAAATTATTGGAAGAATTTTAGTTTTTCCCTTAAAATGTGCAGAAATTTGATCCAAACAAATCTAACTTTTCATTGTACAAAGGAATTTTACAATGTTACATTTGTTCGGATCAAATTTCTCCACATTTAAAGGACAAAACTAAAATTCTTTCAATAATTTATTATCATAATACACTGCTCTCTTAAGTTGACTGAGTATATGGGAATTAAATCAATCGTTTTCACAAAATACGCTATGATATGTTTAATATAAAACAATTTCTATCTCGAAAACGAAGAGAAACGAGCAAAATTGTATTAAACTGTTTTATATCTAAAAGAATAATCCCCTGAAACTAATGATATTACATACAGTTAATCCTGTATAGCACTCAAATTTTCTTTAATAATATTTTCTTCCTTTATTTATATATAAGCCCAAAGATGACTACTGTAATGTACTATAAGTGAGTAATAAAACAGACAGTCTGAAGATACACGAAACTGTTGCCTTCGAGGTTTCTTCGTGTCTTTGGCATTAACGTCAATAAAAGATGGGTTATTTTCAGATCGTGGGAAGTCGTATTTGACCTTGTTAAATTTCGTTTCCTGACAAGGCAATAAATCTGTGTATGGTTATATGCCCCGCCTTTGGTTGTATTTGTTACGTAATGTGTGGTATTTACACATCTTAACGAAGTCGTGATTTTAAACTTCTAACCTCTTGTCTGGAAGAGATCGGGGGAGGAAAAGAGTGGAATGAGAGTCAAGGTAAACCAAGATGTGTTGCAAGAGAAATGAGTATGCTGTTAATGGAGTATTGTGGAAATAGCGAGTGAGTTTATCACTTAATTGACTTAGAATTTATTACTGTTTTTTACAAAAGAGATCCGTCTAACTTTATAAGTAAACAACCTTTGATTTTATAAGCTCTCCATGGATTACCTCGCTTGTAAATCTCAGAGAAACAGAACCATATCAGCTTTGTCTTTATTTATAAAATAAGAGATATTGGGATTTTAATAAAATTACCAGGGTCAGAATCGAACATACTACCTTTTGATGCGGCTAGGTCTGACGCGCTGTTCGTTACACCGCAGCCTCATGTCGATAATATCATTCTAAAATAGATACAATCACGAAAACGAATGAGAGTGAAACAAGCAGGGCAGTGGCGTGCTGTTTATTATTTGCCGATAATTTTACAGATTCCATGAAGACTAAGTTTTGAAAACGTGGTTGAATAATTCTTAACTGTTGGACTTGATGCAATGCCTAATAAGATCAGAAACCATCGCATACTATTACACACTTTTATTTCATTTTAACAGCTTTAACAACTGATAGCTCAGTTATTTTTCGTCGGAGACCCTGGGTTCCTGATATCATAATTCTTGTCTACAACCCCTTTACAATCAGATAAATATGTTCAGTTGAATTCTCAAACACTCTGTATAAGTAATACAAGTAGACCTATTGTCATCATCATCAATAGCTATCAGGGTTTAGGTCATTTGACCTGTTCCGTCTCAGGTGAAAAGCTGGTCTCTCCATCTCTTCTTCGGGCGTCCACGATCTCTGTATCCAATTTAATAATCTCCTGGGAGTCTATCATTTGGCATCCGTAGAATATGCTCATGCCAGTTGCTCCGATACTTGTGGATTGTCTCTGTAATGGCTGCGATATTTAGTTCTTGTCGGATGTCTTCATTATATTTATGTTCATAGAGAGTGTAGCCTGCTAGTGGTCTTAGTAATCTCATTTCAGCTGCTTCTATTCTTTTCAGTTGACTAGTTGTTAGAGTCCAAGTTTCTGATCCATATAGCAAAGTTAGAATGGCCATTGTTTTGTAGAATTTCAAAATTGTTCTTGCCGGACCTTCTTAAAGAGTGTAAACTTATTGTATTGGACATAAAACAGTATTAATATGCAAAAATAAATAAATAAGTAAATAAATAAATAAATAAATAAATAAGTAAATAAGTAAAAATAATTTTAAAAAGATTTTAAATCTACCTGCACTGTTTAAACAATTTAGCTAAAATTCATAGGCCTAACGCTTCTAATGCTAATCCTTGTCACTAGATTCGAGATTCGAAGTCGATAGATTTCTAAGAGCCATGAACATTCTTAGCAATGCTTCTTTCGGAAGAAAGTAAAGTTGATAAGTCCAAGTCATAGATAGGCCTATACGGTAAATAAAAAAAGGCGTTGAATGAGGGAGTTCTAAGAAAAATAACCAGTCAGTTATCCTCTAAATCAAAATATGACTCTTGTGGAAACACAATGGGCGACCTGTCGGATATGGACCATCATCGCGTATACTAGAAGCAGTTCCACAGTGCTTGGAAAATGACCTTGGATGCACTATGAACGAAAAATACATCTGCTCTGTGTGCTGCCGCCCACGTAACGTGCACGAGATGACTAGGTCATGGTTAAACTATAGTGGAATTTCTTCTATAGGGCACATTAGGGACCAATATAAGTCTAAATGCAAGGATCCCTTCTCGATCGGGCCCCGAAAAGTCAAATGAAACCAAGACAGCTTCTTAATCAAATCAATAGACCTATTTTATTACTAACATCACTTTTTGAAATATTTTCGTAAGTGTTTCACTTTTAAAATCTATGAATTATATTCTAGAATTATAATAGCTCTTATTTTTAACTCTTCGGCTGTGAAAGTGGATTCAGAAATACAGCGATGGTAGGCTATATTTTCAAAGCTTTAAATCAACAAACTATCGTGAATTCAAATTATTTTGCTCTACACTGCATACTTTCTCGCTTTGTAAAAGTGGTATTTGTATTGTATGCCTATCGGCGCCTTAACCTATATTTTCGCGAAAAAGATAATAATAATAATAATAATAATAATAATAATAATAATAATAATAATAATAATAATAATAATAATCATAATCATAATAACAATAATGCACCGCCACAGTGATCTAGTAGCTACTTCATTATTTAACAACGCTGTATCACATCATTATTCAATTCGTAACCAACCATGGCCGCAGGAATCAAATTTCCATCCGTGAGATTTGTAGCCAGAATCGCTATCCTGTTATAACATCGATATGACAAATTACTCAAATGTGCGTATTTCATGAAATAGTTGATCGTAGAGTACTTAGAATCTAAAATATAATCTCAACGTCGAATACAGAGTGGAAGTGATATTGCTGTTCAGATTGAAGAGGGTAATAGAATACATTAAAATAAATAAAAAGCCCATTACCTGCTTTGTAATTAAGTGTATGATTAATTGCAAAATTAGGCTGAAAGTCTGTGTAGTTTGGCAACAGCGCATCGCCCACTCACCTACGAATACATACTGTATACGAACTCAGTTCTATTCCTTCTCTTAGTTACTTCGATAGGGTTGCTAGACTCCCTAATGACAGGGAATAACGATTCAAGTTAATCTATTTAATTTGCAAGAAAACCGTTCATTTTATTTAAAAGCTGCAAAGGGATAAATAATTACTTATTAGTTTCTCTAGTGACAAGAGTAAAAATCAGAATATTACGGATAGTATGTATTGAGTAAACAGTGTCAGCATTTCGGGGATAATTATTTTTTTATGAGAAAAGTATTCATTTGAGACTAATATGGTATTAGAATTTTTTTTGTACTCTAGCCAAGGAATGAGCTGCTTTTTAGTTGGTTATTTAACGACGCTGTGTCAACTACTAGGTTATTTAGCGTCGATGCAATTAGTGATAAAGATATGGTATTTGGCAAGATGAGGCCGACGATTTGCCATAGATTACCTGATATTCGCCTTACAGTGGAGGATAACCTCGGAAGAAAAACCAAACCAGGTAATTAGCTCAAGCGGGAATCGAACCCCACAACTCCAGATCGGGAAGCAAGCGCCTCAGCCGACTAAGCTACGCGATTGCTGGAGTAATCTGTTAAAATTCGCACAAATATATTACTTCCACTCTGTTTAGACCACTATTATGTGTTATAATTTTACATGCGCATACATATTTATTATTGTGATGTCCTTTATTAACTGGGCGTATTTCGACAGAATGATTATAGTTCTTTAAGTTTCAGCCCTAAAGCAGTCTGTACGGCTTAAATACTTCATGACTGGAAGCCTGTTTGATAATGTCAGTCTACATAGAACTGATTTTAAAGATTAAAAGTTTTGGCTTATAAAAAATTAAACACTTTCGAAACACAACATTCTCAATTTACTTTCAGATTTCGATGGATGATAGTTAAATATGTACCTTTCAAATTATTAATGGAAAATCTACGAATCCTTACACAGCAAGTAGCGGAACTGAATAGAACGTAAATTAAAAATTAATTTCCGTGCAGATTCTAAACCTAGCTCGCAGAATTACGTTTTCCTCTTTTATATTGTATCAGAGAATCTCTATGACGTCAGATGAGATTGTAGGGTAGTGACAACTTACTTGTAAAACCAAGTGTAGCATTAGGAGTCACTTAAATGCTGTTTAAAGTAGGACCAGCTAGAGTTGATCTCGACTTCTTGACGACGTCAACGTATCCGAGTATTACAGACAGTGCATGCGACATAGTGTTTATATGAGATCCATTTACAATTTGATAGCGAGAGATTCGGTACATTTCCGACGAAACTTACTAATAAACTTCTGACTTAGAACTATGTCTTTGTATTCGACACAACATGTCGCCAATAGCTAGATATCCATGTTCCAAACAATTATTACATTAGAATCGCTTATAATTAAACAATAAATATAGCAAAATGAAATTACGCTATCGTGTAGATAAAGGAGTACCATATCTGTAAACGTCAACACGAAACCGGTAGGACCCTCGAATCCACGAAATAAACTGAACTGCACTCAATGGAAGTCAGCTGTATACTAATGCTCTCAACTTTATGTCTCTCCAGTCTTTGTTATCTGTTTATACTACGGAACACAAAACCTTCCTATGGGAAAATGTACACACTATTTTCCAGACAGTCACGTTTGTTCTTTAATAGTAAAAAGCTGTCTACATTTATCTGAGCGAAACCTATTTTCTGACAAACGCACTGTAAAAGAACATAAATAATAATATTTATCACGTCACACACAGAAATTTTTCGAGAAAAAATGACACAATGAAAGAGAGAAATCAAATACCACGTGGAAACTCATTTCGTTAATTCATACTTTCTGCCCAAGGGCAGGTCTCTCACTGCAAACCCAGAATTCTCCAATCTTTCCTATTTTCTGCCTTCCTCTTAGTCTCTGCATATGCATGTCGTCTATCATTTGATATCGTCTTTCCCCTCCGAGCTTTTCTCCAGTTCACCATTCCTTCTAGTACATCCTTCAGTACGCACTTTGTTCTCAATTAGTCACCCAACCAATTTCTTTTTCTCTTCCTAATCAGTTTCAATATAATTTTCTCTTCAGTCACTGTTTCGACACAGCTTCATTTTTTATTTTGTCTGAGCACTTCACACGCTCAACTTCTTTTCCATATCCATATTTCACGTGGAAATTAGGCTGTGGAATTTGGAGCAGGAAGTGTACGACTCGGCTTGTCGAGGGCCTGACTCAGGATGCGTCCATGCATTTAGGCACTCATTAGCTCATTGTACGCTCTATATATAACATGATTTATCTAGCATGTGTGGTATTCGTGAAACCGATGCTGGTCGGAGAGCCAACTTGCCTCAGCTCTGACAGAGCCAGGTACCATCTCCAGACGACTACTTGGTAAATCCCGGTACCCAGAGCCCAAGTCCTTAAATTCTGTAACCTAATCGCAGACCATAATATTCTAAAACTTCATCTGAGGCTATATTTAGCCATTGCAAATTATAGACAAAACCAGGAGAAGTGGGGAATGTTATGTGGAACGAAAGAGGGAACAGGAGTATCCCGAGAAAATACTCAGAAATAAAAGGGCCGCCTGCATTTATATCTAAAGCTCTATTGCTGAGCCAAAGACTCTGAGGGAGTTTCTTAGGACGCACAAACAAAAGTAGGATCGAATGTTGACTGCACATGTTTCTTAATCATGTACAGTTGGGAGCTACAGAGTTTGTAAGAGGAAGGAATGCGATAATAAAAACCATTAAGCACCGCCATCCTTTAATAATGAATTAAAAATTACATGCTATTAACCGTTCAGGAAATATTGATCTCATTCTGAAGATTATTGATGGTTAGTGATAAGCTCGCTACACCGCTGTAAGTACAGGGACATCATCTAGTTTTACTAACATTTTTAATATTAACCTGGCTATATCTTTGGATTAAAGATCTAGATCCGGAAACACCGCTTTCTCCCCCTTCCAAGACTGGAGTTCGATGATACTGGCGTAAAACGCAAACAAATCACTTTACTAGGTATAGGAGGGAAGAAAAGTAGTTCATCCATTTATGTAAACTAGGAAATATCGCAATTCTGAGTTTGATAATTTTCATTAGGTTTTTGTTTAATCAAAATATAGTACTATATGAACACTTAGTGTTTTTACTCAAGAATTGAGATATCCATTCAGGCGTATTAATTATGCAGTGTATATTGTACTGTTACAGCACATTAACGTACAATATAGAGAATGAAGTTAAATTGAAAAATAATCATAATATGGATATTTAAACACATTTTTTAAAATGGTGACCGTTCATTTCGATACAGGCTTCAGTTCTTTTGTGTATATTATCGCACCGTAGACTATTGTACCTAATTCCAATTACCAGTTTCTTCCTCCGTACGAGTAACTGATGTTGAAATAATTCTATACCTACTCTATAAAAGAGTACCTTACGTACTGTAAATTCAATCTTTACTTCTGCCCGATCGGAAAATATAAAATTACTCAGAGATGCTGTCTACTGTCCGTTCAAGTGGTTTTGTCACAGGGTCGTAGAAAGGGGGAGAAACCACGTGACAGTGAATTACTTAACGAGGCCCTTTTATTTAAGTTATTTTAAACAGTTGTATAATATTACGTAGTCGTCCAATTCCTAACAGAAATTAATGTTTTCAGAAAAGAGCTAAGACAGCCCAGCTACTAGACTTTACAGAGGGGCGAACAGAAACGGGTGGGGGAAACCGGGATGCGAGTAGGCAAACGGACGACAGTACCTGTGCGAAAATATGATTCAATATTGAAAGCTCTTTCATCACTGGAAAACGCGAACATATTTCTGGAACGCACTATACTCACTAACTCAGTACGGCATACGTGGCCTCGGTTGTGTGTGGAGAACGGTTGGAAATTTACTAGTAGAGGGGGTGGGAGTGAAGTACATTCAAAAACTCAGGTACAATAAAAATTGAAGTAAAAATAAAATGATATCCCTGTATAACTATAGGCCTAACTGAATAGTGACGTGTAGTGACTACGCGACCTTGAGCATTGAGCCAAGTTCCTATCTCTTCCTGCAGCTGTGACTGATATGTAACCCCTCACTCTACTTCGTCTCCACTCGCAAACACTTCAGCTCCCAACAGTATGTACACAGCAAACGTCAGAGACCAACTCTGGTTGTCCCCACTCTAACAGTTGACTGCAAACGCGTCTTCACATTGGCATTTTAACATCTGTTGCACCAGTCATGCACATGCAAGACTTCATGAAGCTTTTCAAGGTCACCTACTCACCCATATATGGTGAACCGGAGGACAGAGCAGAATGAGGATGTTTTTAAGAAGTCATGATTGCAGCATTCATACTTACGTGAATGTCATTGCCAGCGTATATTAGCTACAAGTATAACTCAGAAATGTATCGTCAGTAAGGATGTACAAAATATTGCAAACTGAGCTGTCACCTGATAGGTTTTTATCCGGACATTTTTCTAAATCTGTCATTCCGCCACTACTCCATTACGGCAATATTATTGTCATGGAATTGCCTTTGTGGCTTGGTATTAATTGTTGGTAGCAGTGAATGAAATAGTCAAGATATGCCAATGCAACGTCAGATGATTAGGGATGTTTACTCCTTGTCAATACGATATTCTGTATTGTGTTAGATGCCAAACTCCATGTTGACACCACATCACTAAAGTGTCAGCTTATTGAGCAATAGAGCACAGCACTGTAGTCTTCAACGTTAAAATCCGTGATACTCAAACGTTATTTTTGTGGTTCTCCCAAACACGCACATAATGCATCGCGTCTCTGGTTCACAGTTATTTTACAAGTCTTTCGTTCACGTGATCCAGGTTCGATTTCTGGCCTGGTTGTGACGGAATTTGAGTTTGAAAATATCTATAATAATAATTTCTAACAAAGAAAGGGAGACATCTGCCCGACAGACCAGGTGATCATTCAGATCCAGATTACAAACATACAAGAATTTAATTTAATTAACATGAAAACTGTACTAATTTGGAAACTAATATTACTAACTACAAAAATTGCTATAAAATTTTCATGCAATCATATTAATATGTAGAATACAAATGAGTATTTAGTATAAGTATAAAGTCCTTAAGAATTTGTAGACAAATCCATTCAATATCATGCTGCAGTATACCTAGAGATATTAAATAATTATTAGTATATTTTAAAACAACTTCCCCGAGCTCCGAAAAGAAGATCCTTTACCTCCCATGCATGTATAGTTATACAGGGACATCATTTTATTTTTACTTCAATTTTTATTGTACCAGAGTTTTTGAATGTACTTCACTCCCACCCCTTCTACTAATGAAGTTCCAACTGTCCTCCACACAGAATCAAGGCCGCATATAATAAACAGCATTGAGTTAGTGAGTGTAGTGCGTTCCAGAAATATGTTCGCGTTTTCCAGTGACGAAAGAGCTTTCAATATTGAATAATATTTTCGCACAGGTACTGTCCGTTTGCCTACGTCGCATCCCCATTTCCCCCACCTGCTTCTGCTCACCTCTCTGTAAAAGCTGGGCTGTCTTAGCTCTTTTCTGAAAACATTAATTTCTGTTAGCAATTGGACGTTTACGTAATATTATACAAGTGTTTAAAATAACTTAAATAAAAGGGCCTCGTTAAGTAATTAACTGTCACGTGATTTCCCCCCTTTCTACTATCCTGCGGCATAACCACTTGGACGGACAGTAGATAGATAGCATGTCTGAATAATTTTATCTATGCGGGTCGGGCAGAAGTGAAGATTGAATTTACAGTACGTAAGGTACTCTTTTATAGAATAGGTACAGAATTATTTCAACATGAGTTACTAGTACGAAGGACGAAATTGGCAATTGGAATTAGATGTAATAGTCTATAGTGCGATAATATGCACAAAAGAACTGAAGCCTGTATCGAAATGAACGGCCACCATTTTCAAAAATGTGTTTAAATAGTCATATTATGATTATTTTTCAATTTAACTTCATTCTCTATATTGTACGCTAATGTGCTGTAGACAGTATAATATATACTGCATAATGAATATGTTCGCATGGATAACTCAGTTCGTGAGTAAAAACACTTATTGTTAATACAGTACTGTATTTTGATTAAACAAAAACCTAATGAAAATTATCGAACTCAAATCGCGATATTTCCTAGTTTACGTAAATGGATGAACTACTTTTCTTCCCTCCTATACCTAGTAAAGTGATTTGTTTGCGTTTTACGCCAGTATCATCGAACTACAGTCATGGAAGGGGGTAGAAAACTGTGTTTCCGGTTCGCTACAGGTATAGCCAGGTTAATATTAAAAATGTTAGTAAAAATAAAATTATGTCCCTGTACTTTCATTTATGTTTGAGCTACGTATATTGAAATACTGGACGTAAGCTACCCATTCAGCTTTAATCAGTCATAATCCCCGATCATTCCTTGATGTATATACCATGCCATTCGGGCAGTCATGAGGCAAGCCAATTATTTCCCTTTACTATTGTTCTTAAAATCTTATCAACAACCCGTTAGACAAAGCTGTCTTATGATCAGGACTAGTGTGACTGGGGAATACTCTAAAAGCCTAGTTTTAAGCTGTAATACAGGAAATATGTCCGTATGTAAAGGGAATTAGACTCCTTTTGGGCTTCCATAAACGTAACGCTGCTGATTAAAATATAAAACAAAATACAATTGACACACTTCACAATTGAAATTCTTATTCTCACGTCTGGTTTATTTAACATTATACCCCGCATGCTATATAAAAACTAAGTAGGCCTATACTTTCTCTTTCCGCTTTCCTTTTCCTTACTGTTTTGTGACTGGTTCAATTAAAAAATAGCCACAAATATAACTTACTTATAGAAGCTTTCAATAATTTTCTATAACGAACCAATTCACAGTGATAATATGAACTTGAAATTGAAAGTTAACGTAGAAAGTTTCAAACTCAAAGTTTTTGTGTTAATGTTTGCTTAATATAAAATTACCATGTCATAAACAGCTGAATTCGACAATATCGCTATTCGTTTTACGTCAGGAAAATTGGGAGTGTATCAGATTTCTGAGAATCCTTTCCATTAATAACGTCTGTAAGGTTAAAATTAAGACAAAGTTGTACGGCTGTTTAGGAACATTTGAATTTACATTTGTACAATCCAATTCCTGTCTTTTGAGTTTTCTATAGTTAGGCGTATAAATTGCTAGTTTTGTCTGTGAATTACATTTGTCAGACATTTTAACACAATGTTACGCAGTACACTGTAACATAACACTCACGTAGCACCAGTCATCGTGTGCACAGCATATTAGCATATTTCACTGAAAACCACTTAAAGTTTAAAGAGCATCCGTCTCCAGATTGTGAAAGCTCTTGATTTCCTACGTATTTCTTATGTATGGATTCACATTCATATAATTCAAATAATGGACTTAAATTAATAAAAAAAATGCTTTGACTTAAATTTTCTTTTTATCAACGAAAATAAAACCATAATTATTCCATTCTCATTATCTGAAAAATGTAACAAACCTCCTACATATATATTAAGTAATAAATTACATAATTATAATTGTTGCCTTATACAGTGTAAATGTGCAATTATTAAGGAGTCCTCTGAAGTTAAGTATTTAGGCATAATTTTTTATATTATTTTGTTTTATTGAGAAAATACTTGTTAATAAGTTTATTACGCACAATATAAGTTAATTGACTTTATTTCAATCGGTAATTATGTATGGTATTATAGGATGGGGTAGCTTATTTAAATCCAATTTTAATCCACTTTATTTATTACGGAAGAAAGTAATTAAAATATGTCGTCATAAATCTATCGATTTTCCATTTGAAAAATTGTTTTTAGACTTTAATATTCTTAAAGTAAGACAAATTTATTATACTGTATTAATAAAATTCACACATAAACATCGAAATAATTTTGAATTGTATTCTTATAGTTATGAAACAAAAGTTATTAATTCTTTCAGATTGTTTAAACCAAAATGCAACACTGCTACAGTATTTCATCATAGTAGTAATTTAGGCCCAAGAATATATAACAAATTTATATTTAAATATCCTAATCTTGTCAATTCTAATAGTTCGAGTATTAAATTTAAAAAGTTATGTATGGATTTTATAAAAATTGAAAAATTGTAAATTTAAATTTATATACTCTTATTGCGTAGTAGACACAAGACAAATTGTATTATATACTTCTTAGTTTCAATTCAGAAATCCGCCCCTGAGCATGAGTTCTACTCTATCAGGGGCGGGTTGAAGTTTTTCTGTTTATATTATATTTTATGTTACAATTATTAACAAAGTAGAGAAATAAAAATAAAATAAATGTCCTATAATTCGGGAAAGGCATAAACCTAAACGTCTTTTTCAAGAGTAAGTTTTACATACAAGTCTCTGATTCGCCGAATTAGCTCTATGGGTACGCACACAAAGGAAGCAGATTTACCGCTTTCAGGTTGCCGGCGCCGGCAAGCGCTTACCAGCGCCAAGAAGTTTCACGTGTTAGCTAATGAGGTCCGAACAGAAAGGAAGCAGGTTCGTACTTGCCAACGCGTGCAACAAGCGCCTACAAGTTTCCGGAATGGTACGCACACAAAGAACGCTAGTTTCCCGCTTTCAGGTTACCGGCGCCGACACGCGCTTACCCGCGCCAAGAAGTTCTGCGTGTTAACTAATGAGGTCTGAACAGAAAGGATACAGGTTCGTACTTGCCAACGCGTGCAACAAGCGCCTACAAGTTTCCGGAATGGTACGCACACAAAGAACGCTAGTTTCCCGCTTTCAGGTTACCGGCGCCGACACGCGCTTACCCGCGCCAAGAAGTTCTGCATGTAAACTAATGAGGTCCGAACAGAAAGGATACAGGTTCGTACTTGTCAACGCGTGCAACAAGCGCCTACAAGTTTACCGGAATGAATCTTTAATTCCTGCTAGCTGGTTGTTGACGCCTGTATTCTGTATTATCGGTACACAGTAGAAAGTAAAATGAATAGTGATGCATTAATTGCTGCTGTTTATAATAATCCTGCGGTATGGGATAAAAAAGACAAGTACCATAGCAAAAGGAATGTAGTAATTATTTAGTCAACTGTCCGAAGACAGGTCTGAACCTCACAATTGATACAAAAAGCATCATTTATGAGGAAACTAGGCCAGGAGATAATGGGGTAGGGTGGCCAGTTCCTTTCCCCCTCCATTGCATACATCGCCGATTAGTGAAGAATAAAGTTGTTGGAAAGGGATAAGTGCAGAAATGAAGCAGGACGGTAAGTAAAATATCTAGGCCTAAAGATAAGAATAGAAAATGTTTCACAATAATTGAGGCATTTTTAAGAACTATAAAACCGCTTTCAAATATTCATATTGTGCATAAAATATGAAGATATTTAACTAGTTTTGATTTATCTCTACAGATAAAAATAAAAGTAGGTATTTAACCTAAAATCCGAGATCTAACGATAACCCACGGCCTACAGTGTCAGAGTGCCTGATATTAGGTCTACTACAACGTTTTTGGAATCCTCTTGTGTATATGTTATAGAAAGAAAGACATAGGACAACAGATGTATTCAATGATTCTGTGCTACATATTGAAAGGCAGAAGCTTCAATATTTACAAAAGAAAACAACGTGGTCAAGAACGTGAGGAGATGAACATCTACACTTTAAAAAAAAAATCTACTACGGTACCATAGATGTCAATTACACCAGTTTTTGGTTAAAAATTGTTCCACTGCATTTAAAATGTAATAAAATGTGTCCAAAGTGATTCTGGTATACTGAAGAAATGTATCTTCGTCTGCATTCAGCTCATTAAAGAAGTGATGTTATTCACAACACCTTTTTTTACAAAGATTTATTGATGAATGCAAATTGTTTTTCTTGTCTCTTTTAATACATCTAGGCTATATGAGACTATCAAAATGTAGAAGAAAGTCTTCATCAGACGAGCTAGTCATCGTGAAAGCAACTGGCCGGTTTTACCGCTTTAACACGCGTTCTTTGTGTCCACCACTCAGCGTCGACAGGCGCAGGCAATCGGCGCTGGCAGCCAGCGAGCAGGTTACCAGCGTTTGCATGCTTCCTTTGTGTGCGTACCCTATGGCAGCGCGTCTGCTTCCAGACTGGCCGGCCCGCGTTCGATTCGTGTAAATTTTCTACCTCTGAACTAGGAGAGGTGGCGGTGTGCAACTTCTATTCACTAGAATAGATTGTGCACCTATATGTCTGTGTTAAATTCCAAATTTCTACACAGTGAATATGAAGAGAAAACATATGTCACTTGTGACAGTGTTTCGTACGTCGAACGGGGACTTTAAGCCTGACGGCTCCCTTGGTGCTATTCGACAGGAGTAGGCTACGTGCCGGCACCGGGTTTCCCCTGCTACCTTCCTCATTTTCCTCATCATCGTCATCCTCACTCATTCCCTAAATTATACTTACATTAACATTTACACATACACTCACCCTAGTACACGACATAACTCTCCACAGATATACATCGTGCCGCCGAAGTGGTGTGCAACTTGAAACTGGGTCAGAGTCCTTTCATGTATACGTAATATGCGGAACCTGAATCACGCAAACACACACAATTTTCTCCGGAGTCGGAACATAGGTACCACCTAGCGGAAGTTTCAGTACCTACAAGGAATTTAGTTACAATTATTTGGCGCCGGGGGGGGGGGACAAGTGTTATGGACATTGCCTCAAATGCCACCTAGTAAGCAATTAAGGTATTACCAAAACGCCAGAGAGGAGAATTTTAATCTAGAGGCTTTAATTTAGGCTTGGAAATTTTAACCTGCCGGAAAACTCCGACATAGGACACACCAATAATTTGAAGTTATTAATCCACCAATAACAATTCCTATATGAACTACAGAAGAGTAAGCAATTAAAGATTTTAAGTCAGTCTGACGTATACGGCTTAAAGTCCCTCCCAAAGGACTTGCTTGCGCTTCGGATTTTGCGTTCTGAAAAATTAATCGACTCCAGCCTTTGTCAGTTTTATTTATTTGCAACCGATTCAGAGTTACAACAGGTCAAATAGTTAATTCATATCTCATGTTACAATAAATACTAATTTACCTCAATAGTTTTGATTTAGGTTTGTTTACAAAGCATGATTTCCATCATTGATGGAATGAAAATGGAACACACGCCGTGAAATGTTGTAATTGGCCAGCCCGATCGCCTGACTTAACGCCTCTGGACTTTTTTGTATAGGGTTTTATGAAAGAAAAGATGTAGGCTACGGAGATTAGAGACAGATCATCTGCTCTAGCGAGTTAATGCAGCTGCAACAGACATCAGACTACGAAACGGGCTGTTGGATCTTATGCACAGTGCAGGAAGAGAACGCGTATTTATTTATTTCTCCATTTATTCACATTTATAGTGTTGCATTATATCTTTCCGCTGTACTTGTGTTTACGTGTAGGCTATATGTGTGGGGTTAACTATGAAAAATAATGAATATAAGAATATAAGTAAATGATGTAATTTAATTCTTATTTTATTATTAACTTTAGATTCACATTTTAAAATATGTGAATTAACCTCTACTGAAAGAATGACATTTCTGTCGTTATTTTAGTACCTAAATTCTCAAACAAGTGTATTTTTTGACTAAACAGTATTACAAATTTTTAGAAGACGAAAACTAGTAGGTATTCTGAGCAATAGGGTCCGCTCTGGTTCATTGACGAGTCGCTGTGCGTCTCCGATGAAGCCACATATAGAACGACAATGGGATATGAAGGTCTCGCCATCACCATCACAGAAATGGAACGAATCTCCTAATACCGATCGGGAAGGCTTAAGACCTTCGTGTCCTCGAGTTGATTCCATTGCCAAATAGGTTCTCTTGACTGCGGATGCCATGACCGATAAGCCGCCCATTGGTTGCGCGGAGGTCTCATAAGCTCCCGATGTCGAGCAAATCCCAACAGCCAAACCCTCCTGCGAATTTGTGCTTTATGATATTGCACCTGAAAGCCGCGGTCGTACGTTCGATGGTTTCGAATCCCGCCCAGCGCACGGATGCTAGTTCGCTGTTAATGTAATGCCCTCTATTGTCTTAATTAGAGGCTGGCCACCTTGCAGATTTCACGTAACGGAACACGCGACACGGCCTACTTCACAACAAAATTGTAAATAGGGAACGGATGTTGATGACCTGAAATTAGCTGAAAAATGACCAATAAAATGCCATTACATTAAAATATAATGACATAAAAGTTTTAAAAATTAGATCTTAAAAGTTAATAAATTGAAGGGAGGGGACTGTATGTGAACAAATAATAAACACTAAAGAGCAGACATTCTTCAAAAGAGATCAAAATGACTTTGTTGTTTCTGTTTTCTTGAATCAAAAAACTTAATACACATTCACATACAATAATACTAAATTGTACTTGTGTAACTTTTAGAATTACATGTAACTAAACAGATATATATTTTGCTCTTACTATTAATATTATTATTATTATTATTATTATTATTATTATTATTATTCCATTGTTTTCCATATTGATGTCATTTATATTTGCTATGTATTTTTATCCGGTTGAGTGGAAGAAAAGGCCTTATAGCCTTAACTCTACCAGTAAAAGAAATAAATCAAATAATAGTTATTTATGCATCACGTGGATAATCTTGATGATTATGGTATGAGTGAATGTTTGTCGCACTCACTATGATTCGTGCGACAATTTTCACGAGTGTTATAATAAGATTATTCACGAGTTGAATACAACATTTTATGACATATTAGCATTATAAATTGTAGAAAATAAATTATGAAAGTAATTCGGTATTCATAGCTGACACAGTCTTCATATGTTCGTATCGATTAGTTGCATTGACACTGAATAAATAGAAATGGATGACCTTGCAAGTTATGTTACAAATATTCCTTTATTTTGTTAATATAGTTTCTTTGAACCACAGAACTGTTTTGTGTGATATTACAAGTAATACAAAATTGTTAAAGATTGGAAATAAATGATACGTTACCTTCTGTCCTGCATTTTATTTCTTGTTATGTCGCGCGTAGAAACGGTAAGCAAGATAGCACGCGTTCCGGTATTACGTCATAGCAAATACGTCATTGCTTTTATTGGCACGCGTGGTATAATAAGCGATTACGCACGATATTGGATGTAATAACAACCTTGTTTATAATGCTAGAATTACATAAATAAATGAAAAAATAATTTAAATTGTAGGAAAGATCATAGTAGTAGTATAATCTTTATCAATAGAGCCACCGGCGTGGCTCAGTCGGTTAAGGCGCTTGCCTGCCAGTCTAAAGTTGCGTTCGGGCGCGGGTTCGATCCCCGCTTGGACTGATTACCTGGTTAGTTTTTTCCGAGGTTTTCCCCAACTGTAATGTGAATGTAAGGTAATCTATGGCGAATCCTAGGTCACATCTCGCCAAGTATCATCTCGCTATCACCAATCTCATCGACGCTAAATAAAAAAAAATATATCAATAGAATGCATTCTCAACAGTCTTCGAGGACTAGTTTTGAATCATCAATAGAACGTCAATTGCAGTACAAACAAGATGAAAGTGTTCCCTAATATTATCTGTGTGAGGTGTTAAATAATGGCATCACGTCAATATAGTCTATGAACAACTAACCTTATGTCCGTACGCCCTGGAACAGAGTACGGTTCCTACTTATGAACAAGAGAACAACATAGACCTTACAATAAGTGCGATAGTTCACATTTTATATGAGAAATAATGCCAGAAAATAAACAATGATGAGATTTTATGAAGTATTAGCAGCACCGCTCTTAACTTATTATGGATTCGAAAACTTGACTATGAATAGACAGACAGAAGAGAAATAGAATCAGCGGAGATATCCTTTTTAAGACAGATATCAGGACACTCCTTAAGACATAGGCGGGAAAAATGTGTGTTGCAACACAAAACGACTCTGTGATCGCCGCGGAGTCTGGCTATTCCCATAACTAACCGTAGATATCAGTAATGTATTTCTTGTTTTCCCCACCTTGTTATTTTGTTGCCATGTAGGCTGCATCAGTTACTCCTTACATTTTGCCCGCCTCTGCCTTAAGAGATCATTTATACAGAGTAATTCAAAAGGTAAGGTCAACCGGTGAGGAGATGATTCAGAGCGACATTTAGAGCGGGAAAGTCCTTTATCAGTTTTATTTATTTGCAACCATTTCAGAGTTACAGCAGGTCAATCATTTACGCACAACTAAGGTGACTTACTTACAAAGTACTTTATTGGAGCAGATGCTCAAAATGTCCACGCAAACATGCCTGGGCGCGTGCTCTGTGCACAAGATCTAAAAGCCTGTTTCGTAGTTTGATGTCTGTTGCAGCTGTATTAATTCGCTGGAACAGATGATCTGTCTGTAATCTTCGTAGCGTACACCTTTCCTTTCATAAACCCCATAAAAAGAAGTCCAGAGGCGTTAAGTCAGGGGACCGTGATGGCCAATCACAACATTTCACGGCGTGTGTTCCATTGTCATTGCATAAATGGTGGAAATCGTCTCATTCTGTTGTGAGACTTACTCTCCGATGCCTGTAGGGAAGGGGACAATTCTATGCAAAACACACACACACATACACACACACACACACACTAGATACCGACACATAGTATAATATACTACACACACACAGGACAGAACATTAACTAATGACATCTATGCCTGAGGCCGGATTCTAATTCACGAACCTTCGGGCAGCACCGCCTAAGGAGAGAGCTCCTTAGACCGCTAGCCACCCGGACCAGAGACCGAAAGTATTGTGTGTTTAAAACAAGGTAGGCTAGCTTTAAATCCAGCCAGTTGTGATAAAACATCACGGGGAAACAAATGACTGTGATAAATAAATTCATTATTATTCGTACACAAATGCAGGGAGTATAAAGACAATGCAATTTTAAAGTACTTACGGGGACACTACACTGAAATTACTAATTTCCCTATTTTTAAAGGTAAATTAACAAAACTTTTATCACTGGTGTATCTGATTAATAATAACACATGTACAAAATTTCATGCCTCTAAGGTAAGTGGTTTGTATATTATTAAATCTTAATAAAATATTGTCTCGCTTTATACTGTATAAGAAGTCCCTTGCTCCACAATTTACATTATTTTTAGCTTATATTCACTTATATGATTCTTTATATAGATACATTGGAACAAATATCACTCTTGGGGTTTCTGTACAGTGTATCGTTAAATTAGTAGGAATTTTCTATGATTATTTTTTTTTCGTAATAAAAAATTCTAATAATTTACAGATTAATTTTACAGCAAAACCCTACAGTAAGTTTTTCTCCCATGTATATAAGGGTCCATGAATATCAGTTAAGAATAATGTAAATTGTGGCGCAAGTAACTTTTTATGCCAAGTGATTCAATATTTCAATAAAATATTAATAAAATGCAAACCACTTATCATAGGCCGATGAAATTCTGTGCATATGTCATTATTAACCAGATATACCAGTGATTAAAAGTTGGTGAATATAGCTTCTTGAATGTGGTAGTTATTGATTTCAATATTGTGAACCCTTAAAACTATGAAACTTGGAAATTTCAATATAGTGTCCCGTAATTGCAATATTAATTTCCAAATTAATTCAGTTCTTTGTAAATAAATACTATTATTACTCATTACAATTCCAAACAACTCACTGGCGTTATATTGATATATGAATCGTTTCAATCAATAATTTTATTGTTGTCTCGAGACTAGGCCTTCTCATAAAATAAGGAAGCAATTATTATATAATTAACGAGAACACTCTGTCTTGTTAAATTTAAATGCGAAGCATATAAAGATAGTATTAAAAAGAAATATCTCAGTTATATTTCACATATCAAACACCTTGCGTACATGTTTCGTGCTACCAGGAATTCCTTGAATCCCCCGTCAATTTTTTAGTTTATCACGATACACCGATAGAAACAAACCTAGCAGATTGAGATTAAGTTACTTACCTGGCCACTCAGTGAGTCGTCCTATGATTCATTATCCAGGGAATATTTCATTTAGAAAATATATTATTTCTTTCCCATCGTACTGAAACAAAATATTCTCCTAAAAGATATCGGTGAACAAATGTCTGTAAGTGGGTTATCACTTATCATATTCATGATAATTTTATAGATAATATTATCAGAGTTTAAATTTCCTTCCATGCTAATGGAGCAAAATTGTGTGTGTGTTTTTTTTTATTTATTTTTTTTTTGCCAACATGAGGATGTTTGTACAATCTAGTGAGGGTTGTCAGATACCAGGATCGAGTTGTGACAATATTAACACTGTCATTTAAACCTTATCCGAAAATATGATGTTCTTCAAAATACGTAATTTCATTTACCTTCATAATGAATTTTTAATATAACTCATTCCTCAGTCATAATTATTTCCTCTTAATTTTAGCAAACATTGAATTTGTTAGGATGAAATTTCTCTAATTTCACAACTTCCATACTGATCCACGGCTGAAGTTGTTGAATTCAGAAAAATGACATCCATAGGAAATCGAGCTTTGCAAACGATTTAAGAAAGAAAAAGCGAGATATGCGAACTTTTGAGAAAAAATATCAATACTCATTTTATGATTTAAAACCAGTCTTTATGCTAGTGCATAGAGAATTTGAAGAGCGAACATAAAAAATGCTGTAAGTGCCTTAGAGAAAAACACTAGATAACATGGCTTTCTTGTGTAATTAGTAATATGATATTATAGATTTTGGACAAAGAAATTAGGGCCTAAATAAAATTACAATAGAACTTATCCCTTTTTCTTACTGGATTGAGCCAGGGATATAGACCCTATTTTGGATAAACTAATATTTACAAATACATTGGCACTTACCGCCTTTTTTATGTCCAGTTTTCATTTGCATCCATCTCCATCCTCGAAATAGAGGCAAGATGATTGTCCTTCCAGTTCTTATGTCCTATTCACCTTCGAAAGCTTCCAAGACGTTAGTCCATTAAAACCATGTCCATATGACTTATGTCCTTTAATATTTTTGTCTACTTTCATCTATGTCCACATTTTATGTGCGTCCATTTTTTTGGGTCCATGACTGTTATGTTCACTTTTATTTAAGTCCACTTTCATTTATGTCCACTTTCATTGATGTCCACTTTTATTTATGTCCACTTTTATTTAAGTCAATTCCTTTTGTAGCACTGGAAGATGTTCAGGCTGTTTTTGATAGCCTTTTAGATAATATTGAGCCTGATATAATGGATTTAGCATTGTACATGGAAAGAACTTACATCCGAGGAACGCCTGCTCGAAGAAGAAGAAGAGCAATGCCACCTAGATTCGTACCTCAAATATGGAACACTTATAATCAGGTTCTGGCAGGACAACATCGAACAACTAACATAGTCGAGGGCTGGCACAATCGCTTTCAGAAACACATCGTCACACATCACGCATCGGTCTGGAAATTCATGGAATTTATCAACAGTAATCTCACTAGAGGTTTGATTTATCTAGAGAAAATCAAAACTCGAGTGGGATTTAATTGACTATTACACGATTAGAAGAAATTATATAAAGATTAGAAGTAACGAAGTACTCTAATACAATAAAATATTGACTTAACGAAAATACTGAACTGTCTACAAATGTATTACTGTACCATTGTATTCCGCCAGATGGCTATAGTGTGTTATGATTAGGTCACCGCCGTCTGGATAACTGTTTTCTTGTTATTAGCCTAGATCTAGGTTATCAGTCGTGCCAACTATAGAATCTTCATTGAACTCTATGGAGATTACTAGTCAAGAATGCTTTGTTGATTCAATTTCATTTTTATTAAAACAGTTAATTCCACTTCAATTATCCGGATCCCAATAATCAACGTCACTTGACAAACGATTTTCAATAAATCTTAGTATTAAACAATCTCTGATAGGTGACAATCCATAATATCACATAGCAGTAGCTATAACATAACCTAAATGTAATAAACAAGTGTTTGTAAAGTTATAATTAGGAATGATGGAATAAGAAAAGTTTTAATAAAGGATGATGAAATAAAAAATAAACATGAATAATTTTAAAATGAACAATTATTGAAAGTACAATTTTCAAATTTGAATGTTTTAGTGGTTGGTGGTTCAGTTGATGTTACAGTGGACGTGTGTGTAAAAGTGGAACTGGTTGATGTACATGGTGTATTCCTCAACTTATTCAGGATTTCCGAATGGTGCTCTTAATTTATTTGTAAGTAGGGTTTCAGGGAAGATGCATTGCTATGACCAGTGATCTGTATTAATTCTTGTTCTTGAATGCCAATGCGAGTCATATTTGAAACTGCTGTGCATCGACTGGAGTGGTTTGTAATTTTGTGTTTTTTGACGTCCAGACCAGATTTTTGTGCAGATAACTTAGTCCATTTTGAAATTTCATTTTACCCAACAGGACAGTTTTTATACCAAACCCCAGAAATGTTATATGTAGGGTTGGGAGTAAGGAAAAAACGATCAGTTTTTAATATTGCATTGGACTTACGTTTCTCTGTTAATAATTTATAAAGTCTTACAGGACATCTGTCTGTGTTTTCCTTATTGGGAATAAGCCACTTCGTGTCTGCTAATTTGTGGTCACCACCTTGACAAGTTTTTGAAAATATAGAGTTGTAAGCGATTCTTCCTGATGGAGTACCATCGTTTTTCAGTTCTTCCTGGAAATGATGTGTAAGACACTTCACCGCTTCTCCTCCACGCCAAGCCAATTCCAGTGACGCAATGTGAAAAAATTTCATTTCCAAACCCAGTGGAGTATTTTCGTCACAAGTTTCTACAATAGAATTATATTAATCACTTTTTAGTGCTACAGCACTTTTCTTTCTTTTTTCTGGTAGGTTCTGAAGCTGTTTTCTTTTGGTATTTCTGGCATCTCTGGCACACTTAAATTGTATGTCAGAAAATGGGTTGAACTTACGTTTATATCGTTCGTAGTAATTTTCTTGCAGAATTTTTGCTGTAACGTTCCATATGGTTTTTACAGAGTATTCTTTATACTCTTGTCCATCTCCCTTTCGCATATTGATGGCCCAGTCTTTCATAATTGTAGCGATCTGTTCAACTGGAGTGTCACCTACCAGTTTATGTCCCCGCTCAATACAAAATTGGTTAAACTGATTCCAAATACTGTTTCTGTTTCTCTTTGTGTTGTTTGGTGTCGTTCTGTCTATCATTTCATCTATTTCACTAATGTTAGCTTCACCAAAACGTTTGAACGGAGCCGCCATTTTCAGTTGACTGTCTATGCTATAAACAAATGGCGATCACAAAGCATGTTTGTAGTACCGTAGAGAATTTGCAGTTTCAAATGTTGGCAAATAAAGAAACAAATGCTAGGGACGCGATAAAGTTAAACAAATGCTAGGGACGCGATAAAATTGTGCGATAAGCAGCCATGATTGGTTGAAAGACGTCCTTTTGTACCGTTCCATTGGTCAACAGTAGTATGACGTAGTAAGAGTGTAATAGTCAAGAAAAACCAAAGGAATAATGAAATTATAATAATCAAATTGCTTGGAGAGCATTTGAATGTGCGACACCCTATTAAAAGATCGTACCTACAAAGTTTAAGTCGAGTAGAAGAGATTGTTCGGAATTACAACCACTACAACGAAGGACACATCGGAATTTATCTCAGACCTGTTAGTTATCAACTGAAGCTGTATGAAGATGAACAGGCAGAAGAGATGGAGTAGGGAATTGAAGTAAATTTGTAGATGGACATAATGTATTGTACAATCATGTAGAGGACGTAAACATGTGGACATAAAATTTATGCAATTAGACTAAAATAAAGTGGACATGTACTTCATAGTACATATATTTATGGACACAGTGTAATGGACTTTTATGTAATGGACATAATAAAATGGACATTAAAATTGTGGACATTATAAAAAGGACCTAACGTCTGTGTTTCCTTCGAACGATCAAATCTTGATGAACTTAATGAAGTTTATACCTAGAATGACAAAATTATAAATTTTAATCATTTTTAGTAGAAGAAACTATTGGAGCTATAGCAATTGCTGTATAACACAACTAATTGAATGATTTCGTGTATACCTACCTAAACATATTAAACTATTTGTACATTAGTTTCTTCACCTAGCAGTAACTCTCTTTCTCCAATAAAACTGAGTATCCATGGATAAATGTCGAACAGAGAGCGGTGTTCATCATAACGCAACTTTCTAGTATTGGGTTCCCCAAGTATGGGAGGGAACTCCATGCTATTTGCAACCCTCAATGGCGTGTAAACGAATCACAAAGTGAAATGCGATTTGCAGGATTTAAAATTCTACTTCTCTGATGTGGTGCTGAAAACGAATTATGAAGTTTATTATCTACATTCATTTTTGAGTTTCCTGTTTAAAATTTTTCATTACCTACTACGCTAAATAAAATCATAATAAAACAGAAAAAGGCTTAATTAAGATTTTTCAATTTAGAACTAGTATATATCGAATAGTTTGTTATATCTGAAATGAAACAGAATAATAGTGAAGGGAATGCACCATAGTTTCCTGTTTAAAAAATTGCACAATACATTCTTCAAATTCCATTTCAGAAAGGAAACCCCTGTCCTACAAATATATTGAATATTATCTTGTTTATAAAATTCTTTGACGGTTGGAATTCCTGTCGCATCACGTAGCAAGAGCATAACATATGTGATGCTGTACAGACGTAGGGAGCGGCGCAGGTTGATGGGGGAGGGGGGGGCTCGTATCACTTCAATAATAACTAAAATATCGTGTAGGCCTACTGACAATTGCTGCAGTCAAGAAGAAAATGTTACTATTGTACAGCTGTGCTATTACTATGTTTTTTCTATCTAGTGATTTTATCTGACTCTAAGGACAACTTACAAAATACAATTACTTACTACTGACAACTTTATTGTAGAGCAGATCCTAAATTTTAGTGATCTAGGATATAAAATAGCATAAAATCACACATGGGCACAGGAAATAAAACTAAATTCGTAAAGCTACCTGGAGCAATAAAACGCATATTACTGCAAATAATAAGAAAAGAAAATAGTAGCCCAACTAAAATTGTATAGGTCTTGCAAGCAAGGATTACCGACGATAGGGATGCGAAAGAAACAATTCGTTAAGGATTAGCGGAGGACAGAAAAGGTCACGAGATAACTTGAATGATATTCAAGAGTACGGTCGGAAGAGAAACGACATCGTTAGAATCAGTCTTGCATTGAGGTAGCGACATTACGGTTTACTTTCAGTTCCACTGCATGTGAATACGTGTCTTGTTCAAGTGCGTTTATTTAATTATATAATGATGGAGCGTTCCCCTCGCAGAGTATCATTATTATATTTGTAAATATAATGTTGCGCGTTTATTCGCTTCGAATTTTTCTCTTGCTACGCTCTTCATTTCCACAGACGATGTCCCCACCTGTTCATCTTCTGGGAAGAGGCAGTACTTCCACCGGCCCATACCTCTCGCTCCCTCGGCGTGCCTACATACACACGTCAAAACAGACAGTAACGCCACCACTATTTTTCGGTAATCGTCCATGTGCGAGCTATATAATACAATAGCCATCCAGATATGATTGTACTTAACTGAGCTGAAAAGTATCTGACAGCAACGTGTAAAATACAAGCGGCCCAAATGAAGTTTTTAAGGCTACAGTCTAATGGATCCTATGAGGAATATATAGGCTGAACCGTATGTAATGTCATTAATTTCAGGAGAATATTCCTTGAGATATTTTTAAAAAGTTTAATATAAATTTGCCCGATTTTGCTTCCTTTTCGAGATAAAATGTTTCATATGTAGCATTTCATAGCGTGTTTTGGGAAATCCTTGATTGAATGCCCAATATGCTCAGTAATTTAAGAGAGCTATGTATTATGCTAATAAATAATTGAAAGAATTTTAGTTTTGTTCTTTACATGTGCAGAAATTTTATCCTAACAAACGTAACTTTTCGTTCTGAAAAGTGATTTTTAAATGTTACATTTGCTCCGATTAAATTTATGCATATTGAAAGGACAAAATTGAATTCTTTGAATCAATAATTATTGTAATATTGAGCGTGTTGGGAATTAAATCAATGGCTTTCCTAAAACACACTATGAAATGATTCATATAAAAAAATTGATCTCGAAAAGGAAGGAAAGACAGCAAAATTGTGTTAAACTTTCTTGCTTGAAACATCTGAAGAAATTACTACCCTGAAATTTACGGTTCAGCCTGTAATATGCAATCTTAACTACAAAATACATAGTTTGTTATACTAGTTGTATCCGTACAGAAAGCAATAGTATGAACATATCCTCAGAATGAATCCAAATCGTATCTATAATGATGATGATGATGATGATGATGATAATAATAATAATAATAATAATAATAGTAATAATAATTTGTGTGGAATAAATAAATACAGAGCGGGATAGAAATATACAGGGTGATTCACGAGGATTTACCGTCACTTATGGAGCTTATTTCTGAAGACATTCTGAGCAAAAAATGTCATATAAACATGTGTCCTAATGTCAATATTTTCAGAGTTACACTAATTTGAAGTTGTTAGTAAAATACCTTCCTTTTTTAGTTTTAAGGGTAAAAAAATATTACAAACAGAGAATGAACTATTCAGAAGTGTCATTCCTTTAATTGGCTAGTGTTCTGAAGCTAAAAATGTGTTATTAATTGCTTTGTACAGATTTTCTTTTTCAATTTTTAACCAAAAATTACATTAGGCCTATTCTTACGCACTTATCACAAAAATTCTTACAAATCATACGACTTCAGGAACTTGATTCTTTACAGTTTAATTATGCATCCTAATTTACAGTCTTGAAGAATTTACGAGAATGGCGTGATTTGTAATAGTTGATGTGATAAATGCGTAAGAAAATGTAATTTTATAGTTAAAAATCGAAAAAAAATCTATACGAAGCAACTACAGTATAGAATTCATAACATATTTCTATCTTCAGAATACTAGCTAATTGAAGAATTGATACTCCTGAATAGTTCGTTCTTTATCTGTAATATTATTGTAGCCTTGAAACTGAAGAATAATGGTATTTACGAACAACTTCAAATTTGTGTAATTCTGAAAATATTGAGATTAGGACGAATGTTTATATGACATTTTTTGCTCAGAGTGTTTTCGGAAATAAACTCCGTAAGGGACGGTAAATCCTCGTGAATCATTCTATATATTTAATACAGCATATATTGTACGGAGTGTCTCAGTAGCTCTCGGCCCCAGATTTTCGCTTATATAAATCAAAGTATGGTCGTAATTTAATAAAAATTTGCTACAAACATGCCTAGATGTATGAGAACTATGATGACAATTAAAATTATCATCACAGTCACTCTAGACGTGCGCGTGCGCGAGTCGGCCATTTTATGCTATCCTTCAGTCGCTTGCTTGCTTGCTTGCTTGCTTGCTTGCTTGCTTGCTTGCTTATGTGTTGCAGCTTTTTGTGAGATTGTGGTCTTGTAATCTTGTGGTGAAGCACCTGATACAAAGACAGTGTGACCTGTGTTTCAAACTGTACAGCAGTGTATGGCTCAGTATTCAGTGGATCAGCGTGTGGTTATCGTTCGCACTTACTGGAAAACGGAGTCCATAAAGAAGTGCCAGCGGCAATTTAGTGCACGGTTTGAGTCCGAAAACCGTCTGCAAAGTCTTTCACTCCATTTATCTGGTAAATAAATTTGAAACAGCGGGAACATTGTTGGATGTCCATGGAGGACTCCAAAACTGCCAGAAAGAACGGTGCGGGGTGTAAACAGATTAATGTTCAAGGTCGCCTGATTTTAACCAACCAGACTTCTTATGAGGCATGCTGAAAGGAAGAGTGTATCGCAGATGTCTCCAAAAAGCAATCGTCATGCGTGCTCTCGATGCTGCCCGCCGAACACACTGTGCTGTAAGGCTAGAGAAGGGGGAGAGACTCGTACCTCAACAGATGGAAGCGATCAGTGGGGGATCGCGGCAACGGTATGCTTATGTTTACAAATAATAACATCAAAAGAATAATTAATATCATACATTTGTACATTATTTTGAAATACTATGAAGCTGGAGCCCTCCTATTGAAACAACCCATTGCAAATTCAACCTCTTCTGTTCTATGGTGCCTTTCAGTGCCTGGAAAAGATCTTCTCCAGTTGTATTTTGTAATTACATCTAGAAGACATTCAGACACAGTAAAATGTTCATTAACTCCTCGGATGAAAATGGCTAGGTGAGCTTTGTCATTTCTATCTGTGCTTCCGTCCAATGGAAGTGAGTAAGCTACAAACTGGTTAATTGTGGTTTCAACTTCAAATTCAAGTGCATTTACAATCTTGAAATTCCTCCTCTGAACTGTAATTGGAAACAATTTAATTTTCTTGAACTAGACTTTGTTCTGGACACAGTATTTTAGTAACGACCCGTATGCACGATTTTATAAATGATGCTTCTGTAAAGGGCTTCATTGATTTTCTAATATTCCAAGCTAGAACACAGCTAGCAAGAAGCTTTTTTGTTGAAGTCTGAGGACAGCTGTGTGAATTGTGTTTGTATTTTCTTGTTTTATATTTATCAACATATTTGTAGGCCTACGCATTTCACTTAAAATTAAACGAAAACCTATATGTTTGTCATGCGGAACTGATTGTAAACGTATTGTAATATACTGATTATTATGTATAATCAACAGTTATACAGACAGCCCCAAAATAAATTCTTTTCACATGTCCAACATGTCTGTAATTGTGTGACATTCTTTGTGAAGAGTCGAGTATTGTCGTCGCATGTTGAATTTTAACACACCCTTAAGAATTTTCGAACAAATTAAGCATTTCACATTCTCCCCACTAACACAAAAAAAATTCTCTTCCTATTCATCCCTGAATGTACTACGTCAATGATTAGAAGACATTGTGAAACGGTGGAACACTCCGACCAACACGGTGATAATGGCAGTCCGCCACTGCTCTTCGTTTGCGCATAAACATTGAGTATAGTACAGATGGGGATGGGTGAGGCGTAGCGCGCTCATTACGTACTGGCTTCGGTTCCGTTCAGGGGCTTACTCGCGGGTAGGCTTTTGGAGACGTCTGGTGTATCGCAACAACCACGGACTCTTATGCAACTGGAAGACACCATTCGGCAGAAAATTGCTGCTGTGATTCCGTATATATTGAAGAAAAGCTTCAGTAATATGGAGAAACGTGTGCAGTAGAGATGAACAAGGATCAAGAAAACGAGACTAACAGCGCCCGCAAAGCCGAAAACGGCACGACAATGTCGTATTACGTCGTGTCCTTGAAGTAAAGACTGGTTGTGAGTCTTTCGAGACTCGATATTGATCATCTCCCGAAGTCCCGAAGTCAGCAGTTTACCTGACTGAACTTTTAATTACTTGGCAAGTGTTATATATGTATAAATAATCAAGTAGCCTGTTTTAAACATCTCTACATTTCAGTATATAATCATAGTTCGTTCCCCAGTCTTTATTTAATTACTAGGCCCTTATTAAAAGTGCATGTTTAAGATCAAGTGTGCAATCTCAAGTAAAAAGATATTAATGCCATGTTTTATGTTTCTTAGAATTTTTTTCTATTTATATAACCATAGGTAATATAAAAGAATATAATAGAATAATAATTTCTATAACTTAGGGTGCTATGCATGGACATTTCGCTAGCCCTCGCTACAAGCGTGCTAAACTAGCATCGGCTATCGACTGATTACTTGTACAGGATTCATATCATATCATATCGCTAACACTGGTTTATGAATACGAAAAACGTTAGTTCGCTGATCATCCACCGGAAGCCCACGCTAAGAATGTCTATGAATATGGCCCTAAGATACTAAGCAGCAGTTAGTTTTGTTCATCTCTAGTGTGCAGACATGCTTTGATGCTCATGGCGATCACTTCCAACATTTTCTTTGATGTAACCACGCTTCTTACACATCAAGGTATGTCCGTAGCAAATTTTATTAAATTACGACCATTGCTTTGATTTATATAAGCCTAAGCGGAAATCTGGGGCCGAGAACGAGTGAGACACTCTTTGCTAAGAGACATATCAATATAGTGCAGTTCGTGTATGAATGTAAAGCTACAGTATTTGCTCGCGTAATTTGCGGCCCCGCGTATTTTGCGCACCCTAATTTTTAAGGAATTATTTTGAACTTTATTTTTGCTCCGTGTATTTTGCGCACACATTTTACGTACATATTTGTTTCAGTGTAGTAGGGATTACGTACATATTTCTTTCAGTGTAGTAGGGATCTTCCTTCCCTACAGTCCATCGTAGGTCATTCACCAGCAACTGAAGTACCTGCTTCAGAAAGAAACCCCAAAGTCCCGCTACTTTAACAATGCTTGTCCTTGGTAGAGACAAGTTACCGGTATAGAAAATTAGCCCTACCGTACTGTACTTACCTATACATATATTAATTGAGATAAACTCAGAACAGGACTTCTTATTTGAAAAATCCGCATATTTTACACACCCCAATTTTTCAGCGGCCAAAGTTAATTAAAAAGTGCGCAAATTACGCGAGAAAATACGGTATAACAATACAATATTTTTCACAAAATAAATCTCACGTCACAAACATGAACTCACAAAAGAATTAGTAAACACAAATTTCAATTATGAGGTAGGAAGCTGAAATCACTGCCCGTAATTAAGTGTGATTAAACAGAAAAGCATACTGAGTAGCTGACATAGCTATGTCATTGAACAACATAATGCATGTGAATTAATAAGTATTTTGTACCGGTTCAGGATGTCAAACAAATATGGAAAACGAAAGTAATAGCTACACACCAAGCCGCTGAAAATTATAAATATAAGCACAGTTTCACTACTACGCGTGCATATTAGGTGAACAACTATTTTCTGGACATGGGAGGGGTGATAGTAGAAGGAACAATAAAGCGTATATGATATGCAGATGATATGGTATTGTTTCAGGAGAGGAGATAATAAGTGACATGCTAGTGAAGGTAAATAATAGCTGTGAGCAGTATGAGATGAATATAAATGAAAACAAGAAGAAGACCATGGTTAGCAGAAGAAAAATAAAGAAGGTAAATGTGTGAACTCGAAATGAGGCAGTGGAACAAGTGGACAGCTTAAAATACTTGAGTTGTACTATAAGTAGTACCAATGACAAAGGAAATCTTTAATAGAAAATGGAGGATTTTCTGCAGATCTCTGAAAAAATAACTAAGGAAGAGACTAGTGAAGTTCTCTTTGTGGAGTGTAGCACCATATGAGGCAGAAACATGGACAGTACAACGAAGTGAAGGGAAACGACTAGAAACATTTGAGAAGAATGAAGCGTGTGAAATGGACAGACATAATAATAAATGAAGCTGTGCTAATAAGAATGGGTGGAAAATGAATAATGTTGAAAGTGCTCAGGAAGAGAGAAAGGAATTGGCTTGGTCACTGGCTAAAAGAAACTGCCTAATGAAGGATGCACTGGAAGGAATGGTGAATGAAAGAAAAGTTCAAGACAGAAGAATATATTAGATGATAGACAACATAAAGATAAATGGATCGTATGGGAAGCCTAAGAGAAAGGCGGAAAATAGGAGAAAATTGACAATACTGGTTTTGCAGTAAAAGACCTGCCCTTGGGCAGAAAACTATGAATGAATATTAATAAAAGTAAGATCAAGATTAGAGAAATCCTTAAAATGTACTTGAGATACAAACATACACTGCGAAGATAACAGAATCCTTCTGCGGTATAAACTTTGTGGAAGCTGTCATAACATTTGTTGAAATTGTTACAAGAGTTATGATGGACGACCTACAGAAAACAAGCGCCGTCCCACACATCTGTTCTGCTTTCAGAAACTTGTGGAATAAGCAATGAAATTCAAGAGTCTAACAAATTGCCCCAAACCATCTCTGGCTGCGTCTAAAGTATCTTGTTACCTTGACCCCCTACATCCTTGTTCCATGTCTTGTTTTAAATTATGCATTTTTATATCACCCTCAAACACTTGGGCGATATTACCGTGCCCGAGTGATTATCCCTGTCCAGATATAAAACATTATCACGCACAAGTTGAACACCTGTAGGGCCGCGTGAGACGGGGGGTTTGTAATGACAGTCGTAATGAAATGCGGGCGCCGTGACCGCCGGCAGAGGGCAGCGTATATCTTGCTGCAGAACAAAGGCGAATTCGCTGCAATTAATTCATGTGAGACCCGCAATTATATGTATAGCTGTTAAGGAATGAGAGGTTACAGCAGTAGTCGGAAATTAGTTATAAATTTCGTTTATTTCTACATAATACAGAAAAGGGAAATGAAAATTTGATAGAATCGAAGTTGTAACTGCTAGTCCTCCACTGTGGCCAAGCATAACAGTTTGAAATTTCAAAGCTGGCGAACGCGAGTTCGATTCCCCAAAAGAAGTGGAGAATAATATGTTTCTAGACTGATTGCGTAATTTGGACGGAGTTACGCACATTAAAATGAATTTGGTTATTTATTAATTATTTTGTGCAATAAGTATTATAACATTCATACTGTTACAAAAAATAGCACAAATAATAATAATAATAATAATAATAATAATAATAATAATAATAATAATAATAATAATAAAAAAGACCAGCAGTTGAGTTAATATTGCAAAGCAAAGTAATAAATTTTATTCAATAAATGAATTCTGATTATATGGGTAAATGGCAGCAGAGGGCAGATATCGCATTTTTTCTGAGTTCATTAGGTTATTTTATTTAAATAATTAATTTATATATAATAGCTTATATTAATAAAAATCGAATTACCATCAAATAATAGGGAAATTCATTACAAAATATAAATATAGAACCAATAAAGAAAAAATTCTCTTGAATACAAAAAAAAATAAAGTGCCGAATAATTTTATTATTATGGAATTAAATATTTCATTTTGGTTCAACATATAAAATTATATGTCAACACCAGATTTGTGCAAATATCTCAATTTCTTTCAAAATGTCGGTTGGTCTATTGTTGCGTATCTCCAGCCATTTTGTCCTACATTATCCTACGCTAAAGCTTTACAACACGCTGCCCACAGAGTCATAAAGTCTCGCATATATCTAATTACTAGAGATGGTAGATTTTAGCAACTTAAAATTAAAAACGTACAATTTCAGAAATCGGATTTAGTGTCTTATAGTAGTTTCAATGCCATACTTCATAATTTTGTAGCGTTTTTGTGCAGGACATTTTTTTTGGAACGTTCGTTGATAGATGTCATCACTGTATTTTTAGATGTTCCAGTTAAAATTCTTGGAGATAATAAATAAGTGTAGGAACATATAAAGCAGTGAAATTGTGAACATCTGAGACATGCCAAAATATATGGTGTGATTTTATCCCGACCCATCCTAATACTCAATAACAATCATCCACTACTACTCAATAACAATCATCTGCTACTACATACCGTACAACCTCGCAAATTTCAAGACCAATAATAAATTAACAACAGATCCTAATAGAAACAACAACCAAATTTATTGGCTTACAAATCGATAATGTGTTAAATTGAAAAAAAAAATTATATTAAAGAAATTACCCCCAAACTAAATTTAGCATGTCTTGTTATTAGATCTATGCAAGAGATAGTAAACCTAGATATCTTAAAAACAATATACTTTGCATAGTTCCCCACGGTAATGAGTTTTTTTTAAATAATATTCTGGGGAAATTCTACAGGTAGTAATAGTATATTCCTATTACAAAAAAGAATAATTAGAATAATAGTAGGCGCCAAATCTAGGGAATCGTTTAGGATCATTTTAAAAAAACTACGCATAATGCCCATCGCTTGTCGGTATATTTTTCCATTAATAAATTTCCTCGTATGTAATTGTGAAAACTTTGTAACTAATTCAACACTTCATAGTCTAAATACGCGTCAAAAATTACTTTAATACTCCACCGGAAAGTCTATCGTGCTATTAGAAAGAGTGTGTTATAATATGGCAGTAAAATTTTTAATAGCCTCCCCATGGATATAAAAAATGAAAACTCAAAACGTAATATTATTTAGGACTAAATTAAAGAAGTCCCTTATTTCTCACGCCTTCTATTCTGTAGATGAATTTGAGCTTTTACAATGTAGTCAACTAGTACAAAACAAAGGTTTAATATCAATACTTAATACAAGACAGATATTCATGAAGCGTTGTTGAATACCATAAATTCACCTACAGAATAGAAGGCGTGAGAAATAAGGTACTTCTTTAATTTAATCCTAAATAATATTGGACTTAAAGAGATGGTATAGGTAGGCTAGCCAATATTCTACCAACAGCTCTAGACTGATTGGTTGAAAACTCGAGATAAATGTAGAGCTATCAAGTATCTCACATACCTGTGCTATTTATGCTGTAAAAGCTAAATGTAAGGGTGGCCAAACTATATGAAAAAATCTTAGAACGTGTATGTGACAGGATCTTTAGATAAGTCCTGGTTTTTTACAAAAACACAAAAATGTCTCATACTCTTAAAATGTAATTGGGCTTTCATTTCGCAGAAATACGTATAATTCGCATTTTATCGCTGATTAAAAACTACACTAATAAATTATCAAAAGCCAAAGACAAAATAAATATGTCAAAAGTCGAGACTAGGCGTGACTTTATGAGGTACAAATGACTTCTGGTGTAAAAGTTTCCAGATATGCTCACACTTTCTGTCCTTGGCCTCATCAGCTTGGGAAGTGTGGAAAGCAGCAGTATAGCTGTCCACCTCACCCAAAGACAGAAAGTGTGAGTATATCTGGTAACCTTTAGACCACAAATAGCCCATACCTGTGGAGTAACGGTTAGCGCATCTGACCGCGAAACCAGGTGGCCCAGGTTCGATTCCCGGTCGGGGCAAGTTACCTCATTGGGGTTTTTTCCGGGGTTTTCCCTCAGCCCCTGGACTCATTTCACCGGCATTATCACCTTCATCTCATTCATATGCTAAATAACCTAAAATATTGATAAAGCATCGTAAAATAACCTACTGAAAAACAGAAATACACAATATACAGTATTTAACATGCTTTTAAACATAAAATTACTTATTTGGACAGCATTTGGGCACGTCTTGCATTTATGTGATTGCGAAAATATTCCATGTCTACTTTAACTTATTTATTTGCTTATTTATTTATTTATCTTGCATTTATGTGATTGCGAAAATATTCCATGTCTACTTTAACTTATTTATTTGCTTATTTATTTATTTATTTATTTATTTATTTATTTATGTAAGCTTACAACTTTCACTGGTGCAGTGTTTACAATGCTAATCAGTGGATGCAAGATTCGTATGTTTAAACACGGTCGAGGTCGATGGTTTTTTAGAGCTTATTAATATTAACAGCGTCTAAGAAGAGATGGATCTCTTATCGTCTTTTAGCTAATGGAGCACCACACTTCTACTTTAGCATCATGGACTTGTACTTGATCAAGGAGATTAAGGTTTTATATCACAGTAATTTAGTAAATGTTTAACTTCAATGAAGAGACTATAGTATCCAATTAGTTCTACAGCCTAGCTAGGGTCGAGGGGCAAGGACTATTAGCTTAGAGGAAGACGTAGATCTGCAACTATACCAGGCTTGTATACCACCGGCCTCATCTTTGTGACAAAAGTTTATTTTTAGACGTCTAGAAAATATAAAAAAATCTACAAGTCCACAGCTTTACTATGCTGCATATCTTTTTCTTAGGACCGCAGGATGTGTGGGTGCGATCGTCTGTCGACACGTGCATAGATTTACTATATTGCGTAACTTTACGTAAGATGTGCGGAACAAGGAAGACAAGAAGGTATACAGAAAGAACAAGAACATTCAGGAGTTTCAAGGGGAATAGAGGGAGTACACAAAAAGAGTACATGAGAACAGGGTGAATACAAGAAGTACAAGGGCAAGACAAGAAGAAGAAGAAGAAGAAAGAAAATTAAGTGCGAACAAGGAAAAGACGAGGAGAACAAAAGAAAGGCAAGGGGGACAAAGGGAATACAAACAGAAGAAGGGGAATACATGGAGAATAAGAGGAAAGCTAAGGGAACAAGGGAAATACAAGGAGAACGAAAATAATGAAGAAAAACAGGGGATACAAGAAGAAGAAGAAGAAGAAGAAGAAGAAGAAGGGAGATTCAAGGAAAACAAAAGGAAGAGGTTAACAAGAAAAATAAAAGGATAACATAGGGAATACAAGGAGAACAATGTAGCCTAACTGTAAGAAGGACAGGGGGGAATGTAGGGAGAACAAGAGGAATATTAGGACAAGGGAAATACCAGCAGAACAAAGGAAATACAAATTGAACAAAATAAATGCAAGGAGAAGACGAGAAGAACACGGGAAATAAAAGAAGAACAAGGAAAATAAGATAAGAATAAGGAAAAGACAAGGAGAATAGGGGAAAACAAGAACAAGGGGAAGAGAAAGAGAACAAAGGAAATACAAGACGAATAAGGAAAATACTAGGAAAATAAGAGAAATACAAGGAGAAAAAAGACAAAGAAGGATGAGGGAAATGCAAGGAGAATAAGGGAAATACAAAGAGAACATAAAGAATACTGAGAAAGAAAAGAAAAAGGAGAAGAAGGGCATACAAAGAACGTAAGAGTAAGACAAGGAGAACAAGGAAAAGAGAAGAAGAATGAGGAATATACAAGAAAGACAAGGCAAATATAAGAAGGAAGAGGAGAATACAAGGAGAACAAGGAGGATTGCATTCATTGCATTCAAGTGACGGTCAGTTCCTAATTTAGCCCTTCCATAACTGCTGTGGAGAAAGACGTCATTCCACGTCAAATTAAGTACTGGCAATGATATGCAGCTGTTGAAGCACTAATCAATATGAGAGTGAGTTTTGAGGAGAGTTGAGGTTCTGAAAATTCTTCAGGAGGATTTGAATAGATGAAACAACATATTATGTTTCTTGCTTTAACAGTATCTTGAAAACAATCCCGTTCTACACGTCATTATCATCTTATTCTACGTATGTGCACATAGTTTCCTCCCATCGTACATCTAGGTCTGCCTAAGGTGGCTCCGGCGTCGCTTGTTGAAGGGAACGCTTGGATGAATGACGCTAAATACTGTCTTAGCGCCGGCTTTGAAGTGGGGAGCGGGGGGACGTGACTCTGCAAGTGTAGTATACCCTACTATGTTCCACGCCGCATTACTTCCCGGTTTCAGAGCTGGCCCTCAGACAGTACCCGCTATTGGATAAAAAAATCTTTTCCAGTCATCCCCACTCTTTGCAGTTTTCTCGGTATACCTGACATCAATAATGACCCGGGGCTCAGGCCTCGGCACCGAACAATGCATAACTGTGTATTTTAGAATTTAGACAAAACTCGCATATATGTGAACACGATATGTCCATTACAGCATCCAACTCTCGCTGCATTATCGAAGTTGCATATATGTACGCAAGAAACGGAAATCAGTGAGACTGGAACAACAATCCAGGCTTTGTCTGGTAACAGCCAGGTACGCGCTGTACATGCTCGCATCTGCCGTACAAAAGCGCGGAACGAATATTGAAATGTATAACAAATTTTAGAGGAATTTGATAAATTCTTCATTGATGAACTGCTTTTATGACGGTGCATTTCAAACTAGATACTGCGAGTGGAATGTTGCATTTTTATTTCACAATTACAAGCTACTCGGACGAAGAGAGACTCTTCTGTTGAACTCCACGTCAAAAATGCTACAAGCGCACCATGTTGCATATATTTAGCATTGAGCGAAGCAAATTGCACATCCACTCACGCTTAACCACAGTCACTTCAAAATACTCATCTGACCTATATTCAAATAAAATGCAGCCCGGAGACTGGTTTCCATTAAAGTAGTAACGGCGAACAAAATGTACTGTAAAACCAACGCAAAGCGGTAGCAAATAATAATAATAATAATAATAATAATAATAATAATAATAATAATAATAATAATAATCTATATCTCTGATTGAGTTTCTGGCTGATATGTATAATATCTATTATGAGGCAGTACATCTCACTTGACGATATGTGTCAGAGGAAGAACAATTGTTTGTATGCATCTGAAGTCTGATTAGTGGAATATGTAACTAATCGGCGATGTAGGGCCTATGCATTGGAGAGGGACGGAACTGGCCACCCTACCCCATTATCTCCTGGCCTCGTTGCCTTTGATGCCTTATTGGTGTTACTTATGAGGTTCAAATCTGTCCTCGGACAGTTGACTAAACAACAACAACAATAATAATAATCCGAGGTCCTACAGCCCATGAAGGACCATGACCGACCAGCCGGCTCCTGGCCTCACCCCAACATACCGAAGCAGAAGTGGACGATAATCCAGTCAGGTTGGAGGAAACATGTGGTTAGCACGATGATCCCCCAGCCGTTATAGCTGGCTTTCGTAACCGCAGTTCGCTATTATTATCGCAGCTCCCCAAGTGCATCATGATGCTGGGTGGGCACCGATCACATACACTGGCCGAAATTTCATGAGAAAATTTCTTCCCCCATGAGGACTCGAATCAGCGCGCATTCCGTACGCGAGTCCTAGGCGGGATGCCTGAAGTCTTGGTTTTTCTGAACCGACACATGTGAGTTGCGAGGTGCGAGGCAGCACAAATCCGGTCTATGCAAGAGATAGTGAGTGGTTTCTATAACTGCGAGGTACGTAGACCTCGCACGTCGCAGTTATAGAAACCACTCACTATCTCTCCTGTGGTCCGGATTTGTTCGAGGCGGGCCTCGCATCTCGCATGTGTCAGTTCAGAAAAACTAAGACTTTAGACCACGACGCCACGGCGCGGGATAAAATCTATCTATCTATCTATCTATCTATCTATCTATCTATCTATCTATCTATCTATCTATCTATCTATCTATCTATCTATCTATCTATCTATCTATCTATCTATCTATCTATCTATCTATCTATCTATCTATCTATCTATCTATCTATCTATCTATCTGTCTGTCTGTCTGTCTGTCTGTCTATCTATCTATCTATCTATCTATCTATCTATGGCTCTTCGGCCCGTTTTCGGGCAATGGCCTCCCAAATTCTTCTTCTCTGTCCTTTGCTGCCACCTTCCAGTTCCGCAATCGCAGCAAACTGGTAGTATCTTCTTGAACCATATCCTCCCATCTATACCGTGATCTTCCAACAGGACTTTTTCCTCCATATTGTCCCTCTAAAGTTCTCCTTGGTATTCTTCCCTTCTACATCCTGACTATATATCCTGTCCATTGCAGTCTCCTGATCCGTATGAAAGTTGACAAAGCTATAGTCTATAATTGTGTAAGGTGTATAATTCATGATTATATCAGATTCTCCATTTTCCTTCCCTTACCACTGGTCCAGATATCCTCCTTAATACTTTTCTTTCGAAGTTGTCAATTGCATTCTGTGATTTTTTTGTGAAAGTCCAATTTCCACTTCCATATATAATTATACTACGCATCATTGTTTTATATAATTCAATTTGACTTCTCCAATTAGCTCCATGACACCTAATTAGAGGGATAAGTGAATAATATGCTTTATTAGCGACTTGAGTCCATTCTGGATTTCTATATTCTCTTCATTGTCATGCGTGATAGTTACACCTAAATAGCTATTTAAATCCATTTACTACTTCTATTTTTTTGTTGGAGATCTGTATATCTACATCCTGGTTCCTTCTTTTTCTGTTTAATATCATGACCTTTGCTTTGTCTCATTTATTTTCAAACCAACTTCAACTCCAGTCTTTTCCAATTTTTCTAATATTTTATCACTGGTCTTTGTGCTCTTCCCATTATGTTTATATCATCTGAATATCCGACTGCTTGTGTAGACTTGTATTCCAGAGTATTGTGTGTATCTATTTGTGCTTTCCTTATAGCGTGCTCTAGCACTAAATTAAACAGTAATGGTGCCAGCCCATCGCCTTGTTTCAAACCTTGGTTCACATTGAAGAAATGCCCTAGTTCTCCTTGTATCTGGATGCAGGATACTGTCTCCTTCATACTTATATCCACCAATCTGATGAGTTTCAAATTCCTGTAGCGATGAAATCTTACATTTGCCTAAAATAAAAGGAATACAGACACTTATATGTGAATCACTCCGTTGAGGTTTTGGGTATAACAAAATGGAGTGGCGGCTCGTGATTTTGTGTTCCAAAATCGAAGAGAATTTGAAATCGTATGTTTAGCCTAATATAAAATGTCATGATTCCAATGTTTCACTATCGAAAAAACCGTATATAAATTCAGAAGAACATATAATAATAATAATAATAATAATAATAATAATAATAATAATAATAATAATAATAATGAAACCCAATCTTTTTATTTCCAATTTTTCCTGGTAAGCCAGTTTATCCAGTTCTTTACTGTTCCAAATTACTTGAACAGAGTTCATTGTTTACGTTTGTTAAAAATGAATACATACCAAAATTCCGTTATTTACAAAAGTGTGTGTTCGGTGATATATTTTGGTTCACAACACACTGATACACTACAGCCTATACCAGTACTGTAATCTCATTCGCATAGATTGATTATTATAAATACATGCCAGTATATATTATTCTTAAATATTATACACTACCATACAGATACTTAAATTCATAACACCACTACATTCAGCCAGCACGTGTTTGAAAGCCATACTATGCTATTATGCTAACACTGATATAATAGTAATTCACAAACTACACTCTCTTAGCAGCACTGTACACACATCCACATAAATTAAACGTTCCGTCAGTGACATGCTGACACCTACAGGCTGGAATACAGGCTATTAAATTTCTTCCTCGAGATATAGCACGTGAACGATAGCATCGATGCACCTGACATCTGTAGGATAGATTCACTGTTCACTTAACGCTTTGTGCTCTTGACGAGTCATAAGCGGCCAGCGAAAGACAATTTTCTCCCGCGCATGCGTGAAATTCCTGTAACCTTCTTGGAAAGAGCACGGCTTGTACGTGAACGGATGTTGCCAAGTTTACATAAGAAGTTTATGCAAGATGCGGGAAGTTTAAAATACTCGATTCTGATATTATACATTCCCACTACATCAATACGGTATTAAATGATAAAACTAGTGCATTAATGGAAACAAGGTGTTCACGTGCTCTTGTGCTCTTATTGACGCACCGCCACTGACAAAATGTGAAGATTGCATTGAAGAAAAGTATAGGAGTTATGGAAGAAAATCTGGTTGCAGTCATATTTAGAGTTTAGAGTTAAATTGGAAGAATATCAGGTTTTTTTTTCCCCCCCATATTTGGAAGGAAAGCTGAACATTTTATAGGCTACTTCGAATAGTTCCTTTTGAAACACTGACTCCGAAGTAATCATAGGACTCTTTTTATTACAGAAGTTTATGCTCCAACAAATTAGGAGTTAATCATGCACGAGTGACTGTAAACATTTTAGAAAATCGTTCTAATTAGTATCGATAATGATCAAAATTTCCATTTTATCGTCTCTGGAATTGCAATTAAGGTTGGAGAGAGGTCCAAGAGATAAATTGCGCTGGTTAAGCTTTGAAAACAGCGGCACGATGGTGCTGGCCGCCAATGTTTTTGAATCACGGCCCGCTGTACGCTGTGATGCCTGCCTGCCTGCCTGTCTGTCGGTTTTGTCACAGAGGTTTACATTAATATCCGGCCTCCACACATGCGTTACACTGTTCTTTATGTGAATCGGGAGCTAATTGGACAGAATCTATTAGCTCCAACCATGTGTTCTAGGAGGTGTCACACAATATCCGATAATAACTTGTAAAACCTGTATAACCCAGCTCATGTACCACCAGCCAATAGGGAGGTCAAAATGGTTGTGCATGCTGCGTGAAATATTGTGTAGTGCCAACAAGTATATTGCACTTGTATGAAATTCTGTACGTAATTTTCTAGAGTGCACGGCATTTTCGGTTTATTTCTGACGTGTAATTTGTGTTTTGATACAATATAAATTTTTTGTTTCAGTTATGACTATATAAATTTATTTTGTGAAAATTGACCTAAAATATTAATTGTATTAGAATTGAAGGAGACAGATTTGTAAGTACAAAGAATAGTCTTTAAGGATGCTATTCATAGATGTTTCGCTAGCCCGCGCTACGAGCATGCTAAACTAGCCTCGGCTATCGACTGGTTACTTGTGCAGGATTCATATCATATAATATCGCTAACACTGGCTTATGAATACGAAAAACGTTAGTTCGCTGATCATCCACCGGAAGCCCGCGCTAAGAATGTTTATGAATACGGCCCTAAAAATATATGTGACATATTATTATAGAAAACTTCAAAAGCTTTCACTTTTCCAATAGTCACGTAAGTATGCTGATCCTGAATAATATCAAGGGAAAAATTGTTTCAAGGCCGTATATCGAACCGGGAATCTACGGCTGAGCGCGCCGACACTCTACCGACTGAGCTACTCGGGAAATGTACCAGACCCCGATTCAACTATTCCACTTATAGCCACATACCTCGAGTAGGTTGACAGAACGCCAGAGCTCAGCACTGCGCGCACATTTACTGTGTGGCTTAAATTTGTGGTTTTCTGTTAACGAAAGCAACCGTGTAGGCTATTACAGGGAGCTATACCTTGAAGCCAAATTTGTATTATGCCAGATTTGGTACAAACAGGTGAATGTGGTACGAATTGTACAATAAGTGAAAACTGATCTAGAAAATAAGTAACAATTCATCTAGAGAAATTTGTAGCATGTCGTTTGATAGTCTTTCCTGTTTATAATAATTAAGGAGTGTTTTTGGGAAGCGGTGCAAGTGTCAGAAAGTCTTATTTTGGTTTATTCATTGAAAATGTGATATGTACTCTCGCTAATACTCTATAAAAGGTACAAGTGCAAAGCATTCATACTTAGTTCAAACATTTCCCCAAAGAGTGTGGTTGGTATATTTCCATAAGTGTTTTTTATTCATTTCCTTAAAAATTTATCATTTGAATCTTTCACTATTTTTCACAAGCACTCCTCAATTATAATGATTATGGTGACGTTGGTAAGCAAGTAATTGCAATACTCAACATTCTGATAATAATTAAACAATCAATGTTAATTTAATGTATGAAGTATGTTAAAAATATGTTAACATTATGATGCAATTTAAAATTTACGAGAACTGGAACTAAAATTTATAAAATTGTTATCAGCGAACAAAATTATAATTGAATAATTTCAAGGGAATAATTGTTACGCGACCGGACATCGAGTCCGGGACTTTTGTCTAAGAGCCAACGCTCTACCGACTGAGCTACCCACGAACTTTTTCAATGATTCACTTATTGTTAGAAACTCGAAATATCGTAATTAGTCCTAATATTTTATCTCTTTAGCATCCTCACTCTTGTAAAAACTTTAATTGACAATTCATTTATAAATTGAAAAGTAGAATGATTCCCACATTTATGTGACCAGCGAAGCACAAGCTCACGCTTTGAGGCTTTAATTATAAGGATAGGGTGAAAGCTAAGTAAGGGTCACATATCTTGTTGGTGTGGAAAAAAAAAAAAAAAAGAAAAAAAATATATATACATGGTGATTCACGAGGATTTACCTTCCCTTACGGAGCTTATTTCCGAAGACATTCTCAGCAAAGAATGTCATATAAGCATTTGTCCTAATCTCAATATTTTCAGAGTTACACTAATTTGAAGTTGTTAGTAAAACATCTTTTTTATTTATTTTAAGGGGAAAAATATTATAAACAGAGAACGAACTATTCAGAAGTGTTATTTCTTTAATTGGCTAGTGTTCTGAAGCTAAAAATATGTTGTAGTTGCTTTGTACAGATTTTGTTTATCAATTTTTAACTAAAAATTACATCATTCTTACGCACTTATCACAAAAATTGTTACAAATCATACGACTTTAGGAACTTGATTCTTTACAGTTTAATTATGCATCCTAATGTACAGTCTTCAAGAATTTAGAAGAGTGGCATGATTTGTAACAATTGTTGTGATAAATGCGTAAGAAAATATAATTTTGTAGTTAAAAATGGAAAAAAAAAATCTGTATGAAGCAATTATCAAATTCACAACACATTTCTAGCTACAGAATATTACCTAATTAAAGAAATGAAACTTCTGAATATTTCATTCTTTATCTACAATATTCTTTATATGTATCATTCTGAACAGACATGTCTTGCAACAAGTTTTTGTTATTCTAGTAATATTATTTAGGAGTATAATATAGGTGTACCTCTGATTGAGGTTCTGGCTGATATGTATGTCTATTATCAGGCAGTAGGCTACATCTCACTTGACAGTATGTCAGGGAAGAACAATTGTTTGTATGCATCTGAAATCTGATTAGTGGAATATGTAGCTAATCGGCGATGTTGCCAATGCATTGGAGGGGGAAAGGAACTGGCCACACTGCCCCATTATCTCCTGGCCTAGTTACCTCATGAGTGATGTCTTATTGGTGTTACTTAAGAGGTTCAAACCTGCCTTCGGACAGTTGACTAAACAACAACAATATATATATATATATATATATATATATATATATATATATATATATATAATGGATACAAGTTTTTGCCAGGAATCAAACACGGCTCCTTTGAATTTATATTTAGGAATACTAGCCGTTCTGACATCTCAGGCCTTCCCTTTCTCTAGGCAAAGAAGATGAAAATTCATATATAGGGGTCTTCAAAAGCATAACACATTTTATGTTGCTCAAATAAGACCAAAAGTGGTTTACAGGAGTATGTAAATAAAAACTATATTTCATTAAAAATGGTACGTAGGATAGTTTCAACTGTCTCATTTCGGTTGCTACTACAACGTTTAGTTTCAAATTTGACAAATCAAAGCTAGTTAATGAAATTGTCTCCTCTATATGACTTTACTCTCACACCGCAATCTCTGCTGCATTATCTGTTATACGTCTTGTACAGTTAACCGCGAAATCGTCCGTCGAGTTGTTTCTATGGCACGGTAGTAACTTTATTTCTAAAACCTGTTTAGCGAGGAAAATATTCATAAGGAACTTAAAAGTGAATACAAATGCATTTTATCTATGTCAAAGTGTTCTCAACTACAAAGAGAAGTTGTTGTAATATATTATTGTGATGTACCGAAATACATATGATATTTCCGTGCAGCGGAGAAAAATTCTTTCCGGCACCGGGATTCGAACCCGAATTTTTAGTTCTACGTATTAACGCTTTATCCACTAAGCCACACCGGATTCCAGTTCCGGGGCCGGATTGAATCCTCTCAGTTTCCCTTTAGTGGCCAACCCTCCTGCACTGTGTCACAGATGTGTGACAGTGGCACAATGTCCAACACACTATGTGTAGAGGTGTACTCATTTCTCCGCTCCATCCATCCTTCATCATATGATAAAGCAGAATTCCTGCACGGAAATACGAGTATCATATGTACTTCGGTACATCACAATAATATGATATGCGTAAATAATCACTTAGTGATTTACTAAGACGGCGCTCATTCCGTTGGATCTCGGCCACTTAGTCTCTCTTAATGAGTGCACCTCTGCACATAATGTGTTGGACACTTTGCCACTGTCACACATCTGCGATACAATGCTTGAGGGTTGCCACTAAAGGGAAAATGAGAGATTCAATCCGGCATCGGAACTGGGATTCGGTGTGGCTTAGTGGATAAAGGGTCAGCATGTAGAGCTGAAAACCCGGGTTGCAGGCCCGGTGCCGGAGGGAATTTTTCTCCGCTCCACTCATCCTTCATCATTGTTGTAATATTCTATAGGCCTACACAATCCTCAAACAATTATAATTGTAATTATTGAACAACTTGCACTGCACTATGCACGAATATGTAGGCGTAATCCCTTTGGTGTTGTCAAACTTCGATGGGTACGATAAGCATATTGAGGAAGGCAACGTTTCTGTACGTCCCGTGGCGTCATATACGGAGGACACTGTATTTTCTTGTGTGAGTTTTCAGTGTTTGTGCCAATTTTTTCGGTTTTCAGATTTAATTTCTTGAAATAAATGGCTTATGTCAGCAGACGCGAATTATTCTGTTAAATGTGATTATGGAAGTAGTAAATAACTTTACAACGTATCACATTTGATCACAGGACCGTTTATGATGTGGTATAATATGATTAGGGTGTGATTTTAATAATTATAGCTGTAATTATTACCCTGATTTCGGTCAATAAAATTGTTTAATTTCGGTGAATATTTCGTGATAAAAATACAAGCAATTTAACTCTAAAGAAATTTAAAATAATAAAATACCATTTTTAAAATTATTATTGAAGCAATCCCTTTGAAACTAACAAAAAATTGTTTGTATCATTAATTAAATTCATAATTAAATTTCATTCGATTCTGAGGGGGTGACGGCACTGCCTTCTTGATCTGACGAAGGCATTTGTTGCGCGAAAGAGAAATAACCGTTGTCTGCTTGCGCTGCTCCCTGGAAGTAGTCCCTGAAACGTTGCCAGATGTCACACTATGTAATGCTGAATGATAAAATATATAGAAATGTTCATGTATACTTTATAACGAAGAAAATTTTCACGTTTTATTTGGAAGAAAGGGTCATTTTTTGTGCGAATTCTCCATAAAATCTGATTTTATTGAATATTTCGTAATTATGAAGTAATTTAGTTGATTTTTATCAATTTCGCGAAAATTCGCGGATATGTTTCACTTAATTTTGGACTTCCGTTAAGGTATTTGGATTTTCCTTGCACAAAATTAACTTTTTAACACATTTCGTGTAGGATAGCGTTAATATAAAAATACTATACTTCTAAATTAATATATTATTTGGAAACAGCATCTATAGGCCTATTTGTTATGATGTACCTTCACAGAACCGTCCTATTATCTTAAAAAAACTGGTGCGGGAAAAATAAGTAGACCTGCAGTGACGTTTAATGAATGGCGATATTTTAAGAATTTGTGGCACCTAAATTACAGAATTATGACACTGAAAAATTACCTTCATGTAAGGTGGATACCGCAAGAGAACCCAGTGAGCCACTTTACATTTCGAAAGCTAGATTTCCTTCTTCGTAAGCTAAAACATCGTGGACAGAGGTAAAAAAAATAGTCCTTTACTTTTTGTAATTACAAGTGAATAAATTCACGTGACTGATCAACATCTACCGGCTTTGAATCCAAAAACGAAGAATCTGACCTAATATAGAGAATGTTAACAAGTAGGCAATCAAAATGATAAATTACTGTCGTTTTGTTATAGGGATCTACTGTATTTCTTTTGGTATAGTATGATATTACTTTAGACAAAGTAAATGAACCATGTAAGATATAGTGGATGACAAAATCTTATCTCTAGCATAGTGAAATGACACGTGTTCTTTCAGTATATAATGTTAATAGCTGGAAAGAACAAACGATAACGTTACATTTAAATCACAAACAAGTTTTAAATTATTTCATTTCTCAAGTACTTGCTTACTTATTTACAAATGACTTTTAAGGAACCCGGAGGTTCATTGTCGCCCTCACATAAGCCCGCCATTGGTCCCTATCCTGTGCAAAATTAATCCAGCCTCTATCATCATATCCTACCTCCCTCAAATCCATTTTTACACTATCTTCCAAAGGTCGCTTTCCCTCCGGCCTTCCAACTAACACTCTTTATTCATTTCTGGATTTGCCCATGCGTGCTACATGCTCTGCACATCTCAAACGTCTGGGATTAATAATCATAATTATATCAGATGAAGAATACAATGCGTGCAGTTCTACGTTGTGCAACTTTCCCCGTTCTCCTGTAACTTCATTCCTCTTAGTCCCAAATATTTTTCTAAGCACCTTATTCTCAAATACCCTTAACCTCTGTTCTCTCAAAGTGAGAGTTCAAGTTTCACAACCATACAGAACAACCGGTAATATAATTGTTTTATAAATTCTAACTTTCAGGTTTTTTGAGAGTAGACTGGATGACAAAATCTTCTCAACCGAATAATAAATAACAGGGATTTCTTTTCTCATAACTAGACGGCGAGCTTGGGATACCTTTACAGTGGAAATAGGTTGATGCACAACGGAGCTTAGACATGTGACGTTACTCTAGTAGGTACATTTTGTTAAGAACGCAAAATGACCTGCCAGCAGTCCCGTTGCGCGCTGTAGGAACCGAACCTAAGCCAGGAGAGTACTGTGCGCAGTCATAGTGAACAGTTGTCGGACGTTAGTGTCGAGGTTGTTTGTCACAGTGTTTACGTGTGCAGTAGAGAGTCTCGTTTAGGCACAGTGAAAACGTAAACAAAGTGCAGGTAACGTGTGGGGGAGGTCGAGCCGTACGATAAACACGAGGGATGCACAAGGTTTCAGTTACAATTAATTATATTAATTAACATTGACACATCTTCGAAAAATACAAAATAAAAGAACACAAATTGCATAACATTATCATATACACATTTTAACAAACAAGGAATTGTAATGTTGAAATAATTCAATATAACAAATCAAATTTTGCTACTTAGTCTATATGATGTTGTTTTCAAGCAGCATTTTTACAATCATGAATTTCATTCTCTGTATGACTAACTTAATATCACAGTCTTCTGTACTGTACCTCAATAAATTCAACTTTGAGAAGGGATAATTATTATGTTTAGGAAATACTGTTGTCATTTCAGACCAAATATACTGTAGTTTTGTTAATTCGGCCACGGAAGACGGTAGTATTATGTTAGTCATAGAGAGAATGAAATTTACGATCGTAAAAAATGCTGCTTGAAAGCAACATCATATAAGTAGCAAAATTTCATTTGTTATATTGAAATATTTCAACATTACAATTGCTTGTTTGTTAAAATGTGTGTATGATAAAGTTATGCAATTTGTGTTCTTTTGTTTTGTGTGTTTTTGAAAAATTTAATTTCAATTAATGCTTCGCCATAAATGTTGTAACTAAAACCTTGTGCATCCCTCGTGTTTATCGTACGGCTCGTCCTCTCCCACACGTTAGGGCTGCACTTTCTTTACGTTTTCACTGTGCCTAAACGAGACGCTCTACTGTATTTGGCAACGTGTACAAGTGCCATGTCGAAACACCAGTCGTATTATTTGCATTCACCATTGACACCTGTGATGCTGAACGGTCGTTCTCAAAATATAAAAACTGTTTGAGTGATCGCCGCAGGACGTTTCCGTTCGCAAATCTTCGGATGTATTTTGTTGTTCATTGTAATGCCGGCAACGACACCGAAGAAGACGGAACCTTGCAGGTATAAGGTGTGTATTCATGTACTATACTTTCAATCATAACCAGACTGTACTACCTTTGTTTATGTCCGCAGTGTGTGCCCAGTACCTAGTGTGTAAAAGCTATAGTCAATGCTTGTGTACATTGATTGCTAAAGCATCCCGGTTCCACCCTGTACTCATAACTTTAGTCCTTTGCTGTGATCGTGCCAGAGAATCAGCCCCATTCCGAGGCTTAAGTTGTGGTTTCGTAACAAGCTATTTTTTACGGTGATGGGTTGTTAGCCCTTCACTCAACCCCCAAGCTGGAAGACCACCCCTTATCTGCTATCCACGACTGCTTATTCAATATATTCGCAGCTACCCTCTATATCTGCAGGCCGTCTTCTCTATCCGCAACCTGAGGACGCGCCATGCAGTGGTGATAAGGACCCACCATACATGGTTTCATTTCTCAAGTAATCTACAAAATTATTCGCTTTTAAGTGAACGATAAATTTATAAGAAATGGACTACATAGTACTAGGCAATATAAATTGTTTATATTACTTTCCTAATGTCTATTGAATAAAACGTGTCTAACACGAATATATTAGTTTTTTTTTTCAAATGTCAACACTTTTCTATATTTTATGAAGTATTAATTTACTTGAAATTAGTTTTTTTTCTGGCAGTCTTAGTAGTTCAAAATAATTATCGGTGATGGTATAATTTTTTAGAATATAGGTTTCAATATATTCACGAACCATCGATAGGCTATATATCGATATTTTTTACAAAAGGTCTTCCGACAGTCTAGATATCAAACATCTTCTCATTAAAACCTTATCAAATGTTTCGACAGCTCTACGTCTCATCAGACAAATGACCTCCAAGTTATCGGAATCGAAAGTAAATTATGGCAGTTTCGCTGGACCTCAGATTTGAGCGATGTTAAAATCTAAAGAACTTTATATGTATTAGTTCTTGATAAATGTAGTGCTTGGGAACAGCTTTTAGAATCCTAGTGCAATGTTTTGTTTGCAAACAGAAGTGAAAATGACATAGAAGTAATTGATTCTTTCATATATAGTGATTGTGTACTTGGATGTAGAATGCCAATTAAAATTCGCTATCTGTTTTCATATAATTACAACAGGATCTCTTTAGACAAAATTTAGCATGTGTAAGACAGGAGCACGGTGGACGCTTTCATCAGAATATTCGCGTCGTGGATGAAGAGATACAACGTTGGGATTGTGTTACGATGGGTGACTATGCAGGAGCATTTAGACCTAGAGGACTAATAATAAGGCCTCTTGATTTAGACCTAGGCAGACTAGGCTGCTGCCTCGGGTGGCAAATTTTGAGGGGGCGGTTTTTAAGTTACCGTATTACTGTTAATTTATTTATAATTTTTTAAAATTTTATTCATAACTCTTTAAAAGAGTACATGGACTTAAACGCACACTGAAAAGGATATGTATAACATTAGCAACAGTCAGTTCAAATTTAATCAACGATCTGCCAACAGTTTTTCAATAATAGTGTCACAATGCGATCATAGCACTTTTTCACAATGCGATCATAGCACTTTTTTTCCCTCACCGTGAGAGTCTCATGTGATAAATTTAAATAACTTACTGGTATTATATTACGATAGGTTAGGAAGGTGAATCTCGTTGTTCGCAATCATAAGCTTTGTGATGAGAGACGCCGCTAATGTCATAAGAGTAGCCAGCATCAACACTCAAAAATGCCCATTCAGACTTCAATTCAAAGAAACAACCACGGGCCATTGCAGCAGCTGGACGCCTGGCAGTTCAGTTTAATTTGAAACAGTAAAGAGTGCAGTTGTTTTGTTGTTGAGTCTGAGTAGTTCTCAGTACCGGAAAAATCTCTGATTGAGGTTCTGGCTGATTTGTAAATCTGTTATCAGGCAATACATCTCATTTGACGATATGCGTCAGAGAAAGAACTGCACCTAATATCTGATTAGTGTAATATGTCGCTAGTCAGCGATGTATGCAATGGAGGGGGAAAGGAACTGGTCATTCTATCCCATTATCTCCTGGCCTAATTGCCTTATGAGTGATGCCTTGATGGTGTCACTTGTGGGGTCCAGACTAAACAACAATATCGGAAATTCGCGAAAGACAAGCAATAAAAAAGGAGGAAATTGTGAGAAAAAGTGCAAAATAGATGAGTTATTTAAAAAAACAGACACAACCAGCTTGTTCCAATTCGAGTCCAGAAAGTAATAATGTGACGAAAATAGGAGAGTGTGTTGTTTATCTGAGTCGGGCGTTTCCGATATTAGAAACAGTAATAATGATGGGGAATCGATTATTTCAGTTGATCCAAATGTCGCATATAGGGCAAAATAAGGGGCGGAAATATTTTTCTCTCCTAGAGGCACCAAGTAGCTAGATTCGTCCCTGTGACTATGTATGGGGTATATTGCGTGAAGAGAGGTAAACTTCACATAAACGGAAAAATCGTTCTTATGAACAGCAGTGGCAAAAAAAAAAAAAAAAAAAAAAAAAAAAAAAAAAAAAAAAAAAAAAAAAAAAAAAACAGACCGACCCTTGTAGCTGATTTCAGAGCCTTGTTCACAGTGACAGCACGATAGACTGGTAACTAAGACTTTCGTGGTTCGAATCCTGCCTGGGAAGGAAACTTTTATTTATTCCTTATTCATATTTATCCCCAATACTTTTTTATTGTAGCGATATTTTACTACTTGATTAACTTATTATTCCCAGAACATGAATTTTACTAGCTTATTTTCTAATGACTTTTCGAAATGGGCTACGTCAGCAGTCGAAAGTACAACAATTTCAATAGATTACTCGGTATCTTGTGAATGCGGGCGTGGCATGCTCAGTGGCTTATTTCGGGGACTTTGATTATTCCGTCGGTCCGGTTTTTTGCCACTGCTGTACATTTTTAATGAAGGATTTGTTAGATAATATTGAAGGTTATATTTATTTACTGTCGGAGATTAAGTCCATGTCGTCAATCAACATAACAGGCAGTTGTTAGTTGATTTGAAATATTCCCTTAGAAGTTGTAAACAATTTATAAGTGCGGAACAAACGCAGTATTTAATTTTAACTATACATAGAGGAGGGAATCAATTGTCTCTGAGAAGGGGAATTCCGCTATGTGACATCTTTATTTGCCACTAATCTCATGTTAGGAAAGAATTCTCATAAACTAATAATGCTAACTAAAAATCGAGTCACCCTGTGCATTACATTGCTGAACTAGAATCCCCACTGCGTGGATGCTCTGCCTTCTTATTTAACCACTTTATGATAACAATGGGAGACTTATCAAATCACAATTTCCTGGTAGAGTGTTAATTTCTTATCAGACTGTACGTTTTATCCTAGCCAGAATAGCATCAGTATCATGCAATAACGACAAAAACAACAGCAACAGCAACGACATGGAATTGAAACCAAACAAAAACAAAATCCGTCCGATACTATCACGTAAGCATGTTGTTGCGTTGCTTTTTGTTCTCTGGGCGGCCCATGCCGCTGCCTGCGTTATTGTTGGCTGCCGCTAAATCCTCGACAATCTGTAACCAAGCACACGAACGGGTAAATCACAACCTCCCCCACCCCCGCAATAAAATGAGAGGTTGTACAGTAGGCGGGTGTCGGGGACCGAGGGGCAAAGAGAGATGTTATATAGCCATCCGAATATCAACATTTATACGTCACTCATTGTTCACATGACTCGATTAGTTAATCTCAGCTCTAATTTCTGTTTTATACTATGTAGCAAATCGCATTATGAATTATGAATTATTTTCATGGCAGTGTGTTGCAATCCAATTTAAGTGATGGAAAGTGCATTTTGTGCTTATAGATCAAAATTGATAGGCGGCAGAGAGGCGTTGGAACGCTGTGGAGGTCGGGGGTTGAGGAGGAAGAGCCGAAATGCGAACATCAGATCAGACGCCTGAAGGACGTTATGTCACCACGAGGACAAGTCGGACTTTTCAACATGCCTTCCAACAGCGAGCTAGTGCATGTGAATATATGCAATTTACCTTTCTGAAGTAGGAATTTCTTCATTCATTACCGTACATTACCAAATGACCAACTTTGAAAAGAACATGTTTTCATCTCTGCATGATAATATATGCCTATGTATAACAGAATGTCCCGTTATTGTGTACCTTAAGCATGCGTATCGTGTTATATATTTGAAAACGAACAGAAAATGTCATATGAACTAATTGTCTATACGGGTTAGTTACAGAGATATGACAGCGATAAAGTATCAATGAAAGACGTTCTTAATAACGTAAATGTTTACTGCCGCAGTTTGTTTTATCATAGCAGATGTTTGAAATATCCAGCATTACAATCGCAGCATGTGCATACCGGTTTCTGCAATGAACTATTTGATTTGGAAGAAAGGATAGTTCCAGATTCCAGCACATACTTCCACAAATCATAGCCACAAGTGGTCTCGGATGGGATGTCTTCCAGCACACACCAGATCCTTTAGATCAAAAAATAAAAAATTCACAAGTTGTGAGATCAGGACATCTTGCTGGCCACGGAACAAGTCCATTCTTCTCAATCCATCGTCCTGGAAATTTGATGTCCAAATATTTCGATAAAGTGCAGCATACATTATGGGCTGCAGCACACGAATTCAATCGTGCCTTCCCAGAATAAGGTTCATTTCAGTACGTTCCTCATTAGAATCCCCCTCGTCTCCCATTGTGAGGAACTCTGTAGCTAAGGCGTTTAGACAATTAATTCATACGAAATTTTTGTTTGTTTATAGATGTATAACACAATGCACATGTTTAGGTACATAAGGATGGAACATTCTGTATACATTCAGTCGCGGTTTTATTTCCTTACCATTAAGTGCAACTTACTCCAGTTGCTGTATTGCCTTATTAGTCTGCCGCTACTTAACCTGGCTAAGATGAAGGCTTGAGATAACAATAAGATGCAAACGGATAAACACTAGACAATAAGACTCACTCTACTTCTATGGTTGGAAATTATGTTTACTGCTGGATCCAGAAATCAGTACGAGTGGTAATTTCTTTTTGATGGTCGTGTGATTGAAATGGATGTGTCTAGGTTTATTTTGCAATCGAGTGAGGTTTTGGTACTCATGTATTCTCTAATTCTGCCCAACAAGTGTGAATAATGTTTGCAGATAATTTTCCAGATATCAACGATCCTAGTCGTCTTGCAATGCAGAATGCAGTAAGATAATAACAATTGAAATTGTATAAGATAGAAAGTGAAGGAGAAGGTGACATGTTATGATCCAGGATATCGTAATTGATGTAATACTTAGTGTAGAAAGTTTCAAAATAAAGCTATACATTAAATTAATGTTTGCTATAATTTAGTTACAAATGCCTTTTAGAGAATCCGGAGGTTCATTGCTACCCTCACATAAGCCTGCCGTCCGTCCCTATCTTGAGCAAAGTTAATCCAGTCCCTACCACCATTTTATCCTCTTATCTACGTCTCGACCTTCCAAAAGGTGTAACACTGCTAAAATCATATTAAAGATCCCCTACAATTTCATCTACATATGGAGTTAATCTTCTCAATAGAATATTGGACAAAATGTTGTGCGATGCCAATAAAAGTGATATTCCACGAAAGTTACTGCAGTTAGTCTTTCCCCTTCTCAAAGATAGGTGTATGGAATCTCGTCATTGTTCTCATACAATTTCTTTTTCCAAAATAGCAAATACAAGCTTATAAATTTCATTAGAAAATACGTTTCTACCCTCTTGTATTAATTCTTCTGGAACCTGATAGATATCTGGAGACGTACTTTTTCAGCTTTTCAATCACAATTTCGACTTCAGAAAGTGTGGGTTCGAGTATAAATGGCTCAGCAATTTGTATCTGAATATCGCCCCGATCATTTCTATTTGGCCTATGTACATTTAGTAGTTACCCAAAATAGTTTTTTCCATCTGTTTAGAATAGAATGAGTGTCTGAAAGCAAGTCACCATTCTTATTCTTGATTGCGTTTACCCTTGAATGATATAATTTCTTAAATTTCTTTGTGCTCTTATATAAATCTCTACCGTTTTTATTCTTACTATTTGTTTCTATCTCATTGAGTTTTTTCTCCAAATAATCTCTCTGTTTGTTCCTGAGTGTACGACTTGCTTCTCGTCTTTTAGTGAAATAATTAGCTATAAGTTATCCATTCGCCTGGACTGAATCCTTTACCTAACCACGGCTTCTTTTTTCTTTTTTCGTTTCACAATATCCTATGCTTTGTTCAGCTGCAATTTTGATATTATCGCTGATATTTTCCCACACGAACTTCATAAAATGGCAAACCTATTTGAAATTTCGACCTTTTAATGTTGCATATACCTCTGATTGAGGTTCTGGCTGATATGTACATCTATTATCAGGCAGTACATCTCACTTGACGATATGTGTCAGAGGAAGAACAATATTGTTTATACATCTGAAGTCTGATTAGTATAATATGTAGCTAATCAGGGATGTATGCAATGGAGGGGAAAAGAAACTGGCCACTCTACCCCATTATCTCCTGGCCTATTTGTCTTATGAGTGATTCCTTATTGGTATTACTTATGAGGCTCAGACTTGTCTGCGGAGAGTTGACTAAACAATAACAACAACAAATGTTGCTTAGTTTCCTCGTTTTTTAATTTTGGAATATTGAATTTCTTAATATTAACTTTTTGCTCTACTCGCCTGGTTGCTGACAGTCTTCCTCTTAATTCTCCAATTATCAAATAATGGTCAGAATCATAGTCTGCCCCTCTGAAGAATCGAATGTCTACTGTAATAGTATGCCTTTCTTTAGTCTATCTATCAAGATGTGATCTATTTGGTTGTATATCAATCCTGGGGAAGTCCAAGCATATATTGTATGTTTACTGTAATAGTGGTAATAATGGGTGACTGTACAAGAGATTATCACATTTTGCGATTATCATGTTGGCCGCATGACGTAAATCGGTAGCGAAGCTCCGAGCAGTTGAAGTGCAGCACAGTGGGACTAAAATAAAACGTGCGAAGTGTTTCCAATCGAGGAAATTGTTACCCTTTTCACATTTTGACATTAAAAAGATACTAGCAGTTTTAGGTTTTACTCGTAGTATGAGACGTCTAAGAAATAGTAAAAAAGAAACTACAATATTTTGTCAAACCGGGTAACTTTTAAAGCCAAAATACAATAATTATTGCCTATATCCTGGAGAGAGAGAACTTCTGGTAACCGCACATAATATGAACCATTCTTCGCCCTGTGGAACATTTCAAATTTATTGCGTTGTTAAACCATAAATTTTTCATTAAATACATTTTAAATTCGTGTCAAGTAACGGAAAAGCCTTAAAAGCTCTAATAAATCATAATCATAAATAAGTTTAATATAAAAAGTAATAGTATTATTTTCTGTAATGTCTCTCATATATAAATTTATGCTTACATGAAAGCTCACAATCTGACTTTCCCTCGGAATTAAATTATGCGTGTCCAATGCCTACCCACTTCACTTCCATGATTCGGGTTCCGCATATTGCGGATAGATGGCAGAACTGTGACCCTTTTCTAGTTGTACACCACTACGGCGGGTCACACTGTACATGATGTGTACTAGTTATGTCGTGTACTAGTAAGAGTGTATGTGTAAGTGTAGTGACGAAGACGAGGAAGGGAGACGGGGAAACTCGGTGCCGGCACGTAGCCTACTACTGTCGAATAGCACCAAGGGGGCCGCCAGGCTTAACGTCCCCATCCGATGGACGAATCACTATCAACAGTGACATATTATGCCTTCTCTTCATATACACCGGAGAGATTTGGGATTTAACCCAGGCATATTGGTGCACAATGTAGTGATTAGAAGTTGTGCACCGCCATCTCTCCTAGTCACGAGGTAAAAATTTTACATGAAAATGTTTTACTCCGCTGGGAATCGAACCCAAGCCGGTTAGTCTAGAGGCAGACATGCTACCACAGAGCTAACTCGGCGGACCGGAATTAAATTGTAATCACTGGTAATCTGCAGCTCTGTTTTGTCCGTGCTATGAAAATATAATTTCCAGTTACAGTATGCTGACTGACATAAGTTAAAATTAATATTACAAGTTTTTCTGTTACATGTCCATCTTTACACCATCCAAATGTCACTTGAAAATTGTATTTAAAACCGTTATGTAAAATTAAATCATTGCCCTTCTCACATAAAACGTTTAGTCATTGTCGGAACCGCTCCAGTGCCATGAATTATATATTGCCAAATGTCGAATTAAAACTATAAGGTTCCACAAGATGGATGAGACAGCACTATTATGCAACATTATTAGTATTGAGACAGTATAACTTGCATGTACAGATCTCGGAGAACAAGAACAAAGCATATGCAACACATGAAACAGCTTTCTTACTTTTAATGGATGAGTTTTCCAAATTAAATTTTAATTTTAATCCATCTGAAATTTTTGCGGACTTTTAAATTGCTACACACAGTGCAACAGATCAATATTTAAAAATGCTAATGCTTACATGTCTATTGGAATTGACCGGAAGGCAACTGGACTTCAAAATGGGAGGGGAGAGACCTGTTTATACTTCTAAACAAAACGTGGCCAGGAGGGAATTGGGTTGTTACTACCTTAGATCATATTCGACAAGGAGGGAATATGCCTGAAACTGACCTCGATAGACAACTGGCCCGCAACTTAGTCCAAAAATTTCTGTATACAGGATGAACCGTAAGTATAGTCTGGATCAGCTTATTTAATACCTTAAGGGTGAAACCTAACCATTTTTCCACTATTTCTAAATATGCTAATGGATTATAGTGATTTTCTAGCTCTCAGGTTGAATTTTCTTTTACCAACTTCGTTTCGAATTTCGGGTACTGACAAATATTACAACTGGCAGTTATTTTCTAACTGTTATGTTGGCAGCAATGATTTCGTTTTACAGTAAAGCAAAGTGATGAAAATGCAAATAAGTAAATACATTTTTAGGTTAGGTCTCATGAATCGTAAACTCTTTACTCAAAGCAATAAATTTCATGTTGCCTGACAAAATAAATTATAATATTAGATCATGCTAATCTTAATTACCAACATAATATGCGAGAAGTTCAGGAGCAAAATATACTATTTCATAAATAAATTATTGAACCATTTAGGAAACACATAAAGATGAGATGTAGTAAATAAGCAAGACGTTATTGTTAACAAATTATTATTATTATTATTATTATTATTATTATTATTATTATTTCAGTACGTACCATTGTGATTTTACCCTTTTTGGTGATATGTTGTTAATCGGCAATACTGAAGAGATGGCCAAATTACACTTTTAGGAATTACTGTTACGTGATCCTCAATATAATGTCATTAAATTCAGGGGGCTATTCTTTGATATATTTTAAACAAAAAAGTTTAGTAGAATATTTTGGTTCCTTTTCGAGATAATAATTGTCTTAGCTATATAAAGTATTTCATAGCCTAGCATGTTCTGGGAAAGCCATTGATTTAATCCCCAATATAGTCTGTCATTTTAAGAGAGCAGTGTTATAATAATCAATTATTGGAATAACATTAGTATTGTCCTTTATATGTGCAGAAATCTGATTCGAACAAATATAACATTGTAAAATTCCCTAGAAGAACGAAAAGTCATTCATTCATTTATTTTATTCCATAGATCTTACATGAGCAATGAAGCTTTAAGATGTGGAACAAGTCAAAATTTTACAATATTACAATTACAATTTTTTACAATATTTTACAATTTTTACAGTTTTAGAATTTAGTAATTTTCTACAATTTTTATAATTTTGTGCAATTTTTTACAATATTTTGGCGAGATGTGGTGAGATAAGGTAAGGTCCGAGGATTCGCCAAAAGATTACCAGGCATTTGCCTTTTGGCTGGGGAAAACCTCGGAAAAACCCAACCAGGTAATCAAATCATTACTTCGGATCAAATTTCTGCACATTTAAAGGACAAAACTAAAATTCTTCCATTAATTTATTATCATAATAATATACTGTTCTTTTAAATTGACTGAATATATTGGAAATTAAATTAATGACTTTCCCAAAACACGCTATTAAATGTTTCATATAGAACAATTTTTATTTGGAAAACGAAGCAAAAATGAGCAAAATTGTATTAAACTTTTTGGAATTTCTCGAAGAAAAATTTACATTACTTACGGTTCACTCTGTATATTTCGGAATTTTTTTACGTTTCTTCTAATATAATATAAACATATTTGTATTTATTACATTGCAATTAGTTTAACATATTAATTTGTTCAGTTACAAATTCCAAGGAATTCATTAAAAATATAGAGCGTAGCTTAAAAGTGATGACATCAAGAATCAAGAAGTTTTGAATGCACTTTGTAAGTCTGAACTGATACAGTCCCCTGGCATGACTGTGAAAATAACTGGGTCAAACACGTAACTTTAAAATGGAAACGATTTCAATTTTATAGCCCTTCATAATAGGAAATTGATAATAGCGCAGGGCTTTGCTATCACGGCTGACCCCTCCCTTCAGTGGGGAGGACTTAACAATAGTAACCTGTGAAAATGTAATCGGCAATATCGAGGGGGAACGGTAATAGCTCTGTTATGTCGACACTGACCCCTCCTCCGCCTGCTAGTTTATGGTGGCAGCAACAGCTGTCGCGATTGTGAGTGGATTTATTTTTACTTAGCACAGGAAATTGCCGAATACTGCTGTGTCATAAAATAGCTACAAGAATTAGACATAAAACTGACGTTTGGTTCGCACCTACACACAAATGCTTTCTGTATTTTTAAACTATTCTCTCTACGAAGGTGAAAATTCAATTTACACACTGGCTACATTTTAATGTAAAACTGCAAAGAACTCCAGCCCGGAATGAAATATTTCATATTCTATAAAATTGTTCTTAAGAAGGACGAGGTAATTATATTAACATGTAGGGACTTTACATTCACTTCTCCTTCTCTTCGAAATCTTGAACTCTTCTATTCCTTCGTACCTGTCGTCTCGCTTCACTTACCTTTCTTCCCACCACAATCTGAACATGAAACAAACAATACCATCCCATCGCACCTCCTCATACTCATCCTCTTTCACAATAGCCCTGCCAAGACTCTGGAATTCGCTACCTGCTAGCATCAGGGACTGTCGAAATAAAATTGAATTCAAACGCAAACTTACTAGGCACTTGGTCAGTAATTGAGACTCGTTCAGACATGGTCTCTTGTAAATAGTTCTCTTAATCCATCACAAAACATCTCAATATATGGTAATTTCATCACTATAGAATTTTGTTATTCTAGGTTTAATTTGTAATTCAGTAAATACAAATATATTCTTTGTTCTTAACTTCTATGATAAATTGTCTAGCTTTCATTAATCTTGTCGTACTTTAATTTTATTGTAATTGTAAAATTAATATTAATTATAATTTTATTCTTCATATTATAGTTGTAATCCCCTGGTAGAGGGGCAGAGAAGGCCTGATGGCCTTATCTCTACCAGTTTAAATAAATAAATACTAATACTTTTATGCAGTCGGAGCAATCAGACAGACTGAATAACGGAGCACGGAGGAAGAGAGTAGAAGCTGAAGAAACGGAAGACTTTACTGACAATTTATAATCTTTTATTATAATTTGCGTTATTCTCACCATCGTCACCATCATCATCGTCATCATCATTATCATCATCATCATCATCATAATCACCATACTAGCCTATCACGGAACTGGCCCGCATGACACGTTCCGGTCTGTCATCTAAAATTCTCTTCAGAGGACGCCTTGATTTCTTCTGCCCTGTGATATGTACAGTGAAACCTCTCATTTACGGACATCAAAGGGACGTAACAATCTGTCCGCATCTGGGAGGTGTCCTTAATTGGGAGGGAGACTCCCCAATGTAACAGTAAATTTATAATATGCATTATGTATCCCTTCATGCTTTAAATGAAAGGTATTACTGTAGTTTAATTCTAAATACAGTATACTACAGTAAATTCTTTGCAACTTTGAACTACAGTAGATAAGACCGGAAAAGGGAAATACAGTTCTGTGCCATGCAATTTTATTCTAGGTCTATAGTTATGCAGTAATGTAATTTACAGTTTTCAAATTAACCTTTTCGTTCAGGTGCCATGTCTCTCGAAACAGAACAACTGATTGAAGTGAAGAGAATAATCCTACTAATCCTATCATGTGTCGAATACAATTTCACGATCGCGGGAACTTTGGATCCATCAGATAGGTTAAATTTTATGACTTTGTTTATCCACCCGCTTCCAGCTAACAAGGGGTAGCCAGCTGAGCTAGTTTAGCCTACGAGATACTTATAGTCTTCTTTCATTTTAAGGAATTCACGTACAGTTCTCAAAGTTAAATTTTCCATTTTTGTAACACATTATGTCTTGAAATCCAAGTTCTGTCCGCAGTCAGGAGGTAAAGCAAGCTTTAGGACTGTGAAACAGCTGTCCGTGTCCGTGTCTGAGAGTGTTAGTAAACGAGAGTTAAATTTATCATTACTTCTATATTATTTCAGTTGGGACATAAAAATCTGTCCGTATATGAGGAGTGTCCGTATCTTGGGGGTGTCCGTAAGGAGAGGTTTTACTGAACTTGAGAAGTAATTGTGGAATTCTGTCCCTCTTCATTCTCAGAACATTTGGATTTCGTTTGTTTTGTATTAATTCATTTTTGGCCAAAATGGGTTCACTTTTTTATTTCATTTGAACGTCTTCTTTACCTCTGTGATCCCACAATGTGTAAAGTAAATGAGTGAGCAGTAAATAAAAAAAAATCTATCGGTACGACAGAAACAAGAAATGAATCAAGACTGAAAAGCAACAGCAAGGAAAGAATTGAAATAACAGGCGAAAACATAGAGAGAAGCGAAATGGACGGAGGGGCCTCTGTGTGACGGGCTTGCATCCAACACATCAATCTCCCTGTTGCCCGTCTCCGGTAACTTGAAATTCTGAATTTTCCGAGTTCCTACACGCTTCCTGTCCCTCCTTGACCTAGGCCTCGGCGCTAATGGTTTCTCCGTCCACATCCTCTATCCGAGCTGTCAGCCACAAAATAAGATAAAACGATAAGAACATGAATGCGTTTCGTGCTGTTTCAGTCTCACAACAGGGACTCGGACCCGTGCCTATCAGCTGTGCCAGGCTCCGAACTGCCAAGTTTCAACTCGGATCAAGTCTCTTCTGAGGACCGATCCCGATGCTCCAAGATTCAGTGTTGACTTGGGGACGCCGACAATCGATGGTGTTTGCGGTATTCAGAATGATGCTGTGATGGTGATTATGACGGGTTTAATGTAGTAATTATTTAACGATATGTATCCTTATTGCGGTTACTTATCGCCGGCAGATATGGTGATAGTGATATGGACTTTGATGAGATGATTAACCGACATCCGATTTACGTTTGGGGAAAATCTCGGAAAAGGATACCTTTTAAGCAACCCCAGAAGGAATTCAAACCCACATCTGGTCGCAGGCTCAGAAGTAATGGTGGTAATGGTAACAGTGATTTTGATTAAGGTTATGGTTATGATAATTGCTTAATGTAATGGTAATGAATGCGTTTATGACGATAGTGATATAGTCCGAGCGCCCAATAAATTTAATGCCCAGGCGTAAGGATTTGTGTTGGATATATCGTTTAATACTTGTGATGTCAAGCGATGTTATAACATTTTCGTTTCAAATATTATGTACGTATCTAATATCTACCCACTTCACTTGCGTGCCTTCTCTTCATATGCACTGCGGAGAGATTTGGGATTTAACCCAGGCATATTGGTGCACAATTTAGTGATTAAAAGTTGTTCACTGCCATCTCTCTTAGTCCCGAGGTAGAAATTTTACATTAAAATCTCTGACCCCGCCGGGAATCGAAGTAGGGTCGGCTAGTATGGAGGCAGAGCACTACCACAGAGATAACTCGGCGAACTGTTGCAAAAAATTAATCTTTGTTACGATAATTATTTTTACACCGATATCAATACATTGATTTCTACTACCTTCATTCACAGTGCATAAATTTTAAGCTATAAGGTTACTTCTAATTAAAATAATTGAAATTAAAATTACTAGCCTTATTTTTCCTTATCAATCCATTCCAGATACGACAACACTAGTTGTTACTCCACGTGGAGCAGATATGAGAACGTAAATTACTATTGCTAACGCAGCATTTGAGAAGGTCTAATCAATAATTTTTATCTTTTCTCTTCAAAAGAAATCGTAGCGATGGTGACAGTTGTGAAGATCGTAGTGATGTTGATAGTTGACAAGATCGTTGTGATGGTGGTAGTTGACAAGATCGTAGTAATGACGACAGTTATCAAGATCGGAGATGGTGATAGTTTTCAAGATCCTGTGATGGTGATAGTTGACACGATTGTGGTTATGTTAGTTGTCAAGATCGTAGTATTGGTGATAATTATCAAGATCGTGAAGATGATTGTGATGGTGATAGTTTTAAAGATGGTTGCGATAGTGATAGTTAACAAGATCGTGGTTGTTAGATTACAAGATTGTAGTGATGGTGATAGTTTTCAAGATTGTTGTAATGGTTATAGTTGACAAGATTGTGGTTATTGTGTTAGCTGACAAGATAGTAGTGCTTGTGATAGTTAACAGTATCGTTGTGATGGTGATATTTGACAAGATTATAGTTATTGGTTTAGTTGACAAGCTTGTAGTGATAGTGATAGGTATCAAGATTGTGGTTATTATGTTAGTTGACAAGATCGTTGTGATGGTGATAGTTAACAGTATCGTTGTGATGGTGATATTTGACAAGATTATGGTTATTGTTTTAGATGACGAATTTGTAGCGATAGTGATAGTTATCAAGATTGTGGTTATTATGTTAGTTGACAAGATCGTTGTGATGGTAATAGGTGACAAAATTGTAGTTATTGTGTTAGATAACAAGTCTGTAGTGATGGTGATAGTTATAAAGATCGTTGTGATAGTGCAAGTTGTCAAGATTATGTTTGTGTTAGTTGACAAGATCATAGCGATGGTGATAGTTATCAAGATCCTGGTGACGGAGCTAGTTGTGAAGGTCGTTGTGACTATTGTCAATATCATGATAGTGGTGATGGCTGCAGAGATCACGGTGATGGTAAAAATATAAAAAAATTATTGCGATCTATGTAACGGCCGTGGTGATGATGGTAGTTGTCATGGTGATATATTTTACAAGATAGTGATAATGATGATAGTTGACAAAATTTTGTTCATGGTGATTGTTATAAAGATGTTGATGATTGTTGTTACGGCAGTGGTGATGATTAGAAAATGATAGTGTTGGTGATTATTTTAATGGTCGCTGTAATGATGATTGTTAAAATCGTGATAAGGATTGTATACAGCATTGTGATAATTGTGATGCGGTTTTTAAGGCAATAGTTTGAAGAAACCTAATACTGTTGCTGATGGTTGTAGTAGTGGTGATAATAGCAATTCTTGCAAAGATTGCAATGATGATGATGATGATGAGAGTAATTTAACGTTGTGATGTTGATAACGATTCTTGTATTGGTAATGGATGTAGTGGTTATTATTATTATTATTATTAATATTATTATTAATATTATTATTAATATTATTATTATTATTATTATTATTATTATTACACTGGTCAACAATAATTTTGTTAAATGTACAATTTCTGCTTTTTCTTATGTAATTTCATCTGCTGATTCCAAAAATGAAGTTAGAAAAATTTCTGCCACCCACCACTTTTTTGTAATTTTAGAAAAGTTTATTTATTTTCATTGCTATATACAATCCTTAATATGCTAATGGAAAGAAAATATTTCAAATAGGCTATTTCATTTTATTGCTTTATCAATTGGCCTATAACTTTAGATCATTATTGCCCGTGAAGTCAGAATTCATAAAAATAAATTTTATTCCTCGTAAGACTGAGAGAGTTAATATTAATTCTCAGTTGAGTTGGAACTTACATTCATGAAACAAGTTGCATAACCTGTGTTTCTTTGTCTTTATTTCAAGTGTGGTAAACGTATATTACTAAAGTGAAACATACCTCGAAACACTGTTTAAATCGCATAAACAATTTTTGTCGCGTTTGTGATTAGAGCTTACGAGTGTTCTTTTGATTAAAAAATAGATGAGGACATGAACTGAGCCCCTGAAATCTGTTGTGCTCCATGTGATTCTATTATACTACAGTATTTGACTAAAGGGATTCCGTCATATGGCTTTTCCAGTTGCAATGATATGCCGGGAAGCTAAGGATCATTCAACACTGTTACTTTCTAGGAACCACAAATCAAAAGATTACAGAAAACTTGTCAGTGATCTGATTCAGAACTATAATGTAATAGTATGTCATATCTCTCAAAATAACTTCTTCGATTCTCATCTATTTTTTTCTCTCCTCAACACCTTCGGGTAGTAAGTGACGAATTGGGGGTCGTTTTCACCAGGACTTTTCTGAAATGTGGAGCCGCTACCAGGAAAAATGAAGCTCAAATATTCTGTCAGACTACTGCTGCACACTAAAAAGATATGTTTCTCAAGCGAAGTATAGCCTCAAATATATTTCACACACATTTTAGCTAAGTAAATATAATTTTAGGTAAAATGTTACACGGTATCAATACTAGAAAAGTCTGAAGTACATTTCCTATAATTACTCACAAACCTTGAGGGATACAAAATTTTTGAAAACAGATCTGAAATCAGCACGAAAAATCTATTAGAATCACCTATTATTTATCTTTTAACAAAAAATATGTTTAATTTTGTTGACCAGTGTTATTATTATTATACATTATAAGTATGATTAGAGTGATGACCATAATAATATTGACAGTAAACACGTTGACCAATTCATTAAGCGATTCAGCATTCCTGATTGATCTGATCCCTTCTTAGCGTTCGTTACGCTAGAGTTGTATTGGACAACATAGAGCCCTCTACGAGACGAAGGTACAGAGGCATAGGTCGTAAACTTACCTCCAGCTACTGAAGGGTTAATAAGGCGTGAAGCTGTTCCTCATGCGTACCTTATCCCTCGTGGCATGATGCTGGTCTCAAGAGACGAGCCAACTTGTTGAAGAGCAAGTACACGGAGCCCTGCAGCCCTGACCGCTGCACCATTACTTCATTTAACGATGTAGCACGGGATGATGTGATTACTACAGTCGTGGATTAAGAATGGACATGTGAACCTGGCGCTGTAAATGTTTACTTGAACTGTATTAGCAAAATGACGAGAAATACAGCTACAGGAATAATCAAACATTGAAACATATTGTTTATTGTTTATTGTTAATAAAATAACATTGACAGAAATACAATCTTAGTTCTTCCCTGAAGGAGTAAAAAAACTCGTGCTCAGGGAGATATCTAAACACAAAGATAAACACAAAGATACCTATTAATTTCGGATACATGTCGAATAATACCCAAATCTCAGTTCATAAGCAAATTAAATAGCACAATAATCATATTTACCTTCATGTCCGGACTCACTAATGATAATGATGATGCTAATTTCACCAAAAATTGTATAATTCTTGATTTGTTCCACATCTTAAAGCTTCAATGCTAATGTATGATCTATGGAATACAATAAATGTTGTTTAGTCAACTATCCGAAGACAGGTCTGAACCTTACAAGTGATATGACGCAACTAGGCCAAGAGACTTTATTTTTATTTTATTAGGTTATTTTACGACGCTTTATCAGTATCTTAGATTGTTTAGGGTCTGAAAACGATGAACGTGATAATGCCGGTGAAAAGAGTCCGGAGTCCAGCACCGAAAGGTACCCAGCATTTGCTCATATTGGGTTGAGGGAAAACCCAGAAAAAACCTCAACCGGGTAACTTGTCCCGACCAAGAATCGAACCCGGGCCACGTGGTTTCGCGGCCAGACGCTCTAACCGTTACTACACAGGTGTGAACAGACCAGGAAATAATGAAATGAAATGAAAATAAAGAAAACAACTAACTTTCTTCAAAAGTTGTTTTGATAACTCAAAATATCAACCTTGTATAACAGAGAAGTTATTCCTTTGGTAGCTCAGTAGTAAAGCACTAGAACCTATGTTTCTTCTTCGCAGACTCAGCTCAACCTCTGATCTTAGAGGTAGAAGTGTTTATCGTGTGGGATTTCGATCATTTCTAACCATTTACGACAATTATCGCAGATAGAGGTTGTAAGTAATACAACTGTGCAGATTTTAACAACTTGTTCCTTGGATAGAGTATAACAAAAATTCTAATAACATATTAGTCCCAAATAAATACTTTTCTCAGTTGTAAATTTCTCGTCCCTGATAAAGAAAATAACAAAAAAGATTGTGTTACAGAAGAAAATGAAGAAAAAAGTACCGTATTAACCCTTTTGACCTGAATTTGTTTTTGTGGAGACACAATGCAGAAACAAAAAAAAAAAAAAACAAGTTAATCCTCTTCCTAACAACAGCTGGCCAAGGAACTGGCGAGTGCTGCATTCTATGGATTAAAAACGAAACTACTTCAGAGAGTACCAAATGGAATCCTTAGGCACATCATACGAGTCAGAGATTACAGAAATGTTAGTGATTCCAAATGAACTCATTCGAACGGAAAGGGATAAAAAAAAACATATAAAGAATGTTACAAAAGAAAATTAAGAAAAAGATATGAGAAAGTATAACGAAGATGTCTACACCTGTGGAGTAACGGTTAGCGCGTCTGGCCGCGAAACCAGGTGGCCCGGGTTCAATTCCCGTTTGGGGCAAGTTATCTGGTTGAGGTTTTTTCCGGGGTTTTCTCAACCCAATATAAGCAAATGCTGGGTATCTATCGGTGCTGACCCCGGACTCATTTCACCAGCATTAACACCTTCATCTCATTCAGACGTTAAATAACCTAAGATGTTGATAAAGCGTCGTAAAATAACCTACTAAAAATAACGAAGATAATAAAGAGGTAGAAGATGTTAAAGGGGTCGTGAAAAGGCTAATGAACAAGATAAAGGAAACAGTAAAGAGAAATTATTGAAACAAAACTGAAAGAATTTATGAAGAAAGATGTTGAAGATTGTGAATGGGGGAAGAGGAAATGGAGAATAACAAATGGAAAATATAAAAATGAAGAAGAAGAAACGAGAGAAATTATTTGGTATCGAAGAGGAAGATAAAAAATTGAAGATATAGAAGCGAAGATTGAAGAAAAATAAAGATATGGAGAAAATATTACTGTAGAAAATAGTGATAAATATTGTAACGGAACATTAACTATGTACTGTGGAATGAATGATCGACATCTTTTCCATTCGACTCAGTACGATCCGATCAGATCACAATCAGAGTCTATACTTAATTCCATATCTGACAGGAGAAACATTGCCGGCAGAGGAGGAGAGAAGTAAAATTTTATTGCTATTCAACCAATGGATGGCAGACATCTTGTCTTGAAGTTGGGCGGAGGTAGGACGCTCCAGACCACTCAACTTCAAGGAAAGCGTGGAATGAGACCTCTGCCATTAGTTGAATAGCAATTATACTTTTTACCTCCTCTGTCGGCAATGTTTACTTCTTCTGTCAGACATTATGGGACGAAGTATAGTTTAGCAGCCACGAACGTAACGTAACAGATAGGAGGAGTTGAAACGACAGTCATCGGTCCATCTCCTTGAAGTGCAGACGTGTTCAGTATCATCTCTTACCATCCATTATTCATTTGCGTTTTTGAAATAGTCGCCTGTGGGTGCTGTACTTCGGTACTACTTATTCAATTATGTACTACAGAATATAGTTTTATATAAGAGGAGTTAGCTGTCTACATAGAATCAGTAAATTTAACCCGAGGTCATGAAAGAGGACGAAGAAGAAGAGTTGAAGCCAAAAACATTGAAGCTATGGTCAGTTGAGAAGCAGATCAGTTGTAACTTCGGTCCTTTAAAAAAGGGTATCATCACCCAGTTACCTCTTATGACTTAGCCTCTTCAAGGCTTGTGCAATTAACACAATATGTCAAGCAGGTAAAACTTTAATCAAGATTCTATACCAGGAGTTGTAATTATTTTGAGATAGGAAACTTGGGATTTGTGGGCCCAAGCTTGCACGTAATGGCGCGATATATTTTTTTGGGTTCCAGTACGCCAGTGATTGAAGTATTGCGATTAAAAGAAAAACTACCACAGTGAAACTCGAATGTATTATCTTTTGATGTGAGGTCTCTATAGCTTCATGACGATAATTCTTCCTAAAATAGGTACAACAGTGAAAATGAATGAGTGTGAAACAAAATCAGTGTAGTGGCGTACTGTCTTATTATTTGTCGGTAATTTTACAGATTCTGTAAAAGTTAAATTTTGAAAACGTGATCGATTAATTCTTAACATATGAGCTTCAACGAATCCCTAATAAGGTTCGAAACCGTTCCATACAATTCCATATCCCCAAGTCATTTTAATAGGCCTACTGGCTTATGAGTATCAAATACTTAAAAAAAAAAAAATTAACAACTGCTCAGATATTTTTCGTCGGAGGTCCTCTCTTGTCTACAACCCTTCTATAACCAGATAAATTTCATCGGTTGAATTTTGAAACACTATAGATAGTACTTCCTTCTGGCGATGGATAGCAAGGGGAATGTTTCCGGTTGTCTTTTGGTTCACTCTTAATTTGTTACAAATTCCAAATTTCATTATAGTTTTGATCTTCCTTTTACTTCATTACAAAAGAGATTTGTTATTAACTATTATTACGCTGACTATTGCCGAATGAAATTATGTAAACCTCATGAAAATCCTCTAGGACATTTTTTTAAATTTATTTATTGTCGCTTTAATTCATAACAAAAGTCATATCGCGACACAAACTTATTTTAACAATAACATAACATTTAACAAGTAAATTCAATACAATAAACATTACACAATGTTATAAAATAATCCACTTAATTCGAAAAACTTTATCACAGTATTGCAGTAAGAAGGTTCACCAAGAGGTCTTGGTATTTGGATGGGAATTTTTGGTTGTTGTCGTAACTGATTGTATTGAGGACAGTCCTGGATGATGTGCTTCACAGAAATAGTTTCCCTGCAAGTGTTACAAACTAGAGGAGATTTCTTCTTTAGTAAATAACCATGTGTGAGCTTGGTATGTCCAATACGTAGTCGATTGATGAAAACTTGATTCCTGCGTGATAGATGTTTAGTTGGATAGGATAAACCGGAAGCAGTTCTTATTTCCCTGAGTTTGCTAGTAGACGTTTGAAGCCAATTGGAGTACCATAGATCATTTAACTTTTTTCTTAAAGATGAGTGGCTATATCATTATTCCAAGTGTCAATTCCCATATCCTGTATAGGAAAACGAGTTGCTTCTTTTGCTGCCATATCGGGATGTTCATTTCCATGCAGACTTTGACAGGAAGGAATTGTAACCTTACGATGTTTGTGAATATTATTTATTTCTGAGTGTAGACATATTATGTTTTGCACTGGGCGTTGTTGAAATTGGTAATACCTTTAAGCAACGATCAGATGATATCTCAATGTTGTAAAGGACAAGTGAGATAAGACAGCTTGTGTACAAATTCACATTTTATAACAATTTTCCGAATGGATATGAATTAATTATTGCCAATAAAATTTTATGAAATGATAGTTTTCTGATTGTATCCCTTAACTGATCCCGAGAGACATTATTCGATTAATTGCAACAGCTCTTTTCTTTACTATTATGGTTCGATACTTGGGGCGGTGTAATAAGAAGAAATAATATCAGAGATGAAATAAAAGTGAAAATGTGATTAAAGATAATTATGATAATGATAATAACGAAATGAAGTGGAAGAGAAGCCAAGTTCCGTTTATGTAAACACAGCAGCTACGTCCGAAATATTTTGGAAGGAGTGAATTCGATAATATATACCTCCCCTCTCTTATATCCATGTCTACTATAGATCAATAGTCTGCTCGGAAGAAACTTGTAAATGAAGGAGATGTGTTATTGCGCCTCTGTCTCTTTATCCTGGTTATAAACGAGGTGTCGTGTTCTCCCGAGCTGGGGGTCTGTCCAGCCCTCTGTGTTTTCCTTCGGCGTATTGCAGCGCTATCTACAATGTAGTTTATGCGCCCTTGAGTTGGGGTAGGACCGACTATCTCTGCCAGTGCCGTGGGATTTGCCATACAATGTGGTAGCATTATAATGAGGTTAGTGAAACTAATCCACTTAAACGTCCAGAAACTGGTTATCTACAAATGACCATCAATTGAGGAGATTCTCGCAACGTTACCAGGCGACAAGGCTGCTGTTCACGATAATTAGGTGCCATTCTCCGACGTCGAGAGCACTACAAATGTCACTGACAATTACGTCACGCCCACAGATAAATCAAGAAGTAATACAATTAGAAATGTTGCAAATTGCATTTAGGTTCGTTATCCATCAATGCGTCCAGTGCGAATGGACTTTAAGATTAAAATGAAGCAATTCTAAAGCAGATGTAAAGGATGTAGCTGTATATGTAACTACATAACTTACGCAACAAAAATTAAGGCAATATAATACAATATACAGTCCATACATTTTATCTTTCCATACTTTCAACATCGTCTCTGAAAAGGTTCGAATATTACACTCAACATTTAAGTCACTGGGTAAACACCGTAGTCCAGTGTTTCTCAACATTTTTTATTAGGAGGACCCTCCTTTCCTCATATCACTTTAGTGCGACTCCTGACCTAAAACGGAGTCTAGAATGTACAACATAGTGATGTGAAATTTCGTATTAGTTCGTGTTCTTACTTAACGTAAAATAGACTGATGTTTAAAATGTGTAAGAAAAAGTTAAAAGATATGATAATAATGATCATTTTAAATTTATTCTTTTTTCGCGGCTCCATTAACTGCACTTTTGACCCCTATGAGGCTTGACCCCCCAGTTCAGAAACACTGCTATAATCAACATACATGAACTACTTCATCAGTTCAACCAGAGTTACGAAAGATAATGACAATAAATACTCTAAAGCTATAATAATAATAATAATAATAATAATAATAATAATAATAATAATAATAATCATCATCATCATCATTACGATATTGGGTGGACTCTGGTCCAATACACTGGCCGACATTTTATGATATAATACCTTTCCCTTGAAGAATCGAACCAGCGCGCATTCTATAACGCCAGTACTAGGCATGAAGCCTTAGACCAGGCATGTCAATTGATGCCCAAAGGAGCAAGCGCGCGCTTTAGAGCTCAGGAGAGCCTGAGCGCTTTACAGCGGAAAGGAAAGAGACAGACGAAAGAGGTAGTATATGCCGCTTGGTCGAGCTATATTCAGGGATGGCCAGCACTGATTCAATAGATAAAGGGAAGAGAATTTATTAAAACTCTATCCATGTTAATTTTTAGATTTTCCTGAGAAGTATAAGTGCATTATAAGAACGTAAGTTTTAATTTTAATGCTCATTTTTCACAAGTTTGATTTTTTTTATTCAAAAGAAATATTTTCACAACTTTTTGTATAGAAAAGTGAAATTTTCAGGTATAGATCTATTTATTTAGTAGCCTTACAGAATGTTTTCGTAAATCTAATATACCGTATATACGTATTACTGAAGATAATGTATTGAACATTTTGAAAATATTATCATGGAAATTGTTTGTAAGGAAATGAATTAACAAAGCAACTACTGTTACATCATAAGCAAAAGATACGTGCCCATGTGTTATACAAATGTCAGCTCTATAGCTTCAGCAGATTTCGAGAAAATAATTTAATATTCTGATGATAGGAAGTTGCTCACAAATATCACTTTAAAAGCATAATGTGATAAGAGTTTTGTTATGGAATATTAGTTACACTTTAAACAGATACAGTACCTAGGTAACTTTGCTTTGTACTGTAATATTGTTTTGATTAGTTTATTTATTACTTTTGTAAGGCTAAAGATACCATCAATATAAATTCCAACTTATCATGTCATACTCAATCTCTTTCATTAGAATATCACTTTCTTTATGAACGATGTAGCCTATTTCATCCATTTAGTACAGTATAGTTGTACTACTATGGAATTTATGTGAATATTCCTTCTTAACTCTTTATTATGTTATTAACGTTTAAAACACAACTGCAATATTAAGAAATTGGTATTAGTACTTTTGTTTTACAGACAATATAGATAATATTAAACAGAAAGAAGCCATATAAAAATAACGACATAAAATTTCACGTTCCGTTTGAAGTTTGTGCACCACTGTTTTCTTAATCCAACAGGCTGCTTATTCATATACACAACCCTTCCTCTTTCCATACTTAGCGCTTGCTGCCCGCACACGACGTCAAGGTCAGAAAAATGCGCTTGCTTTGACATCACTGCCTTAGACTAAGCACGTCAAAGGCGGGCATTTCTAGTCTTTAAACGAGGTGGAAAGTCTCTGCACTCCTTGTCAGAGGGTGCAATATGCCCACTCTTGACATCCCTGCCTCAGAGTGCCTCAGACCACGACGCTACTGCACGGGACAAGCTATAACATACAAGGAAAGAAAGCCCTACGCTACAAAATTTACAGTTAGAGCAAGAGAATACATAACGTAATTCATGTGTCCGGGAATCAAAATATCAAGTTAATATCATTACAAACTGAGGCAACTTCTGTCGTCAGGTGAAGAAAGAAACAATAGTATCAGGAAGATCGGCTGATTACGCTGAAGTACGTTGAGTATCCAGGGATCGATGCAGACACTCCCGTTAGCCCCTTTCAGCCGGCGATCGGGGAATGCTACGAAATAATAATGGAAAATAGGAAAGAATGATGTTGATGCCTAACATGAAGAAAAGGGGAAAACTCTAAGAAAAACCCTAACTACAACCTTATCTGCCATAAATAACACCGAGAATCTTTCAATAAAAATTCTTAGGCCTGACAGGGACTCAAACCCGGTCTGCCTGCGTGACAGGCTGATGTCCTAGACTACTTAGTCACCGCAGGGACTAAGAACATATTATAAATCTTTTGTGGAACCTATCCTGTCGTACTCTGCAAATAGATGAACAGCTTGTACTAAAGAAAAGACGTCATTAATAAAAATTGGGATAAAGCTTGATAACCTATAACACATTCGGAAATATAATATCTAAGAAATAGTTAGTTAGTGGGATTTAAAAAGGGTGCGTCAGCGACTATGGCTATTTGCGCCCTTATCTAAAATCATTCACTAAACACGAACACAATACAATAACCAGAATGCCTAAAAGAACTAAAAAGCGTTGTCACGGTTAAAACGAGGCAAACATCTAAGAAATATGTACAAGACAAAGTGTAGTGGCGGTGCGGCGAAAGGAATGAAACGACCACCGGAAGTGTTGTATAGAGAGGGATTCAGAAAAAAAAAAAAAGGCCAGTCGTTGAGGGCTGATAGTATAAGCGATATGAGCGTTCCCACGGGACGTGAAACGCTTGTGTCAATTACGCTTTCGTAACCCACTACCCGTGTGAACGCGGTGTAGTAAGCTTGCCTATGACGTCAAACAACTCACGTTTCGGTCGTGACGAGATCCAACATGTTTGATTTTCAGTTTTGAGCCGCCTATCTTTGGTGACGCAAGATGTCTTGTACATTTGTTTTTAGATTTAGTGACAATGATACAATACGATTTTTCGAACGCGGTGTAATAAGCCTGCCTATGACGTCAAACAGCTCACGTTTCAGTCGTGACGGGATCCAACATGTTTGATTTTCAGTCTTGAGCCACCTGTCTTTGGTGAAGCAAGATGTCTCGTAAATTTGTTTTTAGATTTAGTGACAACTAGATGTACCCGTGCGCTCCGCTGCACTTATTAGAAATAAATATAAAGTAATTAAATAATTAAAATAGAATATTGGGTCCAGGGAACATTCGTGTTTGATAGAAGAATAAATCGTTTAATATGCTACATAATTTAAATTGTATTTAAATAATTAAAATGCTATCATTTTGGTCCAGAGACCACTCATTTGGTGCAAATATAATTCGTTGAACATTTTTCTAAATTAGTCTTGAATGCATCCTTTAATAAATCACTCCAAATTAATAGAGTTTTTGTTAAGTTTATTTTATTCACGCCTTAACATCTGTGGTCATGTCGCGTGTTTAGAATGTGTGGGTATATCAGTAGGCCGTTTTTACTCTTGTTGAGTTCCTGTTTCTATTGTGTGTTGTAGATGGCTTGTGTTCATGTAACTGATTATAGACGTTGATTAATGTTTTTGGTATTGGTAATTGAGGCGGTGATGAATAATGGCATGTATCTTTCCAATCCGGCATTTCCCTTTATGACTAAGGGAAATCATGAAAAACCTCAGTCAGATTGGTCGACCACGGGGTTTGAACCCGGGACCCCCGAATGCGTGTCTCAAATGCTACCGCCTGAGCCAACTCGCTCGGTTGTATATCATTGTTTATGCAAATAAAAAAAAAATGAGGTACCCTACATAAATATTATTTTAAGAAACACAGGAAACGAATATGGGTAAATTATGAGCGCAGGAACGCCATTTCATGATACCTTTTAAAATATCTCAGCTCCAGTGATCTCTATGGTAAAATGAGTGTATAAAATTAGATTATTTTATGTGGACCAAATAAAGTTGCAATAATCAAGTTAAACAATATTTCGCAGAATATCAAGTTTTCTGTGCGTACAGATTTCTTTTCATCTTACCTCAGTCCTCATTTGTAGCATTACATCCATCTAGAGAAACTACAAATTTAAAATAGTGAAGGTTAATTAGCTTCTGAGATTACTTCATACAAACACACAAAATATTCTCTGTATATTAATATTGATAAACGTCAAGGCCGCCTTAAATAGATGGAGTCATTTGTTTTGATTTCATTGTAGCCATCGTCGTCGTTCCTGCAATAACTCCTATGTCACATATCGATTTTCAGATTTTTGCTCTATTAAATAACTTAAATAGTGATGCAGCAAATAATACAATCTACTATATAATATAACTTAAATACATTTCTTTCTTTCGAAAATGTAAGAATTCACGATCTCCTATGCACTACTGCCATAGAATGAATACATTTGTTTTTCTTCCTATTAAAAAAAATGTAATATTTTGCACATTGCAGTTACGGAACAACGACACTATAATCTGAGGCGGCGGTGGAAATGTATTATATTGTTATTTTAAAATTCTTGTATATCCTTAAATATCAGTCCTATAAAAATTTTGCCTGGAATAAAACTTATCGGAAATCATTTTTAAAGAAACTTTGGTATGTAACATTTTTCACAAAAATCAATAATAAGCGAGATATTTCGGTTTATTTAATTCAGGCCCCCTTATAAACCCCTTTTAAATAAAGTATTTTGAATGCTATATGGCCTAAAATCTAAGTTACAACGAACTTAATTTATATTCAAATTTTCATCGAATTCCGTTCAGCCATTATCGCGTGAAAAGGTAACAAACATCCAGACAGACATACAAACAAAAATTTCAAAAAAGTGATTTTCGCTTTCAGGGTGGTTAATTATATATGTTACGACCAATTATTTTTGGAAAATCGAAAATTACCAGAAAAATTTCGGCTACAGATTTATTATTAGTATAGATGATACAATACGATTTTTGGAAGCGGTGTAATAAGCTTGTCTATGACGTCAAACAGCTCACGTTTCGGTCGTGACGGGATCCAACATGTTTGATTTTCAGTCTTGAGCCGCCTGTCTTTGGTGAAGCAAGATGTCTTGTAAATTTGTTTTTAGATTTAGTGACAATGATACAATACGAATTTTGAAACGCGGTATAATAAGCTTGCCTATGACGTCAAACAGCTCACGTTTCGGTCGTGACGGGATCCAATATGTTTGATTTTCAGTCTTGAGCCGCCTGTCTTTGGTGAAGCAAGATGTCTTGTAATTTTTTTTTTTTATATTTAGTGACAATGATACAATACGATTTTTGGAACGCGGTGTAATAAGCTTGCCTATGACGTCAAACAGCTCACGTTTCGGTTGTGACGGGATCCAACATGTTTGATTTTCAGTCGTGAGGTGCCTGTCTTTGGTGAAGCAAGATGTCTTGTAAATTTATTTTTTGAGTTAGTGACAATGATACAATACGATTTTTGGAATGCGGTGTAATAAACTTGCCTATGACGTCAAACAGCTCACGTTTCGGTTGTGACGGGATCCAACATGTTTGATTTTCAGTCGTGAGCCGCCTATCTTTGGTGAAGTAAGATGTCTTGTACATTTGTTTTTAGATTTAGTGACAATGATACAATACGATTTTTCGAACGCGGTGTAATAAGCCTGCCTATGACGTCAAACAGCTCACGTTTCAGTCGTGACGGGATCCAACATGTTTGATTTTCAGTCTTGAGCCACCTGTCTTTGGTGAAGCAAGATGTCTTGTAAGTTTGTTTTTAGATTTAGTGACAATGATACAATGCGATTTTTGGAACGCGGTGTAATAAGCTTGCCTATGACATCAAACAGCTCACGTTTTTGGTGAAGCAAGATGTCTTGTAAATTTTTTAGATTTAGTGACAATGATACAATACGATTTTTGGAACTGTACCAAATGGAACATGTTCATTAGAATACAACAGTATAACAGGGGTTCTCAACCTTTTTAAGATAGTGAGCAGCACCCACATGTAATACTAAATGAGAAAGCACCATTAAGTGGAAAAGGTTTAATATATGAACACATAATTAAGTTAAATAACAAATAGCATACGTTTTTTAAAAACAATGACTGTGGTGATCTTTGAACTTTAAATTTAATAAAAATTTCAGTAATGTTCAAGGATAAGCCTCTTAGATATGAATCAATAAATTAATCCAGATCTCGCTTTGTTATGGAAGTATTTCATAAGTGAGAAAGTTTTTTTTTTCTTTTCTTTTGCATAGGTGGATCGTCCCGAACATAGTTATACATTTGCGAAAAACAAGTAGCCTATTTGGAACCTTTTTTAATCTTATACTTTCCAAAGGTTATGAATTTTATTTATCGTTTTGAAACAAATATTTCTGCGCTAAGGAGGACTGCAGACCTATCAATTGAAGTTCCGTACGACGAGCCGTATGATTGTCTTGAATAATCTTGATTTTTCTGGAAAAGTCCACACACAATTAAACGGAACTATATATATATATATACACTATGAAATACGGGGAAAGCCTGTTAGGTTGCTAAAGTAGTATAATGGGTGGATAGGAACACTATTTGTTCCGGTTCGTACAACAAAGTTTGCATTGAAGAAAGGATTTCAGGAGCGTTCGTGCTTGCGAGCACATTTTTACTCTCATGACAAGAGCACCAAATATCATTAAATGAGCACACCGGGATCGCGATAAGCAGGCAGTTTGTCCCGGAAAATGGAAGTACCAAAATCGATTCTTTACATAGGTTTCGGTAGCGAAATATTTTTCGCGAACATCCAGTATCATGTAAGGGATGATACAGATGTTCTGAATCACTCTATATAATATAAAATATCTTTATTTATTGCAATCTCGCAAATACAGTGAAGTTCAAGATTTGTGATGGGTTAAATCATATCCCTGGCTGTGGAACTGACATAAAATACGAAAAAATGTCTATGGAATAAAAGAATGGGTCGTCTATTGGAATTTTCTTGCATACATGAGTTTAGTATTGATTGAGAATTGTGCATTGACCCGATTCTCGATTTATTGAAAACAAGCTGTGTAAAAATAGCGCTGAAATGATATTTACATATAGAAGTTTAAATTCAAATGCTTTGAAAATACAATATATATTCTAATGAAAACCACCCAAAACCATATTAATTACTGTAGCAACAAAATGGAGTGGCTCTTCCTACACCCTTTGCAAATTTAAATAGGAAATTGTCATCCGAGCGTTTATTTAGTCTGAGAGAGAACATCACTCCGTCCGCTGCTCCCTTCGCATGCGTTATACCTTCCTTAAATTATCCCACTTTATAAGGAAGTTTATCTATGGCGAGAATTTAATCACATTATACTTGGTCCCTTGAACTGAAAACTTGCCATGCTTGGTCGCCAGAACTAAATTGCGTTCACTTAGTAGCCCCTTCCTCCATTTTGTCGTCCCCCCGCAGAACTTTATATCTGTTATAATTACTCGCTATGAGTTTATAATAAATGAAAAGTCAACTCTGTGTGAAAGAGGACTTAATAAAAGTTGTGTTGGTAGAAGTGACGCCACGCTTTTAAGATGTACGCTGAGCAGTGTGTTGTATGTTTAAGCAGTCGAAGCTCGTGGTAATTCGATTACGTAATTGAGCAGGTACTTGTGAGGCTTCTGCTTTCCCAATGCACCAATTCGCTAAATACGAATTCCGTGTTTCGTTTTCTGTAAAAGGCGGGTTGATGAATTTAGCCGCGCAACAGGAGATGGTAACTTCCTCTTTGTTTTATGAGGCTTCAGCTCAACAGGGAATCATGTAAACATCAAAGCAGTATTGTTTTCCGATTAAAAGCATTCTCCAGGAAAATCGAGATTTTTTGACTTCTTATTTTGGTTTAAGTTCTATGTTATCCATAGTGCTGGCGAAGGCACTGCTTTGATGCTGCGTGAGCTCTGGCTTACAGTGACCGCAGACCCGAGTTCAAAACCTGGCGAAGGTTAGGGTTTCATTTGTCGTAGACAATGTCAAAATATTGTCGGTCTTTTCAGGTTTCTCCCGTTCTTGTCTCTTCAATACTCTAACACTAAACACAATTTTCCCGTCCACACCTGTAGAGTAACGGTTAGCACGTCTGGCAGCGGAACAGGTGGCCCGGTTCGACTCCCGGTCGGGGTAAATTACCTAGTTGAGGTTTTGTTCCGGGGTTTTCCCTCAATCCAATATGAACAAATGCTGGATAACTTTCGGTACTGAACCCCCGACTCATTTCACAGGCATTAACGCCTTCATCTCATTCAGGCGCTAAATAACCTAAGATGTTGATAAAGCGTCGTAAAATAACCCACTAAAATAAAAAATACACAATTTCCCTATCATTACCATATCCGTTTCGAAATAAAATTTTCGGAGCATTGTTATGATGCAAGGCTTTAAACGTACAACTACTTCTGGGGTTGCATAATAAATGAAAACCATGATTATTGTTATTATACATTTATTTTTCTGCGTTACTCTTCGTTACAGTTTATACAGGTATGCCTATTGGTGGGATTAATTTTTCGTCGATGATAGAAAAAGTATGAGAAGGGGCAAGAGCAACCGAGCCCCTTCAAATGACTCACAAAACATCATACAGGATCCGCCGACAGTTGTTCGTTCTTTGGATGATGGAACTTGTAGCCGAAATAGTACATAACTAATGAAGTTCAGAAACTGAGAGTTCTCATTAACTATCAAGTCCATGTTGAGTGACTTTTAGCCTAAGTATATTATATATAAAGTATATGTCTCGTGACCAGAATATTGTACGAAATGGAAATATAAAAGTTGGAGATTTATCTTTCTAAGAGGTGGAAAAATTCAAATATCTTGGAGCAACAGTAACAAATATGAATTACTCTTCGGGAGGAAATTAAACGCAGAATATATATGGGAAAAGCCTGTTATTATTCGAATGAGAAGCTTTTCTTATCTAGTCTGCTGTCAAAAAATCTGAAAATTAGAATTTATAAAGCAGTTATATTACCGGTTGTTCTGTATGGTTGTGAAACTTGGTCTCTTACTTTGAGAGAGGAACAGAGATTAAGGATCTTTCAGAATAAGGTGCTTAGGAAAATATTTGGGGGTAAGAGGGAAGAAGTTACAGGAAAATAGAGGACGTTACACAACGCAGAACTGCACACATTGTATTCTTCACCTGACATAGTTAGGAACATTAAATTCAGACGTTTGAGATGGGAAGGGCATGTAGCACGTATGAGCGAATCCAGAAATGCATATAGAGTGTTAGTTGAGAGGCCGGAGGGAAAACGACCTTTGGGGAGACCGAGACGTAAATGAGAGGATAGTATTAAACTGTATTTGAGGGAGGTGGGATATGATGATAGAGAGTGGATTAATCTTGCTCAGGATAGGGACCGATGGCGGGGTTATGTGAGGGCGGCAATGAACCTGCGGGTTCCTTAAAAGCCATTTATAAGTAAGTAAGGAAGTTCAAAAACTGAAAGTTATCATTAACCGCCATGTCTAAGTTGAACGATTTGTAGCCCAAATACTCGTATAAGTATATCTCATGAAGTTTAGAAACTGAAAGTTATCATTAAGTATCAGATCCAAGTTGAGCGATTTGTAGCTCAAATATACATCTCATGAAGTTTACAAACTGAGCGTTCTCATTAACTGACATGTCCAAGTTGAAATCACCCAAAAGTATAGCCATTTCTGAATTCCTGTATCCTCACTCAATCTTCTTAATGCATTTCGATTTCTTTGGGTATGTTTGAAATTTTTACTACTGCGCTCACAAATTGGGTCTTGTAATTCTCGTAATTTAAACTTCCACAGATACATTGTTATATTTTAATATAAAATTCCATCTTCTGCTGGAACTGAATTATTGTTATACCAGCTCACAATTTGTCGTCCTATGAAAAGAGGGAACTCAGCTTCCAAAAAGTCTACATAAGGGTATACAAAACAGAGGATCCCTTAACAGGCGTCGATTTATGCCTAGTACAGAGAGACATTTTTTATTTCATGCAAGAGAACTTACATAAGAAGCTCTGAATCGACAGGGATGAAATAAAGAGAAGACAAATGAAGCACTTCGCCGTAAGAGCGCATGTCAACGGAGATCGAGGGCGATGTGAGGACGCAGACACGATAAGAGCGAAGATAGAACTGCTGCGGTGGCAGAAATCGAAAATATATAGCGCTAATATAATACAAAGATATATCAAGCACCCATCTGTATGTTATAGTAAAGTTACTACTTCGATCTCAACCGAAACAGTAAAGAAGTTTTTATAATTTTATTTTAAAATTTCACTGAAGTAATAATAATTACATATGTAAGTTTAAGGCAGGAATGGGCACAATGTTCTCGCGCGGGCACTGTATACCATTTTTCTCCCACCACAAATATTTTGCTTGTCTGCATGTACGTACAGCAAGAAGAGGTTATACTCGGTACCATAGCGTTCTCATCAGGGGTGTGTAAAGCGATGGAATATGGCGAATTTATTGTAGGTTTCGTTTCAATTTCCAAGAAACTTGAGAACAAGACTATTTTGTTATTATGAATAAAGGTAAAATTCAATGCCTCAGCTGTTCAGTTTAGATTTATATAAAAATATAATAATAATAATAATAATAATAATAATAATAATAATAATTTATTTATTTAATCTGGCAGAGCTAAGGCCAGTAGGCCTTCTCTTCCGCCCAGCCAGACTCAGACAGAACTTCCATTTTGAACATAAGAAGGAGATTGGAGAATATAAACTTATAGATAAAAGTTTAAACAGCAGTGTTAAAATGGTTTATATTGATGAATAATTGTTATATAAGATAAAGCAATGTGTTACTTTAACCCTTAAGCAGTCGCGCCTAACTTTGTAACATTGGGCCATATTCATAGACATTCTTAGCGCGGGCTTCCGGTGGATGATGAGCGAACTAACGTTTTTCGTATTCATAAACCAGTGTTAGCGATATGATATGATATGAATCCTGTACAAGTAATCAGTCGATAACCGGGGCTAGTTTAGCACGCTCGTAGCGCGAGCTAGCGAAATGTCTATGCACAGCACCCTAAAAGTCGCGGGGGTGTTGCTGACACCCCCAAATATAATCGGTTCTTATGGGCTCTTTTTTACTTATACATCTACATGAAATACATTAATACTTATCACACTGCTATAATTAATGTACAGTAATGGTAATATTTCAATAATTTCCTTTTCATTTTCCTTTCCAGATCACTATCTTGATTTTTCTGTGCTCACAGTCACTACTTAACATTAATTGTTATTATTTGCTACATAAGTATGGTCAGTTTAGTCATTGTCACTATTTACAATAGGAGCGTGGGGTGTTTACGTCACCCGCAACACTTAAACCGTTATTATCTCGAGTTTGCGAATTCCGATTTCAAACATCTTTACGGTTATTCTTGCCTTACCAATTCTAAGAAAGGTACTTAAAGTTTCAGAAGTGCAGGCTTATTCAATAGCTCCGTATATGTAACTCGGGTGTTTACAATACTCCACGCGACTACTTAAGGATAATATAATTTGTTATGCAGGTTGAAATAGTGAGGAAATTTTCAAGAATCTACAATAATAATTAATTAATGAAAAAGCCAACCCACAATCACTACTAGTTGAAAATGCATTCCGATCAATTCATCACATTTCGATCACATAGGCGAGTCACAGAGAAAAATATCCTTTTTCAAATGCCAAGTAAAACCAGCCAGAAATTGTATAAATTATAACCTAGTGGCAAGTCTCCGTAATTTCGCACCTAAGATGCTGACAATCTTCGAATCCACTTAAGTTTAGTATTGAACTAGAGTTCTTCCAGTCCTTAGTCTCTCTCTACTCACAGAGCCAGTGTGCCTCCAGAGTGGCAGTAGACTAAGAAAAAAGAGAATTTTCACGGTTTCCGTGAGGACTAAGTGTGTGTTTTGTGTTTGTTCTATCTATTCTTAGTGTAGCCTTCCGTACTTGAAGCATGCTGACAACATGGTTACTGACATTCGGTTTCTATGTTTTATAGGGTGTAAGTTAATATAACTCTGCATATTTTAACATATTACTTGGATAGAATACAACAGATAATTTAATGCTCTACCAAATTACTCCCAAATGAATTTTTTTTTTCAGAAAAAACTTGTCTAAATGTTAACACTGTTTTACTCGATAAGTACTAATTTTATTATCCATACGATTCTGATTTTTACCCTTGTCATTAGAGATACTGATAAGGAATGACTTATGCCTTTAGAGTTTTTCAATAAAATAGACGGTTTTCTTGCAAATTAAACAAAAAATAACATTTGATATTTGATAATTATTTATAATAAATGAATTATACAAAACAATAAAAAAAATCAGGAACACTCATATGAGAAAATCACGTGTTCGTGTGTAGTTCCATTATAATACAGAAATACAAAAATTAATATATACAAATAATGTTATGTATACAAAACATAAAAAAGAACATAAATAAACTTTATACTTAATAACAATGTAAGTAGGCCTGTCATTGATAAGTAGATGTTTAACTTTTTATTGAAATTAAAAACCAAAGATGTTGGAAATTCAGGGTACATTATGGTAATGGAATTACTTAATCTTGGACCTAGACTAATACAGTGTTTTAAACCTGTGAAAAATTTTTGCTCTCTTAAGGGTAAATTAGCAGTCCGTCTAGTACTGTAAATATAAGAAAATACTATATAATCTTTACGGGTTTTTTATAACACTTCAATAATATGCATTTGTATAACTGTTCAATTTTAAAGACTTTAATTTCAGAAAATATTAATTTAGAAGGGTAATAGGTTTTTTTAAAGAATATTTTAAATATTACTTTTGTAAAAAATTTAGGGATCTAAAGAAATGTTTGAAGTTCCACCCCACGCAACAACGCCATATTGGATGGTGGACTGAAAAAGAGCTAAATAAACTGTTCGAAAGATATTGATTGGTAAAATACGGGGAAGAATGACAAGTTTATAAACTTCTTAACGTAATCTGCTGCATAGATAAGGAGCATGAGAATACCATTTCAGATGCTGATCAATGATGATGGCAGATATTTCACAACTGCAGCTACTCTCAAAGGAAGACATGTATCCTTATTTTCTGCCAATAGGAAGTCTAGCAACCCAGCTGCAGTGACTAAGGGAAAGAATGCTGGTATTCAGGCCTGAGTTAGTGTGTGTATTTGTAGGTGAGGCGGCGATGCACTGTTGCCAATCTACGCAGACTTACAGCCTAATTATATAATTAACCATATACTTACTTACAAAACGCATAAATAGATATTTTTTATTTATTGTAATGTATTCTATTGCCCCCTTCAGTCTACGCAGTTACATCACTTCCACTCTGTAGAATGTTGAATTGTAATCCTCAAAATAGTTAGAACGATAGGGTCAAAATGTCTAAAACTGTGAGAGAAGTTTGTGTGAAGTATAACATATGCATAGAAAAGGTATACGTAAACGTGTGAAATATTAAAATAGGTTTACACGCTAGCCAGCTTATGAAGGCTTTCTAAAAATCAAGAGACAGTAATGGCGGACATATGCCAAGCGAGGTAATTGGTTTACAAGCAATTTGCAAATAGATGGCGAACAGTGATGGAGCGCAAGTAAAATGTCAACTGATATGAACGCACGTCAAGAGGCAGGAAGTGAGAAAAGTGATGCGGGATCCTCTCTGTGCAACATCATATTAAAAGTGAAAATACATATTTATGAAAAAGGTAATTACGACGTGAAAAACGATGCTTGATGGAAGTACCGGACACTGATGCATGCCCACAACCTGTGAGTCAAACGGGATCAAGCGTGGAAAACAGGCTTCACACAGTATAATAATTTTACCATATAAAAGCTTCTTGGCAACGTTCATATCTGTTATATTATTTTTATTTTCTTTTCATCGTCAACATTTTTTTGGAGAGTTATAAGATAATTTGAATGCCATTATATCCACTTCCTTAGAAACGTACAGGACATATTAACATTTAACGACAAATTTGATCATATATATATATATATATATATATATATAACTTACTTACTTACAAATGGCTTTTAAGGGGTTAGGTACAGTTTACAGCACTAAAATTTTTTGGAAATACTCAACATTTTTTTCCTCCATTACTGTAACTTGTATAATAATGAAAATTGGTATGTATAAAAAACTGTACTTCTGCTATATGAGAAAAATATTTTTACGATTTAAAAAAGATTATATATATAATTTTTTCAACATACAAAATGTTGTCAGTCCACTGTGCAGTGATGAAGCGTTTCCCTCATAACTAAAAAACTTGTTAATTTTTTCATATTCTCTCTCTTTTATTTTATTGCTGAAACTCATGTTTACAATATCATGATCTTTCAACTACATTCCTTAAAAATAATATTTTTTTTTATTTTATGTAATAGAAAATAATGATATTTGACCATTTTTTTTAAGAATTTATTTTTTATCAGACAATCTATCAAAGGTAGAGAAGTGATCTTGCATCATATTGTAGATATGACATGCATAAATACACACAAAAAATTTCATCACAGAATGTTGGATAGTTTTTTAATTATGTGGAAAACGCATCATCACTACACAGTGAACTAAATTTTGAAAAAAATAATAATAATTTTTTTAAATCGTAAAAATATCTTTTTCATATAGCAGAAGGACAATGTTTTACACGTACTAATTTTCATTATTGTACAAGATACAATAATGGAGGGAAAATGTTGAATATTCCCAAAATTTTATTGTTGTAAGCTGTATCTAACCCGAAGGTTCATTTTCGCCCTCCCATAAGCCCGCCATAGGTCCCTATCCTGTGCAACATTAATCCAGTCTCGTTTCACCATTTCCCACCTCCCTCAAATCCATTTTAATATTATCCTCTCATCTACGTCTCGGCCTCCCCAAAGGTCTTTTTCCCTCTGGCCTCTCAACTAACACTCTAGCCTATATTCATTTCTGAATTTGCCCATATGTGCTACATGCCCTGCCATCTCAAACGTCTGGATTTAATGTTCCTATTTACGTCAGGTGAAGAAAATAATGCCTGCAGTTCTGCGTTGTGTAACTTTCTCCATTCTCCTGTAACTTCACCCCTTTTAGCCCCAAATATTTTCCTAAGAACCTTATTCTCAAATATCCTTAATCTCTGTTCTTCTCTTAAAGTGAGAGTCCAAGTTTCACAACCATAAAGAACAACCGGTAATATAACTGTGTTATAAATTCTAACTTTCAGATCTTTTGCGTTTAATTTCCTCCTGAGTGTCATTTATATTTGTTACTGTTGCTCCAAGATATTTGAATTTTTCCACCTCTTCGAAGGATAAATTTCTAATTTTTATATTTCCATCTCGTACAACATTCTGGTCACGAAACATAATCATATACTTTTTTCTTTTCGGGGTTTACTTTCAAACCTATCGCTTTACTTGCTTCAAGTAAAATTTCCGTGTTTTCCCTAATCGTTTATGGATTTTCTCCCAACATATTCACGTCATCCGCATAGACAAGAAGCTGTTGTAACCTGTTCAATTCCAAACCGTCTCTGTTATCCCGGACTTTCCTAATGGTATATTCTAGAGCGAAGTTAAACGTAAAGGTGATAGTGCATCTCCTTGCTTTAGCCCACAGTGATATATAAATTTAAAAATATAAGGTATAACAACTTGCAGCAATGACAAATATCCTCCAAATGACTTGTGACAACACGGAGAGAATTGTCGGAGAAAACAAGAAGAAAGACATAACTTATATTTTTCACGTTTCCTTTCGCAACGCCCATGTTTTGGTAGCTATGGAAAACAGGTGTTGTATAAAATACGTAACTGCAAGAAAGAATATTAAAACCGAAGGAATTAAGATTTACGACCGGTAAATTTATACCATGTATAGTATTGGGTTACCAACGAAAGAAGATTATAAATGAAGGTGGAGAGTTGAAAGGCATTTACAGGATGTAACTGAATATTGATAACAAATTCTTAGGATATGTAGAGCGGAGAGAGAGTAGATGTAGGTCTTATTATAACCAATGTTCGGAGAAGCGTCATTTCCGTGCTACAAACTGAAACGTTTCATGCCATTATGTGAGATAATAAAATCGTTCTTACTGTGTTTCTGTTATTCTCTCCGACGTAACTTCATTTCTGCTATAAGAGCCATTCGGAACGGCGATCACAACTTCGTTGCAAACATTTCTACTGCAAAGCATGTTCTGGTACCGGTACACTAAAATATATCAGGGAGCTACTACCTGAAAGCCAGATTTGTATATCAGATTTGTTTGATCTCTTTCGCCGCGGCCAAAATTCGTTCCACCAGATTTTCCTGGGACTCGACTCAAATCTCGTAAAAAAAGACTTAATTGGCACCGTAGGAGTTAAATCCGGTGATCGTGGAGGCCATGATACTGAGCCACATCTGCCAATCTATCTCCCAAAGGGACAGTTAGAGCTGGGGATCATGTGACTTGAGGTTATCATCAGGTGATACCTCTATCCTGTCTCGCTTTGAGTTGTCTTCCCTGAAGGGACAAATCCATAAAATTTGTCAATGAACGGTTGGTCTCAAGACCGAATTCAAAATTCAACTTACATATGTTGTTTCCACTTTATAAATCCCTAGGATTTTGTAATCGATGTTCAGTTATACAGTGTATACAGAGTATGTGAATCAAAAGACTGAAGGAGACTGAATTACGTGGCAAGAGACAGAAGCTAGTGTGGACATCTGAAAGAAGAGATGAAGATGTATTAATCTTTACTAAAGCCAAGTTATTTCTACGGACTACGAACGGGAAAAAAATGGATTCAGTACCGAATTCATATGGAGTTTCTCATAACTTTAAGAACTACGTGGGGTCCACTAAACCTACTACAAATTTGAATAGTGAGTCTTATCGAAGTAAAATAGAGATCGAACATAGTTAGGATCTACAACCACCCAATTTCCTTCTGGTACTCAGGTTCAGAAAGCATGGGAGTTCTACATACCAACCCACTATGTACCTAATAGTGTTTACAGGATTTCAGCTTCTCATTATTAATACATTTTGATGATTGGAAAGTTTCAAATACTTGCGATGCACTATGAGAAGTAACGTGAACTCCTGCCGGGAAGTCAAAAAGAGGATAGCAATGGAGAAGGAAGCTTTTAGTATAACAAGCAACATCTTCTGAGGACCAATAGAAAGACAACTAAGGAAAAGACTAGTGAAGTGCTTTCTGTGGAGTGTGGCAATATATAGGACAGTGGAGGTTCAACTTCTTGATCTGAATATGAAACTTAATTGTTTATGCTTCAAGACTTAAAATATTTTGTGTTCAAGAAGTAAAGTTACTTTTTTATAAACATCTTCTTCGTCTTATTCTACTTCATGGTTTGGACTTTCAATCCGTTCCGGCTTCTATTTGTTCAGATCATCTCTTCCAGTATTTATTTTCCCTCCAGGTTGATATTTCAAGGCCATCTTAGGAAATCTACTGTCTGTCATTCTATCTACATGTTGTCGCCAGTGTTTCCTAAATTTATTAATTATTTTATTCACTTCTTCTGTTTGTAATTCTTGTCGAATGTCCGCTTTACATTGTTTTTATCTAGTTTTGTATATCCAGCTATGGATCTAAGAAATGTCATTTCTGCTGATTGAATTCTTGAAATATGTTTTTTATTTATTACTCATGTTTCTGGTCCGTATGTAAGTGTCGGTATTGCCATTGATTTATATAATTTTATTATTGAATCTTTGCGTGCTTTATGTTTGAGTGTTCTTCTTAATGTTCCTGTAATGTAGTTACACTTGTTGATTTTTTCATTTAAATCTATTTCGTATTGGTGAGAGACAGTACATCCCAAATATTTTTATAAACTGTACTTAAAAACAGTTTTTTCTTTTAGAAAAATGTAATTGTTTTCATTGCTCTGGAAAACATTCCAGACAACAACATCTCTGTTTAAAAGCAAAGAACAATAAAATAGTGCGGGGCATGATATACTGAAGCCATGGAAGCATTTAATTTACGGGGACAAGTATTACTAAATTCCACTCTCCTCCTTTTTATTTGTCCCAGTTCTCCCCTCTTTCTTCTTTGTTGATGGCCGCCAATTTTTATCACCTCTATTCCAAGTATTTCCAGAAGCTTCTGCAGAGACGTCATTTTAGATGCGAGTTAACGATGAATGTGAGTTCAAAGGGTTGATATAAAAATCTTCACCGCCACTATTACGAATGAGTGTAAGGGTAGGGGGTTATAAAGATGGTCTTTCGAATGCTACATTTGAAATTTCCTGTAACGTCGATATGGAAGAGAAACGATCCAAAGTGACTTCGCAGAACGATCCCGTATATAAACTATCTCTCAAATACACTACACTGGCCAAGAGAGCCTTCATCAATTTTACTCTGCGGTAGTCGAGATGACGGCTTATAAAGCGTGATGCTGCGAGAATATGGGGGCGTAGGGTGGGAAGGGTTGCGCTCAGGCCTTCACTACGAGCCGAAACCCAACAGGGCCCAGCCAGCGTCTCGTGTAATAAAGCTGAAATTGATATAGTGTTTCAATGTCGAGTAGACCTTAACAACTTTGAGGAGTATCTAACACGTTCGCAAGTCCAACTTACTGCCGAATATGGTTAAGTTAGAGTCATCCTAATCTCATTTAGAGCTTTAAAGGGAGTTTAAGATAGTTTTAAAAGCTTACACACTACATTGGAACCATTTATAAAGAGTGCATTGAACGCGTGCCCAGTTGGCCTTCCTCTGTGTAGCCAAAAGGGGGAAACCTGAGCGTAGTTCCACGCTTGTACGGCTTGGATTGTCGACAGCAGTCGGTTGCAAGTCCATGTTTCCTTTGTTTCTTTGTGTCTGTTGTTGACTAATTATGGTCATTCAACGGATAAAATGTTACGATGGCGACTTTGGTTTAATTAGAAAATCAAAAGATATCTTAAAAGTGGCAGGGGATTTATGCCTCAATTGGGTGTTATTGGCGTATTTTGATTATAGAGAGTAGTTCTTATCTATGAGTATTGTGAAAATGTTTGAGAGTGAAATAAATTTTACACATCTTGATTACACATTCTTAACACTTTATATCACTTAGGTAGGGTAAACATTGGTAATTTCGTGATAGATTCATGAAAATTAGTTTATAATGCAAATGTGTAAATATATCCTTATTCCGATTTTTTCATCTAAAAGACGATAATTTACTGTACAAATCTGGAGACATAAAAGATTGGACACGTTCTTGAACAAGTGCCAAAAACCACTTTTACAACTCAAGCTAAAAGGGTGGTTATTTCGTGATAACCTTGGTAATTTCGTGATAATACATTGATAATTTCGTGAGAGGTAGAAAATTGTGGAAAAATTCATTAAAGTCAAATGAAATTCTCATTTATTGTTACAAGACTTCAAACATAGTAATTCTGATATTCATAGCAAGAAAACATAGAAATACATATCAACACATAATAATAATGAAATCAAAGTAAAAATTGAAATTGAAAAGGGATCTTCTTTACCCTGAAAGGGTGAACACTTTTATTACGGACTTTACTATAGCCTATATTACTAAGGTAACTCCAAAAGTAATGCATAACATTTGTTTAAAAATTATATTTTTACCCTACAGCTTTGCTATTTTCACAGAATGTAGATACATCCTTCAGGAACAAAATGCCACTTTTCCACATAATCTCCGTCCCTTTCAACTGCCTTACGTAACCTAGGAACGAGGGCCTATAGACCAGCACGGTAAAAGTCTGGACCAACACTTTAGCAGCGTGCACAAGGGAGTCATCTTCTAACCTTGTTCCGCGAAGGGATCCTTCAGTTTACCAAAGAGATGGTAATTGCACGGTTCTAATTCAGGACTGTAAGGCGGATGTTTCAGTGTTGTCTACCCGAATTTTCTTATCTGGTCTGTGGTCTTGTGACTGACATATTATAGCTTTGCGTTGTCGTGCAATAGCAGAACATCCTGCTTCTCCCGATGTCGTCGAACACGACTCAGTCGAGTTTGAAGTTCTTGAGAGTTGCCACATAAGCGTCAGAATTAATGGTGGTTCCGTGTGGCATGATATCCGCAAGCAAGAGTCCTTCTGAATCGAAAAACACAGTAGTCATAACTTTTCCTGCCGAAGGTGCACTTTTGAATTTCTATTTCTTTGGTGAATTTGCATGATGCCACTCCATTGTCTGCCTCTGTCTCCGGTCCAAAATGGTGGAGCCATGTTTCATCTTCTGTCACAATTGTTGCAAGTAAGTCATCTAGCACTTATCATTGGCACTTAGCATGATAACAATTCAAACAGAATCTACATTGAACCCATTGCGTCTCCGTTTTCTTTTTTGTTATCACATCTTTTCTTCAGATTTCTAAAATTCGTATTGTAATACAATTCTTAAAATAGTTTAAAATGTAACGCTTAATGCTCAACAAAATTTCAGCTCAAACAGCTAAGATTTCTAAAGCTAAGCCTATATGGCGACTACAGCTGTATCTAAAATTCCAAAAACATTTCCTAAAATTTCATTAAGATATAATAAACCATTGTACCAAATATCATATGCTCGCCTTTAGTAATAAGTCTGTAATGTAATTACAAACATCCACAAAATTTATACACCTGAGAAATCGACGATAACTTGCTCCCTCCTAATATAAAAGTTCACTGAAGCAGCTACAATAGTCACACAAAGCGTAGCTGTATGTTTCTGGAAACCGGACAACATATGCAATCCCTTGGCGGAAATTTGAATCTCGTAACACCATTAGTTAGTTCACGAAAGAGCAAAGAAAAAGTATCACGAAATAACCACTGCCACGAAATTACCAATGTTTACCCTATATAGTTATAATAACACGTACATATGTTAAAACAAAATAATTGGTATGTTACATTTTTGTAAAGAATATGTAATAATGCGGTGATGGGTAATTATAAGGTCTTATTTAAGAATTCTTATATATTATTTTGTATCTACTAGTTATCTAGCGTCAGCGAAATTGGTGAACGCGAGAAGGAATTTGGCAACATGAATCCGATAATTCATTATGGGATGACAGACATCCGCCTTAAAAAACTCAACAATATAAAGAGCACAATTGGAATTCGAACGTACGTCGCACGAGTCCTGATTCTTATCCTTGAACTAAGCCGATAGTTATAAATGCACTTTCGAAGTTCTGCATACCAAGACAGGCAATAGTTTCACAGCATCTTCTACGACAGCCGTGGCGAAAATGTGGCTCGCGAGCACATTGTGGCTCGCAATGATAGTTATGCATTTCTCTTGCTTCCTACCTCCCACAACCCCCCCTCTCTCACTCACTGGAGTCAAACTCCATTCCATGTATTTTGTATTTCTCTCTGACTTGTGAGTTGCGTATCGTCGCAATGTCTTTCTCGAAACCATGTACCTCTACAAAAACGAAAGTTTCAAGTAGGTTAGGAGGACGCATTTTTATGCTGCCAATGTGATGAGAATATTAAATGTATGATTTGTTCACAAGTATTACGAGGAAAAGAGGTTGTATAACATAAAACGGCATTATACTACATGTTACTCATGAAACATTGAAAGGTTAAGTGTCATCATTATTATTATTATTATTATTATTATTATTATTATTATTATCATCATCATCATCATCATCAAATTCTCTCTACGTCGATCCTTTTTCAGCAGATATACGAATAATGCGGTTAGCTCACAGATTTACAATGTGATGTTAAATGAAAGCTAGATGCAAGGACTTGACAAATGTTGAACTTTTCAAATCTTTGCCAAAAAATAAATATCCGAAGTTTCGTTCTTTCGCTTGCGCTGTTGAAGCCATGTTGGCTACAACTTACGTTTGTGAAAAATGATTTTCAACAATGAAAATAGTAAAAACCAAATTTAGATCACGACTGACAGACAAATACCTTCGTGATCAACTACGACTGGCAGTAAGTGACATAATTCCTGATTTTGAAACTCTGTCGCAGAAACTTTCTGAAGACAGTTAATTTTAGGTTGTGATAATGTGTCCTATGTTTTCTTATTCATCTCTTTCTTCGTTACACGTACTAAACATTAGTTTGTAACCTCATATTGTATAAAATCATATTTAAGTGCTTGACGTAAGGAAATGAAAATCCGTTAATAAGTCAGACAGTTGCTTCACTCCCTTTCGGGTGTCCGCCTCCCTCCATAGATGCTATGCACATTGCAGGCTACACAGTGGCTCGGCGCACGATCACCTTTTCGCCACGGCTGTTTTACGAGAACTGAGTACCGGTATTATTTATAAATCGCTCTCAGCTACATGGGTATTGCAGATATTATTCGTTGCACGAATGATTGCCGGCGGCCAGTAGGCGAACTAAAGCATAAACACTGCGTAGGAGATAGATAACGCAGCGCCAATGCCTCTCTCGAAATCGGCAATCATTCGTGCAACGAGTAACATGTTTCGTAAGTAATATCAGTTTTGGAGCAAAATGTTTTTGCAATGTGTTATGACAAGAAGTTAATTTAATCTTCATACTAAAGGTCATTAGTAAAGTTCGCATACAGTAGCTGTATCACTATAAGCATTCTTAGTCCATACGTTTTGTTTACAAACATTAACTAGTTGTCGCGTGTCTCCTAGCCGACAGTAGTGACGAGTATATTCAGTTTCTATCGGCTGTAGCCTACTACTGTCCATTCACTGATGTTTTAGCTACGGGATGTGGAACGCTCTTCCCAGCAGGTAGAGTTTTAGCTAGTGGAAGAGGGTAATGCTTACTTAGTCTGAAGCAAGTCTAGGCCCTTTCCTATACAGCTATACAGCCTATCCTGGTATACCTACTTTATCCAAACCTTAGCTCATTAGATTGTATGATCTTGAGCCACCTTCAGCGACATTTGCTATCCTGCGACGGTACCAGTTTCTGGTTTTTGATGGTAAGAATTCAGTGATACCCATTTCAATGGCTTCTAACTTCTCGAAATTTCTTGCACTAGTGGGTCGAAACAGATGGTAATAAAAGGGCGAAAGATCAGGCATAATATATGCCGAATGTGGTAGCATTTCGATTCCTTTCAATTCCTGGATTATTCTATGGTTGTTCGAGCGGTAAAGTGTCTCGCATTTTTCTTTTGTAAGATAATTCTATTTGGATTAAAATTGCGGGTTATCTCTCTCTCAAAACTTTATAAACTCTTTATAGCTGTTGACAATAAAGATCCGTATCGACTACACGTCCGTATGAAACAAACTCTCAATGAATCACATAAAATTACTTTGAGACCGAACCGATTTTGTTTAACGACGATTTTGGTAGGCTGACGGGGATCGAGTTACTATTTTGAGGTGTGTGGGTTGCGGTAATATACCAATTTTTCATCACATGTGACAATTATCCATGCGATTAGCGACAATCTGACCACAGATATAGCCTACACTTTACGTTGAGCCTCTTCAGGCGTTAATTCATGTGGTACAGATCTGCAACTTCTATATGATTTCCTAAGTGTCTGCTTGTGGCAATGTATGTATCTTTTGAAGCACAATTTTATTCTAACAACATACGAATATTTTTTGTGGACTTTCTTCCAACACTTTGCGTATATCCTCAATATTCCATATTTTAGATCTTCCAGGACGTTGTAAATTTTCAATGTCTCCTTCCCCATTATTGAAACGCTGGAACCACTGTTATGCTACACGGCCACTAAAGACATCTCCATCTCGAGTAGTAGTAATAGCAGCAGTAGTAGTAACAGCAATAGTAGTAGTAGTACTAGAAGTAGCAGCAGTAATAGTATCTATAGTAGCAATAGCAACATATTAGTAGTGGTAGCAGTAGTAGTAATAGCAGCAATAGTAGTAGCAGCAGCAGTAACAGTAGCTGTAGTAGTAATAGCAGCAGTATTAGTAGTTCGAGCAGTAGTAGTAATAGCAGCAATAGTAGTAGCAGCAGCAGTAACAGTAGCTGTAGTAGTAATAGCAGCAGTATTAGTAGTGGTAGTAGTAGTAATAGCAGCAATAGTAGTAGCAGCAGCAGTAACAGTAGCTGTAGTAGTAATAGCAGCGGTAGTAGTAATAGCAGCAGTAACAGTAGCTGTAGTAGTAATAGCAGCAATATTAATAGTAGGAGCAGTAGTAGTAGTAGTAACAGCAATAGTAGTAGCAGTAGTAGAAGTAGCAGCAGTAATAGTACCTGTAGTAGCAATAACAATACTATTAATAGTAGTAGCAGTAATAGTAATAGCAGCAGTAGTAGTAATAGCAATATTAGCAGCATTAGTAGCAGTAGCGGCAGTAGTAGTTGTAGTAGTAATACTAGGAGTAGTAGCAGTAATAGCAGGAGCAGTAGCAGTAGCGACAGTAGTAGTTATATTAGTAATAATAGCAGCAATAGTAGCAGTAATAGCAGTAGTAATAGCAGTAGCGGTAGTAGTAGTAGTAGTTGTAGAAATAATAACAGTAGTAGTAGTAGTCATAGTAGCAGTATTAATAGTGATAGCAGTAGTAAGCTTGGTAGTACATAGTAATAGCACTAGTAGTAGCAGTAATTGTGGTAGTAGTAAGTCTAATAGCAGTGGCAATAACAGCGCTGGTAAAAGGCCATGTTAGTATCAGCAAAAGTAGTAGCTGTAGTAGTAGCTGCAAGAGTAATAGTAGCATCAGTATTAGTAACGGCAATAGTATTAGCAACAGCATCTGTAGCAGCAGTCCTATTAATATAATAATAGCAGAAGTACTAGTAATATTTTATTTAGTGACTTCAAATATTTTTCAAAGGCAAAATTCAATTTGGCCGAGAAATTACTGACAATTTTTGCGTGCAACCATCTCTCAGAGACAAGGCTATTTTCTTTCGTGCAGTAAATCTACGACACTGCATCCATTTTTATCTGGAGGTAGGCATTATCATCCTTTTTCAGTTTTTAGCAATGACAACTATATCACAGAAGAAGACTTATATACATAAACGGAAATAAATTAGAAGCAATAAATATTCAAGTTTCATATAATTAACATTTAATGTATTAATCTCCTTCTCTTGGCACTACATTCTCTTGAAGCATAAGAAAATGGATGAAGACCCATTCTTTCTCTTCTCCCGCTTACATAATGTTTTGTATGTCATGTCGATCATATTCTTCAATGTGAACGCGTTTTCTCTGCTTAGTGTAACCGAATAACCCATAAATTAGAAGTGAGGGAGATATATGACAGAGAAGGAGAGGTCTCAATGGGTTCAAAGCCAGGTCTCTGATACTGAAAGCCATTCTGCTAACGGTATGCTAGATTCCGGTTTAAAGTACGAACATTAATATGTGGAATACGATCAAAATTTTCCAACGATTTTTGCTCACGTACAAGTTGTTTCTTTTTTTTTTTTAATTTTATTGAGTACTTCGTAGAAAAACATCAGTAAAAGCCCACATAAAATGTTGGAAAATCAAAAGTCCGAGAGTAGAGCGAACTGGAGGGTCTCTCAGTGCCCCGCTGATCTCTCTGACGACAGCTACGTTCTCATAAAATAGGACACAGTTGATCTCCTGAACACGTCTTTGCAGTAAATAGTCCAATCAAAGTGCGATTTTTCTCCCTCGTTCATGTAATGTTTTATACGGGCATTTAGACATCTAGAATGTGTATGGGATATAGGAGGCTTTGTCGCTAAGCTGGAGATGGTTGTAGCATGTCAAGGTGGTCGCCGGCATCTAGCTGGAGAAGGGTCTGCAGTCGAGAGAGTTTTTTTTTTTTTTGTTTATTTCCTTTACGAAGGTCGGATTCTCACAGAATCGATTGAGTAATTCCTTCTGTTAAAATTGGAATTACTAACAATACAACTGTCTACTTTCTGTGAAAATGTAGCGCCATGGCTCTGGAATCAGTAGACAACGTTTTTACAGCAGAAAAATGAAGTTGCTGTCAGAATTGAAAAAAAAAATTAGTTACAACAATAATAATAATAATAATAATAATAATCATCATCATCATCATCATCATCATCTTTTTATTAGCAGTTTTGGGTGACTTACCCGTTCTGCGGCTACATAAATTGATCCTTTCATCTGCGGAAGGGTTTTCCTAAATTCATCCTTACTTGTGATTGGCAAAGTAGTCCTCTGGCATTCTTAGAACTTGTTGATTCCATTTCAATTGATAATTTTTAATGTCACGTGTCAGTTTTTCAACTCTCCATTGATTGCGCAGATCTTCGCTTTTCATCCTATCTCTTAACGCTACACCGCTTATGGACGGCAGGAATCTCATTTGTGAGTTGTTATTCCTGATTTATCCTTTTGGCGAAGGCCCAACATTCACTACTGTAAAGGAGAGCTGGTTTTAAAATTATGTTGTGAAATCTAATTTGGATGACTTTTCTCATATGTTTACCAAAATTTATTTTCAAAATTTCATTTAATTTGTTACATTTTAAAATAATTTTCTCAATAATAATGATGATTATGACGATTATGCTCATAATAATAATAATAATAATAATAATAATAATAAAACGCCACTACTTAATTCATGATTGAGGCGTTCTCTGGAACAAGAATTTAACTACAAAATCTTGATCATTAATAATCTTGATTTTGAGATACAGAAAATCACAATTTTTTTATCTCGTATAACAGCATTCTGCAGAACGACATTCAAATGTTTCTAGAGGTCGCTATATTTTTTTTTTCTGAAGGGAAATAATATATTACCAGAGAGGAAGTGTGTTATTAAGCATTCAATATATCGATGGCCCAGAACCAGACTGTTCCAAATTCATTTTACTGTTTTTTTTTTTTCAGGAGAGTTATTTTAAGCTCCTGACATTCAAATCTTCATGAAACAATTTGGAATAGCTTCATAATAAGCTTATAGAGATAAATATTTATAATTTTGTTCGACTCATATATGCAGAGAAGAACTGGAACACAATGAAACACAGATTTCTTTCTTAGTATAAAAAGTTGGACTTAGAACAGTCTGGTTCTCAGCCATCGATATGCTGAAAGCGGAAGAACGACATAATGTACGTTAAGTTATTATTCCAGGGAACGCTTAAATTTATTCCATGATGGTTTCGGAACTCAAAACTGTTCCATGAAGAATTGCTGTGAAGAGTTGTCATTATTCGAGAACCGCTATCTTCGGCTGTATTGCTCGAAAGCTCATTTCGTTCACTTTGTCCTATGCTGACTATTGTTAAAGGGGGTTTCTGGTCGGCCAGTTTTACATGGCGATAAAGATTCTGCTGACGAACTTCAGAGATAGAAAAGGAAAAATAAATAACGATTTTAACCAATAAAAAGGCCTCTGATGTAACTGTTTCCTGTCGTAACAAAATTGACCCATCTATAAAATTACTCGCTGTGTCATACCGGTACATATTATCTTCTTTATATATATATATATATATATATATAAATAACTGGTTCTGTGCTGAGTCTCAGAGCTGCAATTTTCAACAGCACCTTATACAGACTCAGAATTAACGTTCTCTATCGTACATCGCTTTAATATTCCTGCAACAAAACAAGAACTAATGGGTATTTGATAGAATAATCTGTACACATTTTAAGTGCAATTCATGTGGTATAGTAGGTAAACCACACACTCTCAAGCATGAGTTCTGTAAATTCCTCGGAGCTCAATGACCTCTGAATAATGTCACATTCAACGAAGAATGTGATACATTATATTTTACATTAAATTATGGAACGCGAGTGTTTAAAGGTACGGTAAATGTCTTACAGTTCCACTTTAATTATACTACCAATACAGCTTTAGGCGAAACAGTGAATAATTCATTAAAACAAATGTGATAATGTTTATTTAAAAGAGAGCACTCAAAAGCAATTACATGATATATAATTCAGCGCAGTAAATCACGAGTTATCAAAACACTCGAAACAAAATCCAGGTTGAAGCCTGCAATATTTAAACTTACTCTAAGACTGAATGTTTATCTAATTAAAGTACCAGTTTTAACTTTCTCCTGACCAACTATATGTTGTGACTGAAAGAAAAAGGAGAAGAAGATATAATGAACATGACATTATCAGAACATTGAGCACGATGGTGTAGTAGTTAATAAGTCTGTCTTGTGTTCGGGAGGTCCGGGATTCGATCCCAGGGGCTGGCTACTTGGGTTTTAGTGCTTTTCCAATTCTGTGTATGTAAATGGTGAAGTAGCACCAATCACAAAGATTATGATTCGCTCCCTCCCCAATCATACAATCTTTAATAACATAATCGTAACTTTGTATATCGTCCTCTCACCTTCTGTGACAGGCCGACAATATGATGGGGAATTATCGCAACTGACTGAGGATACTCCCATCCATCGAGTAAGTAGTTCATTTCTTAGATCAGAGGTTAAATTGATCCTCGTTCTAGCTGAACTTGGAATTCTGTGTTGTATAAAGTCTAAGCTGAGATTAATTTGTCTTAAACTAAAGTCAACTTTGACTGAAGAAATTTCTCCGACTAAGTTACATGATCCAAGTTCAGTTATTTCTTTTCTGTTGAAATATACGAGTGGCAGACTGTGCAAAAAGAATAACCATTGTTATTAATATTAATACATATGGTATATATATATATATATATATATATATATATATATATATATATTCAATTTCTTGCCTTAATACACAAACATTCTTATATTTTATAAGGCTTTATCGTGTTCAGCAGTATCAAATAACATAACCTATAATTATATTACGTTTATAACCATGAATTATTAATGGATATGATAGGTATATCCATAAATTTTGAATTAACTGTATTAATAAACGAAAATTGTCCTTTTATAAAGCTTTATTATGTTTAGCAGCATCAAGCACCATAACATTATAACAATTTGGAGAACGGTCAATCTTCTTCTTATTGTTCGCCATTATTTACAATGCACAAAATAAACCATTGTCTCCAACAGAATGTACGGAAAGTCACCAAAAAGTAGTTGGAAAGTCGCTAGATTTCTCATTATCAACAAAGAAATATTAAATTTTGTCACTATGGGGTGTTAAAAAGGTCGCTAAATCTATATTTAAGCAATATAAAAGTTAAAAGAAATTGTCGTTGAAAAAGAGTTAAAGTCGCTAAATTGGCGACACTGAACAAGCCTGTACAACATGACCCGCGCATCGCATACTTCACCTGTTTATGCGATGTTGCTAAATCCTTTTCACGTGAACTTAGATTGCATTTGAACTAAGGTAATTTGATCGCGGAAAAGTTTTATACAATACATGAAGTGTCTGAACTCGGTTCACTTTCCGATCTTCGATCAAAGTTGATCTTTAGTCGGAGAGCTTTATACAATTGGGCCTAAAGGAAACTGCTGGAAAGCAGAGGAAAAATGTAATTAGCCAAAATATGCTTTTTGTGCATCCATGATGAAATGAGTTCCGTGCCAGTTGCGCTGCCCGCTAAGTCGGCTTCTCCATCCCCCATACTTCTACAATCATCAAATCCCTATGTCATATATTTATAGTGGTCTGCAGTACCTCACAGATAAAAAAGTGTCGTCTAGTCTCCATCAAACAAACAAGAACCTAAGGAGCGGGACTTCGGTGTCTTTTTATGTAGATCTATGAGTCGTGTAGAATCTACAATCACTACATCTACCAATCGTCGGACAAACCACGAGGAATGCCCACCATAGCGGATGATCGATTTGGCGTCAAGCAAATATAGGTGGTTACTAATTTTTCGAGAAGGAAATGATAATGAAATAGTATTTATGGAGAGCATTGATGGAATGATGTGTAGGAAACTGAAGAATCCTCAGAAGCTTGCTTTGTCCATCATAAAGTCAATTCTGATATCTTCGAGATCTGAACTCGGGTCCAAGATCGTCATACGATGAGAATTACGACGAAGCGAATAGAAATATTTGAAATGTGGATATGGAGAAGAATGGAACATGTGAAGTGGACAAGCAGAATAAGAAATGAAGCTGTGTTGGAAAGAGTGGGTGAAGAAAGAATGATGCTGAAACCGATCAGGAAGAGGAAAAGGAATTGGTTGGGGCACTGGCTGAGAAGAAACTTCATACTGAAGGATGCACTGAAAGGAATCGTGAATGGGAGAAGAGTTCGGGGCAGAAGAAGATATCAGATGATAGACGACATTAAGATATATGGATCATAGCCTATGAGGAAACAAAGAGAAAGGCAGAAAATAGGAAAGACTGGAGAAAGCTGGGTTTGCAGTGAAAGACTTGCTCTTGGGCAGAACACTAAATGAATGAATGGTAGTATTGTTGTTATGCACATACAATTTTTCATTATTGTGATATGTTTTTCTGCATATAAGTTGTAATTTTGTGCCAATTTGACAATCGTAGAATTTATGACAGAAATTATTGTAGATAACGAATGTGCTGATTCGATGGAAAGTAGTGATATAGAAGAGGCTTGAAAAGTAGGTTGTGTTACACTAATACCGGAGAAATCGAAATGAAGGAGCATTATGTAAGATTTTACTAATTTCAAAACAGTATTATTTTTTCTTTGCTGCAGCCGCCAAATTACTCTTCAAGGAACGACCACTCATATACACTGAGGAAAGAAGACAGAGGACGGACACTGGAAAGTTTTCTTTTTTCAATCGTACTATAAGGACTGGAATGATTTACCTGCAGACTTACTAAAGACTTTATCAATAACCAAAAATGTATTTAAAAATAGGCTTAAGGACTTTACTAAGAGACGGTAGTATAGTATACACACTATTTAAATTGTGTAATTGATATCTTGTTATTTGAAATGTTCTATCAGTGAGGAAGTGTGTTGTGTCAGTGAAGTGTGTAGTATCAGTGAAGTCTATTGTGTAAGTGAAGTGTGTTTGTGTCAGTGAAGTGGCTGTGTAAAGTATTTGAACAGTGAAATGGTTAGAAGTGTTAGTGAAATCACGATAGAATCAGTGCAGTGAGTGAGTTGACAGCGAAATAAGTGTAGTGCCGAAAGGTACTTGTGTAGGTATGAGCCTGTCACATTCGTGGGTCTTAGTTCGAACTTAGGGTTAAGATACAAATTATGTTTACTTTAAATGTTATTTTAAGTGACCATGCTTCATTTAATTTAGGATGCTCCTTGGTATTATTATTATTATTATTATTATTATTATTATTATTATTATTATTATTAATTATTGTTTTTTATTGGTTGCGTTTATTATTAATTGTCATTATTGAGTGTAATTAGTTACCACTGCCACCTGGTATATACTTATTTGTAGTGTGAATAAATACATACATACACAGTTGCAGGGAATCGTGTGGGAATTTGAAGTTCCGTGCCATGGAAACACTAACGGAAACAAAAAACGAACGATCGTCTAACAAAAGAGTATAAACCAACCCCGGGCTATAAGCTTGAAACGGTGGAACTAAAAAGGTGTACTAGTATGGCCGCCAAATTACCCATAGTTCATCTCTTTTTCCGATGTGTTAAACAGCTGTTATGTTCGTAGTATTACGATTACGACTTGTGTTTTGTGTTGTGAATATTTTGAAAGTCTAGTAAAATTCAGCGGGTGTTATTTTTATAAAAGCTAATATTCTTTTCTGTTGGTGAATACAGTGAACAGCAATAAAAGAAAGTAGAAATGAAGTGTTCAGCCCATGTAACAACAATAGTACGTTTAATAATGCTACAGTGAAATGTACATTAATATAATAATCTACTAATTTACTCCTGTTCTCTCCACATCCATTCTAAGCCATTTACGTAAGACAAAATATAATTTTCGAAGCTTCATATGTTAGATAGAGCATAGGAGGACATATTGTGCTGTTGAGTCTAATTTTTTAAATACATGGCTTTATAAAATACCGTAAGTTACTGTACAGAAAAGTACAGGGTGAAGGTCAACCATGACAAATATAATTACGTAAGGTTGTTCGACAATAAAATATCATTATAGGCTGCAGTATTTTCAAAGAGTGTAGCTTATTATTTTTATCATGTAGTTGCTACATCGCCTAATACTGGTAAATTACATTATTTTTTAAATATAGACTATAAAATATTCTACATTATTATATACAGTACAAAGAATATATACAGTCCTATTATAATGCTACATTACATCTTTAATGATCAATTTTTTATTAATAAATGTTCAGAAAAGTGTAGGCCACATTTTTATATAGGTTATGTAGTAGGTCTATCTTGTATACAGATGGACCATTATACAGCCTAACACAGTACTAAGTTATATAGCTATACTTTATCATGTCTAAATTTAGAGAAAAATGAGAAAAGTGTGCATTTGTTGCATAGGATATAGCCAGTGCTTTTCTACTGGAGAAAAAAGTGCTGGAATTCTGTGTAGAATTATAACAGACTGGGAGGTGATTACTATCTAGTGTCGTTTTTAACCTCCTTTTCGCCCAACTTTCTTTGTGTGTCAGAGTTTGATGGCAGTTCTGATGATGTTGAAATTATATAAGGAACTTCTTTTAGAGTCTCTGGATTATGATGCAGAACCTTAAAGGGAAGAAAAAAAAACTAGACTAATTTGTATATGAAATCTTATAGACTATAATTAAATGCACTGCACTTCATCATACTTCATCATTGTTAAATTCTAAATATATATAGGTGGATGATATGCTTACATATTTAAGTCTTTCTACATGCAAAGTTGGAACTGCATTTGATTTCAGTCTAACACTAGAACAGGAGGAAGACCTGTCAAAACATTCTTCCAGCAAATGCTGCGAACAAATAACGCTTCTTGCCGGTGGCTGCCAATTTGGCGTATTTATAAATTTTAGCCATTCATTTTTACGAAATCTTTCGGAAATCTGTAAAGAACGTAAGCCATAATGGTTAGGCCTACATAATATTATATGAATTCCATTCATTATACATAAATATAACAATATAATGCTTAGATATGAAAGGTCACGGCATTTCCTGAAGATTTTGGTTTAGCTGTTACACCACAAACGCAACATTATTAAAATTTGAATTAGACATTTAAATTTCGCCATGTGACATAACAGCCTGTAGCAAAATTAAATACTTGGCGGTATTTCGCGAAGAATTATGGGACAAAAGGTGTAGTTTGACGTCACATCCGTCCCATCGCTTGCAAGCATTTCCCCTTGGATCGCTCCCTCCTTTCTTTTTATCCTCGCAGGTATAAACCAATTTCAAAACATTCATTTTCCCCATCATTATTAGTCTCTCTTGCATGTGACGAACAACATTTAGAAGAAAATATTGCGGAATACTACATTCAAATATTTTACAAGCTTCCACAATAACGACAAATTGTAGGTCCACACCCTAATACATTTAGAGGTCTGAACTTTTCAGTATGCTGAAACAATCTCTCTTATACATATGAATAAAACCATTCATATTTTTAGAGGCAGAGGCATTATTTTCTTGTATAAATTATAAAGAGCATATTAATTCACCAAAAATAGAGTGAATTGTTATTTGCTTATTTTATTTGCCATAGAAAAATAGTGAAACAACTGAAACAGAAGTTCCTGTGAAAATACAAGCTGATCCCTGTAGGAATACAGAATAAAAACGCTGTAACGTCAGAACGCTTACTATTTATTTTTCAGTAATCTGTAAATAAAGAGTCTTCCAATATGAGTGTACTACTTTTAACATATTTATGAAGCTATATCAGTCATATTTTTCCCGTGATTACAGTTGTTGTTGACAAATCGCTGGCTAAATGTTACAAGGGTGTATGTAGTAATATTTCTGATATAGACATAGAACCTTGTAATATTGAGCCAGCGAAATAATCATGAAACGTTACACCATTCCACAACTCGTAGAAATCGTTAACATTTATTATCAAAATGGGTCATCCGTTCTCCAAGCATTCCGTGCATTACGTGAAGTGTACGGTGTGCGTAATCATCCCTGCGAGAGAACAATTCGACGTTTGATAGAAACATTTGATGCAGTTAGTTCTGTCGTTGATCAAACAAAATTTGTACGTGAATGACGCAAACGCTCCAATGAAAACATAGTCGCCATTCGCGAGAATCCACGGAAATCAATTTTTCAGCGAGTACAAGAATTGGGTAATCATCGACCACAACTTGGCGGATTTTGAATCTGGTGTATAAGTTACACCCTTACAAAATTATTTTAACTCAACTGAAGCCAAATGACTATAGATTGCACCGGGTATTCTCTGGCTGGGCTATGGAGCAATAGAAAGTTGATTCTGTTTTTAGCCGAAAATCCATCTTTAGCGGTGAGACCCACTTTTGGATGAATGATTTCGTTAACAAACAAAATTGCCGGTTTTGGAGCAATGAGAATACATTGAAAATTCAAGAACGACCACTTTATCCTCAAAAGTTTACCGTCTGGTGTTAATTTTGGTACAGCGGAATCACTGGTCCATATTTTTCCAAGATGAACAAGGAGAGGTTGTGACTGTCAGTGGAGAAAGATACCGGGCTATGATAAAGGATTATTTATTGGCCTCAATTCTGTAGTGCTCGGGAAAAGTGACACAAGTCAGTTTACACAAACCTTTTTTGATAATTTATTGACAACTTAGGGAACATCTGTTCGCTTGGAAAAAAATACATAGGTATTCCTCCCATTACAATAATTCATACAGAAAAAAAAAATCAAATCGACATAAACCAGTGTAAGTTGTCAATAAATTATCAAAAAAGGATTGTGAAAACTGAGATGTCACTGCAGAATTGGAAGGTATGAATCTCAGAAACGTCTGGTTTCAGCAAGATGTGCCACGTATCATACTCTTCACGAAACAGTCGACCTATTGAGGGAGAAGTTCCGAGGTGTCACCATTTCGCGTGATGGTGATGTTAACTGGCACCCGAAATCATGTGATTTAACGCTTCTGGATTACTTCTTATGGAGTTATGTTAAAAAAACGGGCTTATACTAACAAGCCAGAAACAGTTAATGACCTAAGGAACAATATCACTTGTGTTATTCGTGAAATTAAGCCTGGTTTATGTTTGTCCTTCATTGAAAATTGGAGGACCCGTTTACGCGCAACCCAACGAAGCCGCGGCGGCCTTTTAACTGACGTAATGACATTAAGTGCGTTTCAGGATAATAATAAAGTACTCTACTATTTAACAACCTTAAAGTGATAACACAAAGTCTCTGCTTAAACCGTTTCAAGGTTATGCATTGTTACTTAGAACGTTCCAATATTTCAATAATTTTATAAAGGTAACACGAATCTATAGAATTGTGGGAATGGATGCTGGTTGAAAACCCTAAAGTAAGATATGTGTGATAAAATTTACATTCTTATTGGTCAAATTTTCCTAAGATAAAAAGTTTTTAGTCTCTCCTGTAAAAGCATATTTTTGTTACTTGGAACGTTTGGCATTTCCACTTTTCAATTAGATATAGAGAGATGTGTCCGAATATTCAATTTCGAATTGTCTGGTATTTGTCTTAGAGTGAGAAAAACTTAGGAAAAACCAAACAAAATAATTATCCCTTACGGGAATCGAGCCGATGACTTACAACGACCTCAGAGAAGAAGTCCCGCTCGCTACTTCTGTACCATGACATTCGCGCTAATTTCAAAAAATATAACTCCTCCCTCTGCTACATAACGTATGTAACATTCATTCTGCATATAATTCTGGGCTCTGTTGATGACAGCGAAATTTAAATTGCATTTGTATTATATCTAACTTTTCATTCGGAAATTATTAATGACTAGCTAAACTAGAGATTAACAATTCGGCCAAATGAACGGAAATAAATATAGTGAACTCATTACACAATGAAACATATTTTGTAATTTATGTCTTCAATATATATTTTGAGGTAAACATATGCATTCTCCGCACAAGTAGCTGTATTATCTTTCAGAACGCAGCGTTTCACTAGAGGTACAAGCTTTGTGTTCATGCGAGGGACTCATAATTTGTCGAGGTCGTTATAGCGGCCTGGCCCCACTAACTAATCAACAAGCACAATGCCCTTCTTACACAAAGCATACTCTGACAATGGACTATGTCTAAAAATAATAATTAGGGTTCCGACCATTATGAAGCGAAGGACTATACATAAACGCTGGAAACCACACTACGGCTGATTAATGCCTATATATTAGTAGAAATTAGCTTAGAAAGTGTCAAAACGACAAAAATAATGTCATAATAACAGTAATAACAACGATAACGACTCTTATCGTCAGTTTTAACATTAAAGATTTAAACATAAAAATACGTAGGCTATACAGAATCTTGAAAAGAATTAAAAAAAATAAACTAAGTGTGCAGAAACATTCCGTAAATATTATAAACTGTTCTAATTTTTTTATAACTATGCGTATTACGAAATTCATGCCGGTGTCATTGGAAAGACTGGCCCAATTACAGGGGATGTGTAATTGTAATTGTTGGCGGAAAGAATAGATGGCACCATAACAAAAACAAGACGTTGTTTCCCCTCTTGTGGCATTGTTGGATAGAAGCAAATAGTGTTAAATGGTGTCAATGTTTACATTTTAATTGAGCATTCAGACAGTTATGGCGAGCTAACAGAAGTAGTTGGTGTGCATTGTACCACCTCAAAATCTTGTCAGTAGATGTCACATGTTGAAACTGCCGTCTGAAGGCACGCTGGCTCTCACTACACTCCGTGTGCTATGGTATTCCAACATACATCTCCATAATCTCTAAATGCTGCAGAATTCACACTGAGTTAAATTTAAAGTGTAAACATTCACGCTATTTAACACAATTTGCTTCTATTCAACAATGCCACAATGACAAACGAAAGAGCGGGAGCAGCGTCTTATTTTTTTTCTTATGGGCCATCTAATGTTTTCCGCCAAACAATTACAATTATTGCACATCCCCAGAAATTCTTTCTAATGGCTACCATTAGTAGGCTATTTTACGATGGTTTATCAACTTCTTAGGTTATTTAGCGTCTGAATGAGATGAGGGTGATAATGCCGGTGAAGTGAGTCCGGGATCCAACACCGAAAGTTACCCAGCATTTGCTCATATTGGGTTGAGGGAAAATCCCGGAAAAACCTCAACCAGGTAACTCGCCCCGACCGGGAATCGAACCCGGGCCACCTGGTTTCGCGCCCAGACTAGCTAACTGTTACTCCACAGGTGTGGACTCTTTCTAATGGCACCGGTATGAATTTAATAGTGAGCACAGTTATAAAATTATAGCAGTTTAAATCACGGAATGTTTCTGTGTTGCCATATCCATCTTTAATTACTGAAAATAATTTCGGGCATTTTATTAAATTTTTAGCAATGCATTCTTAAACAGCATTTGTTTTATAATCGTTACATTATGGAAAGGGGTTATCTTTAATTTATTATTCTTCTTTAATTTCCTGTTTGTGGTATAAAAATAACATCATATAATTTGGGTTATTGACTTTCATTAGTTTGGATGAAAAATATTTAGATTTGTAATTGACAATTTCACATTCAATTGCCTTTTAATATGCACAATTATGTAGGCTTATAATTTTGATCAAATACATGTTCAATTTAAAATGATATAAAATTGGTAAAAATGAATGCGTATACATCACTAATTACTGTTTACTGCCTAGTTAAGCGTCAACTTTACTAAACTTTTATTCAAAGTTTTAGCTACTAACAACCGAAATTGCAGTCATGGCATAGACCTAAGTACTATGACGTCATATTTGTCTAAGTTGCCTCCGATTCTCTTATTTTCGCCTTAATTTATGGCGATTTAATTCGTCTACAATTTACATAGGGTATCATTTTTCTGTACTCGATTTATCTGTCATTTATTTTATGAATATTTAATAGTTAGAATAATATATACGCCTGTCTCTTTAAGGAAATGAATACATCTACATAACACAGAAATCTCAACTCGACTAGTACGAACATTTTCTAGGCTCTATCTTATTGCATTTATATGGTCCATTTTTTTATTAAGTTAGGTGAACATACCTATCTCCGCTATTTTAACAATACAATAGTAGTAATTATGAATGGATTACAAAAGTTCGAGTGTGAAACATACTATTTAGGAATTGCCACACTCACATAAGCCCGCCATCGGTCCCTACCATGAACAAGATTAATCCAATCCCTATCATCATATCCCATCTCCCTCAAATCCATTTTAATGTTATCCTCCCATCTACGTATCGGTCTCCCCAAAGGTCTTTTTCTCCCAGTTCTCCCAACTAACACTCTATACGCATTTCTGGATTCACCCATACGTGCTACATGTCCTGTCCATCTTAAACGTCTTGATTTAATATTTCTGATTATGTCAGGTGAAGAATACAATGCGTGCAGTTCTGCGTTGTGTAACTTTCTCCATTCTCCTGTAACTTCATTCCTTTTAATTCCAAATATTTTCCTAAGCACCTTATTTTGTAACAACCTTAACGTCTGTTTCTCTATTAAGGTGAGAGTCCAAGTACTATTGATTACCAACATAAAGTATTAAAATATCGTAAGGAATTTCAGCGCTTTGTATAAATGTAAGTTTTAGTTAAGAAAGAAAAGTGGATATCTTACAGTTGCGACAAATTCTTAATGTGTGATTATACTGTAATTGACGCAATAGGTAAGAAACATCGCTACTTCAACAAGGAAAGTTGTACACTTTAGCGTTTTTTCCTTCTCTATATTAAATACAATAACAAATTTGTATCTTCTAACTCTTAAATACAATAACAGACTTTCTTTTGTGCTTGGTACGAATCTATTTCAAAGAACAGAAATGTTATAGTCCTGCAAGTACATTCATTTATGGATGTTTCATTTTAGACTTCAAACAATGTCCCTGTATTTTAATAGGATTTTTTTACATTCACATTCATTATTAACATTCCCATTGACATTCATTATTCCCACTCACATTCACAATCATTAGTATTAAAATAACGTGTAGCGCCTTACTGTAGCGGCAACAGAGAAACGAGCTTATCGGTGAAGTTGCCGCCTAGACTGTTGCAATTTGGAAAAGTATTTTCTATCATGCTCTGGTATTAATAATGTAAGAAAGAAAGTGTACATTTATTTGCTTAATAAGCCATCCATCTGCGTATAAAAAGTCATAATAAATCGAAGAGTAGATACTGGTCCTCAACATTTGTTTAGTAACATCCTCCGCCAGCTCAAAACTTGAACTTCGTGACATCCCGGTATCCACCACAACTGTGCGGATAAGGGCAGAGCTGAGCTGATTTGGGCGACGGAATTCCACTAAGACATAAGATCTCTCCCAGCAAAGCAAATCCTGACAGAGCTCCGAGTCCGTGTCAGGTAGGATGAATAATGTAGAAAGAAATGAAACAATCACAAGAAATGTCTCAAAGTTCTCTATGTCAAGGTTCTCCATGTCATACTTCTAGTGACGGGGACTCAAATTTATACGACCTCAGTTTCAATTCTCGACAAAAATGCAAGTTTATTTGTTTTCTGCGCGTATAAAACACTTACCTATTTTTGTGTTTTATATTATCTTTTTTTTGGCTTAAAATATTTTTGTTCGACCTATACTAATAAAAAATATGAACAAAAAAATTCGTGAAACGGAATTTACACTGACATCAATCGATTTCGGTTCCCCTGGCAAACATCATATCCGATAAACTCAACAATGTAAACGAATTCATTTCTATACACAAAGAAAGTCCAGACTTACTTGGAAAAGTCTGTCATAATCCATGAAGCGGGGATTTGTAATATATAATGCTATTCAATGTGCTTTGACATGTACGTGAAACAAATGCAACCACAATACATGTGAAACTATAGAAAGTTAATACAAAGTTGGCATTATTCACAGGTGGATAAGTAAAAATAATATTATTTATGGCATATTTTCATGTGTTTATATGCAGCACCCCAGTTAATTGTTAATTGTCTGTGACTCAAAACGATTATTCACCGCCCTCTTAATTATGCATTCTGTTTAATGTATTACTATGAATCACTACACTTTGTATTCTTATTATTTATTTACTTACTTATTTATTTATTTATTTATTTATTTATTTATTTATTTATTTATTTATTTATTTATTCGAATGACAGGTATATAGACAACTTATCTTTGACCTAAACACAACCTCAAGATTAAAACAATATAACTTGATACAACGTAAAATTAAATCTAATAAAGTAACTAAACAAAATCCTTAAAGAACTAAACAGAGGCATGAGGCTTCTCGCCTCCCAATATCTGGCATATTCTGTCAGTGATTTTAGAGCTGGGCAGCGTTGGAGATGATCCCTATTCATCGCTTCCTGAAGATCACAAAGAGTACAGATTGGATTTTGATAAATACCGAAACAGTGGAGATGATGCGCCAAGCAGTCATGTCCAGTTGCAAGGCGGAAATGCGCGACTGCCAATCTTTTTGGTCTGTTAGGTATTGATAGAAGGTGCCTTCTCCAGTGTTGGTCATATGTTTTTTCTGCAATCTCGTGGGAGTGGATGTTGTGGGCAACTTCTTTGTTGTACAATTTTATTGTCTGGAAGGGTGTTGGTTTAGGAGATGTTTGTAAAATTTTAGCACTTTTTTTTGCCAAGACATCGGATTGCTCATTGCCAAATAAGTTGCAGTGCCCAGGGACCCACTGTAATATTCTTATTATTGTTGTTGTTAGAGGAGAAATGACTGTTTTTCATAGCTTATTCAATTCCGATCATTAGACACAATTTACCTCTGATTGAGGTTACATTTATTATTGAGGTTAATACAACTCATTTGACGGTGTGTGTCAGAGGAAGAACAATTGTTTGTATACATCTGAAGTCTCATTAGTGTAATATGTTACTAGTCAACGATGTATATAATGGAGGGGGAGAAGAACTGGCCATCCCACCCCATTATCTGCTGGCTTAGCTGTCTCATGAGTGATGCTTTATTGTTGTCACTTATGAGGTTCAAACCTGTCTTCGGACAGGTGACTAAACACCAACAGACGCAATTAAATCTGATATAAAATTATATTTATTTAGTCTAATTCCAGTATAGACGTTATACGCAATCACATGCATTTACTGAAATCCCCTGCCACTTTTAGTCTTGGACTTTTACAGGAAGTCAAGTTATTTATTGATATGTAGAGCCGGTTAAAATTTTTATAAGGTTGAAAACGAAATGTGTCAAAAACAGCAACTTTAAATTATTTTGATGATAATTTGTTTAATTATGCATAGTCAGGAATGACATTTTTAAGAGTCAGTATAACAGACTTTGAATTAATGAGTGAAAAATGTAAGCTGTTTAAAAATATATTTAATTCCCTGAATGGAAAACAGAATGATATAAAAAGGAATGATTTCACAGAACTTTGAGAATTTCCGAATATAGCTACTTCAGCAACTAACAAAGTTGTCTCTGTCTATCTAGTAGGCCTACTTAACCTTCTGTGTTTACCATTAATCTGAAATTCATAAGAACGAAATTCAAAAGTCCCGGATTGTAGATTTATGGCATATTGAATAATTATGATTTTGACTAAATACGACCTTATAACGTGTGCAGTGTAGACGTTCAAACTTTCTGAACTTACAGTATGCCTCTATTGGAACTGCAGATGCATCTGCAGAAAAATGTAATAATATTGTGAATATATATTCTTTATGTTCATAATTCGATAAATAAACAGCCATTGTAGCAGCTAAATGAGGTAATCCACCATTGCCTCACTTTGTAATTCGTATCAACTACCCTCCATCCCCACTCCTCAAATGTAGACTTAAGTGCTGCGGGCTGCATTCAGCAGTGATTCGGCGCTACCTATTGCTTTTGTCACACCTGCTTAATGGTTCAGTGACGAAACTTTTTCTTCTCGTTACAATGTTCGGACTTTGAATCTCTTTAAATAAAAAGCATGCGTGTAAAGAATGCGCACAAGATGATTCCCGAGCTATTCGGAGGTGGAATGTAGTCTCTGAACAGCGACCAATTTCCGTGTCAAAGGCTGTACCTATAACAAGAGAAAAACTAAAAACGAGATTATCAGTAAAATGGCTGTCAAATCAAGTCGCATTGCAGTTTAGAATCTTACTTTCTGACTTGCTTTGGTGCGTGTGTTTTATAGGTACATATAGCCTATGGTTATATATCTATATCTGTAGGCTATATGTACTGTATGTGTATCATATCTTGAATTGCTAATTGCGTAGGAAGCGGGGCTGTTCCATATGAAATCGGACAAAATTTCAGAAAATTTGACCTCACATTAAAAAAAAAGACGGTGCTTCTATCATTGAAAGGCCTTTACTGGGCAAGCCTAATGGTGGGTTAAAGTATCCCCAACTAGTATTACTTTTCATTTTATAGAGCGTCAAATTTATCGTACTTTCGTAAAATTCTTAGTTTTGGAAGAACATTGCACAGATACATTTAGTGGTAGGATTTTCAACGGCATTTCTTTGTAAAGCAGACTCAGGGAGTAATATAATGACTCTGGAGGGGTTTTTTTTAATTCTTATTCACTTGACTAGGCAGATTTATTTATATTACTTTTTTCCTTGTTAAAATAGCTAAAATATAAAAATATGACAATATGGGTGACTTAATACAGAATAAAACACAGTTTACAGATCCAAAATTTTCTTTGGGTAACTGTATGCATAATTTTATACAGATATTACGTAATCACTACAGTAACCTGTTACTGTTTACTGATGGTTACGATTGGTATAATTATTGCTTTTAAGACAATACGTAATCACTATCTTATCTTAATATAGTAGTTTTTTAATTTGCTGCAACACAGTAAAGGAAAACTCTCAAACACTGGAACTGAATAACCACTGTCACCTTGTAATAATACACACAGACGATTGGCCACGTATTCGTCTCATTCCTTGTGTTGTGACAGCAGCTGTTTCAAGACCACTCAAGGCCAGCTGATTAGAACATTCTGGCTCCTCTCACATCTCCGCATTACGCTGGAGGGAGAGCGTATTTTTATAGCGAGATTTGAAATATTTATTTTAAGGCTTTTCTTTTAAAATGGCTTTTTTTAAATTGTATGTTTTTTTTTTTTTTGCCTCAACAATATCTAATATTGTAGTATTTTATATCCATACTTTTTTGGTGGCAACATGTTATACATCACAAAAAACAATATATCCATAATTTCTACAAACAATAAAATATACTGGGTGTTCATTTCAAAGTGTGTCATGACGTCACTGTTGTGAGTCAGCGATTTGAAGCGAGTTTCAGCTTTTATGTCAGGGAAGTTGCCTATCAATCAATCAATCAATCAATCAATCAATCAATCAATCTGAACTTGAGAACGTGTACTGTATAACTTGAACGTTGTAGCAACAGATGGCGGTCTGTACGGTCTGTGTGCTACCATAACCTCTTTAGAACTGTGTTTTGCGCGGGCAAGTCGTACGCAGGGTATTTATCATCGGTTGCATACGGCAACATTCCATAACACAAATCAAATGTTCGTGTCCATGTTGACCGTCGAAGTTAATGTCAACAAATACTGTACGTAAGTAATCGTCTTAACCCTCTCCCCATATCCCGACAGTAAGAAAAAAATTCACCTCAGTACGTGTTTCCAAACAGTTCACATTCCTGGCACTACCGACGTTACCGTACGTATCGGTAAGTACTCTTCAGAATGAACGCCGTACTTGCTAGGCAACTTCTCTGGCACATAGGTAATACGCCTCTGCGGAAGTGTAGGAAAATTGAATTCTCTACGCTCATCGGCTAGTCACATGACGGCGTACAGCGAGCCATGACACACTTTGAACTGAACTCGCAGTATTTGTTATACCCCATTAATACACTTAAATGTGCACTACAAAATTAGCTATAGCTTAAGTTTTTATTTCGAAACCAGATGTAGTAGTACGCATTGAAAGTAAGAATAAAATACAAAATACGCTAAATTTAAGGAATTTTATCTGAAAAACTACTGAGCTAAAGAAAGTCAAAATTTGTACATTTATTATTTCCCACATACTAAACCTCTGTACGAATTTTCAGACAATTCTAACATGTCATGGTATTTCGTTGTCCGATTTCATTTATGGAATTGCCCAGCGGGAAATTAGTAGAGTGTTAATACGATAATTATAATGGCGTGAACATTATCGTTGTAATATGACATTCTCTCCCATTTCTTACATTGAGCCATGACTGTACTCTTGCTTGTTCTTTCTAGAGCGCTTGATCGACGTGTCTCAAAATGCATGCAATTATTACGTAACGACAGAAGGAGCAAGCAAACGGCACTGGAGGAAATGACATCGCCGAAGATGACATCATCTACTAGTGGGGGCTGCATCACAGATGAAGACGAGCGAATTGAGACACCCCCGCGGATAATCGAGGGGATCAACATTCTACCCGAGACCCAGATAAGCTAGTAATCTACCTGCAGGTGAGCGCCGGTACAGTCTCATAAGAACAGATGTAACCTCTAATAAAAGAACTGCTCTCGAAATTGATGACAATCAGGCAGACGTAGTTTTTGTTCAGAAATATAAAGAGAGTTTCTCATTAGTAAATCTGTATTTTGCACACATACAAAACTACAGAACTGGCTGTGATATATGCACAAACAATTTACTAATTTATTTTTACGTCAAATATCTGTCTACAGGTTTTTAGCCTGTTAAATTTCAGTATGTGAAAGTGATTTTGAAATTAACATATCTCCTCCTTTTCCAAATCAATAATTGTTAATGGATAAATTACGTAATTAATAGAGAACATTTTTTATTAACCATCAACGAACATAACGGACTATGGTGTTAAGAATGTTTTAGTAATAAGTATTATTAGAAACCGTATGTGTTCAATATAGACTAAGTGAACTGAAAATCAAGAACGGAGTGATAAAAGTGTCAATTTTGAATGAGTTAGAGGAGTGTAATAGGAAGTTAAGTAAAACGACAGAGATAATGAAAATAGGTGAGGAGTATGGTGAGGGAGGCTAGCTAGGATAGCGAAGTATAATATGTAGGAAATTAGCAAGCTCTGAAAATGGAATGTACACAAGAAACAGACATAATAACGAACATATTGGGCAATGATGTAGTATGTTTTAGTAATAAGTATTATTAGAAACAGTGTGTGTTCGATATAAGTGAACTGAAAATCAAGAACGCAGTGATAAACATGCCAATTTTGAATGAATTAGAGGAGTGCAATAGGAAGTTAAGTAAAACGATAGAGATAATGAAAATAGGTGAGGAGCATGGTGAGGAAGGCTAGCTAGGATAGCGAAGTATAATATGTAGAAAATTAGCAAGAACTGAAAATGGAATGTACACAAGAAACAGACATAATAACGAACATATTGGACAATGATGTAGTATGTTTCAGTAACAAGAATTATTAGAAACAGTTTATCTTCGATATACTGTAAGTGAACTGAAAATCAAGAACAGAGTCGTAAAAGTGTCAATTTTGAATGTTCTAAATTAAGTTGTTAGATTTTAAAGGTGGGAATACTGATAAATTTTAATGGGGTCGAAATGTAAATTATAAGAGCGTCTACAAAAGATATATCTGTAATGAATGTAATTGTGGAACCGGATACAAAATTGTGAGGTCCACGTTACATGGATTTAAATGTTGACATCAGATGTATATCATATCATATCATATTGACAATCCAGAAGCATACAAAATATTTAACAAAATCTTAAGGAATTACTTTTTGTCTTTCAGTGCATTTACTAAGTCACTTAAAATTCTCAATGTCAATTAATGAGGTAATTAGTCCACTGCTATGAAGTAACGGTTATTATGTCTGACCGTGGAAAGAGCAGACCCGGAGTTCAAATCCAGGTTGGGACAAGTTACCCGGTTGAGGGTTTATCCGTGATTTTCCCTCCTCAATTACCTGAAGCCGAATTATTGGGTAACTTTGGGCATTTGACATCGGACTCATTTCGCCTTCATTAATTTCAGCACCATGTATAATCTACAACAGTTTCAAGTCGACCGTGAAGCCCAGCAAACGTGGTGCAGTGATTCGCCTACAGGGGAGCTGCATATGAACCCAAGAAGTCGAAGGGGCTTTCACAGCGGACTACGGCATACCAGTGATCTACAACAGCTCTGCAGTTCTCTAGACAGATGGCGTCACGGCATCTGCGGTGCTGCGATCTTCAGGTCAATATAGGATTCAGGAGGATGTAGTATGTGTTTTACGAACAGATGTCACTGATCTGAGGAGGCTACGGAATATCAACAGGGAGAGTCCTTCAGACCTGGATGACGTAGCTAAATCGAGAAGATGGAACCAAGCAGTGAATCACGTACTCAAAGGAATACGGCCCTATAACGTCAACAATCATCCCACAATAAGGAGATCAGGCTGCGGTGCAAGTCTTCGGATCCTCCTCAGGAAAGAGAAAAAGGAAAATGAGTTGATTGTTTCCGCTTTCGATCAGTATCTCGAAGACCATGTACAGTATTAGACAGTGCTAACTATATGTCATGTCTGGAATCCAACCGAGTACTTGTCCTTGTTTTTATAGCCATCAACGTTGAGACGCTTTACTCTCATAGGTATGTTGTTGGAAACGGGTTCAAAAGTGAAAGGGCACTGCTTATCAAAACTGGTATGTATCATTTGTGAGCACTGAAATTCACCAATATTGTGACTGAAAACATTTTGTTTCAGCAAAGCGTTTCTTTGTACATCGATAGACAGCATGACAGCAATATCCATAGAGTCAAGTTAAAGGTGAATGGCTTTGTAATATATTGCACGAGTTGAAAATTTAAAGGACACTGATTATCAAAAATGGTATTTCTCCACTTCTGAGCACTAAAATTCACCAAATTTTTTTTCTGAAGACACTTTTTTTCAGAACAGCGTTCCTCTGCATATCGATAAAACCATCTTTCTGCATGTCAGAAATATTCAATTAGTCAAGTCAAAGATAACTGCTCATTTTAAAATTCTTATCAAACAAAGAATTCGACAAATGAAATCTATTATATTTTTCAAAAGTCTCAACATATCAAATTATATCCAATCTGCAATAATTATTAGTCTGTTTTCTCGCTAGAGACCATTTTCCATAGTAGGAAAAATTTGCATAATTGTCCTCCACGGATAATTCCCTCATTTGCATCCAGAAGTTAATTTGACTCTTCAAATGTAATGCTAAGGTATTTCACATACGAGAATGTAACAGCGAGATACACCAGTCCTACACTATGTCAGTGTTTCTTCTTCTTGCAGAGGTTGTCATTTCTTTTTCCATAGCTAAGTGAAAGAATTCGACGTGATAAACACAATATGTGGGGAAAGTACAGTAACACTTCCTGGCGGAATATTATAAAGAGTCTATAGTTCAAAGCTTGATATCATATGAAGCTCACTGGTTGAACTAAGTGGTATAATGTGTGTGACATAAGTTTTGAAGTGAGTGTTCTCGAAGCTAATAAATTACGATGTACTAGATATTGCATTATCACCACGTGAGGTGCCTTTCTGCACCAAAGCACAAAATTAAGGTTTCTTCTCCTACATTCAAGATCTACTATTAGTAGTTTCACAGCTCTGTCATTTACCAGTTAGCCGGTTTCAGAGAACACCACATTTGATTAATCTTTGGTATATCTTATAAAGTCCAGAAATAGAATTGACGACATAGAACTTCATTCGTAAGTCAGTCCATTTGAAGTGCACAGAGAGTTATTTTGTTGAGTTCTTCCTCAACGTGTGCCAAGACATCAGATTATATATTCGAAATTATTTGTCTAATGAAGTTTGATGGAGATATTTAAGTAACCGGTTTCCTGTGTTACTTTTCGACAAGAATTTCGGTGAAATAAAGTGCACAAGATTTAACTAGGCTGTAAGAATTTTTATTCTTAACATACTTGGTGTGATTTAAAAAACATGTGACCAATATTGATAAGCTTATGTTAAGAATAAATAAATAACAAAAGTACTGCATTCAGTTTTATGAAGAATAAAGTAACAACGACGGCAACAAAAATAACTTAAAGATCTCTTATCTAGAGTGTCATCCTGTATGGTATGCATGCATTGGATGTTAGTAAGAAAAATATAAACAAGTTGCTAGCCACTGAAATCGATTTCTTAAGACGGATCACAGGACGATCCAAGCTGGACACAATAAAAAATTGATACCACACGAAAAGGAATGAAGATGGACAAAGGTAACTTTGACAATATCCAGCTGAGGAAAGTTATATGGTCTGGACGTGTGAACAGAAAAGAAAGTTCCTAATCAGTTATTGCGATGGAAAATATCCCAACGGAAAGCAAGATTGTTCTCGGTGCAACTGGCGAGACGATGCAGAGGAGGTCATGATCATGAGAAACTTAATCATCGAGGACTGTCAGGTTCGCACTTGCTTTTACCATTTATTATTGGAGTCCCATAGTGTGTCCCATGCCAATTTGCATGTATATACATTATTTTGGAGTTTAATTACAAAAGAAGGAAACAATTATTTCGAAATAACAAAGAAATAATTAAGGGGGCTATCTGCAATAAAAATCCTGAATGAAATTTCCTCAGATAAATAAATATTAAAAAATTATGAAAATAAGCCTTTAGTGCGAAATTTAATACCTTACTGTACAGGAACAAGGAATATGAGTACAAAATTGAAATTAAAATTGCTGTCAACAGAGATGAATGTTTTTAAAAGGTCAGCGCTAAACACCAGCCTCGGAAATAAATGGGAAGGGGAAATGAAAGGAGATATCCCCTTCCATATCATTTTCAATCACACTGCATTAGGAAAAAACACACAGTAAGGTACTGTGTATCAGAGGTGAATTTTAAGCGACCAGCGAGAGCCGAAAGCTATGATGTCTGTCCTATACAATCCGTCACTCAGCAATGCTTGACTTCTTGTCTACTCCCATCTGTCCGAAACATTTCTGTCTCTGCCAGAGAAGGTGAAATAGGGAGTTAAGAGGTAGTCTGCAGTGACGTAATTGAGTTATTAACGCCCAGGCCTGGTATACACTAAACTGGATAGAATTATAAATTATACGATAAGAGAAAAGACGAACTTCAACAATTCTGTTGTGCAGTTTGTGGAAACTATACTTACAATTATAATAGCTACGGATGTAAAAAGAATGATACAAATATTAACTGATCAATATGATTTTTTACAAGAAAACTGAAGTGATTTTAGTGTAGTTTTTTATCCTGAATTCAAATATGAAGAGTCCACTGCAAGAATGATGGTTGTAATTTGGAATACATTTTGCAGGAGAAGCAATTGAAAGTTTGAAATGCCTAGCGCTCAAAGCTTAACTGTGATTTTCCGAGTATTACTGGACAATGACTATCAGTGTTAATGCCATATAACTCTCTATGTTCATTCTATATGTCTTAAGCTATGCATTGACAATCTTTGTTCATTTTCGACAAGAAAGTGGCATCCATCATTCTTGCAGTGGACTCTTCATATGTAATCAGAACTCTTTCCATTAGGCATAGTTTTTTGTGACAGTCACTTTTGTACAATATACTTTTATATAAGAGGCTTTATTTGTTATAACTTTTGTAAGTTATAAGATGTGAGAATTATTGGTGAATGTAGAAATTTTTAATCAGATTGGGTTAACAGAACTGTGCGTTTCTCACTGGATATAAAAATTGTACCATTTGCAATTACTATGATTTGGAAAGAACAGAAAGATCATTCAGCTGATTTCTATTTCTGTTTAACTCCAAATTTGTCATTTGAAATGAGGTCTATGTTACATTGTAACAGATTTTGCCGTAACTCCAAGCCAGACTTCGATCCAACTCATACTGTAGAAGAAAGAGACGACAGATAGGATTCTACTTTTGAAGCAAGCTGTTCATCAGAACCCTACTTTTTAACTCGATCTTAATGATCTTATTCGGGATTTAAATTTGTCTAAACAATTAGCTGAACTTCAAAGTTTCAGGCTCAAAGACTGCAGTCTACTCCACAAAGATGCAATTATCGTAGTTGCGACTATGATTTCAAAGACTTCTGCTCTAAAGAGAAAATTGAAGTTTCCTGTAATAATGTTTGTGCAGTAATGGAAACTCTTGGATATCAAATCCAGCCAGAAGAGTGGTGATTGTTCATAAATTCATCGAAAGTTAGTTTGAAGGCTGTACTTCTGCATTATGGCAATGACCTGTGGCTTATACCACTGATATGAAAGAGACATACGGTATTAAAATTTGAAATTGATATTAGGAAAAATCCAGTATACAAAATATAACTGGAATATATGTGGAGATTTGAAGGTAAAAGCTTAATTGCTGTGTTTGAAACTTGGCTACACTAAATTACGATGTTTGTTGTGTGAATGGGACAACAGGGATAGAAAGTCTCACTACATAGGGAAACAATAGCCCGAACGTGATTATCTTATTCCTGGGCATAAAAATGTGTCGAATACTGCATTAGTCAATCCTGAAATAGAATATCCAGCTTCCATCTTTACAAAACTGGGACTTACGGACAATTTTGTGAAAGCAATTGATAAAAATTCTCCTGCATTATTTTGTTCGAAAGCTAAATTTCCCAAAGTTAATGACGTAAAACTGAAGGAAGAAATTTTTATAGGGCCACAAATAGGATCACTATTATTGGATAATTAACATTTTGAGATAGGCTGTTAAATTTACTGGAAAAAAGCAGCCTGGAAATCATTCCAAATATCCGTTGTGGTTTTCTTGGAAATCATAAAGCAGAAAACTATCGTGAAATAATGAGTGGTCTTATGATTTAAAACGAAGCTATGAGAAGCTACTAGTCTTTAAAAATTATTTTCTTGGACTCCCACCTAGGCTTCCTCCCGGAAAATCTTGGGGCTGTCAGTGAGTAGTGAGACATCCCAAAAGCAAAATATGCCCGACAATGATCTTATAAAACATTTTAGCTAAGCCAACATGAAAAGTATATTTATTATTTATCGTTATTTAAGTAATAATTCTACAAAAAATTACCGTGTATCACAAAAAAACCTACCTGATGGAACATATCTGAAAGGATATTTGAAATCAGCATGACGAAGACAATTAGATTCAGGTAATTTACTTCTTGTGAAAGAAAAATATATTTATTTTGTAGGCCAAACGGAAAGAAAAGAATAGAAAGACCTACGAAAACATCACTAGATGGTATTATCGGCATTCTTGACGCGAGGAGATTTCAGGATGATTGCTGGAAAGATAGATATAAATGGAGGAGGAAAAATTTCAATTGTGTGAAATTTTGGCACAGAAATAAGTTTTCAGTTCACAGCCACAGTATGTATGTATGTATGTATGTATGTATGTATGTATGTATGTATGTATGTATGTATGCATGTATGCATGTATGTATATATGTTTGTGTGTATGTATGCATGTATGTTTGTATGTATTTATGTATGTATGTATGTGTATGTATGCATGTATGTTTGCATGCATTTATGCCTGCATGTATGCATGCATGTATGTATCCATGCATGCATGCATTAATGTTTGTGTGTATTTATACATACATACTATTTGCTCATTCTGAACTCTTTATTAAACCACAGAACATTATTTTTACCACTTGTGATTTATGTGTGAACAATGTCTATAGATTACAGGAAACGTTAAGCTTATTCTGTTTTTTTTTTTTTTTTTTTTTTTTAAGTCTTCCATAATTAAATATAGTTTATGTCATCATATATTTTTCTGCCACTTGTTTCATTATTTTCTCTTTTCAATGGTTGCATAATATTAAAGAGGTAATTAACGTCGCTGTTAATTTAATTACTCTAGCTTGTCAACAATTCAGCCAATTAATTATGGATGCAATAACTTCTGTCCAACTAAAACTAAATACCGCAATGTTCTCTCTATTCATGCACTATAAACTAATAACTCCTGACAATGTTTTGTTGCACAGCGTGGAATTTATAAATGAATAGTACACAACGTAATTATTGCAGTACGACTTTTGTTCTATCAGAATAAATTTAAAATTCTCGGCCATTGTATATCTAGCTGTTAACATTAAAATGATATGTATAATTTGAGGGGATCAAGTAATACTGTATAAACAGTTCCGATTAAAGTGATACCCATAATTTATGTTGACATGGGAATATTGTTTGAGGATGCATTAATTTATTGCGAACAATACAGATTTTACTAATGTGAAAATTATAGTGACATAAACTCTTCAAAGACATTTAAATAATATTGGAAGACGTAACAGTTAACTATTAATAGACGAACACTTTTTAATAACATTTTCGATTAATGAACTATTATAATGGGAGACAGTACTTGAATCAGGTGATTTTTTTAAAATGACGTTCGACGATATATACGGAGAGTGGAGAAAAATCCTATTCTTTTTATGCAGAAAGACTATAGAATTTACATTACGTTACAATAATATAATATAATATAATATAATATAATATAATATAATATAATATAATATAATGCAATATAATGATAAGGCGAACGTGCTGGCCTTTGCATTGGGCCTCCTATACCAATCTATATACGTTGCAGATGATATGACCGCATCCCAACATCATTTTTCAAGATTTTCCATATAGCTGACAGCTGTACTTTACTAAAATAAACGAAATAACAATTTGTTGCACAAATTATCTCTGTACATGTACTGTATTAGTTTTATTTCTATATAAAACGTAGGTATTGTATTCTAAGCTTCTTCTAAATAGCGGACACTTCTTAACAACGACATTTTTACGTTCCTTCTGTTACAGAGAAGTTTTACGGTAAGCTTATACATCCTTTAGTTATAATTTACTTTTTAGAAAAAAAAAGGTTTCTTATTTATTAATTGGACAGTCTCATTTTCACGGAAAACAATTTGATGTTTTCTCAAGAGAAGTGTTTTTTATTTCAAATAAAGAAAATTGCTTCCTACTTAAATTATTGTCCTTATTTTGCATCAATCCAGAATAAATTAATTCGCACATACTAAATACAGCGTATGTCTAAAAAATGTTAACACTTACAAGGAAAATGATTCACACTTATATACATGAACTTAAAAAATTCTCAATTTGTTCACCATCTTCAAAACTGTTAAAGGAATCTTTTCCACGTGGTATGCAAAGCTTGCATGCACATATCTTGTGGAATTGCTGCACTTACGTCAGTTAATCTTGCTCGTAGATCGTCAATATTAAATGAAGTATAATGTGGCGTTGTATATATATATATATATATATATATATATATATACAACGCCACATTATACATAATTCATTTAGTGTTCTGCCCAAGGGTAGGTCTTTCACTGCAATCCCAACTTTCTCCAATATTTCCAATTACCTGCCTTCCTTTTCGTTTCATGATATGATTCATATATCTTAATGTCGTCTATGATCTGATAACTTCTATCCCGAACTCTTCTTCCCTTCACCAACATTCCCTACATATATAATATATAAGGTTTTCAGCATACTCACAGTCTAAAATTTCATGGACTAAGATACGGCGAACTTGCTGGCCATCGCACTGGTTCTTCTCTACTAATCTATCTTCGTTTCATATGATATGGCAACATCCCAAGTTCGTTCCTCAAGATTTTCCATACAACTGACCGAGAGACCAGATTCTGCACTCTATCGTCTTCTTGATTTGCTTGTACTACGTAAGAAAGCCTCTTGTACAGCAACTATGTTTCCAAGAGATCACTGTTCGCTTTCCAATAATGTATGCAACTTAGCTGATTTCGACGAACTTGTCATAAATGCGGTAAATTGTTAATCTAGATGGTGGATCACTGTTGAAGTAATCTTCATAGTTTTTGCGAACTACTGTAGTAGAATGAAACGCCTCCATCCATGACACAATCTTCCGTCTTTGCTCAAAACTAAATTTTGTGGCCATTTTTACAATAGAGATCGAAAAAAATTCATTCTAACCATGTAAATACAATGACCTACCTTATTTTGAATAAATTAAAACACGTTGCTCCCAAGGTCCTATGTATAATCACTTAAACATAAACTGAATCACTACCCATGTAAGTGTTAAAGACTTTCGGTCTTACTAAAAAAAAATCTTATTGTTTGACCTATACAGACGTTAAACTGCCTTATACAGTGAATAGCTCGTTTATGTCATGTGTAAATTCCTGACTAATAATTAATTACTATATACGTCGTGTATGCTACATCATAATTTCGTCATAATTTTATTACGAAAGATAACAGAATAACTGAGATTCTTTATTCCATCTGATAATGTTCGCTAGTGTGCCGCACTATGTATCTATAGTACAACTGGATCAGATCGATTGTTATTCTATATTTTGTTCAAAGAATACAACTACAGCAATATTATTCTAATTATTCTGTGCGCTTTGATTAATTATTGTGTGGTTACAAGGGAACCATCATCATAAAATGACAATCGATATTAACAGCTGTTAGAGTGACGGCCATTTTTTCTCTGTAAACAATGTTTAAACAGGAAGTTTCGTGTGTTTAACTACAGGAAAGCAACTCCCATTCATAGTTACATATTGCTTATACATCCATCGCTTATGCATGGTTTATTAGTACTGTTTTCTGTCCCAACTCTGCGTAAGTCTCGAATAAAAATTATAGACAGTTTATTAGTAAGATAGACGATGTATAGATCTAAACAAAATCCGTTAAATAGTTTCGAAGAAATCGCTGCACACAGACAGATCGAAAGCTTGCCCAAACGCAGTTATTCTGGTACTAGGGATGTTGGAAACGAGTATTTCTGAGAAAATTTCTGAACTTATTTTTTGCACTGTTACAGCATTGGTGCTTTCTACCTGTTTTTTATATGACGAAGTAAATGTTATGTAATGTGAACTGATGGTCAGATCGCCAGACAGACGGATACCATGTATAATGTTTCCGGCATTTGTGAGGTATTATATTTCTACAATTCATAAAACTCACTTTACTCTTTTGTAGCTTGAAAACGATTTGCAAATAGGTTTATTTTGTATACCGCGAATGTAAATGTGAAATATACAAATAATAAAACTCAGTACTTCAATCCTTTATTTCTTATTTGTATAAGGAATAGACTGTACCTGAACCATTTAATTTGACGAAGTTTTGGGCAATGTGAAACAAAGGCGAGTTCCATATTCTTCTTGAATAGAGCTCAGCTTTCATCTACGCTCATCAGATGTCACTGCTGTTATAGTGAAATTGCAGCAATAAAGGCGGCGCCGAGTGTAGGGACGTGGTGTGGGATGTACACTTTGAAAGTAGTGTATGAGGGCCAATTTTGCTATTCGGAGCTGCGTAATAGCATACTTACATGAACACGTTTCTGTAATTCGGTAATTTTGAGACAAGGGAGAAGAGCAAGATATTTTCGTCCTTTATTTCAAGCATTGTTCTTTTTAAATGACAGAGATTGTAGCGATTCTAAATTGTAATCCTAAGCTGGACTCATTATAAACAAATTAGTAACTTTAATTGATAAGTATACCAATAAAAATTCTACTAGGGCTCTAGTAATAGCGGGTAAACTAAAAATTCAGTAGAACCGTGTTCGATTACCTTCAGGGACTTTCGTTGTCTTAAGGGAAGATGTAGGTGAAAATGGTAAAAAAAAATCACGAGAAAATATTGTCTTATTTAATAGTACATACTTTCAAGAACCTTTCCTCAAAATTTGAGGACCAAATTGAGCCCTGATTATGTATATGAATAACTTTAAGCCATATAAGAGAGTATGTAACGTCTTCCGCATTTTCCCGTAACTTACATTTTTCAATACTTGTGTACCTTTTTCTCAGGAATTATCTGAACTAACTGTATGAAATTCTGCATGCTGGCTTTTATTCATTAGATTCACTTTATCTTGTAAAATAATTGTGAAATGTTTTCGCTTTCATTTTTACATTACAAAGAATACTAATTTGCAATTCAATTTTTTTTAACAAAATTAAACATTTTATAAAAAAATAAAAGGAGATGAATATGAAAAAGTCTCTGTAAAATATGTTATAATTGTATTCTCTTAATAAGTAGAAAAAAATTCAGGTTGTTTCATTTACCGGTTTCCATAAAGAGGTGCATAAGTTATGCATAAAAAATTGAAAACTGGATACATAAAAAAATATAAAATCATAGATCATTACCATGCTCTTACAAATTAGTATGGGAAATGTCATAGTTCTAGGTGCAACATAAGATATTAATGATTTTCCGAAACCTTGCATTCTGGCCTACGTCTCTCCTCAAGAGATAAGTGTCAAGCTCACCAGCTTAATAATGAATCAACAATTTCTAAATATGTAGTTGTTCAAAATCTTTTCATGGATGGTTATTAAAGGAACCTGCGGATAATATTTTTGAAGTACATTTTCGGACAATCCTTAAAGCGATGAACTCTGAAAATTGTAACTTCTATCTTTTCAGTCCAATGAAACTAAAATGTTTATGGTCAAATGGGTATGTACCATACACATTTTCATTCCAATACCTCAATTAGTTTTAAGTTATTAATTTTTTATTGTATTAACAAAGTCATGTATATATATATATATATATATATATATATATATATATATACCGGGAATCGAACCCACGGCTTCTCAGCTTTGTGCGCTGAGCGCTCTTTCCAACTGAGCTATGCCGAGACCCGATTCACGGCGCCGGCCGAACTTTCCTCTTTAGAAAAAAATTTTTTGATAAAGAATATTTAACTTTCCAGTTCCCAATTTTCAGTGTTTGTTAACCAATAAACTTCAACAACTAGTGGTCACGCCATTCCAATCATAATTAAAAGGATATGACTATTTATAACATATTTATGACCTTCTATACAACATTTCAAGCATTTCAAGAAAAGCATTCTTCACTGGAGTATTTTGAAGTGTAAAATGCGCAGAAAATCAGAAAATTGATAAAACTACCCCTAATTGAAAAACATGCATATCATATTATGTAGGCCTATTCACCTCAACACTGCATAGCTCCATATGTTGGCGTTTAAGTGACATGAAGTGAACAAACTACAGGTTATGAAAGATGAACCAGTGAAGTATTTACTGGAACAATAAACGAAATTGTAATTGTGTGGAGATTTAATTCTATCTGCATAAACATTGTTTTTTTACGTACTTACTATGGCCGAGTGTGCTGCTGTCCATGTATTGGTTCGCTCGAGTTTTACATCGAGATTACCCGTTTCTGAAATAAAATAAAAATATTTATTTTGCGTTACAACAACCAGTTCGACATAATAGGACCGGGAAGTATTAAAGCAGATATGAATATTCTTTTCACAGAAATTTTATATTGCAATACATAAAAAGCACCAAGCTGTAAGAAAACACGTTTTCTCACTTCAGCCCAATATTTCTTCCCTTTAAAAGTTATGATAGGAAAAATCTAATGCTGCGCTAGTCTAAAAAATGGCGAGTACGCTACCGCCCTAACGATATTGTATGTAGCGATCCCTTCCGAGTTAATATAGAAAACTTTGTACTCAGGTTTTCACCGTGTAATAATAAAATACACCTCGTTTACTCAATGCGGATATTAGACAAAATATGGCTAAATTCCCAAACATACAATTTGCTAATGCTGCTTATTTTTAAAAATCAATAAAAATTATTGTTTAGAGAGAAAATAAAGAGTTCAAATTATTGTGTGTGTGTTTTTTATTTTTTTAACCTTTATTCTGCTAATAAAATATTTATGTTAAAATTTTGTGAATGCTCCCAGAGCACGAGTATGTACTCTTTCTGGGGGTTTTAGGGAGATTTTTATATAAAACTGTATCTTTGTTCTAGCAATAAATTTATTATTATTATTATTATTATTATTATTAATGCTGTTAAAGAGTGTTACTTTAGTCTAATAGTAAACTGATACTGTTTCCACTTTGATTTCATAATATTACTTGTATAAATAGTATGATTTTCAACTTTGCTGACTTCTCACAAATATCCAATTGAGAGTAAGGATTTTTCATTCTATAAAGGGACAAAAAAAAGGACGGGAAGGTACTGGAGATAGAAGTCAATAAATAATATGATTTTTAAAACCTTGCTGACTTTTCATATATATTCAACTGAGAGTAAGGATTTTTTATCCTATAAAGGAACAAAAAAAAAAAAAAAGGCAGGAAGATACTGGAGATAGAAATCACATCCTGGAATGTATAAATAATATGATTTTGAAAACCTTGCTGACTTCTCACAAATATCCAACTGAGAGTAATTAAGCATTTTTCATTCTATAAAGGGACAAAAAAAGGCGGGAAATTACTGGAGATATAAATCACATTCTGGAATGTATAAATAATATGATTTTGAAAACTTTCCTAAGACTTCTCACAAATATCCAACTAGGAATGAGTATTTTTCATTCTATAAAGAGGCAAAAAAAAAAAAAAGGCGCGAAGATAATGGAGATAGAAATCACATCCTGAAATGTATAAATAACATTTTTTGAAAACCTTGCTAACTTCTCACAAATGTCCAACTGAGAGTAAGCATTTTTCATACTATAAAGAGAGAAAAAAAGGCGGGAAGATACTGAAGATATAAATCTCATCCTGGAATGTATAAATAATATGATTTTGAAAAACCTTGCTGACTTCTAACAAATGTCCAACTGAGGGTAAGCATTTTCTATTATATAAAGGGACAAAAAAGGCGGGAAGATACTGGAGATAAAATTCACATCTTGCTGACTTGTCACAGATATCCAACTGGGCATTTTTCATACTATAAAGAGAAAAAAAGGCGGGAAGATACTGGAGATAGAAATCTCATCCTGGAATGTATGTCAACGAGGTATAAGCTTTGGGACGACGTAACAAGTTGTTGATATGGGATTTGTCCCCGCAAGTCATGTTAACTCACTCTCGCCGCTCTTTAGTACCTATGTCTCAATCTAACATCCCTCCGACATGCACATTCACCCCCGACGGCTGCTGCTTCGTTTATCCTCTTTACGAAGTCTAGAGATGCAGCCCCTGCCGTCTCACTTCTTGCTTCAACTCTCTTTAACAGACTAAAGTTTGTAGTTGTGCTGCCAGCAAGATAGTTAATTGGGGCCACGGAATCCCGCTGTTTTAATTTCGACTAACGAAAACTCTACTGCTTCTCCTCCCCCACCATCATGCTGCACCCAAACCTCCCGGGTGGAACCACAACAACCAGGAACATTCCTTTTATCTCACACTTCGTCCTCTCCTACTACATTCTGGAGTTAAAAAATAATCTGATAAAAATTTTACAGAAGAAGATTGATAGAGTTCTACTGTTAATATAGAATACAAATTATTCTATGCTTAATAGGCTTGTTAGATATTTTCTTTGTTTATATTGTTTGTCCTCCACGGTAGACTATACATCTTACTTGCCATTGGATACGCTTGGATACAACAAGCAGTACTTCATAATTATTTATTTGTTATTAATATTAGGCCTACTGTGCTAGAGAAAAGCGAATATCAAATAATAAGATATCAGTAGAGTCACAATAATAACACAACAATAAAGAAAATGATAGAAATTAATCACATTAATTATGATAGGGCCTATGTATTTTACAATTATGCAGACGTTTATACATGAAGACTTTAAATTAAATGGACACGCATACAATTTTAATGCATCTGGAGACAGGGGAAAAAGGTTTATAATTTATGTTATAGAAAAGTTTGTGAGTTCTCATACATTCATACGAACAAAGACACTAATATTGTTTATGAAAGTATCGCCTTTACGTGCCTTGAATAAATATTTTCCAATATTATCTATGAATCTCTGCCAACGCTGAAGTAGTTTTTCGATTCTGCGTCTGAAGAAATGTGTTTTTGAGTTAAAACCGTCAGGCCAAGTTTATAAAGCATTTATGTTATTAAAGAGTTCCCTTCAAGATTGTTGGTTAGAGAACAGGGATGGTGGAAATTTGAGGTCGCAAGATCGCGAGAATAGGGGGTCCACCGCTGTGGAGTAACGGTTAGCATGCCTGGCCGTGAAACGAGCGGACCTGGGTTTCAAATCCTGGTTGGGACAAGTTACCGGGTTGAAGTTTGTTCCGGGGTTTCCCTCAACCCATTAAGAGCAAATGCTGGGTAACTTTCGGCGATGGACCCTGGACTCATTTTGCTGGCATTATTACCTTCATATCATTCAGACGCTAGACAACCATAGATGTTGATAAAGCGTCGTGAAATAAACAAAAAAAGAATAGGGGGAATGTGGAATCATCTCAAAACCAAGCTGCTAGATAGCTGCTTTCGTCATGTTAGCGGAGTGCGAGTGCGCGTGCATTATTGTGTTGCAATAGCAGCACTTGATGCAGTCTTCCCGGTAGTTTTTCTTCAACTGTGGCCCAAGTCGTCTGAATTGTTGGCAATAAATGTTAGCAGTTATGGTTACATTCCTGTGAAGCAATTCGTAGTACACGACGCTTTTTTTTTCCTACCAAACGGATAACATCATCTTCTGTACGGGGTGTTGTGTGTTGAAACGACAGAACCATTTTTTGTAGTACTTTCTCCGATAACATTCTCTCCGCACAAGGCACAAATATTTCGAACAGCTTCCACTGATTTTTCTCCTCTATTATACTCAAACAGGGGAATATGTCGGAAATGTTAGTTTTTCTTTCACTTGACACTTATTCTTCTTTAGTTCAGAAATAGAACATATTTCCTTCAAATCCGCAAAATTCAAGGCCTAATTATATGCACACACTCCAAATAACAAATGACAAACGACAAATAATCGCGTTACAACGCAGTGTTTTGATGACGAACAAAAACACTACGAACTTTTACATCTATGTAATAAAATGAAATAAATGAAGAATAGGCTATAACTCTGGATAAATGCTTGACAATTTTAAGGAAAATATGATTAATAGGTTAACCCTTAGGGTGCAAATGATGCCATTAAAATAAATGTGTTATCAATACAAAAATAAATTATTATACATGTCAATTTAATTATTTAAGATCCGCTGTAAAATACGACATGTCTAATATGACAGTCTTTTGCATATTATGTGTTGGTTAATGATTCAAATTGAAGTTGTCTAAGTATCTTCGATATTAATCCAATAAATTGTGGACATAACAAGGCGGTGAATATTAACTTTAATTGCACATGTGCTTAATCTCCGTCGCTAGCTTCAGGTAAAGGCCTATGTTGATCTTTCCCGCATAGGTGTATTACAGGTTGCGGTTTGGCGCCCCTGCACTGTCTGTGATGGAGACCTTTTTATTTATTGAATGACAGGATAATTGAATTTCTGAGGGTTGAACATGTACTGTTGTTGATTTTGATTGCGTTCAGATCATGATGATAATGACGACGATGACGAAGAAGATGACGATGATGATTACAATTATTGCTATTTTTAGGAATCCTTCACTGTCCAAGGATAACACTTCGAAACTAGTCAGGTAATTCCCTAAGAAGTTAACTCAGTAAAGAAGTTGTGAAATTAAACAGTGATTATGTAAGTGTTAAAAGTGTATAAAAACAATGAAAATATTAGTTCAATATTTTCAGATTTTTAGTATTCAGAGTGGAATAAAAATTTCCATGGTTGTACAATAAATCAGAAATCTAAAAGGCAACTAATTAGTTTCTTATCCAAGTGCAAAAGAAAGACCATAACCGATAACTTGTTTTCCCACTTTGCTAAATGTACCTCAATCTTATATCTTATAGGCCTATTTTTTTTAAGTTATCAAGTAATGTATCAGGATAGATCGGAAAGTAACGCACAACAATTATTTTACGTAGTACTATTTTGGTTAGGACGTTCAAAATTGGCAGATGATTAGTTAGTTTGAATCTTACGTTACAGACAGCAATGGTTCGATCGGATGTCACCCTGCGGAACGAGCTGTAGCTACTGAGTAAAAATGGCGCGTTTTATACCATTGTTCATTTGTGAAGGCCAGCGCGGTGTGGTCTGTTTTCTTTTTTTTTTTTTTTTTTCGAAAAAAAAAAAAAAACGAAAAATTCGAGTGAAATCCACAGAGAAATATTGGAGGTGTATGATGCTTGATTGTCTGGACCGTAGCAACATCTCCAGGTGGTGTAGTCCTTCGAAGAAGTCCGCTGACGAAGCACGTTTCGGCCGACCAGTGACCGCTGCAACACCACCCAATGTCACAAGCATCATTAAGGCGGCAGTCGCCCACCCTACAGTTCAGGCCTCGCAACGTCTGACTTTCACCTCTTCGGTTCGGATGAAGAAGTGAAATCAGTCGTGCGCAGGTGGCTATACGCCCAAAAAACGAAGTTTTATGAACGAGATATACTAAATATGATGTCACGATGGAAGAAATGTGTCGAGGGACTTCGTTCCTTTTTTTTACTGAACAACAATGTAATTTTATTATGTCAACAATAACTCTTCACTTTCTACAATTTAATTCTGCTCCCGTCAACAATGGGATTTCCACTCCACACAGTAACACAGTATTCGTTAGTGCACTCCACAGACGACAATGGCAATTTACTTGGACTATTACGAACAACAATGAACTGTTAATCTTAACTAATATTCACAAAGCACTATTTACAACACAAAACTGTCACTTTTCAGTTCACAGCTCGTTTGTCTTGGCTAGTTCTTCTAGCTCAGTCACTCGCGTTCACAGAATCTCGAACCCCAGACCTTCAGAGACGATCCGCTGCACTTCGAACTCAGGTCCCCCAACTGCGGTCCACTGCACTCGAACTCCGGGCTTCAGGCTCCACAGTTACGGACACAAATCAAGTCGCGCTCTGGTCTCGAAGCTGGCTTCACCGCTGCACAAGACTAACTCGCTTGCTGTCCAAATCTGCCCGTAACAACACTGGCTTACTGACTGACTTTCACTTGCGTCTTCTCTTTTATATAACCAAACCATAGTTTCTGGAGAGTTCGCGAAAGATTCCACTCTTGAATCATCCGGATTTCTTTCCTTTCTGCCGCGGTCGCTCTCTCCCCACTCCACTCCCCGCCATAGCACATGATCCAGGAAGCAGATGCGCGCGCAACCTGCCCGTCACGGCCGACTTAGCCCTTCCTCCGTCGGTCGTGAGATCGAACCTCACGTGGCCGTCACAATATGGTGTCACGATGGAAGAAATGTGTCGAGGGACTTCGTTCCAATGTCGAACAATAGGTAAAACCTGTAACTTTCTTTTGCATTATTTCATTTTGCTTACCTATGAAATACGTTGCCACAAAAAATTGTTGTGCCTTACTTTTCGATCCACCCTCGTATATTGTAAATTATAAAGCAAAATTTAATTAAACATTTCCCCGTTAGTGAAACAGAAAAAAAAATACTGAACTTTTATTAGCAATTTTTGTCATTATTTTTCAATGCATATATATTTTTCCCTCATGTTATTTGTGTGATATTCATAAAGTCGTACGTCTCGTTTGTAGAAAACAGGCTGCAGAAAACACTAAAATTTCATGTAAATAAATTAAGTGGTTTAACAGAAAAGTACACTGAAATTTGAAAAATTTCAACTTACGGAAAACTGCATAAAAATATATGACTGCCTCCGTGGTCTGTTGGTCAGCATGCTGGCTTCCAGATCAGGAGGTCCTGGGTTCGATTCCCGGGCTAGGCTCTCGGGGAAATTTTTATTGAAGAAGAGGAATTCCCTGCGCGTCTAGAGTCTGGAAATTTATATGATTGTGAGTGTGCCGGGTTAATATAAATTAACCAATCATCACAATATAAAAATACGTTAGGACTGTCGCTGGGCAGTAACCTAAACACACGTTTCAGCGTCACATTGTTGACAAGTAACTCCATCTGTTAGCACAACCATAAAGCATCTAATAGATGCTATAGAGTTACCAACAACAAATATATATATATATATATATATATATATATATATGAATTACATGTGCCACTAAATTCAAAGAGGCCATTTGAAGAGCTTATCTGCAGAGATACACCCAAAATGTATATTGTTTTAAACAGCAATTTTTGTACTTTTTTGGAACACAAGATAACAGTCGGATTTTCGACCTCTAATCATTACCTAGTCCCCTTAATAGAATTCTACTAAAAATGTTCGTTACTTTAATTGCTGTATACAATGTGAATTGGGGAAATTTTATTTCATGGTAGCCTATTGGTATTTGTAAGAATGTTCACTTTTTGATATACTGAAAGTGTACTCGGAGTATGGTATATACGCTTGTTGCTGCTGGTTGAACATCACAGCATTTGATAGAAACTTGTTAGCATCGAGGCACTGAATCACGACACGAATTGATTAATTTCATAACGCAATACTGAATGATTTATATGTCGAGGTTTTACCAGTGCTAAAAGCCAACTGAAATAAAAGTAACAACGTCCTTCATAGAGCTACATCGTAGATTTATGGCGATATTCGGTCCAATGAATGGAGAATGTGTAACACGCAATGGTTAGATTTGTTAGTTGCATTCATTATCCGGTCACACAACTGTGGCAGAAAGCAAAGCTAAATATTTTTGTACTCTATGTTGGTACAGGCAAGGTAATATTGATACACGTGAATATATCCGCAGATAAATGAAATTTGTGATTCCAGACTCGTACAGATTTACTAGAGTATTCTGCTGATTCAAAACAACATGTATAATAATACTATTTGTTTGTAATTGGACATTTGCAGTAGAATATGTAGAATATGCTCTCTATGGAGTGCATGGTATACTGTAGTTCAGGAGGCGAGACCTGGCATGTGAGTTGCGCTAGAAAGGAAAGGTGAGGCGATCAGAAAAAGAATTTGGCGTGTGATGGGAGGCTGTCGTTAATATTACGTGTTGTAGATTCGTGTAATACGAATCTACAACACCTAAGTTCAGCTCAGACTAAAATCTTATCTTCTCCTTCCATACCCACTGGTGATATAGACACGGTGCATGATTGGGTCGCAGGCGCAGGCCTTGTCTTAGCTCGTCTACTATCCCAAAAATATTATGGTCATGTCCACAATACAAAAATATTAATCTATATCAGCAGTAATTACAGCTTCATTATGAGACGCATTAGTGTTTCATGAGAGATCATCATAATTCACATTCCTGTTTAGACAATTTGGTCTGTTCCGTCTCCATATAAACTAAAGATAAGATTGTCAAAAACTGGTAATTTCATGTCCTTCTTGGTTGTACAACACTTCACCTTCATTTCGGTTTATATTTATAAGGTATTTGCAATAAACGTGTTGGTTCCATTCTGAGCACATCCTCATGCCATCTTTGTAGGCCTAATCGTTTCTATTATAGCCCTGGGCACAAAGGGGAAGTAAAAGGGAACTCAGAAACCCACGCCCATGTCGTTTTCGCTTACACCGCCTCATAAACAAACAAACAGTAAGTCATTCTGCTACAAGTCAATGACGGAAGTAGCCCCACTCGTGGCTGCTTCCGTAGCAGAATGTGATGCCCACAAGTGGCGAGGTAACACGTTAAAGTACAAAGTGTCCAACATGCCCGACTGTCCAACAGACCCTATTTTACCCTATATCAATATTGGATTTCAGATCAGCGAGAGCCGAAAGTTCGTAAAGGTCATGATGATTTCCTTATATAATCAGTCACGGAGCAATGCTTACCTTCCTGTCTGTTCATATCGGACCAAAACATCACTGTCTCAGCCGGGGAAGGTGGAGCGGGGAGTTAAGGGGTATTCTGCAGTAACCTCTTTGAGTTATTAGTGCCCACGCCTGTTCTATTACTTTCAGGAGACTAGGCAATAGTTAACTCTTATCTAATATATACATTTCGTTTATAATCTAGCAGAATGTATTCTTCCATCGTTTTAGGAGTTTAATTTCGGATACTTATTTTGTTTGTTGTTATTATATGATGTTTAAGATCATGCTCCTGTTCCATAGATCGGCGTTGGTACAGCCATTACTCTGTAAAACTTTAATGTACGTAGTTCCATTTATTATTTTATGTAATGTTATTTTTATCGTTCCCAATAAACACTGAAACTTTGGAAGTTTTGTGTCTGCATAACCTGGTTTATCTGCTTTATTGGTTTATTACTCATTATTACCTTTAATCTTAAAGGCGTACTCTACTTAAAACTCATAACTTTCGTGTTATATGAAGATAATTATGAAGGATGAAACAGTTACACCTGGAAAAGTAAGACCTGAGCCAAACATGATAAGTGCAGTAGAAAATGATAACATCCTCCTGAGTCCTCAGACATTTGTTGTTCTATTTTTAAAGTTGAATATAATTCTACCCTTCAAAAAGTCACTGGCATGAGGAAAAATACTGAAAAAATTCTGCGGGTTACAGTTAAGGCACAAATGCAGGTATGTTTAAGGCTACTATAGTATTTCGAGTCTCTGAAAATATATCTTATATCATAATAATATATGAAGTATAGTATTTTATAGTATACTCTCAGGATTCAGAAGTTTAATCTCCACTGTAGTGGCCGGTGGAAAGGAGTAAGTGCCTTCCTCTCCGTTCTTATTTGGCTCAGACGTAAATATATCACTATTAGGTCTTATCTGTCGTCTTTATATATATATATATATATATATATATATATATATATGATTTCATTCGCATATTTCGATACTGTTAGTATTCGATTGTCTCTTCCTGTATGTGTTCTAATTGAATATTAATTTTGATATACAGATTCCCTCAGTGAAAAAGTGTTCCTGTAAGTGAGTGATCCCTTGTTATGGCAAAAAACAAGCCTACCTTTATATTTTATTCCACTTCTGTTTTGTCTTTATCACTTGTTCATAATTTAAAAATCTGTAGCATATTTTTGCTATGATATTTACATACCTGTTTTACGTTATGTAAGAGTTTGTATCTTGCTAAAATTCTTAGGAATATAATTGATTTAAACCTCATAATTCTCCTATAACTTAATTTCAATATACATCCTCGCTTACAATATTATGCATGTATGAAAGTTATTTTTCTTCAATAACTTACTATAAAATAATGAGCTGTTCTGTGGGAAGAGATGACATACTGATATTACCCACTATGTAAAAATTAATATTATATTCCTGTCTATTTATGAAATATAATATTTTAAGACTTAATATAAGATTCCTCTACTTTTTTATATTTTTTCCGGTCAATGTAGAGTATCCAACGTCCACTGAACGAATATTGGTTAAACGAGCGTTGAGCGACTTCCGCCGATTTTGGAATAGACACCGACGCACTTAGGTTAGGTTAGGTTAGTTTAGGTTTTTATTATCCCGTCAAGATGTTTAGGATTAATGTAAAACTGGCCTATGTCTCCTATAGTGGGCGGGACATAAGCAACATTCACCTTTTTTCCTTATATTCAGGAATAATATCCATTACCTTTATTGACAAATATTTAAAAATGACTACGTCAGTTTTGTCATAATGTGTAATCGATCGAACAAACATAGCAATGCGGCAAGTACAACTTATTTATCTACAAATTCAGCAAGACCATGCTCGATTTCCAGAAGCATAATGAAAATGTATTATGTCACCAAGAAGTCTCGGTTCTTGTAAACTTGTTTAAGGACCGATCGACTGAAACAGTTCAAGCCTTGAAAGTTTATGAGCACAACAGGCCAATAAAAAACGTTGTATAATTAAACTAATGCATCATAGTTCATTAACCTGGCCTGAGTACTGGCATATTTATAATATTTATTGATAAGAGGGCTAGAGTTTGTCTGTTATCTAAACGTGTCCTATAATTCGCATGTGAAATAGTAAATAAGTAATGGTAAGCATATAGTCGTTGATAGCATGAATCAGGCTGCAATGCAGGATGTGGTTTGCTGAAATAATGTGGAGCAAGATAACTGATTAGTCATGGAGAGGTGAAGTATTTAACTAATGTATTGCTATCAGAAACGATATGCGAGTGTAACGGGAAATAACGGATAAAGAGCGGAGGGTGGGAAATAGTCTACTCCGCACTTGTTGGGTATTTTAGATGAGAAATTGTTTTTGAAACATTGCTGCGTTAATTATAGTCGCTCATAGTTTACGGACCTCTTTTAAAGTTTTAAATAATAAAATTAACATTTCAGTGAATAATTTCAAGGAAAAAAATTGTTCCGAGACCGGGTATCGAACCCGGGACATTTGGCTATGATACGAGAGCAGTCCAGAAATTAAGTTTCTCTGGGGCTGTTTAGCGAAAGAAAACAAAACTTCATGGAAAAATTTATTGGAACAGATCAGCAATTGTTGAGGTATTTTTCAACATATTCTCCACCGAAATTGAGTCATTTGTCATACCATGGGATCAACTTCTTTATCCCTGTGTCATAGAAGTCAACCGCCTGGGATCGGAAGCAGTGTGTGGCAGCCATCTGCGCCTCTATTAATCCCACGGCTTGACAAAATGTCTCAATTTCGGTGGAGAATATGTTGAAAAAATAGTAAAAGAATTGCTGTATCTGTTCCAATAAATTTTTCCATGAAACTGAGTTTTCTTTCTGTAAACGGCCTCGGGGAAACTTACTTTTTGGACGGCTCTCGTAGTTTCACTCGCATATTTCGATACTGTTAGCATTCTAGTGAAAATTTTCAGGAAAACAAAAATAAATTATTGCTTACACTGCAAATAATTCAATGATGCGGATTTACGTTGCTGCCAGAATCTTCTGCAATTTGCCGGACAAAATACATTTAAAATATTTTTTTTTAATTGTTGGAGTTAGGAGAGAAGCGATGGTTGGTTGTAAAAAATTTCCAAAACTTCGAAAATTTAAAATATGGTAAAAAAGAATTTAAACCAGGTTGTGGTTCTTGTAAATGAAGATGTGAATAATAAACCTTGTAAATTTTCAATTGAATTCAGTAAGGAAAACTTCAGAAAATGAAAAAAAAAAAAATTTACGTAGTTTTCACTATTTTAGCTGGATGGACCTCCTTAATGTATTATATAGTGATCATTGGATCTTTCCTGAGGTAAACGGTGGCCGGAGCTTTGTGTTGGCCAAATCACCTTTTATGCCAAGGTAAGGAAAATATGGTTGTTATACTCATTTGTCAGAAGCCTTCTGGCTTTGCGAACAGTTTTTTAATGGTTTCTAACTGGACACATTTAATTCAGATTAGTAATACCAATAGATTGCACAAATGTAGTAATAATAATAATAATAATAATAATAATAATAATAATAATAATCATAATCATTTACCTTCATTTGGTTAATATTTTAGTCCTTTTGCTTCTCAGTCATATGAGTGTTATAAATCAATATCGGACATTCTGAAATAGCTGAACTACATGGCCATACGGTTATTATTATCCTGAAGGAGAAGGTCGAACGCTAGTGCTAAATCTATCCGACAGAACTTTTACACCGATTCCTAGGTAGGTGTATCCTCAACCCAAACCAGATAACTACATATGGCTCGATCAGTATCTAGATTTCGAGTAGGCAACCCACTCGTTCCTAGACCAGTTCCCTCCGTGCATCAATGTCGACGATCGACGAATGCTATGGACTAATAATGGATTTGAAATTAAACGAAACGATGTTGATAATTACGTGAGAAAACAAAAGAACTTCGAAAAAACCCGGACAGCGTTCCTATTGGCTAAATAAAACATCTGAGGACTCAGTGAGACATGAACTTGGATCGCCTGCGAAAGAGGCCGAATCTGTTTAAACAACTGGTTTAAATAATTTTTTAACATTGTTAATGTAAAATGAAATATATATTATATTACATATCCTGAACACTCTAAAGTTGCATCAAAAGTGTCGGAACAAATTTTAAGAAATAAATCCTGAAAAAGTAGTAAAGATGATCATACGGTGGTAAGATGATAATAAGGAACCGTATTCTGTCCAGATTAAGGTTAGTTATTCATAGACTATATTGGAGTGACGTCATGTTGGCGCGTGATATAGGTTCTATAAGGGAACATTTGCATCTTATTTGTGCTACAGTTGACGTTCTATTAATGATTCAGAAATCGACCTTGGAGACTTTTTAAAGTACACTTTAGTAATAAAGATTGATAATACGATTACCTTTCCTACAATTTAAATTAATTGTTCATTTATTTATTTTTACTGGTACTGGCAGAGTTAAGGCCATAATGCTTTCCCTTCCACTCAACAAATATAAAAATACATAGCAAATATAAATAACAGCAATACAGAAAACAATGGAATAATAATAATAATAATAATAATAATAATAATAATAATAATAATAATAATAATAATAGGAACAAAATGTAGATGTGTTTAGTTACACGTGATTCTAAATAGTTAAACAAGTACAATTTAATATTAAATAAGACAATTTTAATCGAAGGAATAGATGACATAATAAAGGAAAATTGATATCTATTAAAAATAAATATTCTACAAAAGTAATATTTGAAGAAAGATCATATTCCAGAGACGAAAAACAGTCTTCCTGAGAATCGGCTTTTGAAAGCAGTAAATGTCTGACGCCCTTTACACCATGCATACTAAATAAGCTATTTGCACTATTACACAATCATAAAAAATGAAGGTTAAATGATCAAACATTATTTAGAGTATTGTACACATTTTACAAATAAATAGGATACAGTATCATGAAATAAAATACCTTGCATTACAATGAACAACCCTGTATTACATAAGCTTCCTATTGTAAATAATGTGTGATCAATGTAGACCTATTTTCTTTATTACTTACTTACTTAATGGCTTTTAAGGAACCCGAAGGTTCATTGCCGCCCTCACATAAGCTCGCCATCGGTCCCTATTCTGTGCAAGATCAATCCATTCCTTATCATCATATCCCACCTCTCTCAAATCCATTTTAATATTATCCTCCCATCTAAGTCTCGGCCTCCCCAAAGGTCTATTTCCCTACGGTCTCCCAACTAACATTCTATATGCACTTCTGGATTCCCCCATACGTGCTACATGCCCTGTCCATCTCAAACGTCTGGATTTAATGTTCCTAATTATGTCAGGTGAAGAAAACAATGCATCAGTTCTGCATTGTGTACCTTTCTCCATTCTCCTGTAACTTCATCCCTCTTAGCCACAAATATTTTCCTAAGAACCTTATTCTCAAACACCCTTAATCTCTGTTCCTCTTTAAAAGTGAGAGGCCAAGTTTCACAACCGTACAGAACAACCGGTAATATAATTGTTTTATAAATTCTAACGTTCAGATTTTTTGACAACAGACTAGATGACAAAGCTTCTCAACCGAATAATAACAGGCATTTCTCATGTTTATTCTGCGTTTAATTTTCTCCCGAGTGTCATTTATATTTGTTACTGTTACTCCAAGATATTTGAATTTTTCCACCTCTTCGAAGGATAAATCTCCAATTTTTATATTTCCATTTCGTACAATATTCTGGTCACGAGACATAATCATATACTTCGGCTTTTCGGGATTTACTTCCAAACCTATCGCTTTACTTGCTTCAAGTACAATTCCCGTGTTTTCTCTAATCGTTTATGAATTTTCTCCTAACATAATCACGTCATCATCATAGACAAGTAGCTGATGTAACCCGTTCAATACCAAACACTGTCTGTTATCCTGAACTTTCCTAATGGCATATTCTTTGCTTTAGCCCGCATGTAAAAATATCGAAGTTTAGTGTACATAGTATAAAAAACTTAAATTGTAAGTATTATGGCCGGTTTGTCCAAGTATTGTTAGAACACTTAACGACTGTTAAACCTTCAACAGCTTGTTAAATACAGTTTTTCCATTTGTTCAACACCAGTTTGGCTTAACACATTCTTAACCGTTTGTTAACTTTAAATGTAGGATTTCAGGCCGTTAACTCATTTAACAAACAGTTAAACATGGCCGATAACACCACAGCTGTTCAGACAAAAGTTGTGAAAATAACATGTTATGTTTCTCTTTGAGGAATGTTTAGAGTAAGGGCCGATTTCACCAAGCTTCAGTAAATCAGTGCAAATGAAACATTAATTAGTACTCAACATTAAAATATTTACACGAGTACATTTATATGTGCGCTGTCTCCGTAGATTTCAAACCGAGCGGATATATGTGCCTCGTCGCGCTGGTTACGTCATGACTAAACCTCAGATTTTAGGTAAAAACCTATTTTGTTCCTCATGATATATACAAAAGAAAAGTTGTGTATATACGAATTATGGAAATATATGTTCGAAAATGGTGGTCCTATACAACCTAAAAACACCTAATTTCACGTTAGAAACTATTTTTAACTAATTTTACTTTTTCCAATTTCTACAGTTGGTAATATGGAAACGCTGTGTAATTCTGTATGCCAGTCGTGCCTTGACAACAATCGCAGCATAGTTCATCTCCTCTGTTCATTACAGTGTGAGATTTTAGAGCGAAGACATTGAATTTAGTGGAAAGTAAAACATGCCGAAAGTACCGAGTAGCAGATTATCTCTGATTCGGCAATGGATACAAGAATTTCCTAATTTCTCAACGGATGGAAGAATTATTCACTGCGATGTGTGCCATAAAGAGGGGAGTAAATTTTATAAATTTGTGTAATACTTAGCATTACGTTAAGAATTATCGAAAATGTAGGATACTCCATGTAGTGAGTAGCTTCTAACTAAATAATTCGGAAAAGATTTTCTTTTTATTTTCTAAATTTCACGTTAAAAGAAACTACGAACGCTTGCCGTAAGGGCTACCGCATTTTTCTAAGTAGATTTCATTCATAAACACTTCATGAAAATAATTTATTTCATGAATTTCATAAATTTTATTGTTATTTTGAGGTACGTTGTGAACAAAGGTCACATTTAACCCAGCACTTTAAAGGAGCTAAGCATCAATCAAATTTACAAAAGAAATCAAATTTTAAGCAAACGTTCATGACCACTCAACAATCAAACGCAACAAACCGAAATGAATTTCATTCAGACTTGTGTGGAGCCATTGTTGCAGCAAACATTCCTTTCAATACGCTTGAAAATAGCCAGTTCAAAAGCTTCCTAGAGAAATACTGCCACCGCAGTATTCCATCTGAATACACTTTGAGAAAACACTATTTACATTCCTTATATGAAGAAACGTTAAGCGGGGTAAGAGAAGATATAGGCGATTCATAGGTGTGGATCTCTGTCGATGAGACAACCGATAGATTAGGTCGATGTGTAGCCAATCTAATCGTTGGAAAATTGGATCCTGACACACCATCTGTACCTCATTTGGTCTGCAGCAAGGAACTAATAAAGACTAGCCAGGAAACAGTTGCCCACTTTGTTAATAATGCTCTCAAAACACTTTACTTCAACAATCTAGATGAAGATAAAGTGCTAGTAATCTACACTGATGCAGCCCCGTACACGATTGCTGCCGTTAAATTACTTAAAGTATTTTACCCTGCCTTGCTCCATATTACTTGTCTTGCCCATGCCATGAATCGCGTAGCTGGGACGATACGGCTTGAATATCCACAAGTGAATAAGCTGGTTTCCACAATTAAAAAGGTAGCACCTACGAGGATTCAATTATTTCGAGAGCAACTTCCCAATGTGCCACTTCCACCAGAACCTATTTTTACCCGATGGGGAACATGGTTACAGGCCGTGGAATATTACAGAAAGCATTTGGAGAATATTAAGAACTTTGTTTTGAAACTGGGGGAGGATCAGTGAACATTACTTGAGCTAAAAAACTTCTGCAGGACCCAATAATTGCCCGGGATATTGCATTCATCAAATCACATTATGTATTTCTGGTCCCAATTATTAATGCTCTAGACTCTAGAGTCTTCAGGCAAACCGATCTACACGCAACTGGGATTGATAGAAGAGGTGACAGAAAAAATCAACTTGGTTCCTGGTTATGTTGATGAAAAAGTTTCTGAAAAACTCAAGTCAGTGCTTCAAAAAAACCCAGGACTGACAGTTCTCCGCACAGTTGCTGACATCTTGGGTGGCAAAACACCTGAACATGAATGTGCTGTTCCCTTGCATCTAATACCAACATTTAAATATGCTCTGGTGTCATCAGTTGATGTGGAACGCTCATTTTCGGCATATAAGATGGTATTATCTGAGAAGCGATGCAGTTTCTCAATGGAAAACTTAGAAAAGGTGTTAGTTGTTTACTCTGGCTCTAATTATGGGCATGTACAATGAAATAATGTCAAATGTTTCGGCTAATTTGTAATGGGAAATGAAATAATGTCATTTTTTGTTCACCTATTTTTGTAATTTTAGAACCTATTTTGATTTGTGATAGAACCTATTTTAGGTACCTAATTTATGATATTTAGGACCTAAAACTCCGAGGTCTAGTCATGACTCTCCGATGGACCAGTCAGTAGCGAGTTGGCTTGTCATCCAAGGGACACGTGTTCGATTCTCGGCGATAACTTTTGTTTATATTAACGTAACTAATTTTTATACATGTTACCTTTCTTCATTTTTTTATTTTTTTGTAGTGGAACGAATTATTTCGCAACTCTGGCTCCACTAGGAGAATTTAAAAAACTCTTGGGAGATCAATTTTCTCCCCGAAATAAAACAAAGACAAACAAACAAATTAAAGAAAAATAAAATGAATACACATGTGGATCTAATACTTCATCCACATGCCACCGGCGTCTATCATTGCCTGGCATTTTCGGGGCATTGAGTCCACCAGATCGCGGAAATAGTTCTGGTCCTTAGCGAAAACTTTCCAGGTAGCCAAAACTTGATCCCAGAACTGATCTGGATTTTGAGGTGGGATGTCTCGATATTTGTCAATCCTCCTCTTTTTCATGCTTTTCCATGAACCGTCTCTGAACGTTTATGGCGGTGTGCGCGGGGTGATTATCCTGTTGGAAAATTAAATTTCCATCGGAAAGAAAATGATTAGTAGGCCTATAAATTCCAAGAATCCAGCTCTTTCGCTTCTGTTTTAAAGCCAATGCAAACATATCTTATCGCTAGCTATAATATAATTCTAATAAATGAAAGTTAATATACCAATTAAGTTTTGTTATGTTTGAATGCACATTATATATTAATGTACTAATATTTCTTAGGTACCGGTATGTAGTTATAATAATCACTTTCATGTCTTAAAATAAAACTCAGTTGTATGTTACCTAGTTGACTAGTTTCAGCTTTGTCTCAGCCGATTTTATGATATTCTAACCTATGATCAGTTTCTTCTAAAATTTTGAGTACCGGTACCACGATCTTCGTGACGCGGTATCTTTTGTGAATTTTTGTGTCATTCAAATTTTCAAAATGATCGGTTTTTAAATGGTTAACATTATCTCCATTTGACTCTTAATTTTCGAGCAGTTCCAGATATAACAATTCTGCGTCGAAACGTTACGCCATTTTATATTGCAACTAAGGAATAATTAAAAATTTAAAGACGGAAATTTCTATCACTAAATTTAATGATAGTTTTACTGGTTCGTTAGGCTAAAGATGCTTGGTGAGATATAAAAATGATTTAATGAACCAGTAAATAAATTAATGAATCATTAAAACCTTAATGAAGCTTTGTGAAACCGGACATAAGACTGGTAATATATAATTTAAAAGATATTTTGGAATATTAATATAGGGAAGATAATCTTTATAAGTCAACTGATTATCATACTGACGCTTATTTCGATGCTGAGCTATTATCCATTTAATATTGAGGAAATGCGCGATCTCAACTGGCAAGAAATTGAAGTCAGATTTGAATATCCTACAAACAGAAATAGGCCACTTGTTCCAATTCACCAGCTACTATTAACTCTAGATTCTATGTTACTGGCTCTTCAACTATAGCCGATGTCAATTAGTACTTCAAAATACGCAGTGAGTAAATGATAAAATGTTTCAGCAGCAATTGCTTCTTTAGGACGTTATTACATATAATTTATACATGGAACTGAATTAGAGAATTTTATATGATACGGAATTCTCCTCGGGGTTTTGTGTACAGTTGACTACACACACATTCGTGTAATTATTGTCACCTGGTGGTCATAATGCTGAGATTTTTCTAAATAGAAATTCATATTTAGCATTATAAAATATAACCATACTTATAATAATTATTATTATTCAATAGTAGTCAATGCAACTTTCATTTATCAACTCTCTGTACTGTATGAATCATGGGTACTGTAACAGGTTACGATTTTACACATGTTTCATGACTTACTCTACAGTACAGAATTTAATAATAATAATAATAATAATAATAATAATAATAATAATAATAATAATAATAATAATAATATCAGCCAATAAGAAGTTATCTTATATATGCAAAATCATTACCAACTGCTGCTGGAAGTTAGAATAGTATTAACGACAGTTAAAGTTAAGTGTTGGTTATTTTAAACAAAATTATGTTGGAAAAATGGAAAACATCTTAACAAAACGTTAAAATTAAACCAGCTGTTAATTTAACATTTGTTAAGCCAAATTAAACATTACTTGGAAAAACTGGCCATTAGTGTAGTCTAATTGTCTGTTTTGTTCTGCCTCACTTTACGAAACAAGAGTAGCGTGAGCCATCAGTGAAGTATTTCGCTTGCTAAACGCACGCAATTCGTTCACTTAAAAACTCCAGTAATAAATACTTACAGCCGGTTTTTCCAAGTATTCTTAGAAAATTTAACGACTGTTTAAATCTAACAGTGTGTTAATTTAATAAAATTTTTATGTTTTCAACACCGGTTTGGTTTAACAGATTGTTAACTGTTTGTTAATTTTAAATGTAGGATTTCGGACAATTAACTCGTTTAACAGTTAGTTAATTATATGGCCGATGTCTCCACAGCTGTTCGAACAGAAGTTGCGAAATTAATATTTTGGTAATGACTGGTAATGTAATATTTAAAAAATACTTTGGACTGTTTAAATACGTGAGTATTATTTTATTTCTTTCATATTTCGTATCCATAATAGCAATGAGGAAATATAACCTTACTTTGTAATTATTATTCAGCACGTCATCTACAACTTTCATTTCTCAACTGTTTGTTTATGGAGCGTGGCCTACTATAACAGGATGTCATTTGATGCAAGTTTCATGACTCACTCTATAATATAGAATTTAAAGATTAATTTTAGCCAATCAAAAATTGTCTTGCATGTGTAGAATCATTACCAACTGCTGTTGAGTAGTTAAAATAGTGCTAACAGACGTTATAGTAGTGTTGGTTACGTTAAACAAACTTATGTTGAACAAATGAAAAATACATTAACAAAGCGTTAAAAATAAACAGACTGTTAATTTAACATTCGTTAAGCAAAATTAAACACTACTTGGACAAACTGACCATTAATCTTGTAGCCTCGTGGGACAAAATAATGTTCCTAATGATAATTAAGAATAGGATATACATGACAGACAAAACCAAAGTACAAGAAGAAAAAATCTCAAAAAGCTTTTATCCACACATGTTCATGATATCTGTCTAATATTAAATTCCAGTTATTTCAATAGGAAGCCATCAACTGACAGTTACGACTCATAAAAGAACAAAACTGCCACCGTCGGGCTCTGAAAACTAGAAAAAAAACACTTGTATGTTCTTCAGGACTGCTCTATTATTCCGTCCATTTACATATTGCACTCTATTCATACGCGAAGAAAATGTTACTCTGTGGACACGAATGAAACAAAACATAGGCTAATCATCATCATGAACTTCGTCGTTTAGTTCATGACAGCTTTCTAAGAAAGATGACCTTAATCACTCCACCGATATCTTTCTCTTCCCTGATCTCTGTGTCCTATTTATTGCTCTATAAGCGAAAGTAAATTTTGGAAGTCTGTCCCTCTCCATTCTTTGTATATGATTCTTCCTTTGCAGTGTATACAAAATTGTTCAAAACGGAGAAAGTCCTATACCTATCCATTTATCATATTTATAGTTTATGAAAAGACTTTAGATGAAGTTTCTCATAGCATATTGCTCTGAGTTATATTTAAAAGTTTATACAAAGTGATATACTTAGGGTAGCAATAAACTAGCATGACACACAATAAAGGTCCGAAGATCCTAAAATTTAAGACCTCCCCGGATTAAGAATGTAACCAACAAAATTGTAATTAATGTTTCAGGAAAAACGAAAATAACTTCAGGGGCAGATTTCATTATACCTAAAAAAAGGATACAAGTTTATTCAGCCATTGAACATAAATAATTTATTGTTATAAATAAATACTTTAAAATTACTTTTTCCACCTACATAACATATTTCAAGAATCTGATGTGGCGACTTTTTCCCAGGAGGTCTTCAATTATGGCTTCTGAGAATCCGTATGAAACAGATAGCAAATCTGGCAACAAAGAACTTAACATAAATCAACAAGTAAGGCATAATCCTCAACTATTTTTAACAACTTTAATGGCATGCTTAGTACCAATAACTTTTAGTTAAGGACCTTAAAACAAGCAATACAATTTTTATATACATTTATAGTCGTTAACGTCCAGACTACTTTAGTGAAGATAAATACGATAGGCAAAGATTAATTAGTGAAGTTGAGGATGTTGCATATGATTTTGATCTTTAATTTCCAACCTCTAATGGAAAGCCAATGTCATTCCAGAAGAAAAAGTATGCAAGAGTAAAAACGAAAATTACTAAATTATGAAATAAAGAAGGAAAGAAGAAATGTAGGGAAACCATATAGACGATTGATTCATCACTATTATGTAGCGACAGAACGAGCACTTGACCCAGAACTGCTGCAGGAGGAAGAAATAGCTTAAAACGTGGAACAGTGATTCTCAACCTGCATGCCTTGCCTGCGGGTCCGCAGAGCAATTAATGGAAGATCGTAAACAAAGCAGTACACCTCTGTTTTAGTTGTTCCATTCATTCAGTGTGTGTGTTTTAATTCATCACGAAGTGATAGTGTATAATCAGTCGCTTTATGAACACTGTAATCTATAAGTTCATTTAAACAGCACACAACGATTACATCGCTCTTACTCATGTTTCACCATTGTGGCATATATTAAGCATGTACAAAGACAAAGTTGAATATCTGAAGATGGCATAAATATGCCGAAAACGTTCATGATGAATAAATTGTAACATTAATACTATATTAGTAGATAAGCATCAGACGGCCCCATTCAATCCAAAACCTATTGTACTCTGCTTATCGGTCAAAACCTCAACAAAATGAAATGTCTGACTTTTACCAATTTTTTAATAATTATATAACATTTATTAGTGTTCATATAACTGTAAAATATAATTTTTTACGTTTCTTCTTGTTCTTCTTGTTCTTCTTCTTCTTCTTCTTCTTATTATTATTATTATTATTATTATTATTATTATTATTATTATTATTATTATTATTATTATTATTTTTATAAGTTGTTCTATGACAAATTTAAACATATGAATATTTTGCAATACATAAAAACTTAATTATTAAATTATTTTCTTGATACTAAATTTCACATTACTGTGTTCTACAATCTAATCCACATCTTATGCCAGGCAATAGCGCTAAAGTAATGCGAGTTAAAGGATGCTTCACCATCAAAAAGGTTGAGAAACACTGCCGTAGAACACAACTGTCACCAAATTTATTTCCGATTTGAAAATACTGTAGTACATTGCATCGACACGCTTGGGAAATACTGAAACTACATACATTTTTACTTATTTCTTTAGGTTTCAAGTTTAATTTTACTTTACAGCTATTAGTCAATTTATACCCCGTAGTCTGGTGGTTATGAACTTGCTATTGTGTGGTAAGTTCACGGGTTCAAACCAGCCTAAGATCGATAAATTATTAAGTGAGTTAAATACTTAAATTTCGGGAGGGCAGCAATACGACCTAGCATTGTGACGAACAAGATCTATTGCGTTTACCCTCGAGCTAGACGCTTTTCCAACCCGCAATAGCTGACTACATTAAGGTTCGCTGCTTATGAAGTTTTCGAGCAGGCAACCCCTAGATCAGCCTCGTACGATCATCGGCAGCCGGCGTTCGGAGAATGATATGAAATGATAACGGAGTGGAGATTTGAAGAAATGATATTGATACCTAATATGAGGAAACGGGGGGACCCGAGAAAAACTCCAAATGTGACTTTGGTCGCCGCAAGTGTCACTGGATTTTTAAAAGAAACAAACCCAGTCCGGGCTGGAAACCTGCGGTCCGCCTGCTTGAAAGGCCGAAGACCTGATCACTCAGCTACCGCAGGATTTAACGATAAATATTTTCTTCGAATACATACAGAAATGAAGTGCATTATAGCTGGAAGGTCTTCCAGTAGATTTAAGAAACGTAAAAGAACCTAATCTCTGAATGAGAGGGTCTCAAGTAAAATTATGAGGGAGCATAATGGAGCCATGTGTATGGTGTAAGTACGCGTGGACTTTTCCACACTCCACCTGCAATGCATACTATATAGGTCTCGCAAGCAGGGAATACCGACGGAGGGAATGCAAATGAAACAATGCGATAAGGAAGAGAGGGCGACAGGAAAGGTCACGAGATAGCTTGAATGATATTCAAGAGTACAATCGGAAGAGAAATGACATCAATATTTTTATTTTTTATTTCAGTTGGTTATTTAACGACGCTGTCTCAACTACTAAGTTATTTAGCGTCGATGAGATTGGTGATAGCGAGATGATATTTGGCGAGATGAGACCGAGGATTCGCCATAGATTAACTTGCATTCACATTTCGGTTGGGGAAAACCTTGGAAAAAACCCAAGCGGGGATCGAACCCACGCCCGAACGCAACTTGAGCCCGGCAGGCAAGCGCCTTAACCGACTGAGCCACGCCGGTGGCTATGACATCGATAGAATCAGGCTTGCGTTATGATACATTACGACTTTAGTTTGTTCCATTGCATGTGAATACATGTCTTGTATAGCAAGGTATTATTATTTCATTCGTAAGCATATGTTGCGCATTTAATTAGCTTCGAATTTTTTATAATTTTTCTCTTGCCACGTTCTTTATTTCCACAGCGATGTCCTCATCTGTTCATCTTCTTGGAAGAGACAGTACTTCTATCGGCCCGCACCACTCGTCCTCTAGGCGTGCCTATATACACACGTCAAAACAGACAGCAACGCCACCATTGCTTTTCGGTAATCGTTCCCTGCGCGAGCTTTATCTCTCCAATGGATTTACTGTACGTCTCACCTATTGGTGGAAATGTTTGAATTGAACACTGAGCATGTAGGACGACCAAGGCGCATCGCAAGGGACTGTATACTGTGCAAAGTGGACCTCCGCGTAAGTGAACACTCTGTATAATACCAGTGAGCACCCGGTCGGCACCCTGTTGCTTGAACTAATTCCTCTGTGTTGTGATGGTATTGATCAAGCAGCAGTTCGCGAGACGCGAGCTGGAGGAATTACTTTGGGTCCGGGTTGTCGCCGTCGTGTGTAGATTGAAGACACGTGCAGATGAGATCTGATAAACTTCTGTGAACTTCAAATGATAAATGTTTGCTGTGGAATAAAAAGAATCGTCAACTGCGAGCAGGGAAAAGTAAGAAAGATATAAACTTTTATAAAAGTGAAATGAAAATGTCAATCTTTCGTCTAGACAGAAGCAGGAGGATAATAAAACCAAGTAAACTTATTAAATATACTTACAAGAAAAAATGCCCTGTCTTTGAATGATATTTTATTTTCTAATTCTCCTCCATCTACTTCTTCTTCTTCTTCTCCTTCTTCTTCTTCTTCTTCTTCTTCTTCTTCTCCTCCATTTTCTCCTCGCTTTCATATCGTACGCTCAAATTAATCTTTGTTACATCACCATAATTATAATCATAATTTTGCTAATTACGATTCTCTTCTTTATCATGATGGTAACACTGAATATCAAAAAAACATTTTCGGTGGACATCTTGGTACCCAACAGGCGTTCTAAGACAACTGAAACATGCCGATTCCAAATATGCAAACCATTTGTTTCTATTACCCACCATTCTTGAGATATACGGCATCAACCATTATGTATAACAACTCACAGACAGGAGTTTCAGTAGAGCATTTATTGCTACAGAGTACTAATGAACATGGCTTTAGCTAAGAAAATGGTGCAATTGCGCCACATGATACATAATTATATTAGTAATATTTCAGTACCACCCTGTAAGTCTTGGAATTGGCTGTCTGCAATGATCTTCCTCATTTGTGGACCTATGAACACACCTTCTTTCACTTTCGCGTAACTCAACTCTGGAAACTTGTTACACAGGTACCAAAAAGCATCTGAGTCGGTGTCTAGTGCCTTCACGAAATTCTTCATGAGCCCCAGCTGTATATGAAGCGGTGACATGATAACTTTGTCATGCTCAACCCACGGAACACGGAGGCTGCATTCTATCTCTGAACGGCCAATTGTACTTTATGTAATGATTCTTTCTATCCCTGCTGCCCCACTCGCAGATGAAGCAGCAGTACTTGGTGTACCCTGTCTACATTCTCATGAGAATAGTGATAACGTTTAAATCATCACAGATACGCCAATTGCACTCGCAATAGCGTCTTTTTTTTTTCAAGAAATAGCGACATGGTTTCGTACGTATCTTTCAGGTGCGTAGAATATGCAACCGGTATTGACGCATATCTGTTTCCATTGTGTAACAATATTATTTACTACCTTCAAACTTATCTTTGGTGGGTCTATGAACAGTCGCCATGCTTCAATGCTGTGTTCTACTTCGAAGCTTGACATAAGATCTTGATTGTCCATGCATTAGCAAATAGCCTAGTGTCACTCATTGCAAACAACTTTATAAGTTCTTTATATCTGTGCCGAAACTGTGAAGTCGTCACCGGTGCAAGAAAATTAAATTGTTTAAGACGTGAACCGAGCAGTTCACCTCGGCCTTTCGTTAGTGCCAGGTCCCGTACGAATCGCAAAGTTAAGCATTATTCATTAAATGAATAACTTATCTTCTCCAGGTTGGTAGTAGTCAGAGTCTGAGTCGTTGGTAGGAAATGAAAGAGGACTTTCTTCTTGCGTTTCTTCATTAACTGTGTATTCTGCAGGTGCTGTTGGTATTGGACAAGTGACGGGGTCATGTGAAATTGGTTTAGAAACTGAAGGAACGTCTGGATACTTTACAGACGCACTAGTTTTGTAGGAGAATCCGGTGACGTTTGACAAAAAGAAATAACAGTCTGCGGTGTAGTTGCTTGACTCACGCCATATCATAGGAACTCCAAATGTCAGATGGTTGTTGTTCTTCGCCTTTCTTATCCAACCGCACAAGTTGCATACATAGATCAAACAGATGAACTGTGGTGCCCACGACTTACCATTATCCACTTTCGAATCAAAGTATAGTTCATATTATGTTTTGTTAAGAAACGGTGTAAAAGTTTTCCGAAGGAATTTGTCTGTTACACGTATCAAAGCACATCTAGTGAAATTCTATATCATCTAAAAAAAAAAAAAAAAAAAAATCGGCGGACCGTGTTCCATGTAAAAATAAAATTTCGTCGATAATTTCAAAACCTGACGTGATAGCGCAAAACGGTTTTCAGATCTGAAATCAGCATGAAAAACTACATTAGAAATAGTAAGCATCATGTCAGATATCTACCACTTGTTTATCAGTGTAATCAACTTTATCGTAATTTACTAAATCATCTTTCAACCTGATCTTATTCTTACTCGTTATAATGGTCGTGATCATAGTCTTCTTCTTCTTGTTTTTTCCGCCTGAACAAGATTAGGGTTTATTCCCGTTCCGAGGTCAATGGAACTGCTGTTTCCATCTATATCTAGGACGTCCTATGTGCCGTCTCTTCGCTGGGTTATATACACAGTATATGCTTGGTGAGGAATTCATGTATTGGGTATCCTCAAAATATGCTGTCTCCATTCTTGTTGGTACTCTTGGATATCCTCTGTTACTGGCCTGATTCGTAGTTTTTATTTTATTGTTTGACCTTTTTAATTTGTCCCTCAAACAATACCTACAAGAGATCTCACGAAGCGTATTTGTACCTCTTCCAGTCTTCTTTTTTTCTTGAGTCGTTATTATTCATGTTTCACTACTGTACAAAAGTTTCGGTTTAAAGAATATAGGCCTATTATATATTTTAATTTTACATCCTTACTCATATATGATCATAGTCATTTCCATTATTATCATTTATCACTATCATCTTAATATGGGGAAACAGAAGTTCTTAGACATAAACAGAACACTAACAGTGTATCACATCCAATTCAATAACAACAAGCAAAGATCATTCTTAGACACATCCGTCTCTTTGCTTGTAGTTCAATTTGAAAGCGACGACTTCCTTCGACTTAGAAATAATAATTTTCTCATGAAATTTCGGCCAGTGTATGGGACCGGTGCCCACCCAGCATCGTGATGCACTTGGGGAGCTACGATAGGTAGCGAAATCCGGTTGCCAATACCAGCTATAACGGCTGGAAGGATCATCGTGCTAACCACACGATACCTTCATTCTAGTTGGATGATCGTCCACCTCTGCCTCGGCATGTGGGCGTGAGGCCAACAGCCGACTGGTCGATCTAGGTCCTTCAAGGGCTGAAGTGCCACGGATTATTATTATTATTATTATTATTATTATTATTATTATTATTATTAGTATTATTATTTAGAAACAATAATGCCTTGAAACACACTAGAACAGTACGAAATATACGAACATACAAAAACACACCCACATACATCCACAATACACAACTAAATTTCAGAACACACATCTTATTTGGATACACACTGCCATACACAAACGCGCCCCGCAACGAAACAACTGAAGAAGCAGAACAGAAGATCTTAGGCACAAACAGAACACTAACAATATACCACATCCAATTCAATAACAACAAGCACAGATCATTCTTAGACATATCCGCCTTTTTGCTTATAGTTCAATTTAAAGGCGATGAAACAATAATGCCTTGAAACACACTAGAATAGTATGAAATATACAGACATACAAAAACACACCCACAACACATCCCCAATACTCAACTACATTTCAGAACACACATCCTATTTAGCTCCACACTGCCATACACAAACGCGCCTCACAGCAAAACAACCGAAGAAACCGAAAGAAGCAGAACAGTAGTTCTTAGGCATAAACAGAACACTAACAATATTCCACATCCAATTCAATAACAACAAGCACAGATCATTCTTAGACAGATCCGCCTTTTTGCTTATAGTTCAACTTTCTTTGACTTAAAGCCTTGAAACACATTTTAGTCCTCTTCAAAATTATTATTGAAGTGCTATTCATAGTACATAAACCATTCAGCGTATTCCAAATCTCACCGGACCGGTGCATATCAGTGACGTCACGCTGCAAGCAAAATAGGAACAAAACTTCTGGAAGATTCAAAGGCTATCATGGGGGCTGTGCGAGTTGTTGTATGTGCTACCCCAGCCAGATTTTGATAAATTTTCTTACAATTATCTCGCTCAACTAAAAGAGCACAAACAATTTTCGATCCAGTAGTAATAAAGGTCCATTTACATGTTCGTTAATAAGCCTTTTACTAATTTTTCCCCATGGTACTCATTACAAACAACACAGAAGAATACACAACCATTTACCATGACACAAAAGTGCAAGATGTCGTTCATCTGCTAATTCCCGTCCTTTACAAGAACCAATTAGATTCATTGATGCCGATTGATGGACACTCCGCAAGCTGATGGAAGCGCTGTTACAGCGCTGGAGCATCAATGACGTCATCGCTGAAATTCGGAACACCGTGATGTCATCTGATTGCTCAGCGCTCTGATTCCGAATATGCTGATTGATCGGAAGTTGCTGTTGTACGCTTATTTGCCTGTTTCCACGGGTATAAGACCGTGCATTGTTTGAATGTGGGTCTTGCAGGGTTATATTTCAATAATAGGCTCCGGTTATCTATGGCAATCCTAACAATTCCGTTTTAATACATTATGGTTACACGACTATCACGGTCTTACCTACGTTCGACTACCCATTTGCCTATTTCAACGATATTGCATATTTCTCGGTTTCCATGTTCAGCTATCCTTGTCTTAATTTCTATATTCACTTAGAAATATAGTTATAATAATCATATTCATGTGTTACACACAAAAACACAAAACACATTCTCAATTCACAAGTAAATTTCAGAACACACACCCTATTTGATTCCACACTATCATACACAAACTCATCTCCCAGTAAAAGAACCGTAGAAACCGGAAGAAGCAAGGACCTCGCTAGTTCGGAAGATGGCTGACACAAAGCTGAAACTAGTCAACTAGGTAATTTACAACTCGATTTCATTTTAACACGTGAAAGTGATAATTATAACTATGCTATATTACTAAGTGTTATCAAGTGTTAAAAGTGTATATGGTTCAGTTGGCTAAGGCGCTTGCTTGCTGTTCCAAAGTTGCGCTTATGCGTGGGTTCGATTCCCGTTTGGACTGATTATCTGGTTGGGTTTTTTCCGATATTTTTCCCAAGCGTAAGGCGAATGTCCGGTAATGTATCACGAATCTTCGGCCTTGGCCAAATACCATCTCGCTATCACCAATTCCGTCGACGCTAAATAACACCGCAATTGATAGAGCGTCGTTAAATAACTAAAAAATCCATATTCAACCTTCCCACTGGAAAACTGTGAAACACTTCTGTGTAAGAGTGTAAGATTCAGTTTCTGAAATTCATTATAAGGGAAGCACCATCCCTTTCATTATTGAATTAGCCGATAGACATTCCCAAATTAAAGTCTGTAAAAGAAAATAATGATATTTTACGCTGAGAAGATAACAGTAGGACGTGCAAGTGGTGTTACATGAATCCACTTGTGTAATGGAGAATGGGTAGTCAAAACTAAAAAGAAGATAAATTGTAGGTGTGTGAAGATTAAAACAGATAGCCTATGGAATGGAATTTACGGGAGGGGGAACTGTGATCCATGCACTGTGACCTGTTACGATCTATTGCGCTAACCCTGAAATCAGGCGCATTCTCAAACCCACACCGGCTGACTACACTAAGGTTCGCTGCGTATCCATGTTTCGAATAGGCAACCCCACTCGTCCTTAGGCCAGCCCCCTCCGTGTGTCGCCAGCCGGCGATCGGGGAACGATAAATGTGATCAATGTTAAAGAAACACAATGTTATGAAAATAAGATTTTAGTTAATTTAATAAACACTTTATTAGCAATGTTTTGTTACATTTGTAATGTATGTGAAAGGCTGTAGTACGCAAAAGCCTAAAACCTACGAACTTAAATACATGCCAGGAATAAAAACTTTTCATACATCGAAGGGATTTCATAAATTCTCTGTTACTTTTTTCAAAATGTTAATTTAAGTTCTTTGTCAATTTTTCTTCTTTTTACTTGTATCAACTCTGGTTAAGGCAATTAGGGGAATAGATCGTACCAGAGTTGGCTATGGTAAAACCTCAATGCCTTCCATATCTTGAATCCTGAATTGAAGGGTTCAGAACCATAGTGGGCCAAGCGCCATTTATTATAACCGTAGAAAACAAGGGTTAAAATGAAGTTATTACCATAATTCAATGAAAACATATAGCAAATAATATAAAGTATACATATTAAAACTAAATGATATGTCAATCTTCATTAAACTATGGTATTCACTTAAATTTAACCTTTGCTTTCTCCGTTTTTAATAAATGGCGTTTGGCCCACTATGGCTCTGAACCTTTCAATTGTGTCAAATGTGATAAATAGATTTGAGCGTTGTATAGGCCTACTGGTAGGCGAGCTCGCTTCCGATTGATTGCGAAAAGCCAAATGTTATTTACAGTTCAATTATTCGCATAGCCCCATCATCAGTGTCAGATGGTTGCCCTTACCGAAGTTTGTCAATCAGGATGATGACACTTCCAATGTTGAAGATAAGTTTTGCTTTTAAAAAACGACTTTCTTCCACAGCTATTACTTTAGCTTCATTGGAAGATACAAGATATTTACATATATGGATAACAAATTAAGCAGGTCGGCTCTTTTAAATATTTAGGCACCATAATAACTGAAAATATGATTGAAAAAAACAGACATTAATAGATTATAGAACAAGCTAGAAGAATTTTAGGAGCATTAAATTTAATTTGGTGGGATAAAAGTTTCTTCAAAAAAACAAAGAACATTTGGTTAAGGCGTTGGTTGAGACTATACTGTGTTATGATTGTGAAGCATGGACATTGAGCACAGAGAGTAAAAGAATTGCAGCTGTAGAAATGGATTATTTAAGGAGGAGCGCAAGGCTATCCAGGATGCAAAAAATAAGGAATCAAGAAATAAGGAGAAAATGAAAGCAGAGGAGACGGTATTAGAAAGAATAAACAAGAAAGCTTTGAGCTGGTTTGGACACCTATTGAGAATGCATAAGGAAAGATGGCCAAAGAAAGTGTTTCGCTTACCACCACTTCACAGACGAAAACGTGGCAGACGAAGAAGATCGTGGCATGATGGTATAAGACAGATTATCTGCAAGAAGATGTTGAAGACCGAGAGAGATGGCGTTTAGGAACAGGAAGGTGGCGTTAGCTGCAAAAAATCTGCTGCTGCTACTACTACTACTACTACTACTACTCTACAGAAAATGTACATACAATATTCAATTTCTTATGCATGAAGGGGTCAGAGCCATAGTGGGCCAAGCGCCATAAGTTAAAAACGGAGAAAACAAGGGTTAAAATTAAGTGCTTACTATAATTTGATGAAACATATAGCAAATAATATAAAGTGTGCATATTAAAATTAAATTATATGTCAATCTTCATTAAATTATGGTATTCACTCAACTTTAACTCTTGCTTTCTCCGTTTCTAATAAATGGCGCTTGGCCCACTATGGCTTTGAAAGCTCCATATACTGTGTTTCAAAATAACGCATAATTGTTATTAAAATTAAATGAGATTTTTGGACAAAAAGCTCAGATACATCAAACCTTTATTTAGAAAAAAATATTTTTGTGAAAACAAAATATTTTTACGACTATTGTGCAAGTTTTGACATCATGGAAAACATTTTTAAATGACACTCTATTAGTTTTTTAATATCATCTGAAACAGCATATTTTTGTGTAACATTTCACTTGTTTTGTACAGAAACACTATAGCTATGGGTTACTATGGTGACAATTATATTGCAGATATATTTTGTTAGTCCCTGTACCATGAAAACAGCTTTAATGATGAATAATTTCAAGGGAAAAATTGTTCCGGGGCCGGGTATTTGCAGCTTTAATGATGATCACAACATGAAACAACATCTTCTAACAGGGGTTCCCTACAAATCTACAGAGTGGATCGTAAGTAATGTCATGAATTTCAGGGGTTTATTCTTTGAGATATATATAAAAAAAAAGTTCAATATAATTTTTCTCGTTTTTGTTTCCTTTTCGAGATAAAAATAGTTTTTTTTATGAAACATTTCATAGCGTGTTTTGGGAAAGCCATTGATTTAATCCCCAATATGCTCAATCACTTTAAGATAGCAGTGTATTATGATGATAAATTAATGAAATAATTTTATTTTTATCTTTTAAATGTGCAAAAATTTGATGTGAAGAAATGCAACTATTCGTTCTACAAAGAAATTTTACAATGTTATATTTGTTCGGATCAAATTTCTGCATATTTAAAGGACAAAAATACAATTCTTTCAATTATTTATTATCATAATACACTTCTCTCTTAAACTGACTGAGCATGTTAGGAATTAAATCAAAAGCTTTCCCAAAACATGGTACGAAATATTTAATATCAAACAAATTTTATTTATCTCGAAAAGAAAGCATAATTGCATTAACATTTTTTGTTTGAAATATCTCAAAGAATAACCCTCTGAAATTAATGATAATAGTTACAATTCACCCTATATAAAAACCATTGTTATTATCTACGTTAATTATTTAACTTATCATTTCCAATGTTTTAAATTTGAAGTTTGGCCTACTTGATCTTAACATTGCCTTTAATGTATTACCTTCATTTATTATTTTCATGCATCTGGTGTGCTTTTTCTACGTGCAACCTCGAAATCTGAGGAAATAATAAAACCAAAAGTGCGAGAGAATTGAGATTCTGATGAAGGTAGGATTTAGTGACAGAACATGTAGGCCTACACAACAAAAGGTATCCACATTTTGTAAAGATACTCATCCAAATCGGCCACCAATTCCTTTTATCAACTGTGAGTAGAATAAATAGGAAATTCAGAAACATGGCCATGTCAGATATCAAAAGATAATTTTCTCTTAAGAATATCTTGCTTTATGTGATTTCATCAATAAAACTGCTTTCAAAATACGCACAATGATTAACAAAATATATTATCAACAACAAAATGGTTACCATAGTACCAATAATCATAATGCTTCTGTACAAAACAAATGAGATATTACATCTTTCAGAAGATATAAAAAAACTATACGTTATCATTCAAAAATGTTCTATATGATGTCATAACTCGAACAGCAATAGTCGCAAATATATTTTGTTGCCGTACAAATATTCCTTTCTAAATATAAGGTTTCATGTGTCTGAGTTTTTTTATCCAAAATCTCTTCATTCAATTTTATTTTCAATTATGCCTTACTTCTGAAAAATCCTGTATAATTCGTACAAACATTTCTGTATAAAGCATACAGTGCACTGTATAGAGTTAATGACAAACTATGATTGAGCTCTTTGATTACGATTTCTATTCGGTATCGAACTCAGGAATCGTTGATGAGAAAGAACTCGTTCAGTTCCGATTGGATCTTCATTTAATTGTAACTGAAAACATTTCTTAGTATTCTGTGCGTCGATTGGAAATGTTTCCTTTTCTTTCGCTCTCCCTTTCAACGAAAAAGAGAAATACAGATGTCAAAGTTGATCACTGTAAGATAGCCTGTATTTACTTCCCGAAGGAGAAATAGAAGAGCATTTCAATGCCGATCATTCGGGACGGAAGGGTCGGGGAGAGGAAGGACTATCGGGTTTCTGACGTGAAGGGGAGCGATTTTGTGTACTTGATAAGACCGCTTTGGTTCAGTGAATGGTGAATTCGGTGCTAAAGCAAATTCTCTCAGCGTATCGTCTATCATTTCCATTATAGAGTTCTCGTGATTAAAAAAGACTCTTAAAAAGGCTTTTCAGTAAATCCATTGACCTGGAAACTTGTGTCCGTGTTGAAATCAATTCTTGTTTCTAGTGAAATCCTAATTTAAATTCGCTTTTATTTCGAAATTGGCATTTTAAACAAATACAAACTAAAACAAACTGAATGCTGGAAGTAATTTTTATTACACTTATATAGGCCCAGTAATACCCTTAGAATTGAAACAAGTCGAATATTTTGATGTAGTGTAGCATATTATGATCAAACAATTATTTAATACAATACGGAATAGTAATTACTTAATTAACGCTTTTTATAAACTAAATAACAAATTCAAATACAGTGATATAGTGACAATCAGTGAGCTGACTTTTATACAAAAAACAAAGACATCATGCCAATATAAAGAACGCAGCAACCACTTCACTCTGAAGAATTAGCTACAGCAGCAGTCCTTTCCTACACAAGTCATTGCTGAGTGTTCTTCTAAAGAAGAGCGTTTATTTAGACTTTTTTACATATAAACAGTCATTGTTCAGTATTAATAATCTTAAATTTTGATTAAATATGGCCAAAACAAAGGAACTTCAGGTTACAAATTCACTTTATTTGTGAAGGAATTTGTTAGCCATTACTTTTATGCTAACGAGAGAACAATCCTATGTAGTCTAAAGGATGACATTAAAAGTCCACGGAAGTCAAACAACACTATAGGTACGCAATAACACTACACAATGAACAGGTTAAAATGTTAGGACAAAAAGGAGAGAAAGTGAAGCCTTTAATCCATCAGTTCGAAGAAATCAATAACAAAAGTTTGCAAGTCCTCTGTTACAAGCTAGTAGGTCTTATGTATGAAGCATTATTTCACAGTTTCCGTGGGAAAAATTTTTCAAGAGGAGAGTATCTCGCGAAACAACCTGAAGAAAAATGTTTAGTAACTTGTTATAAAAAGAAGCTGAGTGATGTAAGGAAAACAATATAACATACAAAAATATAAATGTTAATAGACGAAATAAAAAAAAAAACGACGAATCTCAAATTTTATTGTAGGGACGCTCAAATCCCATGCGGCAAGCAAAAGTTAATGTTTATTTCAAATGAGCAACAGAAGTTAATCACACTATATAATTAAAACATTATATGAGTATTATAATGTGTCTCATCTATTGCATCATGATTAATAAGAAAAAAATTTGATAGAGCTAATACTAGTTACTGGCTGTGAAGCTTATAAATAAATAAAGATCGAGTACCGAAAGAAATTCTATCATCCTTCAGCGGTATCGAAAATTTTATTGTATTTATAATATTAAAAAATATTTTTGTGGTCTATTTCAACGATCAAGACATTCAGGAAAAATAGCATCTGGTATCACATTACCACCCCAAATAATTCTATATAGTTAGAATATTTTATGTGTTATGCTAAATATTATAAAAAATTTGGATATATAATTAACATATTTGACAATAAGAAAAGTTATTCAGTCAAGACTGCAATGGAAATAATATACCAAAACAATAACACGTTTAGATAGTTAACAATTAAAAATGCTTGTAGCTCTGTATTTAATAGAATAAATGCAGAACAACCAATAAATCAAGCAGCAGAGGAACCAATATATTATATCAAAAGTTCACAGGAGATCGAGAAAGATTCTAAAACTCGCAAATATGCAGTAATGTGTGGTATCAGGAATGCATTAGTGACCCAGTAAAGTTCGAAAAGTGTTTATTTATTTATTTATTTAACCTGGTAGAGATAAGGCCAATAAAAATTAAAGTACTAAAGTATTGAAAACTATGAAATTCTGTGTTTTATGATTGCTTCTATAGTGTTATGTGATATGGAAAGCAGTTTTCCTCAGTATAAAGATGCCTAATAATATTTAACCTGGTAGAGATAAGGCCAATAAAAATTAAAGTACTAAAGTATTGAAAACTATGAAATTCTGTATTTTATGATTGCTTCTATAGTGTTATGTGATATGGAAAGCAGTTTTCCTTAGTATAAAGATGCCTAATAATAACTTGAAATCTCATGCGTTTCACTTCTCTTCAGCTTAGAATGTACTCCCTTGTTCACTCAACGAGTACAGCCAGAAAGCATTAGAATCCCATACAGAATAACGCATTCATTTCGTGATGTTTTTCATATATAATGTGTGAATGTTGCAAATAATATTGGAATATAATAATTTAATTATACTCTATTGTAAATTATATTGTACATAATTATATACGCCTACAACACATAAAGAGGGCTCTTATAATCGGGAAGGAAAATTATAGTTTTGTTTTGAATAGTAGCACCATTTTTCTATCTTGTTTCGATATTAAAAATATAATATTCCCAAAATTTGGTACATTTTAGATACAATTTATAGGTTCCTACTGAAGTTAAAAAAAATGAAGTTCGTGTAAATAAAGAACTCTCAGTACGAGTCTTGAAATATTTAATGGCGTTTTCACAACTTAAGTGAGCAGACATTTTCTGCTATTTCTTGTATCAAAACAGTTAAAGAGAAGAAGTTAATTCGGTAGCAGACTTGATATTAAAAATACTCGCAACTAATATTGATCGTAAATAGGCCTATAAAGACATTTTAAGCAAAGAAAAAATAGTACCATCATTTCCACTTAAATTGGAAAACTTAATTTCTTTTTCAAGAAAAGAATACTATACAAAGAATTTAATGAAATTATAATATTGTTTTGTTTAGTCTAATGTTTTTTAATACCAACTTTGCTTAATATACTAATAAAGGCCTACTATTTTTAGGACAGTATTATATTAATTACGTTTTGTTTAATTGAAATATACTGTTAATATTGATTCAGTTTTGGAAAATATAGCAAAAATATCAGTAGTGATATTCACTTAATATTAACCCCAAAATCTAACTTATCTATCATTCAACTGGCAACTTTTGAAGGGGTCCGCGAAAATACTGATTTATGGTAAGAGGGTCCGCAGTGGTAATGGGTTTTAGACATTGGTTTAGTGCAAATAAACGAGTACTTAATATTGGTAAAATCGGTGTAACCAACATTGAAAAACAATATGCTCCTTAAACGAGACATAAAATTGTTAATACGTGAAATATACATGTATTATATTCGGAGTGACGCAATGCTTGTGCACCCAGTTAGCCCGGCCCTGTTTCCATGGTTGGAGGAAGCATCACCGGAATCTGATCTCTAGAAACACACGGTGGACATAAAAAAGCTTCTATCAAATACAGACAGCTTCTAGCTGCAACAGTTTGGCAAGAGGATTTAGGACTTTGGTTGTAGGGCGGTAGTGGGCGCAGAGAGGGGAAAAAGAAGGACGGAGAAAAGATCAGATAGAGAGATGGCTTGCACCGTGCTGCCACCAATCCTTATCACTGGGGGGTGACTACCCACGGAACTAATCGACATCTGGTGTAGACATGGTCGAATGCTAGTGCTACAACTACACTTGGAGGTATCTTCAACTCCAGTCTTCCTTCACCATCCCTCTCACTTTTTCCTGCCAGCCGAACTCCTTCCTCTTTCTCTTCTTCAATCCACCGGCGAACATTTCTTTCCCAGAGGGCGCCATTAGAAGAAAAATTCCAACGTCGTATGGTGTTCTCAGAACTTTGTGGCCAACTTTTCTACTTTTACTGTCCTTTTCATTGTTTCTTTCATCTTATTTTCTTTTCTTTGGAAGTCCGCAGCTGACATCCGGACATCTGAATAGTGACAGTTCAGTTCATTACAAATTGTAATGAGCTGAGCCGTCAGCTATTCGAGTAAATAATTAGGAATTGAGTGAGACTGTAGCAAGTATATAAAATTCATTCATTCATTCATTCATTCATTCATTCTTTCATTCATTCGTTCACTCGCATATTCATTTATTCATTCACTCATTCATTCACTCGCACGCTCACTCGCTCGTTCCTTCACTCACTCACTCACTCACTTATTCATTCATTCGTTCATTTATTCATTCATTCGTCCATTCACTCACTCATTCACTCATTCATTCACTCACACACACACTCGTTCGTTCATTCACTCTCTCGTTCATTCATTCATTCGTTCATTCATTCACTCATTCATTCATTCGCTCACACACTCGTTCATTCATTCATTCATTCATATTTTGTTTCAATATTCCTTCACTTTTTCATTCAATATCCATTCATGTCAAATGAAGTCCATCATGTCAATCAGGTTAGTGATGTTAGCTAAGTTTGTGAATTAAATCATATTAATAGAATATATAATATCATAGAAGTCTGTAATATCATTCACGATAGCAAAGTTTGTCATGTAAATCAAATAGTAAGTACTTTTTTGTCTGGGTGGGAGTCTCATTCACAAGATTAAAGACAAACCACTCTATGAACTTTCACTTTCCTGGTTTAATCACATTTAATATTAATGTTTACTTTGTGATTTCTGGAATTGATTTCTTCATCATATTCCCCACCACTGTATTAATTAATAGGCCTATATTAAACTTCATTGCGATAAGTATTATTCTTCTACCTCTAATATCTTTCTGTATCACCAATATTAGACCTACTATACAGTATATTTTGATTTCATTATTTTAACATTTAATTCCATTCATTATATCCTTATATTCTTCCAATAACTTTCTAATTCTTTGAAACCTGAATTTTCCGTTTAGTAGAAGGGACATAATGAACGGTTAATCGGAAGTAACCGACAATTCATATTATGAATTTTTATGGACTTAAATCTATTTGATGCCATTTAAGATACTTTAAATCAGTGGTCGTCAGCACTTACTGAAATGGGTATTGGTAAGGAGTGTATCGGAATATGCACTGTCGTGCAGAAGGGAGAGGCAGAAAGCATACCCGGCAACAGCCACGGATGCAAGCTAGTGCATCTGTTAACCGCGGGTAAGAGACGCTAGCCTGAAGGTGGACTGTGCTGATCGCTGCTTTAAATAGTCCGTTATTTTCTCTGCGCTTTCTTAAAATTATTTTTTTTTTGTCCGTTCTAAACTTAATAGTTACTAAGAAACATTCCAGTAAGTGGGTGAGAAGTGCAATTTTCTATTATAATCCGAAAAGGGTTAATGTGTTTACATAACCTTGACAGAACTGAACGAAAATTACTCATGCGGTCAAGTTATGTGATCGTGGTCAACACAATTCAGAGAGTAGACAAGAGCGGTGATACGCAGGCTTCGGCCTAGGGACACAGAGTAACCAGTATGAGGTTTAGAGTACACGGACTATAAATGACGTCATGACCCGTGTGGGGTGATTGTAACAGCACAAGTGGGTCCGTAATGTGCATTACCTTTGTGTGTATTGCTGCTTGGCTGCGGTACGTGTAACAGGCTTCGGCGTAGGGACACCTGATTGAAGGTTACAAATTACGTTAATATTTTGACGGTAGACATTTATTGTCTACACTAGGAATGAACTGTATATACTGCATCTGTATAAGGTGAAATATATTTTGTGCCATACTATGACGGACTGTTTACATGTTGAGACACGAAGTAACGGCGCGTTCCATCTCCCACTCCACTCGACCAACACAACACTATCGTGCGTTCTGAACTTCATGCGTTTCTGTGCCCAGAACCGAAGCCTGGTGATAAGTCATTTCTTAAGTTATTTTTTGAAAACCGTATTTTTTTTTAGGTGATGGATAATCCGCAGAAAGGTTAACAAAGGATGGATAACCGAGGTTCTACTGTAATGTTATTCATATTACCTTGATTTTCAGCGAAATGAAGAATATGAATTATAATTACCATCCTCATTAATAATCATCGCCGTTCTACTTATTATAGTCACTATACCTATGTATAACATATCATCGTGATCCTCATAATCATCATATCTTCGTCATAAACATCATGCGTAAAATTATTATTACCTTCATAATAATCATAATAATCATCACTTATAATGTAATCATCATTGTAATCATTATCATTAATCTAATTCTAATTACTGTTTATATTATAATCATAACAATCATTATCATCTCCAATATTATCATACTAAAATCAACATCCTCATAATTATCTCCATCCTCATCATCCTCACCATAACTATCATCATTATCGTTGCTATTCTCGCATCATCATAATCATTATTGTTACCGAAATCAATATTATGATCACAATAATTATCATCACTTCACAAATTATTATTATCATAACCATTACTTTCCTTACCTTCTCTACAGTCTGCGTATAAAATTAGACTGCTGGTTCGCTTTTTTTTGTCTTGGTTTTATTACTTATACAAATACAATATTACGAGCAGTGAATCTTCTTTGTTCTATGGTTAGCATTGCATAAGACAACAAGATAAGATACATTAACATATTTTACGGAAAGAACTGAATCTCCATAAGTAGGGAATGAAGTCTGTTTCGCTAGACTTGTAACTGTAGATACTGTTTCACAAGTACTGTCGCTTTGAAGAAAAATTTTAGTTGCAGTGTGTTGTGACAAGAAATTAATCTAATTTTCAAAGTAAAGGCCATTAGATTCTGTGGTTTTGAGTCATCTTTCAGCTTGGTTTATTATCATGCGACAGTACCAGTTTCTTGTTTTGGATGCGACTAATTCAGTGACACCCATTCCAAAAAAATATAATTAATTAATCATTAAGAGAAAATAAATGAAACACGAAAAAAACTTACATATGAAATAAATTGAAAGCACATAAATAGTTAATCGAAATAGTATTACCTTGCAATAGGACAATACAAGATCCAATATCGCCCGAACAACCACAGATAAAATCAAGGAATTGGGACAACTCGAACTATTATTACATCCGGAATATAGCCCTGGTCTTGCGCCTTCAGATTACCATCTGCTTCGTCCATTACCCACTTCCGAAATTTGAAACTATTATTAATCTTAATTTTATATTAAATAAACAGCATATAATGGATTAATGAAGACGACAACTTTACTTTGAAAATACTAAAATAGAATGGATTTTACCAAAAGGTAAATTTGAATTTGATCGATTTATGATTTCGGTTGAACGGGGTGTGGGATTGGAGACCTGATATTAATTCGGGGTGGAACAAGCTCACCCTCGGGCTGCCGGCAGCAGTGGCTTCCTGTAGCCAGATAATTATCCTGCCACTAAAAGCAGGGGATGTGTGTGTCGTATACATACTGACTAGCCACCATGACTGCAATGCTGTTGACCAACGCTAATCTTATGACCCCGGAGACACTTAAACTAGGTCCGTGAAGCGCATACTCAATTAATGGCTAACGAAGACATTCGACATCTCCCGCTTGTATTACTTCTTTGGACAGTACAATCACAGCTAAAAGTATCATGGGACAGTGTGACGTTTTCTGTATTGAGTCGTTAACAAAATAATGTGACGGTATCTTACTGCCTGTCTGAAATTGTATATAAACAGTATAACCAGATATTGTAAGAAATTTATTCAGAAGTGGATTTGAAGCTTTTGGTGCCATAATTTATAATGATTCTTGACGGAATCACTAGATTTCGATTGGTAATTACCAAAGACCGTTTCCCTGGTACAACATTGGAATGAGTATAAGTGTGCACGGGGTAATCATTACATCACGTGTCCTTTAGGAGACACTCTGCTCATAAACACAAGTAACGCGCACTATATTTTTTTAGTAGGTTATTTTACGACGCTTTATCAACAGCTTAGGTTATTTAGCGTCTGAATGAGATGAAGGTGATAATGCCGGTGAAATCAGTCCGGGGTCCAGCACCGAAAGTTACCCAGCATTTGCTCATATTGGGTTGAGGGAAAACCCCGGAAAAAACCTCAACCAAGTAACTTTCCCCGACCGGGAATCGAACCCGGGCCACCTGGTTTCGCAGCCGGACGCGCTGACCGTTACTCCACAGGTGTGGACCGCGCACTATAGGATCATTCTTAAAACAGGTTCCTTATTCCTAAACAAGTACAGTATGCTTTAGTTTAGAAATGTTTACAATATTATGCACTATTAGTTGAAATAAAGGTGCCTAAAGCAAGTGCAAAAGTGCAGGAGTGAGTAGAGGAATTCGGAGAAGAATAAGTGGCGTCATAATTGTGTTCTAAAATATGTTATTTAGTGCAGCACTACAATTTAAAAAAATTTAAACCACTTGAAATTGATAGAAAGAAGTGAGTCTGACGATCAACTTCAACTAGTAATTCAATTATCACCATTAAATCGAGAAAAATTCGTTCCAGCACCGGGATTCATTGTACAATGAGAGGAGTTCGACCGACACCGTGGATAGTGTCCCGGCATAGCTCAGTTGGAAAGAGCCCTCAGCGCGCAAAGCGGGTTCGAATCCCTGTGCCGGAACGAATTTTTCTCGATTTAATGGTCATAATACACATTGATTACTTCATAGTAGTCGTATTAATATTCAATGAGGATGACGAGACCTCATATAATGAATATTTGATGCATTAAAAATGATTATAGTTATCACAAACTGTTGTTGAATATGGCCAAAAAAGTCATTTAAATATGCGCTCCTGCATATTGACTTACATAGGTTTAAATGAAGGTAGTAGGCCATAAAACAGTACATTGAGAGGAGTTCGACCGGCCCCGTAGTTCGTGTCCCGGCATAGCTCAGTTGGAAAGAGCCCTAAGCACGCAGAACTGAGAGGTCCCGGGTTCGAATTCCGGTGCCGGAACGAATTTTTCTCGATTTAATGGTGATAATACACATTGACTACTTCATAGTAGTCGTGTTAATATTCAATGAGGATGGCGAGACTTCATACAATGAATATTTGATGTGTTAGTAATTCAATGTCAGCAGGATGAATTTAACAGATCTGTATAAACTGATGGTGCAGTCAACAAAGTTGAGGACAACTGTAAAAATGTACGCAAGAGCAGTATCTGTGTTATAGTAATAGTGGTATTATAAGTTAAATTTTACAGCAAAGATTATTGTAATATGGGATTAAACAATGCATTCAGGGCAGTACCTGTGTTACAGTTGTACCGGTGTGTTAAGTTAAAAATTTAAAACAAAAATTATCATAATATAGGCTTAAACACTGCATTAAGAGCGGTACCTGTGTTACAGTTATGCTGATGTTTTAAATTAAAATTTTACAACAAACATTATCGTAATAATATGGGCTTAGAGATTTAGACATTGGATTATGAGCGGTATCTATGAAACAGTAGCATTTCAAGTTAAAAGATTATTGTAAGCTATTATAGACTTAAACATTTCATTAAGAGTAGTGCCTGTGAAACAGTAAAATTTTAATTTAAAAGTTCACAGCAAAGATTATGTTTATTCTTTTGTGCGAGATCGTGCGTATTTGCTTGCTTTCCGCACAAAACCAATACGCGGTAAGTGTACATTCAGTATTCCCAACGTAACACACATAACAATTTCCCTATTCTTACCGCTTAAGCGTCATATTCATTTTACTGCTTTAGGCTTTTAACATATTATTTTTAAAGACGTTCAATATAGTAATAATTATAAATGGAAACTTATCACTGCAATTTCACCTAAATTGCACTGTTAATTATTGTTTTTAAATATTTGCAAAAATTAAGTAAACTCTACAACACCACAAAAGTTACTGCATTTGTAATGCAAGTAACATTAAGGAAGCCGTGAAAAAATCAACAAGATTCCAGACTCATCATAGACTGGGGGAAAAAAAAGACAGACGTATATCACGGCCTGCTGCAGTATAGTAAAAACAGAAAATATTTTATAGGAACAATGTTGAAGATAGATATATTTGTTTTCCAAAGTTGCCGTCAATGAACAGAAACCAAGCTGGAGATTTCATTGCAACTAATTAGAAATTCCTCTTTCAGGTATGTAATAAACGATCTTCGCACAAAATAATGTACGATACACAAGCGGTATGTTTGTTTTCATGTTCTCGGAAATTAAAAAAGCTCAACTACGTTTCGCTTTTTCAATCTTTTCCTCGAACATGAGAACGTTAACATACCGCTCTTGTAACGCATATTACTATTGTAATACACAACACGGCTCTACTCTTGAAATAATTCTTTTATGTGTGCATTTTGGTTGTCCTTGATGCAGAAGTAGTCTGTTTACCATGTTCACATCGTACAGCGCCGCGCGCCACTACTCTTCTTCAAGTCATTACACAAACTCTGTATTCACTTAACTTCAAAGAGTAGTGGCTGAGATTCTGGTCTCTAGTAATTACAGAATGTAATATGTGTGCTAACCGGTCTAAGTTACATTGGAGGATCATGGTAAAATAAATAATTTTGTTTTATCCAATATTTGCCATGGTAAACATTACAAAGTTCATGCGAATAGGTGCAGAACCTTGTTTACAGCAGTACATTAAAGAAATATCTGGCATCGACCTCATGGCCAATACACTGAAACCTAACCTCATTTTATATGTAGTTGTACTTCTTGTATGACGTTAGACTTATATGGGTTAAAATTTTTGTACAGGCAATATTTTGCTTTCCTTAGTTTCTTACTATCAGGGGAAGACTCACATTAAGATAATATGGTGATATTAAGATAACATGGTGAACAAATGGAACTAGAAGAAAAGCTGTAAGACTGTCAAAATATAATTTACGATGCTAACTAGCCACAAAATTTTACACGAATTCACCAACGTTTACATGAACGAGTCTGTAACCAAACTTCAGAAAATTGTTCCCCTAAAATTTGTCGCTCCAGGTTGGAACCTACTTAGTCTATTGGCTAGTCTGTCTCTGGATCTATCCATATATTCATCCGTTTTTTTCCGAAAACCCATTCTTTTTAGTCGATTATTGAAAGACGCTGTATCAAGTACTAGGACATTGAACGTCGATGGACTTGGTAATGACGAGATGAGACCGAGAATTTACCGTGTGATTACCTGACATTCGCCTTAGTTGAAAAAACTTCGGGAAAATCAAACCAGATTATGAGCCCCAGCGGATATCGCATCCATGCTGGAGTGCAGATCGGGATCAGCAGACTCCCATTCCTTAATCTCTACATCTGGTTATCCATCCACCCATTCATCCATCTGTCCACCAATCCACTCAAACATCCATCCACCCATACATACATACATACATACATACATACATACATACATACATACATACATACATACATACATAGTTTCATCCTTTGACTGTCTGACCTTGCCTGCATTCACTGCTCATCCGACCATCTACTCAGCCATCCACCATCTACCCATTATCCTCCAGCCACCTCTTTATTTACCCATCCATCCATCCATCCACTCACCCACTCACACATCCCATCCATTCATTCATCCATCTATCCACCCATCCATCCATCCATCCATCCACCCACACATCCCATCCACCCATTCATTCTTCCATCCATCCATCCATCCGTCCGTCCGTCCACTCATTATTATCTTTGTAAGTGTGTATTTGTAAAGATAATTCCAGGAGGAGGTCAAAAGTTCTGATACTTGTGTACAATGAGGCGTGAGATATTTTTGTGATTGCACAGTGTCATGTATACTGAAATAACCAGCGTTTCGGTGCGACATATTGTCATCATCAGCGGAGGCAACGAAAGGAGAACCAATCTATTGGATTCGGTGCGAAGAACTGATCTCCAGAACTGGACTCACTTATAAAAAATTTACTGAATCATTCTTCAATCCTTGTGTCCGTTCATCCGCTTAATTTCTATATTTATTCATCCATCCTTCCATTTCTTTACCTCTAATTTTATTGCGGACGTGTCTATGATGAGTGTTTTACTTGTCCTATCTCAGTTCACCTCTGTATTATTTTTTCTACTTCACATTATACTGATACAGGATGACTCGTCCGAGAGGTTGAATCAACATTACGCCATGTCCCCTTCTAAGGCAGCGTAAAACTTCATAGTGACTATAGGGAATAGGCAATTGTTTACAACCTAGGCGTCAGTGCTCACTAAACGATTCAGTAAAATAACATTTTTTCCCCAGAATTTTTAAAATTTCTTAGTAGAAATTACACATTGGATAGTAATTTTAAATTTATTATCATAGGAACGCTGTTATGTGATGCCGCAATAAGTTATTAGAACATATTCTTTAGGCAAAAGTACGACGAAAATTCTAAGTCAATAAAAGTTTCAAAGGCAACATAAATTAAAGCAAAAACAAAATATTTTTATGCAAAAGTGAAAACCAACAATGTAAACCTATAAGTACACCAAAAAGTATAAAATCACAAAATTGTCAAAGACATACACATATTGGCCTATTTAAATAATGGAATCTCTTTAAATGGAATTTACAAATAAGTTAGCAATGCTATAAAGTGCCAGATGAAGATGACGCATCTTCAGATTTTGAATCCTGATGATAGTTAAAATTATAATCACAAATATAACTTTGGCCATTTCATGCATTTCAAGGTTAGCTCAATTTTAGAAGCTGAGAGAGAAATGAACACATCATAAACATCTGTATGTACAGAGCGGGCCATAAGTCACCGTACCTATAGATAGTTCTTATTTATTCACCTAATCTAATGCGTCTATATGAACTCCATCATTGTCTATGCAGAGTTGGATACGACTCCAGGTCCTTTGTGACATTTTACATAACTGCTGTGGTGTTATGTCTGCAAAGGCAGCTGTCACAGTGTCTTTCAGTTCGTCGTTTGATACCGTCTACCAGCCACTTTTTCTTTCATGTACCCCCACAGGCTGTTGTCCAGTGTTAAGTCGGGACTTCGTGAAGGCCATGGTAATGGTGCTTGTAAGCTTGCAGATCCACGGTCATTCAATCTTCCTGGGAAGTTTTCGCTAAGGAAATTACGAACTTTATCGCGAAATGGGCTGGCTCACCATCCTGTTGCAGCCATACTTGATTCATAAAATCTTTAGCAGTTAGTTGGAGTACCAACTACTCTCGAAGCATCCTCAGATATATTTCTCCGTTAACAGACTCATTAACATAAAAAGAGAATGGTCCAACCACTTTACATTGTACATATCTAAGGGTACGCTCTGTATATATGTTGAATTTTAATTGCTACAGTCGAAGTTTGAAACTAATGTGACCTTCTTCTTTGGGATGAAAATAATAACTTAGATTTTCTTTTGCAATATAGCATAATCTACACTTGGTACAGGTTTTTTTAATCCAATGTCACTAGGTTGTCATTTCTGGTCTCTGCTGGCAATGGCTTACTTGTAACTCACCTCTGAGGTTGGGGTGACTGGAAGGCTGCCCCGTTGATGATGATTTGCCAGAAGAGGTCTTAAACCTAAGCCTAACGTAATTTCCGGACCATGGAAAAACACACAGGAATATTCCACTTTAAGGAAAAATTCCTGTGCTCTAACCGGGAATCGAACCCGGAACCTCATGAACTGTAGTCAGAAACTCTGACCACTAGCCTATGAGGCTGATCTTGGTACAATATGTTTCTTTCATTATCTTTCAAGTAACTCTAAATTGTAATTTTATCCCTTCCTCTGAAATTCACTAAATGTGTAACATCATTTGTTCGGTTTCCAGTATTTATTTCTCTTTTTTTGCAATCCAAGTTTCAGAAAAAAATTTATTTTGGTTGTGCTCTAATAGTATATTGTACAAATAACACATTATTTTACCTAACATTCGAAAAGTATCTTGCAAAAATGCTATTTATTCTGCTCATATTAATTTTTCATTTCTGTCTTTTGATTTAGGTCTAGAAATGTTATTACAGAAGTGCATAGTGTAGGCCTATCACTTTTTAGCTGGCAAACAAGAAACACATGCCAAACAAAGTATATCAAAGTTCGTTGAACCGTTGGTGCAGCAGGCCTGACTTTATGGCATGTATCTAGGGATACACCAGCACCTACACAATTAGTGGTGGCGATTGCGGTTCTACGTTGGCACCCACTCCAATCGTTTGAGGGGGACGGAAAAACCGCTTATTACTGCTAAGTGTTCCGTTGGTTTTGGCCGGTTGACCGCTCGTTATCGGTTTCCTTGCCCGATAACCACTAGTTTAATGTAGGGGGTATATCTACCAGCAGCCCAGGACCGGATATACTGCTGGGAAATCATTTTGTTGATAATGTAACGCATAATTAAATTGCCGCCTGATAACTTGCAAAAACGTTTGAGGTAATTATTTACACAGATCCCCTCCTTCCTCTAGAGTTTGGCAAGTCCGAAATATTGAGAATCTCTTCGGAAGATTGGAACGGTTATTCACTGAGGCTGTCTCTAACGTTTTGAACGCGTAGAAAATTCCATGTCTGTCAATTTTCGCGTGAAAACTAAAGTAGATCCAGCGCACTAAAAATGTTGTATTCTTTATACTTCACTAGACTGCGTAAATTGGTAAAGAATTTAAAAATTCCATCATGTACAGTAGGTGGAACAAAAGTTTCTCTCAGAAAATATGTAATGCCATTACTAAAGGCGGGCAGGCAGATAGTTGGATGGATGGAAGCAAGGACGGACAGAAAGACAGATGGACGTACTGACTGAAGGACGGAAGGACGCAATGGATTTGAGCCAGAATTTTGTTCACTAGAGATTAGCTCATAATGAAAATTATGAGAATTGTTTTGAGCCACTTTCGTTTCACTTCACAAATAGTGAAGAGAATGTTTAAGTTGGTAGTGCTCTAATAGTAACTGCATATGATTGCATATCTCATTCTAGTCTTTCTCTGCCCAATCCTTATACTTTTGGCACGTTGCAGTCGTTTCTTTTTTATTACTTCAGTCAGCTTTGCTCTTTTCAGATGTCTACAACATTATATCCTCATTTCCTTGAATCATCTCTGTAGAGTTCAGGTAGCAACTACTACTTCATTTTTCTCTAGAATCTTCTTGATTATCTTCTTTGGTTTTCTTCGGTTTTCCAAAGTTATTCGTCGAATTTCTCTGTCTTCTTGATGTTGTTATTCGTTTTCGGCCAAATTTTCCTTTCCTATCTGATCCTAACTCGTCATTCTATTTCATTTTATTATTTATATTTCTTATTAAAGATTGGAACATTCCTTTCATCACAGCAATCCCTCATTCGATATATTCACAGTGCTGCAGGAGTGTGGCAATTTTTTATTCTATTTTTTTCGTTGGAGTGAGACCAAAACCTTTCCCCACTCCTACATTGACGCCAGAGTAGGCCTACAATTTGGAAGGCTGTATAGATTTAATATGAAATATGCCTTCATGTATTTCAATATAATGAAACGTACCTTTATAAGTTGTGTATTGGCTATTAACAACAATGAAATGGTCACAATGAATCGCAAGACTGGAATAAGGTTCGTGCAAATTGAATTAGCCTTTTATAATAGTATACCAACATGACATTTCAGTTTTGAAAAATCAACATACAACACTCCATATTCTTGGCAGATTACAACAATGTAGTCAAACATTTTTCATAATGTGATCGTAACATCAGAAGGAAAATATAAATCATATATATTATATACTGAGTAGGCCTATTTAATTTGGCATCCAATTGACATGATTTTACCATATTAGACTTCCGGTTCGCAGTCTGAATTTATACCTAAATGGGAACGGAAGTTAAGTTATCTAACTTTAGGCCTACTGCCAACGCAATAAAATAAAATGATTTCAGAAATGTCTTCTCTACCTGTTACAAAGTCGCTCAAATACAAAACTGACTTGAGGTTAACAGGTTGAAAAGTATTGTTCTGTTCAAATATGTGGTTAAATCCGTTTCCTCGGCACGGACAGACGGCAGGCAGACAGACTTTTTAGACATATGTAGGTAGTTGGATGGATGAATGGATGGACAGAAGGACGAGCAGACAAAAACACAGATGGGCAGAGTGAGGCTTTCAAAATAGATAGACATGTAGGTAGATGGATGAATGGAAAGACGGAAAAAGACAAACAGATAGGAAGACAGATAGATAGGACGTGAAACAAATATATCAGGAATAAATTGCTACGCCGAAGTCCAATCCACAGCATCGGATCGAACCCTTTTCCTCCAGTGTTTTTCCCATGGTGACCTGACTCCAAGTTGGGCATGTATGTTGACATTTATTAAGTCAACTGCCATTATATAAGGAGCGCACTCAGTTGAGTGACTTGGTGGCAAGGATTCCACAATAATATGTCGGAGCGAATTTTTCTCCTCTAATATTAATTGTTACCATAACAGATATATTCTGTAGGACCAAAAATAATAATCTTTTCGTCGATTCTTCTAGCAACAGTGCATACTGTATTTCTGTACAGATTACTGTGCATATTACTGTGGAAATCCGGCCACCAAGTCACTCAACTGAGTGCACTTCTTGTATAATGGCAGTTGACTTTATATAAAATGTCAACATACATGCCCAACTTGGAGACAGGGCACAAAGGGAAAAACACTGGAGGAGAGGGGTTAGATCCGGTGCTATGGATTGGACTTCGGCGTAGCTCAATGGTGAGAGCGTTTGGTACGTAGAACCAAGGAACCGGGTTCGATCCCCGGCGCCGGAGCCAATTTTTCTCCTCTAACATTAATTGTTGCCATAACATATATTCTGTAGGACCAAAAATAATAATCTTTACGTAGATAAATTGCATTTCCTGGATTGTACATATTCTACTGTAAAGTGATCTTTGAAGTGGTGATGATGATGATGATGATGATGATGATGATGATGATTATGATAAATTAATTCGCTTAAATTATGTGTAGTCTATTTAAAACTAATCTATGAAGCTGATGCTGATGTTGCTGCTGCTATATTATTATTATTATTATTATTATTATTATTATTATTATTATTATTATTACTACGATATTATTGGTGACGTGGGTGCATCTTATGCTTGTCTACAATGAAAATCGATTTTAATAATGTCATACACACTTATATAGGTAAACCATTTGAGAATTATTTCCATATTTTAAAGCTGTCTATAAGATTCCACAACGGCTAAAGCTTAAACCCTTGGGACACATGCGTTCGCAGCAGTATGCATGTAGCATACATTATTCTGAGAGCACATATTTTAATCTTGTGATATAGAGAGCTCTGAATCACTAATTTACAACATAACCTTTTTTCCCTTTTTTTATCCGTTAAGTTACGGGTGCATCTCTCGTCGTTTTATTTTCCTCAGGGACGTCGCACAGGAGCTGAGCTTGATCGTCATGTATAACATACAGCCCTTAATAATCCCTGCCTGGGAATATAACTTGTGGTTTACATGACGCCGATGTAAAAGAGCCCCAAAATCCCCCTTCTACTGGCATTCCCTCGCGACAAATAAATCCTTTCTTGTTTACCAGACCGCAATATCAAGAAAACATTTTAAAGTGGAAGGTCTGAAACGATGACTCATTTTTAAACTGCAATAGAAGAAGAGACATACCACAGACAAGGGACGAAGTAATACAGTGTGCTCTTTAATCTTGTGTAAATTGTCTTGCGAACAGAAAAACAGACTAATCCTTGTTCATTTCTGCTTTCTGTTACAGGTATAACAAGTAATCACTTTCTTTTAAGGGGTAAAATTATTGGAAATATTCAACATTTTTTCCTCCGTTACTGTATCTTGTACAATAATGAAAATTGGTATGTGTAAAACACTGCCCTTCTGCTATATGAAAAAAATATTTTTACGATTTAAAAAAAATATTTATATATATTTTTTCAAAATTCAAAATGATGGCAGTTTACTGTGCAGTGATGAAGCTTTTCCCTCATCACTCATAAACTTGTTAACTTTTTCATGTTCTCTCTCTTTTATTTTATTCCTGAATCTCATGTTTATAATATCATGCTCTTTCAACTACATTCCTTAATAAATAATGAATAATATTTTGTGTTAGAAGAAAATACTGATATTTCACTACTTTTTAAAATGCATTTATTTTTTATCAGATAATCTATCAAAGGTAGAGAAGTGATCTTGCATCATATTGTAGATATGACATGTATAAATGCACACAAAAAATTTCATCACAGAATGATGGATAGTTTTTTAGTTATGTGGGAAAAGCTTCATCACTGCACAGTGAACTAAATTTTGGAAAGAAAAAAAAAAAAAAAAAAAAAATTAAATATTTTTTTTCTAAATTGTAAAAATATATATATTTTTTCATTTAGCAGAAGGACAATGTTTTACACACACTAATTTTCATTACTGTGCAAGCTACAGTAATGGAGGAAAAAAATGTTGAATATTTACAAAATATTACTGCTGTAAGCTGTACCTAAACTCTGAATTTAATTTGGAATGTCCAGTTGTTTACGGTTCCAGGAATATCTTGCAGTTCAGTAAGGTGACGGTTTCTCACGAAAAAGAGCGCGAGTTCAATGACCGACAATTCTGAGACATTTCGCCGTTCACTAACGTCTTATGCCAGAATTTATTCGTTAATTATGCTGAGTCTTTATTACTACTACTACTACTACTACTACTACTACTACTACTACTACTACTACTACTATGAAGTGGAATTTTGTATCCAAAAGGGATTGAAAGATGTAGAAAAATATAACATAAATTTGATAAAAACATTTCATTTTTCATTTCATTTACGGTACAGTATTGTATAGATCATGAATCAGCATGGTAGTTTTGAGATGTGGAACCAGTCAAAAGTTTTACAAAAACATGTAAAATACATAGTAACCAGAATAACAGACCTTTGCAGTGGCTGAGTGATCAGACCTTCAGTCTGTCACTCAGGTTCGAATCCCAGTCAGGCCTGAAAATTTTCATTGAAAAATCCATAGTTATAATTGTGGAGGACAAGGTCATAGTTGGAGTTTTTCTCAGGGTTCTCTCTTTTCCCCATATTAGGCATATACATCATTCCGTCAATATTTATCCATTTTGTCATCATTCCATAGCATTCACGAAAGCCGGCTGGGAACGAACGAAGGGGAATGACGTTGGGATGAGCGAAGTTGCCTGCTCGAAACCTGGGTACGGAGTGAACATTAGTATAGTCAGCCGGTGTAGGTTTTGAAGATACACCTAGTTTAAGAGTTAGCACAATATACTGGTTTAAGATTATGTGCAGCACACGTTTTCCGTTATTAAACGTTAAGAAGTGCTTATAATACAAATTTAGAATTATGTACAGCATACTTTTTCCGTTATTAACTTCACACTATAATCAAACAAGAACCTAAGTTACATACATAATGCCTTTGTTGTTTTGCTGACAGTTAAATTTTGTGTACTTTATATAACAAACTCAGACAATGTTGTATGTGTTTTAACAGTGTGAAATCTTAGCCTCAACTGTACCACCCCTACTTGTCTGTTAAATTTATCAGCGGGGATGTTTGGAAAGAAAGCGGAAGGCTATTCCACCAAGTTAGCTTTTATCCCATTAGTCGTAAATAAAATATATGGTAATTTTAGAGGTGTAACACAATTTTAGCACATTAAATCACTCTAGTTCTATGAAATTATGTTCTATGAATTAAAGGAAACTAATTAATTCCCAGTTGTCAAGAAAAGTATTTATAAACAGTTGATGGAACGGCTCCCATAAGTTCAATGTTATTTTCTTATCGTCTATACCACTTTAAATGCAGAGGAATAAAGTGATTGATATAAAGAACATGTTATATAGAATAAAAGGTGTGACACGTAGGTAATTTAATTCTTTAAAAGCGTTTCTGTACTTAAACATGGTGTCATGTGTTATGAACTACATTTGCAAATAGCAGCTGATGGAATATTTATTTATTGCGAAAACATGCATTCACTTTTCAAACAAAATTACAGTTTTTAATTCCACTGACACGGCATAAAGACAAAGCCTTCTTTCTCACAACCATTGTCTAATGGATGATTGAATCTGTTATGACATGCCATTACTTTAGCACGCAAAACACCTATTAACACAGTGTGCATGCCGATGTTCAGTACACAGCCCACTCCGACAAAGCACCAAAAAGTGTTTATCTTATCAACCGCAAGGACAGAATGACGCAGGTCGTCCAAACTTCAGTGAATAGATAGGAAGTTCAGATTCAAAGAAACGAATCTTACGAGTTTAAACTTTCAAAATTTATAATGATAGTTATTATTATTATTATTATTATTATTATTATTATTATTATTATTATTATTATTATGTATTTATAACCCTAACATACCTATCTCAGGTAAAATAGGGTTCTCTGTAAAATTGGAGTATAATAAATGATAATAATCGGGGCGATTATGAAAATTCTGATATTATTATTATTATTATTATTATTATTATTATTATTATTATTAGGGTATTATTATTATCATAATCATAACTATGAATATGATGGTGGTGGACGGAATGATTGCTTATTTGTCATCATGAAGGCACAGATGATGAAGGCTGTGAAGGTGAAGATATTAAGAGTTAATTTTTTTTTATTTTATGGTGATGACGGTCCCGTACCGTGGCGTCGTGGTCTAAAGCATTCTGCCTAGGAATCACGTAAAGTAATTCGCGCTGTTTCGTGTTCTCATGAGGAAGAAATTTTCTCAAGAAATCGGCCAGTGTATGGATCCGGTGCCTAACCTGCACTGTGATGCACTTGGGGAGCTACGATAGGTATCGAAATCCGGTTATGAAAGCCAGCTAAAACGGCTGGAGGGAACATCGAGCTAATAACACGATAATCTTCACTCCAGTTGGATGATCGTCCACCTCTACTTCGGCATGTCGACGTGAAACCAGCAGCCGGCTCGTCGATTTGAGCTTTTAAAGGGCTGTAGCACTACGGATTATTATTATTATTATTATTATTATTATTATTATTAATATTATTATTATTATTTACTTGGTTACGACGCTGTATCAACTACTAGGTTATTTAGCGTCGCTGTATTTGGTGATAGCGAGATGGTATTTGGCGAGATGAGGTCGAGGATTCGCCACACATTACCTGAAATTTGCCTTACGGTTGGGGGAAAAAATGTAAAAAAATCCCAGTCAGGTAATCAACCCAAGGGAGAAATGAACCAGGCCAAGAGCAACTCCGGATCGTTGTTAATATTTAGTACCCACACGCCAATTGATTCCGGAGCCCATTTGGTAACTATTATTAATATCGTTATAATTATTGATACTAAATTGACACTTGTAACCACACTTTACACGAAATATATATTAATATATATTATATTAATATATATTAATTTTAATTTGTTAAAATTTATATGTGAAAAACAAACCAAAGACATATTTCTATACTACATTTACAACAATGTGTATGAACATATTTTATATACGGTACCGGATAAAATCTTTATAACAACATTATTTCAGTAAAATGTGCAATGATGTGGTTAAATTAATGTTATACAAGTCTATTCTACAAATTAATTTAAAATGTTTTGTTTAAAACTTACGTCATTCAAATAGCGAATGTTTTACAGTTTGTAATGATTCCTGGAATACAAAGAGATAACGACATACTGTATCCTTTGTTGCGATTTTGAATTTCTCAAAATAAGTACCAAATTTGCCAATAAAAATTGTGTTAATACAAAGATGTTGCATTTAAATATGCAAAATAAAATTACTTTCATTCGAACGTAAATCAAAGATCGGTAAAGATGCACTTGTATTTTTTCAATACGCTAAACCAATAAAAATATGCAATTGCATCAAATTTCGCGGTCTAGTGATTAACATAAACTTATTTGAACTTCAAACGGTATTGCGAGACAGATTTTGTTCCTCTCTTTTTCATGTGAAATGAAAATGTAATATATATTTATTTTGCAGTTAATGGTAATGAAAATAAAATTTGCATTGTCATCAGACTCTACGTTAACAAATTAATTACACACCTAAATAGTAATAGAAAATTAATTACTGAATGAAGTTCAAGCGGAAATTGAATGCACAATATGAACATTTAATAATGGACAAAGGACATCCGTACGGCTGATGTATTATTCTTCTTGTTTCAATCGGCAATTAAATTCATAGGTAAATAACAATGTATCTATTTTATCTAATTAAATGAGTGTGTATTAAATTGATAACGATGATCAACAGAACGAGGCAAGCCGAGGTTAATAATTGATTCACTCTAGGTAACTAAATGTCTCCGTATAGTTAATGGTCGGATTTCAGAACCACAGACCCGTGATTAAAGTGAGATTTTTTTTATCCCTAAAGACGGTGTTAGGTATAAAGAGTTATAGAAGTGCTTATCTAAAGGGATATGGAGCATTCCTGATAGCAGTGTAGTCTAAAGAGCCTTTCTGTGCACTCGTGATGGAATGATTTGCGTGCCTGCCAACTGTGTTGCCCGGCGAAACCGACCTCACATTCCGCAACACTACGCATTCATTTCTCTGCATTCTTCAAGTCCTTATAACATACCTTTGGTGGTGATGTGCCTTTTTCATAGAGATATATATATTTATGAGTCGTCATATTCCCTTCAGACCAAACAACAATCTGTTAGGCTTTGTCCTCTTTAGGCCCTACATAGAATTATGAATCGTGTATAACTCACCACCACTATCACCTATCAATCTGTGACAAATCACAAGGAACATATAGCCCAGGAGTCGTCAGCAGAGAGCACGCTGGGGCTAGCCTCTCTTGCCCGCGGAAAACATAGAGCACTATAGTGCTCTCGTAGCTGCTAGCGGGTATGCTCTCTATCTCTCCCTGTTGCACGACGGTGCACATGAGACAGCACCGCGCACCCATTGCACATTTCAGCGAGTGCTGACGACCACTGATATAGCCTACTGTGGTAGACAGGAGATCCGACGTCACGCAATCACAAGAGACGTCATACTTATCGAGACGGAAGTCATAATTAAATGGGAGAACCCTGAGAAAGACCCTCTAACAAACTGGGTTTTGTCAACCACAAATATATCTTCACCGAGGCCGAGATTTGAACTCGGTCCTACTATCGTCATAAGTCTGCGCCAAGGTGACTAATGATCGAGCTGGTCCGGGTGTTATCAAAATATCTCTGTTTCCTTTTCTTAATTCCATATCTTTACGTAATTAGTAATTACAGTTGATTTATTGTCAGTAAAGGAAACAACAAAAAATACTGTGCGGTATCTCTTTCCTAAGATCTTAACTCCATCAGACTCCGACGACAAATATGGTACGGACAAAATAACAGTTAGTGCTGATGTCTGATTGCTCAGAAACAGTACTATTCTGGCGAGAGATAAGAAGAAACATGTTTGGCTGATGACTGATTTCTAACGCTCGATATTTGGTAAATATGTAAAATAAATAATCGATTCTTGTCAACTGAAAGGTGTCCATTTTCAGTTTAAGTACCTTCTACTAGCACAGAAGTTGGCAGCGGGCATGGACTTGACTCGTAATGATCAGCTTAATTCATATAATAATTATTTTAATAAGTAAAACGACCGACCTTCAAATGGACCTAGATCAAGAATAAATCTGGAGAAAGAGTTTCTTTGATATGAGTAACTTCTCTCATTTTTAATTATTAAGAAAGTGAAGTCTCTAATGAATGTGGTAAAACTATTTAAGTGAAACTAAATATATTGAGAAATATATGTGTGATAATTAGAGCCCGGAATTTTAGGTGCTAAAAGTTAAGAATGACACTGAGTGTAGGTGAATAGAAGTGGTGCCCGTGTGGAGAGTTTTAAGCTTAGTTCACAAGAGTCCGATATGTAATAATAGACAACAGAGTCAGAAGGCCTGAGCAATGGATCTTGTAAACCTTGCGCTAATTTGTAAGTGAGGTTAAGAGGGTTAAAAAAACTTTAACGATACCAAAGGGAAAATACTGAATGACAAGAATGGCATTTCAAAGAAGTGAAGGTATGGCAATGATCTTGTAAATCGTGCCCTAGTTTGTAAGTGGTGGTTAAGAGGATTAGAGATCTTTAGCGATACCGAATGGAAAATACTGAATGACATCACAAAGAAGAAGGGGCATGGCTTTTATAATTATGAAGTATTGCGAGGAACAATATTAACTTTTAGCACCTAAAATTTCGGACTCTAGTGATAATGAAAGTACAGAAATAAGTGAAGTACGCTAGAAATCACTCCTTAAGTTTCTAAAGTGATATCAACTCCAACGTAGTAACAATACAACGTAAATTATATTAAAGTAATTTATTATCGTAAATGTTATTCCTTAACGCTGATTCATTTAGTGTTCTGTCCAAGGGCAGGTCTTTCACTGTAATCCCAGCTTTCTCCAATCTTTCCTATTTTCTGCCTTCCTCTTTGTCTCTTCATATGACCCATATATCTTAATGTCGTCTATCATCTGATATCTTCTTCTGCCCCGAACTCTTCTCCCGTTAATCATTCCTTCCCGTGCATTCTTCAGTAGACAATTTCTTCTCAGCCAGTGACTCAACCAATTCCTTTTCCTCTTCCTGATCAGTTTCAACATCATTCTATCTTCACTCACTGTTTCCAACACAACTTCATTTCGTATTCTATCTTTCCACTTCACACGTTCCATTCTTCTCCATATCCACATTTCAAATGCTTCTATTCGCTTCTTTTCACTTCGTCGTAACGTCGATGTTTCTGTTGGACAAAAATGAAATAAAAACACAAAAAAACTGAGGCGGTAGCCGGAAAATGGACCCATAAGTATATAGGCCCTTTTTCGGGACAATGTTTAATTCAATTCTCCGTGTTAAAATATACTTGCTTACGTAGTTTCGTTTCAATATCTTGTAAACATAAGACAGGGTAGCTAATTGAATGCACTCTTTCGGAGTTCTGGAATTCAGCAAACATCAGTGAAGATGATCCTCAAAGTGAATGTGAGTCCATCCAGGATGTGCACTAAAGTGTAACTGCACTCTGAAGTTAAACTTTGAAGTGAGTGTGAATCAATTGTAGATTAACACTAAATAACCTGTAATCTGTATTCTGTACTCAACAGATATTCTAACTATGAGATATAATATGTAAGAAATATAATTTTACTAAAATGATTTTGAACTTGTAAACCTCTCTAATGTGAGCTGTTCAGTGCTGATGTTTAATTTCTGCTAAAATATAATCATATTGAAACCATTTTGATGAAATAAAATTGTTCTCTGGAAAAAGGGCCCATAAATAAATATATATATATATATATATATATATATATATATATATATATAAACACTATTAAAGTCGGAATGAATTATTTAAAATAAACCTTGTAGACATATTATTGTAAGAATATACAAATTGTTATTTTGGTAAAAGTGCATTAAAATCGCTATTACATAAAAATAAATCTTTCGATCATTGCTTTCTCGAAACATGACTTTTGCTTATGGGCCCTTTTTCCGGCTACCGCTCAATAATGGTTAGTCTTTACTTCATTTAGAATTGATTACATATGGATATTTATCCATATATTTTATGTTCTCTTCAGTGCATAGTTTTGCTGCAGTTTTTTAATTTGATTTGCTATTACCGCACACTAGTTCAGATTCAATATAGGTATCTCTTGCTCCTTTCTTGGCCAGCTTCTTTGCTTTTCCATTCCCTTATTTACCCTAAAACCTGGAATTCAACGCAGCTCCAGTGAGTTGTTTGGTGACATTTCCTGTAGGATTTGAAGGTATTCTCTAAATTAGACTTGAATTGAATGAAGTCAAATGTTTAAAGACAGCTTTACTGTGTGAGAGGATAAGAACACGCATACTTTTGCAGCACTTTTCAATTTCTCTTTGCGCACAGATCCGAATTGCAAATGCAGTATACTCTCGATTATCTATTCGCTGTTTTTCAGGTTTGCGGATTACCCGTGCATGGCTTACGCTCGAAAATAATTTATTACTTATGAATATAAAGTGACAAAAAATCTTAACAAAACTATGCATGTGTGTATTTTCACTATATCGAATACACGAATTAAATATCAAGTGGACGTGTAATCAGTTGTGTGTGTTGTGCTAGCGTTGCAGTGTTCAGAAGCTACCGGGTGTAAAAGGTCTGACTAACACGTCAAGCATAGTAGCTATACGGATCCGCAAGACGTTTCAATGTTGCTCTCCTTAATTTCACAACCATTAGACTTCGGACATAGGTAAGGCAGGTTAAATCGATGTAGGTTAACCAAAACAATACCATCCTGAATTATTTTATGTTTCTCCTGAAACAGCCTGTATTTAGAGAATTCTGCTTCGTGTTTGTCTCCGTAGAAACTACAATGATTTCATGCTGAGAAATGACACGTTATACTAATTTTTCATCGCTTTCTACAGCTGGATAGTAGCGAAATGTGAATAATCTGAAAACATTTGCCACCAGAAGTTTAGATTGTACTGTATCGTCCATTATTTCCTTTTGTAAATTCTCATTTTGACAACGAATCAAAATTGCATTTATATTTTAAAACATTGCTGGCTCCGGATTTGTAATAAATATTGCAACGTTATTGACTAAAGAACAAAAATAAATTCAATGAGAGGATGTGTTAGGTCTATAGTATAAATTATTACGCCATCGTGAGAATGATGGTTTGAAAACATTTAATCTCCATTTATAAGCTGCAACCTATGGGAACACATAAGCCAGATAACGACGTGTTTTCCACGAAAGCATTAACGTTGTTATCTGAGGACTCACTTCCTTTCATTAAAATTAAAACACCTGTTATGCTGCTCTTGAATTAATCAGTCTGTTGGCTCGATATACTTGATTGAAGGGGATCGACACGGCAACATCAACATCACGTGAATCATTGTGTTAGAAACATTTTGCATAGGGCTACCTAATTCAAGTCTATGATTATTTCTACAGTCACACAAAAATATCTTCACGATATGCATATACACAAAAAAGGTAAATGTATTCTCTTCAGACGCCATAAAACCGCATGGAGGGCATGGAGGTAGAGCTGCACGCTTTCACGATCTCGAAATTAGAATGAGGTGGTGAGGTCGGCACCAAGATCCGACCGCTTTTATACCCAGGAAAGACAATTCAAGACCTCCCCGGAATAAAAATGTAACCAACAAAACTGTAATTCATGTTTCAGGAGAAAGGAAAATAATCTCATGGGCATATTTCACTAGGCTTATATTTACTATCATAGCCGTTTGACTAAACAAGGACACAAGTTTATTCTACCATTGGACGCAATAATTTATTGTTATAATTAAATGCTTTAAAATTACATTTTAATGTACATCACATGTTTCAAGAATTTGATGTTACATCTTTCTTCCGGGGATGTCTTCAATTTAATAGGAGGTTGAGTGATCTCTGGGTCCATCTAGCACTTTCAGCATCGTGAATAATCTGACCACCACACCGGAGACCTTCCATTGCTTTATCAATTAAACTACTCAGATGTCATAATATATAGGCCTACATAATGCATTCATTGAACTCTGTGGGGATTTATAGACGTAAATCTGGTGAACTGACTTTCGGTTCCTAGTAAGGAAGAAGATATTCAACTGTACCCAGATTTAGTATACGTACACAAACCATGTTTACTTACAGTTGTTACTGTGCTATAAATACAGTCGATTCCAGATAATTCGCGGTAATTAATGCACGAACGTCCGCGAAATATCGAAAATCGCGAATTATCTGTAAATTGTATTATTATTATTATTATTATTATTATTATTATTATTTAAAGTCAAGTAAAAGTTACCTTGACATGTTAAATTACTAAAATACACTTCAAAATCAAACGAAAAATGTGGAAGTGTGCAAAACATTTTGAAGCATTATAATATTAAACAGTTCTGTAGTGGGCTAGGTTGATAACAAGAAACAGAAATTTTATAAAATATCTTAAGACACTGTAATGTAACAAAAATGATGTCATCTTTTTTGTTTCTTGGAAGATGGTCCGTTTTCTCTGATTTTAGATCCCAAATTCCTTAAGAAAACAATTTATGTAAAGTTCATAAAAATTTTCCACATATGGCAAAAGCGTGTCTGTAGGTATACCAACTTGAGTGTGTGCAACTTTCGTAACTTCCGTGGCTTCATCCTAGCACTTTTTTTTGTATGTATCCTTGATGTACTTTACCAACTTCTAACCTTTCAATAATGTTATATTTTTCTGCATCTTCACATTCTTCTAATTTTTTTAATAATGACGTCAATGTGCCAACAGTCTCTACGGCATTCGAAATGTCGTTATATTCAAAGCCAACATTTTCGTTAGTCGAAAAATGTTTTGGAGTGGAAGAGAGAGGAAGGCGAGAACGTAAATCGAGTAAAATCGGAAATGACGTTACTTCGATCATCCGGCTGCTGGTCTCACGTCCACATTCCTTAGTAGAGGTGAACGATCGTCAATCCAGCAGTCCGGTATCATATGGTCAGCAGGATGTTCCGCCAAGAGTTAGGCTATAGCTGGTTAAATATACAGGACGATTTATAACTTATGTTACAGAAGAATATGGTGAATAAAGGATAATAAAACGAACATTTATTGGTAAGCAATCTGTGTCCTGTTTCTCGCCAGTACGGCGTTAGAGTTATTTTAGTATTGGGTATGCAATCATTCATGAAAGAGCCTGTGACAAATGTGTAGTACCTACTATGCATTACAGAAACGATCCAAAATGACGTCTTCCATGTTATACATAAAACTGGCATCGCCGAAGCATAAACTGCCGCACTCATTCAAGAATGCCTGGTGTAGTACGAATGGTGTTATAAGCTGCGACAATCCGTGGAAGATCATTGACATGGTCTCCTGCTGTGGTGTACACGAGGATCTTTACATGTCGCCAAAAGAAGTCAAACGGAATAAGGTACGGCGATCGTGCAGACCATGGATCGGGAGCGCGGTAACCCATCCATATGTCACAAAATGTTGATTATTAACTCTTCTGATGACTGAATTTTGAATGAGTGTATATACACAAATAACAACCGATCACACACTCATGATCATGCCAACAACAAACAATCACGCACTCATGCGTATGGCAAACAGCCGCAACATGAAAACAACTGTAGCACCGTACTGGTGCGAGACCGGAAACACATTGGTTAATAAACTTTGTTTGTTTCAGTACTCTCTATCTACTATATTCGTCTGCAACACAAGTTCTGAACCACCCTGTATGTATGTATATATATATATATATATATATATATATGTGTGTGTGTGTGTGTGTGTGTGTGTGAGACTAGCGCGCGGTGTTTCTACTTTCGCCGAGTGCACATCTTGTTGCGTCTGTGTGCATGCAATTAAAGTCACGTCAGTAAGCCAGTAGCTGTGTAGTGAGACGGTTCATTAATTAGGAATTGATTGTTTGTTGTTTATACAATCGTAGATTGTATTGTAGCTCAAAATATGTTTTCTACTCAACAACGTGTATTTATTATTGATTCAATAGTATCCTCAAGTTCAACGTTCACTTGAAGAAAGATTCCCGTGTGCAAAATTTCAGTTGGTATAAAAATCTATATTCTTTACATTAAGTTTCCGACGACGGAAGCTATTCAAGCTAAGAAATCAAACAGTGAAGAGCTCTCACCGAAGAAATATTAGATGGCATTGGTCATCGGTCGTAAAATTCTCCCAAAAATCAATTCGGTGCCTTTCACAACAAACGAGTCTTCCTTAAGGCTCTGTGCAAAGAGTTACAAAATTGTTAAAATTAAAGCCTTTTTATGAAAAAAAAAGTGCCATTTTTCTCGAACGAGGCTAGATTTCACCTCCTTGGGTATGGAAACCCAAAATAAATTTCATTTTTGCTCTGAAATACCTAATTTCTTTCATGAAGTCCCGTCCATGATCAGAAAATTCGTACCATGGGGCCTGATCGGAGAAAGAATCAAAGGGCCAATAGTTTTATAAGACAACAGTTGATCGAACACGTACATGCGTACGATTGTAGCCATCTACTTCTTAGAGAATTCAAGCGTCGGCTGGAACAAAGTTGTAAGTTACAAAATTTTCATTCGGCGTGTTTCCGTGTAATAATGTTGTATGTCACGTTACTTTGCTATACTCCTTGGCTTGCAACTATCCATCAATGCAGTACGTGAAATTTGTCCACTCAAAAGTTTGCTACCCTCACAAGAACAACGTTGTACGCGTACACATTTTTGCAGCTCCTGTAAATTTTACCAAATGTAACTTATAACGTTGTTCCAGCCGACGCTTCAATTAACCAACAGGGACAGCGACTTCGCCTTTTCTTCAACCTGACAACTTTCAAACCATATGTGATCATAAATAAAATTTATAGTGCAAACAGCGAGATCACCGAAAATCCAACATAGGACCTATAAATGATGATGATGATGATGATGATGAGGAGGAGGAGGAGGAGGAGGAGGAGGAGGACGGACGAAGACTTGGTTGCAGTGATTATTCTGGAGTCAGTTACTGTTACAAGGGAAATGTAGATGTCGTGCAGACCGTGTTTTCTGGAGTATCACGTGACCTTGACTCTGTCACATCCTCTTTAAAGTGCGATATTATTGACCTTGTTTCCCGCGCACAGCGTGCCGAGTTTGAGTGCTATTGACCCAGTTGCATAGTGTAATCCGTTTTAATGAACGATAACATAATGTACATCCTGCTTATCATGGGGGTGACATAACGCTTGTTTACTCTACCCCGTGGTGTTCTCTCCCAGCACCACAAGTATGCCAGTGCTATGGAGTAATTAATTTGGAGACATAACTAACTCAATTTAAAAGAGCACTGCCTGAGTTGGATGACACTGAAGGATGGATGTTCCCTCTCCGAAACGACTGAAATCATTCGCACTCTGTGTCCCTCGCCTATGCTTCCAAACAGAAAATAAAATATTATTGTCAACAGTGAACATACGTAACGTCTATGATTCGCTTCATTTCATACCGAGTCACTTACCTTTATCATTGATTAAATTGTATAATTAATTCTACAACTTTTTAAAAACATTGCACGTCCTTCCTTCCACCATTTTCAGACGCCATTTAATTGAACTTCACCATTTTCTTACTTCACTTTTCTTTATTTCGCAATTTCTCCTATTAATTCTTTATAGAAGCTTTTAATAGAAAAAGGGTCATCTCTTGCGGACCTTTTGAGAAACAACTAAAAAGGAAGAGACTAGTGAAGTGCTCTGTGTGGAGAGTAACATTATATGGGGCAGAAACATGAACTTTACGACGAAGTGAAAAGAAGCGACTAGACGCATTTGAAATGTGGATATGGAGAAGGATGGAGCGTGTGAAATGGACAAACAGAGTAAGAAACGAAGCTGTATTGGATAGAGTGGGTGAAGAAATAATTATGCTGAAACTGATCAGGAAGAGGAAAAGTGGCTGAGAAGAAACTGCCTTCTGAAGGATGTACTGAAAGGAATGGTGAACGGGAGAAGGTTCGGGTCAAAAGAAGATATCGGATCTTAGACGACATTAAGATATGTGGATCATATGCAGAGACTAAGAGGAAAGCAGAAAATAGGAAAAACTAGAGAATGCTGGTTTGCAGTTAAAGACCTGCTTTTGGGCAGAACATTATAAATGAATGAACCCTTTATTTACCAAGCTGGGGGTCGAGGCATTTATTGTCTCGGACTCACATTCCGTTGACACAGGTTCAAATCCCGAGGCCCTTCAACCTGAATGTGGTTTCTTCTTCGGGGTTTTCTCCCACTCACAAATGCGAATGCAGAATAAATTGGAATTATTATTTTCCATCTACTCCGAACGTTCTGTCCGTTTTGTTTATTAAGGCTTCGGAAGTAAAAGATGGTAAGCGCCATTTTGATGAATTTCGAGTTATGGTCACTAGGCTTGTCCACAATTCATGGACTCTGCATACAGTAGGCCTATATATATGATAGTTAAAATTCGCACCGACAGAAGGAGTATGAGACCTTGAATTTTGTGAATCTGCTGGTCGTTTCATGTAAAACTTGGTAAGTGACCTTTTCTCTATATAAGCGACCGAACCAAGAGGACAAAAATCCACCAAAGAGCCAATTGGCTATTACCGTTAAGATGATTAATTCCTACGCGTTCGAATCTTCAAACAACCAAATTGGCTATTACCTTTTCGTTGCCTAGACTTCGACCACTTCTCTTCCTAGTTGGTACCATCGCGTTTCTAACTCCTCTGGTTCAGCTCGCTGTACTTTTCTCCCTTCCCCTCCTGTATGTTGTAGCTAATAAGTTACGTCCAATGGGCTTGGAGCTCACATATTCAGTTTTTCACAGCCCCAACTCCCTTGCAAGGACGTGTTTTTACGTACCTTTAAAGTTTCTCCTCCCATTTCCCCTCTCATTCAATCATTCAAGACAGTCTGTCAAGGTGGACTGTTTGTGAAACTGCACCATCTGATTAGATTTCACTTCTCCATATTTATGTTACCTCAATTAACTCCTCTTTAGCCTACTTGATTTCCCCTCACATTGCTCATCTGTCCTTAGCTCATTTGCCTGAATTTGAAGTGATCCTGTCTCACCTTGTTACATTTCATTTCACTTCGCTCACCTTAATCTCATCACATTTTAGGTTTTATTATGTCACTTTACAACGTCTTGTCTCCCTTACCTCATCACATTTCATGTTGCCTTTGATGGTCTATTCGCAGAATAAAAGCTGTTCGAGAACTGACGGAATTCTTAGAATAGCTTCCTTTCGAGTTTAAAGATGAATATAATATCCCGGAACAAGCAGTCTCTAGAAAAAAATTAAGTCGTCCAATTGAAACGCCAATTCTGTAGGCCATTGTCTTCAGTTGCAATAAGCATATGCTTCACTTTGGAAATTATATTCACTATCGCGTAAATTGCTTGTTTATTTTTGGACCTCACGATATTTATAAAAGTTAAATTGCTCATAAAATATGATTTAACATTTAAAATTTGAACTCAAATTATGTAATGTACATGATTTTCTAAGAAGTGAATTACAATAAAACAAATTTAGGCCAAGTCTGTTATTGCCGTATTTTTTATGCGAAAGTATTAAAAATCTATTTCATAATATAGCCCTATTATTTTCATAACACTACAAATTAAAAACTTTGAAATGAAGTTCAAAAAATATCCTTGATTTTCTAAGATATGATATGTTAATATATTTATAACTAGCCGTACCCGTGCGCTCCGCTGCACCTGTTAGAAATAAATATAAAGTAATTACATAATTAAAATAGGACGTTTGATCCAGGCAACAACTTTTACAACAGCGCAAGATAATCTGCTTCGCTCATTACCAAATTTTCTTTTGAATTGCATTTATTGCATATATATTTTAAGTATTTTAACACGATTCAATTGAGCATAGTTAAAATTTGAATTATAAAATAATGGATTGCTAAGCTAACGTACTATTACTGCATACTAAATCAATACACTCTCGTTGTTCGTTAATTCTCTGAGATTAAAATGAGTGTACATAAATATTATTTTAAGAAATACAGAAAACGAATGTACAAAATAGCCTATCAAATCTTCTGTGCATAAGAAGGTATTTTAATCTTACCTGTTCTCGATTTACTCAGACGTTACTGTAATAACATTATAGCATTATGTCCATCTAGAGAAACCACACTTTCCAATGGTGAAATAATAATTAATTATACAAATCGGTTAATTTAACTTCTGATATTACTTCATACAAACACAGAAACATTCTCTGTAGGCTATGTTTAATAGCTTTCGATTGTTGATGGCCAAGGCCCCTATTTCAATTGTTGTTGTCCAAGGCCCCTTATAGACGAAGTAATTTGTTCTTAATTCATTGCACCGTCTTAGATGGCATTTTAATTTTAAAACTCATTTATCTCATTAAATATCAGTCCTATCAAACTTTTGTAAAGAATAAAACTTATCGGAAATTATTTTTAAAGAAACTTTTGTTATGTAACATGTTTCATAAAAAGCAATAATAAGCGAGATATTTCGATTTATTTAATTTAGACCCCCTTATAACCCCCCTTTTAAATAAAGCATTTTGAATGCCATATAGCCTAAAATCTAAGTTACAACGAACTTAATTTATATTCCAATTTTCATATAAATAGATTCAGCCATTATCGCGTGAAAAGGTAACAAACATACAGACACACAAACAAAAATTTCAAAATGCGATTTTCGGTTTCAGGGTTGTTAATTATATATGTTAGGACCAATTATTTTTGGAAAATCGAAAATTACCAGAAAAATTTCGGCTACAGATTTATTATTAGTATAGATATTTCTAATTTATTTTTTGGTAATCGGAGGCCTAAAAAATTATTCACTTTTATTCTTCCATAAGTAATGTAGATTTTTTAAAATTTAGCCTTTGTTACTTAATATTTTTTTTCGCTAAGAAATTCCTTAAATAAGGATCAGACATTATGAGACACACAGAAATCAATGAAGCGTGAAATACATCTATTTCTGATCCGTGGCTAAGGTAAATAAGTACTTACAATCTAATGCTTACACCGAGTTTTTCACAATATTTTTCTCTTCACACAGTTGTACGATTGAAAATGAAGCCTATGGTATAGAGTTCTTAAGAACATTTCCTGCAATAGACACGGACAGAAAGATACGATCTCGGCACTACAGCTTCCGTAATGCAATTTCAAATGAAAGGTTTTTGTATGTATGATCCCTATGTGCTTCGTCATAAGAACGCACGTGCCTCCAAGATATCTGAATTTATTGGAGTAGACATATCTACAACGCGCTTATATATACTCGCAGCTTTGATATTTAACCCAGCATTATATTGTTTGCACAGAAGAAATGGAGTTATTGAAGATCTCAGCGATTGCTGCCGCTCTCAGAGGAGCAGAGATGAACTCCAATAATGTACCTACGTTCCTTTGATATTAAAGATTCAATAGAAAATCGAGATGATAGTGCGTGCAGCTTCACAATGGAGCTGTATGAATGTAAGAATCACGCATCTCAAATTTCTATTCCATTTAACAATACGAGAAATAAAAAAGAATCGTACAATTAACGTTCGTAACCGAAAAATATTGATATTAATTTAATATTCGAAATATTCTCTCACCGAACCATTCAACAAGCTTTTCAAAAACGTAGTTCCATAGGTTGTAAATATCTATCAAATAATCAATTTTTGAAATCACCCATCGAGGTATTATGCTATTTATATGAGGGTTGGAGCATAAGTCATGGCAACTGTTTTTTGTGAAAATGCGGGTGTGGTTCGAAAATTTGAAATATATGCAAATCAATGGCAGGGTATGTGCATGTGCTACTTGTAAGAGCAGGATATGGTAGCGATCAAACTTCCACAAACGACATTCACCCTGAAAAATCACACTGGTAACCCCGTAATGATACAACATATTCGTACTATAATTGCACGGCACAACGGTCGACTCACAACTAAATTACACTGCTCTCCGTACGATAACCATACGTCACACTCCTATCTATTGATGCGGCAACATAATATGGATACCATACGACACACGATATACGATATAATTATCGCGAGACATATCGTATTGACTTCGAAAATAAAAATATTTTTCATGACTTATACCACAATCTTCGTAAATTTAATGCCCTGTGATGGTTTAAAATACAATTGCATCTAACCACCACGGTGGCTCAGTGCTAGTGCACTGCACTTACACGCCAGGAGGCCCGTTTTATTTTGAATTTATAATTTTGTACTTACATCTTGATTACACAACTTTTAACACTGTATCACTCGTAATATGTATGATAAGAACTTTTTTGTGTTAAATCTTAAGAGTTCCGAAGATGACCGAAAATAGGTCGAAAGATGTTAACAAGGTAAGTTAAGATTTAACACAAGAAAGTTCTCATCATACATATTCCGAATATAATTTTGTGTTCAGCAAGCCCGTGTTCTAGGCAATACGGGTGTTTTCTCCGGGTACTCTGTTTCCCCTGTCATATCCCAAAAATTCATTCATTCATTCATTCATTCATTCATTCATTCATTCATTCATTCATTCATTCATTCATTCATTCATTCATTCATTCATTCATTCACTCATTCAGAGTGTAATGGAGATCCTTCGTCTCTAATGCACTATGTATAGCCTCTGACCAGGGCTAGGAAGTTGGTACCAAAACTGTTACGTTGTGTGAGCCTAGATTATATCTCTACTGAATGAAAAGTACAGCGCATCTCTTAATGTCAGTGAATCAGAACGACAATCATGTACAACCGGTGGTAACCAAACATGTGCCAATCGTTCCACAGCCTTAGACCAAGAAAATAATAAACGAATAATATAAAAAAACAATAATTTGTAATTATAAACTTCGTATTTCGTATGTGTTACATAATATTAAACCCATAATTATTTTCAAGAAAATTTTCCATTTCTATTGTAATGACATCTTGAAGTTCGTATTGTAATTATGATATTGAATCAGCTTGGACTGTAACGCAACCGAATGCATATCAGCACGAGACGTCAACATTTAACGAAGAATAATCCGGGAAAATATAAACGTGTTACACACTCCTGTTTGCATAATTGAAGACTTCGGGAGATAAATAATGATAACCCATATATACAAATTGCATAAAGTTTAAATTTACTGCAAAAACAAGAGGAGTTGCATATTTTTCATGCATCATAATTCAATCCTTTGTTAACATATTTACACAATTATTTAACTAAATCAAAAATATTGTGGCTTATAGGCTTTAACAACCAGAAAACTGTCAATCTTAATTTTGAAGGTTATCACTATTTATCCCCGAGGTCTTCAATTATTTAATAACAAATAAGTTTAATTTTTTAATCATGCATAATATTAACATTATGTAAATGATACTATAATAACACAATAGCTCACTTTGTTCAGAACCTAAAATATTAATATAAATTAACAACATTTTTCAAACTATTCACGACTCTACACAGGTACACAGAATGCCACTATGCGTTGTTTATGTGAACATACCGTGTATCGTCTGTAGCAGGGCGAGGCGCAGGTGACATCTATATTTCTCGCTGTATTCAACTGAAATCTATTGTTTTTTTTTTTTTAAGAAATTCCTACCTATGCCTCTGACATACTAAATGGTCTACGCTTCTCGACACTAGCGACATTTATGAGTAGGCTGCGCTCGTAGAGTCGGGGTGAATAATGGCTAGTTAAGGCCATTGGGAAAAATATTATATCTTGTTACAAAATTAATGTATAAATATTTAATTTTTTATAGAGAGTCATTACATGTAAATACATTTAACGTTTCGAAATTACGTATCAGCTCCATTATCAAGACAAGCATGAAAGGTATTGTGGGGATATCTATCCGTTGGATCTGTACCAACGTGCAGCAAAATAGTGTGTGTTAGGGAATCAAATAGATGACTAGCAGCAGATCAATACATTAAAGCAATTTGTGCTCAGGACTTGGATGTGTGATCGTATTTAACCAGTCTACTCTTTGAAGGGCCAAAAATTCATAAAACGAGATAAAGAAGAAAATAATTAGCTATTATAATTTTGAAGGAACGGAATATGTAGTGGAATTATTACAAGTGGCGAGACAGTCCATGAAGGGACAAGGTCAGGATTGCTGGTCTCTCATCCACTTAGCAGACGTGAAAGATCATTCAACCAGAGCAGAAGTATCGTGTGGTTAGCACTATAATCCCCAAGCCGTTATAATTGGTCTTCCGTAATCGGATTTCGCCACTATAGCGCTAGAATGAAGTGGAAGTACAATTGCTAAATATTATCCGTCATTATCTCTTCTGTTTTTGATATATCGGAGTGAACGTTTCTCTGACTTACGTAATGCGAATCCATTGTCCCATTGTCCTTATTCATAACTATAAAGTGTGCAGCAATATGAATAAAATCTGATTATTTGTTTCATAATACTAGTAGTGGCAATATTGATAGTACAAACATTTATTGAACTTCCATTGAGAATACATTTACATCCCTTCAAGCGTGTTCATGTATCTTTTGCCAAATCCGTGGTAACCGTTGAATGCCGTTAGCGAGGTTTTTTCTGTTGATCTCTATGATGAATTGCCCTACTGCATGAAGCACTCATGCAATATCTGGAAACCTCTTGCCTATAAGTGGTTCTTTCCACCGTGGAAACAAGCCGTAGTTACAAAGACTCATGTCAGTGGAATACGGAGGATGTTCCAATACTTCCCAATCCCATCTCTGTAGCAGTTCAGCCACTGCTCCTGCGACATGATAACGAGTATTATAATGCAAGATGAAAGGTGGAATGTATCTCAGAAAATGTGGACGTACGTTTGCGCCGTACAGCTGGACGTAGGTTGTGTTCGAGAAAATGTTGGTATAACTCGATGCACGAATGATTGCCGATTTCAAGAGAGGCATTGGCGCTGCGTTATACGATACGATCCAGTGTTTATACTTTAGCTCGTCGACTGGCCGCTGGCAATCATTCATGCAACTAATAATAGTACGCTGCATTGACATTTTGGTCTTGAGGTACGGCATGGCTAATGATAACACCTTCACTGTCGTATGCCACTATCAGCATGACTTTTACCCTAGAGGGTTCACATCGCACTCTTTTTGGACGTGGTGAGGCTTTGTGGTGCAAGTCATTAGAATGTTGCTCTAGTTCAAGCTCGTATGCCCGTGCCGTTTCGTCAATGGCAACAATACGTTGCAGGAATAGGTCCCCTTCGTTGTGGAATCTTTTTAGGTGGAGTTGAGCTATTGCGTATAGATGCCACTTCTGTGCTTCTGTTAGGTTATGAGGAACCTTTTTCTCATGTGGAGGTTTATCTTCGGGATGTGCCACACAGTTTGATGAGTGAGTCCAACCTCGATGGATAATTCTCGTACAGTCCAGCGATGGTCAACAGCAAGAATACCTCGCACTAACTCCACTTGTTCGTCACAAATGGACGGGCGACCTGTGCGAGCACATGGGCAGTCTCATTTCGGCCCGTACAAAATGCAGAGGCCCATCTTGCAATCATCCGATACGGTAGTGAATCGTTGCCACAAGCTTCAAGTAACTCTTGATGACATTGGCATGCATCTGTACTACGGGCTACCACGATTTTTATGTACGAACGCTGCTCAAGTTCATAAACTTGCTTTAGAGCAGTTAAAAATAGTATTCTACATTTAACTACACACAATAACATCTATTGTCATAGCAACGGTTTTATCATTCAATTCCTCGACAATATCTCCAACTGTTGTCTTATATCGCATGCGAGTGCGCATGACCCATTCTCGGCAGTGTTGCCACTACTTTATTTACAACCCACGTATAACCATATTCCTTGTCCAAAATAAAGTCGGGTCGCTTTTATTTCCGGCAGCAAAGCACATTGTGGCTAGGTTACATTTAAACGTGCACGTCTTGTTATTGGCCGCTGATGACGTTATGCACTTTCATTGCTGTCACATTAAATTAACATCTGTAAATTAATATATTGTCCTGCTCGGCGGCAAGCAGATATATAAGGTGCAACATTTTTTTTTTTTTTTTTAATTTAGACCGGCCAAAGGCCGTTTACCAAAGTTATCTATTTTGTTTTCTGTTTTCGTTTTCATTTGTTTCCTTTGTTTTACTTACACTAATACAAACACAACACCCATGCCCGAGGCGGGACTCGAACCCACAACCCTTCGGACCAAGCGATAGGGACATATCGTACCCCTACCGCTTGAGCCATCCGGGCCGGCTTATCGCGAACAGCTTAAGACGTAAACAAAGAGGAGGAGCCACGCCGGAAATAACAACGACATGGCTATAGTAACCTCATCAAAGTTGATTTGGTGGCTAAGATTAATATTAAAGTATATTTAGCCACAGCGAACGTATCGCACTGATATAGACGGATATGTCTTGAGTGTTCCTTGGTATGGGTCTTGATAGTAGGCTACATCCTGTTTGATCAATGTACAGTACATACCTTCACAATTGCAAGGAATTTCAGATATTCCCGGAGTCCTGGGAGCAAGGTCATCCTTCACAGGACGCATGAAATTCGGTGTATTAAATTCAACTGTCGTTATAATTATGTATCTACCACTAATTTACATCGCTATAAATAATCTGGCTATATGAATAAAGTAAAGTGACATCATGTACGTACCTATAAGTTGTGAGTTTTGTAACATGAAAAATAATAGGTCTGAGAGAAGATACAGTAGACAGAAAGCTGTAGATGATATTGAAGTAAATTCTAACGGTAATCAAGGAAGTGAAGAGGAATGTGGTGAAACATAAGAAGTAAGATATGTAAGAGAATAATTTATAATCTGATAATACATGTGACGATGGAATTTAGAGATCTATATTTCTTTTTGTGTCATAAAATAGATTTCTGTGCCATGAAAATTTACCATTGGTGTATAAAAATAATCCACGAGTCACTATTCTGTCAAACGTGATACTGGAAGATGACACAATGCTTCATGATGAATTATATTGTACTCCTAATTGATTTGATGGTCTTGAATGTTTATGCATTGCTTAATCTTTGACCAAAAAATGTCATACTTCCATACGCTAAGTTCTCTTCGGAAGACTTCGGTTCATTGCGTGAGCCCTGAGGTTTATATCTGAAATAAATTCTTATACACGACTTGGCTGTTTTTGCTTTGTTTTGTTTGTTTGTTTGTTATTTTTTCTATATGTTTATAGAATAAGAGCCAGTTTCATCAAGCTTTGTTACAATAATGCTAACAGCATTTCAACTAACATGTTTTTAAAAATTATACATCCTTTTAGTGTAATAGTGTTCCACCAAAAATTTGAAATAATTTTGGTTAGGTAACACCACATTTGAGATGGGCAGGACTTGTAGCACGTATGTAGAAATGTATATAGAGTGTTAATTGGAAGACTGAGGGGAAGAGACCTTTAGGGAAGTCAAGGCGTAGATGGGAGGATAATATTAAAGTAGATTTGAGGAAGGTGGGATATGATAGTAGAGACTGGGTTAAACTTGCTCAGGATAAGGATAGAAGGCGGGTTTATGTGAGGGCGGCAATGAACCTCCGGGTTCCTTAAAAGCCATTTATAAATAAATAAGTAACATCATGTAACATGATATTAAGGGGAGACTCCACACAAAATCATGAAAATTGAAAAAAATAAATAAATAAATAAAAAATAAAATGTGTCCGATATTTCAGTTCTTTAGAATGTATATTTTCACATCCCAAATATATTTAGTTCAATTCTGATTACAAATATGTTTATTTTTTTAATTAAGGCTGTAAAAAGGCGTGACATTTAAAGAGCTGTCGAAATTATTTTTTCATCAAAGATTTCTTTTTTACAAATTTTTAATTACAAATCTAGTAACTTAGCTCTAAAGTTGGCCCCCTGAATATGAAGGTAGGAGAGGAGAATTTTAATAGGTATGTTTGCATAAATATTTATTTTACATTTAAATCAATTTTTAAGGGGTTAGGTACAGCTTACAGAAGTAAAATTTTAGGAAATATTCAACATTTTTTTCCTCCATTACTGTATCTTGTAAGGTCCCTGAGGGTATTAAGGCCCACCTAAAGGATATTTTATTATGACCGCTACTGAATTTGATTTAGAAATACACTAATGAGGTAATGTCTAAATATGTTTATTTATGTAACAAAATGCAAAAAGAACAGACTGATATATCAAAATGTTTCCCTGTAATTCCAAATTTAGCAAATCTTTACACCTGGGCCTTATTTCCCGAGTAGTCTGTTAATATGGCCCAAGCCGTAGGGTAATACAGCCCAAAGAGAATACATTTCAATTAACTAATCAAATTAGGAAACAGAGTTAATATGACAATAACATAAAGTGAAATGAGTAGAAGCAACAATTACATGAACTGGAATACCTGAACAATCGTATTTGTAAACAATAGTGACAATAAACTTATGAAAATCTGAAACAGTGTGTCAGAGAAAAATCTGACTATTCCAAACATTTAGAACATACAAGAATATCTTTATCAGAGGCAGTGAGGTCTACAATGAACATGATACACACTGTCTCATATCCAATGCTTCACCTGATTCACAGACAAAACAGTACCAATCTTTATTAACATCATGTCTCGACTGGGAGATATTGGTCTTTTTGAAGCCAACTATTTTCGTTTTCTCAATACCTTCCTCCTTAGTGTTTTTCCTTTTAGGGGTTGGATTCTTATTTCCCATACCTTTATTATTGTCTTTCTTATATCTTTCTTCTTCGCTCTCTTTGGTTACTTTCACAAAGCATTCCTTTGTAAGTGTGACTGCTTTATAATTTAATGCTTTTTTTTACTGATTACCCGTTTCTCGCATGCTACTTTCTTCGATGTGCTCGGAATAGTTGCGAATGGGCTTGTTATCTTACCAGTATTTTTGATTTGTACTCCACTTGTGTTGGGACCCTGACTGTCATCACTCTGGCTACCTTCTATTGTAGTTGATTGAGGTGTTGAAGGCTGGGAGCCAAATGCCGTATTTTCTATACCAAATAAAGATGATTCAGTTGTAATTTGTGAATGAGTTGCTGCTGGTATTTCTGACTCCTGTTGTTCCAGTGGACGTTCAGTGACCAAACTTGGAGCAAAGGCTGTTTCTGGTATAACATCTGGCGCAAAAAGATGGATACCAGTGGCTCGGAAACCATTGGCGACATTTTGTACGGTCATGCACTTATTACAGACAAGTGTAAATATTGCTGAGAATCTCTCTTTATGTAGTCGCCTTTCAGGATGAAGATCCCAGTATCTGAGCAATGTTTCATCCTAATAGTGTTCGAAAGATCTATAGACTGCTTAATCAAGTGGTTGCAGTTCACAAACACATAAGAGTAAATATAATGTCTGCGAACAAAGTAGTAATCTGTACTTAAATTATTTATATAGCCTACTTTAATTTTATCCCTATATAATAATAATAATAATAATAATAATAATAATAATAATAATAATAATTATTATTATTATTATTATTATTATTATTATTATTATTATTAAAACATTTGCAATCTGAAGTGGAAGTTCATACTCAACGATATAATTAACTTATTTAATCGTCTTGTAAATTTTAATAGTTGTCGGGAAATAAGGTCCGGGCCTTATTTACTGTAGTACCTGTTGTTGCTTGGGCCTTATTGCACGATCACAGACCTGGTATGATTTTGAAGTTATATCTGTGTCATGGAGATTTGGAAAAATCATTTTGAACCTGTATCTGGAACGATGAAATATCTCTCAAGCATAACATGCAATAACATTTTCAATATTCTGAGCATTAAAATATATTATTACATTTAACTTTACTTCCAATATTATAGTTTCGTCTCCTCAACAATGTTTCGGCGCGTTTTCTTCTTGTTACTCCACTACCACCAACATAAGCTGCGCGCAAATTATTAGGAAGATGTTATTTTAGTTCCCCAACATGACTACAGAGTGATCACTCTTCCTCTTAGCCTTGACCCGCGAATTTCAAAGTTGGGCCTTATTTCTTGATGGGCTTTATTACCCACTGCGACCTTACAACAATGAAAATTGGTATGCGTAAAATACTGTCCTTCTGCTATATGAAAAAATATTTTTACGATTTAAAAAATTATTTATATGTACTGTATTTTTTTTTTTCAAAATTCAAAATGTTGGCAGTTCAGTGTGCAGTAAGTAATAAAGCTTTTCCTCATAACTCATAAACTTGTTAACTTTTTTATGTTCTCTCTCTTTTATTTTATTGCTGAAACTCATTTTTACAATATCATGCTCCTTCAACTATATCCCTTAATAAATAATATATATATTTTTTAATTTTGTGTTGGAAGAAAATACTAATATTTGACCATTTTAAAAAATGAATTTATTTTTTATCAGAAAATGTATCAAAGGTGGAGAAGTGATCTTGCGTCATATTGTGGATATGATATGCATAAATACACACAAAAAATGTCATCACAGAATGTTGGATAGTTTTTTAGTTATGTAGAAAAAGCTTCATCACTGCACAATGAACTGAATTTTGAAAACAAAAAAATGTAAATAATTTTTTAATTGTAAAAATATTATTTTTCATATAGCAGAAGGACAGTGTTTTACACATACTAATATTCATTATTGTACAAGAAACAGTAATGGCGGAAAAAAAAAATGTTGAATATTTCCAAAATTTTACTGCTGTAAGCTGTATCTAACCCCTTAAGTAAGTTTATTTTTCTTGAATCAACATCAAATTTTTTTTGCCAAATATTAGACTAATCAATTGGGATGAAATTTTTCTTACAAGTATTTTTGAGGTAGCTGCATCTTTCTATTAATTTATTTTGCAAGGTTTCGAAATAGAATGTATATTATATATGTAGGCCAATATATTTATTTAAACTATGTAATACATTCGGAGGTTTGCGATGGTGGCTCCTTTTTCGTGATAAAAATATTTCTCATATTGATCAAATTAAACATAAACTAAGTGAATGCCTAATGCTGAATGAAACTAAATACTGTACTGCATTTTAGATTTCTACTTTTTCTTTTCAATTTGTTAATACATTAATGAACCATTAGTAAAAATTTCCTGATCTTCTGTAATGCTAATTTTACAGGATTTTTAGCCTCTTTATTGCATACTAATTGTTTAATATTATGCAGTTACGCACTATGAATTGGGCCATGAAGGGAGGGAATTTTGTAGATTGTAGTCAGATGAATTAGCTACTGCTGTGATGATATTTACTCATTTTTAATAAAGAAAACATGTTCGTATATGTATGTAGATCCGAACATGCACAGTCTGTCGAAAGCGTGAAGTCTGAGAAATCTGATTAATGGAAGATGTGAATAACAATCACACATACTTTTTCCTGCTTTTATATATCACCTTCGGTTTATTATCACACTATCAGTCTGTCATTTCTAGCTGAAACTCAGCAGGAGCACCATCTACAGCCTCAGTAGATGGGTCTATGATAGAGATAGGGAAATAACATAACAGTACTTTCGGAACATTTCCGAGAAAATAACAGTTCTAAAAAAAAGAACTATAGGTCGGAACACTCTGTTTCAATATAACAGTAGGAGTTGCTGACAGACTGTTCCTCATAGGAACTGGAGTACTCTGTAACGTACCATCCAACCATCTTGTCTCGAACACTCCAGATATTCTCCCAGAGACCATAATAGTTCCAGACTAGATGTTCTCCTTCACAGGTGAGTATGTAGGAAGGAATGCGAAATTTTTTACTACAATGAATTTGCAGAGCGCGTTTCAATATTAAACAATCAATCTGATTGGCCAATCAGCTTCAGTTACATTGTTTACTATTAATACAGCAATAAGAATCAAATTGTAAGATTGTGCCTTATATATTAATATTATTATTATTATTATTATTATTATTATTATTATTATTATTATTATTCCCAAGTTATTGTTTTATTATATCAAATGAAGAAAAAAAATTATACAAATTTATATCCTATACCGTATTTTATTGTGTTATAAAATTTGTATATGGAAAGATCACAGTTTAGTATATACAGTTGCGAAGCTCAATACTTATAAACAGGGAACGGATTTATATGGACTAAAAATATATGAAATATGTAAATATATATGTAGTTATTTTTACCAAAATATGGAATTAAATATGGATTTTTACCAAAATATGGAATTAAATATGGACTTAAAATTATAAAAAAATGACTATGTACGTTAAATATTGGTACATTTTAATCAAACTAAACAAAAAATATAATGGACGTACCTTATCTTCCAATGTAGTTTCAACAAAACACAATTTTTATTGTCTGTTACCATAACAATAGGTTACAAACATTTCTTTCAAGTGCTGAAAAGTGAATCTTCTTCTATTGTCTCTGAGGATAGATTTATACTGACTAAAAGAGCGTTCGACGTCACAAGAAGTAACTGGTACATAATTCAATTTCACAATGTCTGCTGGGGATAAGTCCAAGTTAATCTTCACTGTTGATTCACCACTCATCACAGCAACAACCTTTTGTAGTTCTTCATATCCAGGGTTTTTTGAAAGTACAGTGTCCACCTTAGCTCTTACTGCATCTGCAACTTTACCTCTACCACGATTCAGTTGTTCCACAGTACTATTTATAATTTCAAAACTTTCAGATAGTGAAAGGTGCCTATTTTGGAGACTTTTGAGCGTTTTTATGATGCATGAAAATGTATGCTGAATGTGAGCTAAGTCATTTTTCACACTTATGTCACAGGTAACTGTTTTCGCAGTATCAATTGAGACTGCATCTTCAGAGTCCAATGCAAGGAGAACATTGTTAATAGAGTCTATATGTTCGGCATAATATTCAACTGCTTCTAGCCATGTACCCCATCTAGTTAAAATTGGCTTTGGTGGCAATGGAATTTCAGGGTACATTTCTTTCAACACGTTAACTCTACTGGGAGCTTTGAGAAATACTTTTTTCACTGATGAAATCAACAAATCTACTTTAGGGAAATTGTCTCTGACCACTTCTGCCACACGATGAAATGCATGCGCCACACAAGTAAAATGAGTCAATTTAGGATATACAACAGATAATGCTTGTCCAGCTTTGACCATATAAGGGGCAGCATCGCTAATAAAGAATAACACATTATCGTACATAATACCCTTTGGCCACAGGATACCCATAGCTTCGTTGAACAGTTTAACTATAGTTTTGTTATTGCACTTTTCTAGAACATCACAATGTAAAAGAATTCGTTCAGAATATTGTTCACTTAACAAACCGATAACTACATTACCAACAAGTCTACCTTCTTTGTCGGGAGTCTCATCAATGGAAACCCAAATTGAACTATCTTTAATTTCATCTCTTATCTTCTGTATTGTCTCATCGTAGATGGATGGAGCATACGTCTTCCTAAGTGTTGACTCATCCGGGATTGTATGTTGAGTATATTTTTCAAGGAATTCCCTGAAGACCTTATTCTTTAGTTTGTAGAGAGGAATATCAGCAGAGATGAGAGAACGGCACAGGTCGATGTTAAACTCAGATCTTACATTCGATGTTGTTGGTTGTGTTAAAAACAATTGTCTCTGCTTGGAATTTAGTTGTTTGTTGGCCTGATGTTTACTAGTTGTAATGTGTTGTTGCACCAGGAACTTTTGTGTAGATGATACTGCACACTGACACAAATTACAAAATAATATTTTATTGTCAGTTGATAAACCATCTTCTTTAAATTCTGAAATGTAACTTGTTAGTTTTGATTTTAAATTGACTGAATGACGTACTTTTGGCATATTTACCGTCTTTATAGTATGATTTACAAAACTGAACCTATGTGTACTCTGACTGGCATTTAACTGTTGAGCTGCACAACTGAAGTCTGTTAAAAATTTTAAATTAAATTAATACAGTTTTGTAACTTACTTTCCCATTGTTGATAGGACTGCTAATTTTCAAATAACTCTGATGTTAAAGGGATTACTGAACATGTGTTTAAATCTCTATTGTTGAAATGTATTTTTAAAAGTTAATGGAATTTTGTTTTGTTTTATTGTTAAACCTAATATAATATGGACTGTTTTATATGAAATATGGAAAATATATGGAAATTAACGAAAATATGTACTAAACTCTAAAATATGGAAAAATATGGAAAATAAAAGTAGGATTTTTCAACCCTACACATTGTGAAACATAAAGATAATGCAAAATATAAATTATATTAGCTTTATAAGTAAATATGTATTTACATATAAATCCTTTCCCTGCTTATAAATATGCAAACATAGACAGTTGAAATATGCATCCATAGATAGTTGCTAGCCACCAGGATCGCTACTATCGCCTCATCACAGACTCTTTCCCTAGCAGACGATAAAATGTATTGTACTTTTGATATCGTGTTCTTTTGAAAAATTAACACCTTCCTTCTACTATTGAAATACGAAATATATAAGGTTTATATATTATTTTCATAAAGTATATATTATATTTTATAAACTCACCTTCCTGGATCTTTCGGAAGAAGGATAACTCTGACCTCTTTTTCTTAGAATTTGTAGTGCTACAAACGTCTCCTTGTCCCATATTATTATTCAGATTATTGTATTTTAGCAATTTACAGGTTATTACAACCAATAACGAACATTTCACAGTTTACACAACTTTTCACAACAATGCGAATTACGGCACAATCAATGCCTTTTCGATCTTCCGTAATATATGTTCGGATTTTCTATTTCAGTGTATGGAGCTGAGTTAATTATTATTATAACTTTATTGAGTATCATAGCTAAGTTTTATTTAGTGTAATGTGTCCATAAGTTCCCTTTACTTCTTGTTGCATAATAGCCTATGTTGCAGAAATAATTACAAAACTGTGTTATTTTAATGCGAAGAGAATTTTACATGCTAACATAATCTTTTCGCATCGACATTTTAAGTTTAGAATGGAAGCTATTTTGAGGTTTAATAAAAAAGAATTTATATTGTGATTTGATATAGCACATCTACCTTCCTTAATAAAGACAGAAAATTTATCATACCACTCCTATGAAATTAGTGTACGTACGATTGTTACTTCGTCTCTTAGGTAGTAGATAAATACAGTAATTCAATACTCAATTGTAGTATTAAAATACAGACAAATTGAATGTGCGGAGTATCATACATGACATTATGCTTAATTATAATGTATAATTGCGAATTTAGGAATATCAGATATAGTAAACATAACCTATAATATTTCCATATGAATGGCAGGGCATTGGAGACCACTAAAATTAGACAGAAAGGGGCAACTGGTACAGTAAACATAACCTGTAATTTCAACATATGTAAATATCCGTGCGGTGCAACTGAAAATTATTGAATCGTGCATAAATGAATGTACAAGAATTTCGCAATATTTAATCGAAATAAAGGCAAGTATTACGCATACGAATAACGTAATTTTCACACCAAAAATAATATTTCATCTTAACTCGCAAGTGATTTATGTCTGAAGTGTCTCATAATCATTGTTTTAAATTTTATTAATGCAATTACACTACATTTTAGAGAAATATATGTTACTCTTTATGCATTCCAACTAATTTATATGGTTGAAACGCCGCCCTTCGTGATCAGGTTAAGCTAGTTACATGGTCTGCCTTACGGCCTGTATTAGATCACGATGGCAGTGACACAGTCTATTGTTCCTAGTACTCACAGCGCTCCAAGCGTCTAGTAACTATCGCGAGAAATGCAAAAAATCATCCCAAGCTTCGCAACTGTATATACTAAACTGTGGTAAGATCTCCTTTCTCAAGAATGCAGAGGAAAGAATGGTGAACGGGACAAGAGTTCCGGGCAGAAGAAGATATCAGATCAGATAACAGACGACATTGAGATGTGGAGATTAAGAAGAAGGCAGAAAATAGGAAAGACTGGAGAATGCTGGGTTTGCAGTGAAATACCTGCCCTTAGGCAGAACACTATGAATGAATGAATGGTAACATAACAGTGCAAATGTAGCCCAACTAATCTCAATGCTTATTACAAATAAATTATGAAGCTTCAATAGACACTAATATTACGAAATAGTTGTTGTTTAATCAACTGTCCGAAGACAAGTCTGAACCTCAAAAGTGATACCAACAAGGCACCACTTAAGAGGCAACTAGGCCAGGAGATAATGGGGTAGAGTGGCCAATTCCTTTCCCCCCCTCCATTGCATACATCGTTGACTAGCTACTTATTACACTAGTCAAACTTCAGATGCATACAAACAATTTGTTCTTCCTCTGACACGTATCGTCAAGTGAGATGTACTGCCTGATTATAGATATACATATCAGTCAGAACCTCTATCAGAGGATAAACGTAGTAGCAATATCCTTTATTTAACAGAAGGAATGATCAAACCATTGCGATATTTTATAGTTTGTATAAATTACTGTTACACCTGACTGTAACAGCTGTCGTGGTTCGAATTGCATTGTGGTCTAAATGTTTTGAAAACGGAACTAATAATTCCGAAACAATATAATATTTTGGTGGTTATTGCGTTCTATCAGACGCTTTCTGTTCTTTTCAACTAGTACCTTCTTGGAAATGGAACTCTTGGAAAAGTTAGAGAAAAAGAGCGATTTTTCCCCAACGCTAGGCTATGAAAGTCTTTAAATCTAATACCACACGTTGAGTCTTGAAATTGTGAATGGAATTTCTCCCGAAGTAGACGACAACCTTTGAGACATACTACTTCTATTCAACGTTGCAGCTAGCTTCTACCAAGAGCCGCTACTGAACGGACAATATGATTGCATAATGCAGAGGATGGGGTAATACACGCTTGCCCCGCACGGAAGCAGTGCTGAGCGCCAATTCCCGCTTACGGCCGAATTGACGATCACTGACGTCACATTAACAACAGAAAAATATTCATGCCCGAGAGGACTTTTGTTTAACATATGTTTAATAAATACCAGTTCAAATAAACAGATGATTAAAATGGAAATTAAAAATAATAAAACAATTTTATGTGTTAATTACACAGGAAATTGTGACAATTCATCGCTGTGAGACTACAAAGCAGCATCAAAACCGGTGGAATAATTAAACATAATTTATTTTCCATCCAGGTAACTCAATACTCATCGTTTCGAATAACTTAGATTCTATTCTCGACATTTGTTATAATTATACTTCTAAATTGGAATGAATTATCTTCCTTTGGATTCTTCCATTTATGTCAAACTTACAAAATGCCATTCCACCAATATTCTCCTTTTAACTCCATTGTCACCCCATTTCATCTCATACAAAATATATCCAGATGGAGATGCTCAGAGTATACAAATTTCGTTCTGTGAAGCTCACTACTTGGACTGTTGAACTAAGTCGCAGATGCTTAGAGCGAGATCAAATCACCCGGCTTGTGTTGGTATTTGAATCTGATGACTGTGAGGGAACTGCGCCTCCTATTCGTGTGCACCTCTGGGAATAAAATCCATAAATGTAAGTTCACTCAACCAAAACCTCCCTTCTCCTTCTCAAGGGCTGAGTAAGCATATAGACATAGGTGCTTATCGGGTGGGACACGGAAAATGTCTATGCAATGTAGCCTAAAGAAGCTTTCTGTGCACTCGTGATGGAATGAGCTGCGAGCTGATTGTGCTGCCCAGTTAAGCTAGTCCCACCATCCGCCACATTACGCATTTCTCTCCAGTCTCCTAATCAGCAGACCATACCTCTGCTGATGATCTGCAATTCCTCATATATCTATACTGTGTGAACCGTAAGCAATGTCAATTTTAGAGGGTTATTCTTCATATAAAACAATTTTTTTCTCGAAAAGGAAGCTAAAACGAGCAAAATTGTATTGAACTTTTTTCATTTGAAATATCTCAAAGAGTCGTTCATTAGCTTTATCAGTTACTGTGAAGTCATTAAACACGAAATTTTAAACATATTTCGTAAATGTGTCGTCTGCTAAGTTTTTTTTTTTTTTTTTTGTAATCGGATCACCATAATTATGCTGGAGTATCAACGTTGCCAAGTGTATGAACATCTCTTGTTAATTTAAAATGGTTATGCACTAGTATATTATGAAATTAGTTTATAATGTTGTATTTTGTCACAGGATAGAATATTTAGTGATCGAGTGAGAAACGAGCGAGTTTCTCATTTTTATGAATACAGTGAAGTATAACATTATTAATGTGTTTTACACGCTAACGTAATTATAAAATAATTAATAATGCTGAGAGAAATAAGATAGCAAATTTGTAATAATTTGTAGTTAAGTTTAAAATCATTTTGTTTTGGGAAATCCATTGATTTAATTCCCAATATGCTCAGTCAATTTAAAAGAGCAATGTATTATGATACTAAATGATTAAAAGAATCTCAGCTTTTTCTTTAAATTTATAGAAATTTGATCCGAACAAATGTAACATTTTAAAGTTCCTTTTGAGAACGAGAAGGGGCTCATGGACACTTGTTAACTACTCAAGATTTTGAGTACTTACGCCGGCTAAATATTTGTGAGATATGAAATAAGGATTTCCACCATTTTGATTACATTCTTGAACGAGATAAACAAGATAGTGGTTTACGTTCATTCCGAATAATGATTCCATGCCCATCTCTAATAAATAAATCATATAGAGGGAATTTATCTATTTTTGGTTTAAAGACTAGCCTCGGTTTTAGTCTCACCCATTTGTTCTCTTTATAATTATCAGTCGTTTTTTATTTCTGTTCAATTAGTGCCTTACTTTGTGTGACCTCTTGAACTTGCGGCCGCTAGCCTATAGCGAAGGAAAGTCTAGTGGTAAAAGATCCCCTTCTGAAAATCATGTCCTAAATTTCAAAAGAAATTAACTGGGCAAATCTCTATTCTTTCACTAGTGCGAAAAGGCTTTTGAAGTCTTTCTCCTTTGTTTGGATTTCGGTGTTATAATAAAAGGAGGAATAAATGTTCCTGCGCATTTATACAAGTTGCCACTATAATAGTTTCTCTTATCTCTACATTTATTTCTAAGTAAACGTTTGTTTTTCCTTTGATGCTGACTATGTTCCAGATTTATAATTATATTAACAGTAATCCAGTTTGACCTGCGTTATATATCGAGTCAAGGTTTGGTAGGAATCAGTGCTCGGTGATAATTTTGCACGGCTTATCATAAAGTAACTTCACGTTAGTTATCAGCACATATGTACGCCCTTCGTACAATAGAACGAGGGAGGCAATTCAAGAATCCACACATTAAATAATAATAATAATAATAATAATAATAATAATAATAATAACAATAACCATCCGTAGCGGGACAGCCCATTAAGGCTCAAGACCGACTAGCTGGCTGCTGACCTCACATCCACATGTCTCAGCAGAGGTGCACGAGCATGCAACCAGAACAAAGGTATAGTGTGGTTACCGAGATGATTCCCCAGCCGCTAGGGCTGGTTTTCGTAACCGAATTTCACTACCTAACGGCTACTCACATTCATCATGATGCTGAGTGGGGACCGATCCTATTCACTGGCCGAAATTTTATGAGATAATGTATTTTCCATGAGGACTCAAAACAGCTCGCATTTGCTAGGCATGATACCTTAGACCACAATGTACGACGCGGGACACACTAAATCATGGCCTACAGATTTTTTTTCGTCGAATACTAAATTTCCTCTGTTGAACATTTAAAAAATTGATGTGCCAATTTCGCCAGCTGAGTTAATTTTAGTCTATGAACAAACTAATTGAATGAAGATTTTTCTGCGTTCTTCTGACAGACTGTCTCGTTTAGAACGTCTTTATCCTCTTGTTTCCAAGAACAACTAAATATCTTGACATCTTAAACAGCAAAACATTCAATAAATATTCATAGACAGCACAGTAAAATAAGCATCTGTTAGCCCCAGAATAGAAGTGACCACTATATCCAAATAGTACACATTAATAATTATATAGGTACTGAAAGAGATGGATGGAATTATGCAGGGTGTTTCAGAAAGACTTTGACAAACCTTAGGGGCATGTTCCTCACAACAAAACAAGAAAAAAAGTTCATATATCCGAAAATCCTTAGTTTTTTTAGTAATTAATGAAAGAACATAATGAAACATCTGCTAGATATTGTCAGATTGGTAGCAAGTGTTGCAATTTTAATCAATTCAGAAACTCATAAGAATGAATTTTACGTTTAATTCGTTTCGAGGTACAATCCAACAACTTAATTTAAGTTTGTAACCGATAATAATATTAATTTGTTAGATAATCGAATGATGTTATCGATACAAGTCTCCTGATGCATCCATTGTATCCTAGATGGAGTGTGTGGAAGCAAGAGGAGAACATTTTGAACATTTGTTATGAGTTTCTGAATTGATTAAAGTTGCATCGCTTGCTACCAAGCTGACAATATCTAACAGATAGTTAATTATATTCTTTCATTAATAAGTAAAAAATAGGATTTTCGGACAAATGTTTATATGAACTTTTTTCTTGTTTTGGTGTAAGGAACATGCTCCCAAGGTTTGCCAAAGTATTTCTATATCTATAATGTGAAATTAAAATCGCGATTATGAGATTCTTGGCAGTAAAACTCGCAATAAATTACTCATTCGTTGATATATAGTGCGGTAAAGGTAAAGGTATCCCCGTCACACGCCATGAAGGCACTTGGAGGGCATGGAGGTAGAGCCCCATGCTTTCCGTGACCTCCGCACTATAATGAGGTGGTGTGGTCGGCACCACGCTCCGACCGCCTTTTACCCCCGGGAAAGACCCGGTACTCAATTTTATAGGAGACTGAGTGAACCTCGGGGCCGTTGTGGAAGTTTGGCAACGAGAAAAATCCCGTCACCACTTGGGATCGAACCCCCGGACCTTCCAGTCCGTAGCCAGCTGCTCTACCAACTTAGCTATCCGGCCGCCAAAAATGTAGGAAATTATATAAACCCTGTAGGCCAATGTAGTTGACAATGCACCACCAAACACCAGAAAAATTCCAGTAAAATATCTTAAATAGCCTATTTCAAGCTCAACACATGAAAGAACAAACTTCTATTGAAATAAAATTATACACAATGTCGTAAGAGTGCAGTACAAAAGTTTATAAATGTATACCAGCGCCCCAAAATACTACTATTGGAATATTATGAGGGAATAGCATATTATCTGTAGCACCAGTTCAAGAAATGCAGTTTCTTCAGTCGCAAGGTCATGTCGGGTCTTGGTCATCTGTCACAGTCACTGAGAGTGTAACCCGAGACTTAAGTGAATTGTGTCCTCTACGAGTCGACAGCGAAACTTGCAGAATTGCAGTTCTTGTTACTAAGGCAAGCCGTCGATAGAAGAAAAAAGTGAACATTTGAATTTGGAAGAATGCTAAGCTTTTAAATGTAGGACAAGTAGTCCTTTCTTCTAGGACTCGTTCAGATATGTCTTAATGACTTAGGGCAAATATGTAAAAACCACAGGCAGTTTTAAGAACCATTGAGAGGTTACGCGGCTTAAGACTGAGAGAAAGCTGGCAAGGTGCTCAAGTTGTTGCAGAAAGTAGTAGAAATGTTATACTTCACTGTATTCCTCAAGACGTTTCTCACTCAATCACTAAATATTCTATCCTGTGACAAAATAAAGCATTATAAACTAATTTCATAATTTATTAGTGCTTAGCAATTTTAAATTAACAAGAGATGTTCATACACTTGGCAACGTTGATATTCCAGAATAATTATGTTGGTCGGATTGCAAAGAAAACTTAGCAGACGACACATTTATGAAATGCTTCAAATTTAGTTTTTAATGACTTCGCAGTAGCTGAGAAAGCTAATAAACGATTTCAACATGAACGTGGTTAATTATATATATATATATATATATATATATATATATATATTCTTCGACAATTAGGAAATGTAAACACAAAATCTCTGCTATGTGCAGTTGGGATGTAGTCTATCAGTAATAATCAATCTATAGACCTCTATTAATAACTATATTTCTACAACACACTACACGACAAAATGAAAACATTAAATAAAATTAATTATACATATTGATTACACAACTTTTAACACTGTATCACTTCGGAATATGTATGATAAGAATTTTCTTGTGTCAAATATAAACTTTTAACACAAGAAAGTTCTCATCATACATATTCCTAAAATTAATTATTCAAGTTACTGTCTTCAGTTTTCATTTTAAAATAAGATCTAATAAAAAAAAGTCTTTTCAAAAATCAGTAGACCTATACCTGAAGTCAATCATTAGGTTTGTCAAATTTTCATGGATTATATTACTATACCTACTAATAATAATGATGAAGCTCTTTAAATTGTATTATACAATAATTTGAAATTTACATCACTTTGGCTTAAATATAAGTGGTTGAATCCATTGATCAATTAAAAAAGAAATATGTAATAACTAATAACCTAAGAAAGACCTAGTGTAATTCTTCAAAAAATTATGTGGCAAACACATAAATGTTTTGTGAATTATTGCATTAAATTGCTGCCCATGTACACACTGTTCTTCTACCAACTCACTGATAGATACCAAACTAAACTCTGACAATTGAATAAGAAGTATATCTTTCGAATCATTTAAAGCAGTGTTCGTCAGCTTGCTCTGAAATGGGTAAAGAGTAAGGAGTGTCTTGGAACATGCACCTTCGTGCAGAAGGGATAGAGAGAGAGCATACTCGCCAGCAGTCACGGATGCACGACAGTGCAATGTCATCCTCGGGAAGAGACGCTAGCCCGAGAGTGCACTGTGCTGATGACCGCTGATTTAAAGGAATCTCGCTGTTTTTTTAATCTGCTTTTAAAGTTAGGTTATTATAAATAACAGTGCTAGATAGTACACTTATGTCACTATAAACTTACTGCTTCACTGACATCACAGTTTAATTTGTATAGCCACACACAATCGTTATTTCGTTAGGCCTATGTCTTTCATTCTGGAATTTAGGAGGCATTGCAACGTTCAAAAGTTTATGATACCTAAGAAGTAATTTCATAACTATGCCATCAGATTGTCTATAGTTGTCATAAAGAATCACGTTTCTTTTTTTCGTCAAAGTGGCTGATGCACGCAGCTGATGAAGATATAGAAGACCAGTCTTTCCGAGATACTGCATGAATCTAAACTTGTCTTCTATTTTCATCATTGGGAAATAAAAACGTTGTTATATGCATGCCTGATTTTATTGTGTCATACTCTCGTAATTAGACTTGTATTCGGCAACACAGCATCGTCTAGGCATCTAATAACTAAATAAATCAACTTTAACCTTTATACGTATAAAATTAAATTTTTTAGTTGAGGTAAGTTAAATATATTTAAAAAACGATTGTAGTCATTCTTACCGTTATATTTTTCCCGTCATACAGTAAAAATACAAGCAACTGTTAAAAAAAATGCAGTACATCCTTAAGAAAACTGAATGTTAATTTAAATCGAAATCTCAATAAGATCTGCGATAATTCTCCCGCACTTGACTTCAAACCCCAGCTCGGATTTTTATATAGCCATGCGCCAACGTTGGCAATTCTAACAAGATGCAAGATGTTAATTTAAGGTGGCTGTGATTTGTGTTATACAAGAATTAGCATTGTGGAATACAATTCAATTTTTTTTTAATTCTTAGTTTGTTCCCTATACGACTGTATAATGCATAGACCGCGCTGAAATAACAATGGCTGATTTGTCGGCATTTGTCGGCACAAAGGATTGCGGTACTCTGGAAAATTTAAATTTAAATTGTGGTTTATTTAACGACGCTCGCAACTGCAGAGGTTATATCAGCGTCGCCGGTGTGCAGGAGTTCTTTTACATGCCAGTAAATCTACCACATGAGCCTGTCGCATTTAAACACACTTAAATGCCATCGACCTCGGCCGGGATCGAAGCCGCAACCTCGAGCATAGAAGGCCAGCGCTATACCAACTACGCTACCGAGGGCGACGGTACTTTGGATATCCACGACTCTGACAGAACATACAATACATAGGTTCCAAGCACTATCGTGAACTTAGTTCTGTACGCATACTCAGATACACTTATGTGTAAATATTTTATTTTTGGCTATAAATCAGTTATTCTAAATTAACTCAAAATAAATATACAGTATATGACAAATAAATAAATAAATAAATAAATAAATAAATAAATAAATAGTGTTCTACCCAAGGGCAGGTCTTTCACTGCAAACCCAGCTTTCTCCAGTCTTTCCTATTTTCTGCCTTCCTCTTCGTTTCCTCATATGTTCCATATACCTTAATGTCGTCTATCATCTGATATCTTCTTCTATCCCGAACTCTTCTTCCGTTCACTATTCCTTCCAGAGCATCCTTCAGTAGGCAGTGCCTTCTCAACCAGTGATCCAACCAATTCTTTTTCCTCTTCCTGATCAGTTTCAGCAGCATTCTTTCTTCACCCACTCTTTCCAACACAGCTTCATTTCTGATTCTGTCTGTCCACATCACACGTTCAATTCTTCTCCATATCCACATTTCAAATGCTTCTATTCGCTTCTCTTAACTTCGTCGTAATGTCCATGTTTCTGCCCCATACAATTCCACACTCCATACAAAGCACTTCACTAATCTCTTCCTTAGTTCTTTTTCCAGACGTCCGCAGAAGATGCTCCTTTTTCTATTACAACCTTCCTTTACCGTTGCTATCCTCCTTTTGACTTCCTGGCAGCAGCTCATGTTACTCCTTACAGTACACCACTTGCTCTACTGCCTCATTTAGAATTCTCAAGTTTATCTTCTGTATTTTTCTCCCTATGACCATGCTCTTCGTCTTATTTGAATTTATCTTCATCCCATACTGCTCACAGCTGTCATTTAGCTTCAGTAGCATATCCTTTAGTATCATTTCCTCTTCTGCTAACAACGCCATATCATCAGCAAATCTTATGCACTTTTTCCTTCTTCCTCATTATATATATGAAGAGTCCACTGCAAGAATGATGGATTTCACTTTCTTGTCGAAAATGAACCAAGATTGTCAATGCATAGCTTAAGACATATAGAATGTGCATAGAGAGTTATATGGCATTAACACTGATAGTCATTGTCCAGTAACGATCGAAAATCACAGTTAAGCTTTGAGCGCTAAGCATTTCAAACTTTCAATTGCTTCTCCTGCAAAATGTATTCCAAATGACATCCATCATTCTTGCAGTGGACTCTTCATATATATAACTCGGGAGGAAATTAAACACAGAATAAATATGGGAAATGCCTGTTATTATTCGGTTGAGAAACTTTTATCATCCAGTCTGCTGTCAAAAAATTTGAAAGTTAGAATTTATAAAACAGTTATATTACCGGTTGTTCTTTATGGTTGTGAAACTTGGACTCTCACTTTGAGAGAGGAACATAGCTTAAGGGTGTTTGAGAATAAGGTGCTTAGGAAAATATTTGGGGCTAAGAGGGATGAAGTTACAGGAGGATGGAGAAAGTTACATAACACAGAACTGCACGCATTGTATTCTTCACATGACGTATTTAGGAACATTAACTCCAGACGTTTGAGATGGGCAGGGCATGTAGCACGTATGGGCAAATTCAGAAATGCATATAGAGTGTTAGTTGAGAGGCCGGAGGGAAAAATACCTTTAGAGAGACCGAGACGTAGGTGGGAGGATAATGTTAAAATGGATTTGAGGGAGGTGGGATATGATGATAGAGAATGGATTAATCTTGCTCAGGATAGGGACCAATGGCGGGCTTATGTGAGGGCGGCAATGAACCTCCGGATTCCTTAAAAGCCAGTAAGTAAGTAAGTAAGTAAGTAAGTAATTATATGTATTACATGACTCAATTAAGTGATATGAGAATTTAACTTGCAATGATAAATCTCGTTTTTATAGAGGAATTATCGGTCCACAAATTAAACTTTATAAAACCTACAGGAACATTGTATGGCGAACAGGTTGATATAGGAAAACGGAGTAGGCCTATACCCCAAGGACAGATTTCACTCCATTTCTTTTATTGAATATAAAGTCGTGTAAATAATGACTGGATGGACCTTGAGCTGCGGACCCTTCGGAAGAAGGGATCTGAAGATGGAAAGTGGAGGTGGATCATAAGGCTCACCCGCCCCACATACGGTTCCTTGAACCCTTGAGGTCTCTAGCACAATTTCCTTAACTCTTGATCCCCTAGCTCCGAACTGAAATTGGAAGGTGGAGAGGAATTCGCTCGATATATGTATATAGCATCGAGCTACTGATTCCCGTGCGATTCGAGCGCCGTTTGCTGTCAGGATAGATTACAAACTAATACCTGCGAAATCGTTTTCCTGCACATATAAACAGTCACCGGAAATCTCTAGTCACTGTGGAGCAGTAACTGGTAGAAGGGCAATGGTCGGTACGGTCCGGGTCCCCGGAGCCTGTCCGCCTGGAGTTACGGAGTGTCTCGCAATAAATCCGCCTGAAGTGGAAGAATACCGACAAGCAAGGAAATAGAGTCGGGCCGAGTGAGAGGGTGGGGGGAGTGCAGAGTGCATGTTGTAAATTACAGAGCTAGTAACCGCTGTAGGTGGAAAAGAACCCCGCGTCAGGGGCTCTTTTTCTTACTCAGCGGAGATAGGGAAAAATAAAAATGCTAGACCTAAGACCTATCACAGGAAACGGGACTGTGGGATTTTATGTGATTAAAATGCAGAAAAAGAAAACATGTTTGTTGGACAAGTAGACTTGCCAGATCGAATTAAACCTTAGTTATCTGCCTGTCTGCTGCGCCTGTTTTTCTTGTACCGGTGTTCAGCATGAGTTTACAGATGGGGTTTTTATTGCAATTCCGCAAGCCTTAGTATCAAATAAAAATTTAATTATGTAGAACGTTGGAGGAACAAGACAGTGACGGAATGGCCAATTGTAGAGCAGACCGGACAAGCTGAGAGGATAAATATCGTGTTGATTATGATTATGATGATTATGATTATACGACCATTGTCAGAGCAATTAAATTAATTAGTACTTAGGTACAATACTAATGAAGACTTCAAAACTAACGATTAAAACTATTCCTGAGGTTGTTTCAAATACTCTCTGTTACTATCCAAATATTGTTGTTGTTTAGTCAACTGTCCGAAGACAGGTCTGAACCTCACAAGTGATACCAAGAAAGCACCACTTATGAGGCAATAGGCTTATCAAATTAAATTAAGAACATTTTAAACCCAAAAAAATTTTCATTATAACGGCGGTATACATATATTAATCTTGGTAAGGTGCAACACGGACAATATAATAGTTATTCCAATTATTAATAGTTCTTGATTATATGGATGAAATCATTTAATTATGCCTGTTATTGTTACTATTGCTCCAATAGCTCCTGTTAATGGCCATGGGCTTTGATCAACCAAATGAAATGGGTGGTTTGCGTGTCTTGTCATTAATTTACTTCTCTAGAATATAGTGTATTATGTTTGTTAGGTAATTCTTGATGAATAATTCAGTTATTAATATTTCTTTTATGTTTTTTATTTATATGTTCTATATCTGACTTATTTTATTCAGCTAATTTAAGTTACTTATTTAGTGGTGATTTAATTTCTTTTGGTTTAATTTTATTAAGATTATGGATTTGTGTATTAATAATTATAGCAAGAGAATCTATTTTTCGTTATAATTATTATAGAATTTTTTTTTGTTCTCTGTAATTATTTTAACAATTATACTTTATTGTACTTTTGGGAGATTGAGAATATTTTCATAATGGAGTAGGATGGCCAGTTCCTTTCTCCCTCCATTGCATACAATGCCGACTAGCTACATATTCCACTAATAATAATAATAATAATAATAATAATAATAATAATAATAATAATAATAATAATAATAATGATTTATTTAACCTGGCAGAGTTAAGGCCATACGGCCTTCTCTAACACTCCAGATGCATACAAACAAAATTGTTCTTCCTCTGTCGCATATCGTCAAATGATATATAGATATATATACATATATATATATATATATATATATATACACAGCGTGTTTCCGAGGTGGTGTTACAAACTTTCAGGGATGATAGCGAAGGGCACATGTATCAATTTGAGATAAGGAACCCTGGTCCGGAAATGAACGAGTCGAAAGTTACAAGCAAAAATAGTTCTGTGGAAATGAAATAATTTTATTCCTCTGTACAACTTATTTATGTGTATTTATCTGCACATCTTACACATACTGTTTTCATTTGGCGTTGTTTACGTTGTCTGCTTACATTATTCCATTCAGTGCGCTGTCTGAGGGATGGGGACAGGAAACTACTCTGAAGCAATGCAGATAGCGTAATGTGTAACGGACATGGTCGGTCCTGATATCCACGTCTGTAGACAGCAGTGTATGTGTACAAGTTGCATTTTCCAGTCGATCACTCCTATTGAAATGGAGGAGTAGGCTACACGAGAGCGGAATAAGCAGACCTGATTTTCGAATACAGATGAGCCAATGGGTACAGTAGACAAGCTCACAGATTGTATCGGGACAAGTACCCACGTAGAAGACATCCGGCCCATATCATTTTTCCACGACTGTTCCAAAAGTTAAGGGAAGGAGGGCACGTGGTGCCAAATTACAATTCCATTTCCACACAACTATTTTTGCTTACGAACTTTCAACTCAGTCAATTCCGGACCAGGGTTCCTTATCTCAAATTGATACATGTGCCCTTCGCCATCATCCCTGAAAGTTCGTAACACCACCTCGGAAACACACTGTATATAGAGGGATTAAGAAGGAATAGTAAATATTTTAGGTGTGGTAATATTGAATATTCTGAGTAAAAAAATCAATATAAATATGCGTTCAATTTTCAGTGGATGTGGAGATACATCAATTTGAATGTTACATGTAACAAGTCTTGCAGATAGCATGAAGGAAGGACAAATGACTACGTCTGAGGACAGCACTGTTCATAAACGATGTAGGCAGTAGAGAAACAGCTGTTTGTAAATAGCTTGTGTATCTACTAATAGATTAAAAACATGACCAACAAAATAAAAAAAGGATGAAACTCAGCCCCTATGAGAAAAAAAATAACTATTTCCAATGGATTTATAGCTATAAATGCCAAAGTTATCGTTAATGTGGAAAGTGATGTAGGTCCATCTGTAGCAGAGGCCAGTAACTAAATATGCTTCTGAATCTAAAACTGATTAGTTATATTGAGGACGGTAGCATAATGTTTCCATTTTGCCAAGTACCTGCTCGACTTCGGGTCACATTGCAGCTTGTTTTCGAGACGGGTATTGATCACTTGTTATTAACCCGTTTAGTGTAATATCCGTGAACATAACCAAATCATGTTACGACTATGTTGTTGTTAATGTTCTAACTAACAGTATTGCTTCCCATTATTATCACTCTGCTGATAGTTGATATCGTTTATGTAATCATGCAGTTCAATGTTTCATATTTTATGAAATAGTCCGAGTCATGAGACATGTCAGATTCATTCCAGTGCTTTATCTGCTCGTAGAAATTTCATATGTCAGATTGTCTGTTTTCTTACTTGGTTATTTAACGACGCTGTGTCAATTACTTGGATATTTAGCGTCGATGGAATTGGTAATAGCGAGATCATGCCGAGGATTCGCCACGTGTTATATGACATTCGCCTTACGGTTGGCGAAAACCTTGGAAAAAATCCAACCAGGCAGTCAGTCCAAGCGGGAATCGAACCCATTCCCGAACGTAACTCCGGATCAGCAGGCAAACGCGCTATCGCCTGAGCCATGCCGATACGATGATAATTCCAGACATCTTCGTGAGGTCCTCTCTTCTCCATTCCTCGCATAATATTCATTATCCAAGCTGTCCTATTTCAATTTTTTTATTCCGAATGCTAAGAGATAGGCTAGTCACTAAATTATTTACTTAGCATAAGATAAGCGATTCAGATAGGAAAACATACGATAAATACTGTAATTCTATTCATATCACCTTATCGGAACTTACACAATATGACTGTAAAATTTATATTTGCCAATCAGGCAAAATTATCTAATCAATTTATGATCACTAAACTAAAACTACAGAAAGTTACAGCAAATATCTTGTTAATGCTAATTTAGTGAATAGGCCTAGTAATTCACATAGCATAAGATGTATGTATGTATGTATGTATGTATGTATGTATGTATGTATGTATGTATGTATGTATGTATGTATGTATGTATGTATGTAACACTTCAATTGGGTATACACCCGGTGGCAGTGACATACAATATACAATAACAACATTATAATAATATTAATAAAATTTACAATAATTGACTATTGTGCGGTTAACAAAGGAAAATTTTGCCATGTCCGTTCTTTGTTTTCTGCATTCAAACTTCCTAACATGATTAGTCCTGCCTAAGTAAGATGGTGTTACTAATCTAGCATTGATGTCGGTCCATGCTTTGTGTCCCATTTGAGCTTTAAACAATGCTGCCAGTCTGGTTTTTCGTCGCCTTCATTTGAGAAATTCCCATCCTAAGTCTTTTACTATCTCTTCACTATGTCCCCTTCCCATTTCGACATATTTTTCAGCCCTGCGTTGGACCTTTTCTATTGAATCGATTTGGTTTTGTCTGTATGGATTCCAATCTACTGCTCCATATTCCATAATTGGGCGAACAAGGGTTTTGTACGCTAATTCTTTTGACCTTCGTTTAGATTTCTTGAGAATACGCATAGAGAAATGTAGTGCTTTCCAGGCTTTCCTTGTGGTATTAGTGACTTGTTCCTCCCAACCCAGTTTGTACTTAAATATATACCTAGGTATTTACAAGTGTTCACCTGTGGCACCGATGTGCCAATCAGCTGATATCTGAGACAAATTTCTCTATGCGTTCTACAGAAGGATATTGACTTACTTTTACTCACATTGATTTTCATTTTATTTTCTGTCGTCGAGGTTTCAATAGCGTTAAGATCGTTTTGTAAGGCGGCGATATCGGATTCATCACGATAAGCTATTCAAACGGCAAAACAAACAATAAATAATTCTATTCATACCAGCTTATCGGAACTTATATAATATGTCTGTAAAATTTATATTTGCCAGTCAGGAAAATTTATATCGGCTAACCAATTATGAACTACAGAAAGTTACAGCAAATATCTGGTTAATGCTAATTTAGTGAATAGTAATTCACTTAGCATAATATAAACTATTGAAACAGCAAAACATACAATAAATAATTCTATTCATATCAACTTACACAATATGCCTGTAAAAAAGTAATTGTTTAGTTAAATTGTTACAATGACGTTCACAGAAAATTTCTACAAACTGTAAAAATGATAAATACAATGTATGGCCTATTTTTTCAGTTCATGACGAACTGTTTCAATTGAAAGTGGACAATAATTACAATGGAAGCACTCTTAACATTTTGGCTTAAATGGTTTTATTTGAGTTTTTGTGAATTATTCCATTTTGAGTACCGGTATGTATAGACCACAACGGTGTTAAAGAAGAGCACGACGACTTAGAAGAAGACCGGGAATGTCAAGGTGCGACATACATGAGATAAGTGGCATGAGGTCAGAAAATGGAAACGTTGTTGTGAGAGGTTTAAGGGCTAACAGCAGAAGAGGCAGTAGCATGACCTACCTTAGTTTTACGAGATACCATTTTACAGAACTGCATATTTTTATATCTTCCCTTGGAAATATGACTGATATATGTACATTCTGCGAATCCCGTAACTTCAATTGCGAAAAGGAGAATGACCACTTCATTCAGTGTTGCCATAACGGTAAAGTTCAACTTCCAACAACAACTTTTACAAAATTAGTTATTTTAGAATCGATATCCTTTTCTTTTTCATATAAAAGACGGTACCATAATAGTTAAATGTGTTCACTTCTTCTAGAAGTCTGTTTTCAATACAGATTTTACTTCGTATTGGATATTTACCTTTAAACGTCATAACTTTAATAACTTTAATAATAATAATAATAATAATAATAATAATAATAATAATAATAATAATAAATCATAATAATAAATAATAATAATAATAATAGTATAATAATATTAACAAGGGGCATCCTAAATTAAATGAAGCACGATCACTTAAAATAACATTTTAAGTAAATCTAATTTGTATCTTAATCCTATGTCTCTCCAGGCAGGCTCACCTCTCTTTTCAGGCAAGGTTACCTCTGTAACCTCTATAAAGATTACTATAACATATTGAGTATTGTAAAATTATATTTATTTATTCTGTCAAACAACAGGAATAAATCCCACTTAAGTTGACACAATTATGTCCAATTGTGTTATATAGTGCAAAAAAAATACATGAACTCATTAAATGTGAGGATAAATAAAATATTAAAACTATATCAAATTACAAATTTTAAAATAAATTTTAATCAAATGGTGTATACAAAAATTCATAAAGCAATTTTGTACAGAGTATGTTGTAATGATAAACCAAATAGAGATAGAGAATTAAAAATAAGTTATACATTTGAATTAAAGTGGGGCGTTTAAATACCGGTTCTGATAATTAAAATGGGAATATGCAGTAATTGTATATTTATTTGTTTTCACTGCTTTAAAATTAGTAACGTGTAATAGTTCCTTACTCATAATAATTATTACACTGTTAACAATTTCATATAAGAAGAATTGCGCCACCAACCTTCTACTAATATTGAAGTTAGGCTGTAATGAAATTGTTTTAATAATGCATTATAACAAATATTATTACTTCGGTATATAAAGTATACTGTATATATTGTGTTTTCACGTGATAATTAACTAGGTTACCTTGTTGACTAGTTAATTAACACGTGAAAGTATATATGTATATATATATATATATATATACTTTATATACTGAAGTGATATAGTGTTAAAAGTTGTATAATTAAGATGTATAAATGTTAGTATTTACTACTATATTTGATTTTCTTAAAATACATATTATATCGAAGGAAACGCTTCTGCATTTGTTTCTATAGGCCTGCAACGGTAATTAGGCCTAATATTAATTTTATATAAAGTGACAGCTTAACTGAAGCATAGGCCTATTCAAATTTTCTACGTATTGAACGATTATAAAGTAATTGTAAAACATGTTCATCCTTAAAATATCACAGGCGAAATTTCCAGAATGCATACTGTATTGAACATTTGGTTGTAGAGATGCTCTATAAAAACTTATGAAACAACATTTTTAACATTCAATAGAAAATTATTTAGTAACAGTATATTCCAAATAACACGACCATATATACTATGTGATACAATTAAAATTATGCCATACCCTATATATTAATATCTGCAATAAAGATTATTAATTACATACCTTAACTGTTTCTCAATTCATTAAAACATATCTAACTTTAGATTTCATGCTATTATTTCTACAACTAGTAAAGGTTAGTAAATGTAAAACGTATATAGTATTTTCGCTAGGTACAGAATAGAGTTCGTAGCCACATCACTATTTGTTGGGAAGCAGTGGCGGCAGAGATTCTTCGCCGCTTAGACACGGTATCTGTCTCTTGAATATCTTTGGATCCGATCTCACAAACTTCTCGTGTGCAACTGAAAGAGTTCTTGCACAAAGAGCACGGATTGATCATCACTGCTTTAAGGGAACACTATACTGAAATTTCCAAGTTCCTTATTTTTAAGAGTTCGCAATAGTAAAATTAATAACTACCATAATTATGAAGCTAGAAGAACCAAATTTTGATCACTGGTGTATCTGGTTAATAATGACAAATGTATAAAATTTCATCCGCCTTTGATCAGTGGTTTGCATTTTATTGATAGTTTATTAAAATATTGAATTGCTTTATATAAAACGTTCTTTGCGCCACAATTTACACTATTCTTAATTAATAATCACTTATATGGATTCTTATTTATGGGATAAAAACTTAATATAGGGTATTGCTATACAATTAATAAGTAAATTACTAGAATTTTTAATGAAACAATAAAAAGTAAAAATATTAATAACCGTAAAAAAATGTCTAATAATTTACCGATTAACTGTACAGAAAAATCCAATAGAATCATATAATTGAATATCAGTTAAAAATAATGTAAACTGTAGCGCAAGCAACATTTTATATAAAGCGATATAATATTTTATAAAGGTATTAATAAAATTCAAACCACTTATCATATAGGGATGAAATTCTGTATACATGTGTTATTATTAATCAGACACACCACTGATAAACGTTTTGTGAATTTAGATTTTAGTATAGTGTTCCCTTAAACACTGTATACAAAGAACTTCCTGTAGATATTATACAGTGTAATCATCAAAAGTATTGTGACAGCGACGTGAGATTCGAACTCACGACCAGCGTCCCGTAAGAGAGAAGATCGCGCGGAGCACTTTGGGATGGCGCGCGGCGAAGAGGGGAAAGGGCCAACGCGGCGAGAGAGTGGAGAGAGAGTGCGCGCGCATCTGGTGCTGGTAGAGAGGATAGGGCTCGGGATTTTTCTGGAGTGCCATCTCTAGAGACGCGTGGAACCTTCGAGGCTACGTCGCTGTGGTTATAAATTACGGACGCGAAGGAACGACAGCAGTTTCTAGTTTTCAGTTGATTAGTCAGCCAGTCAGTGAGAAAGCCAGAGCAAGCAAGCCAGTCTTGTGTACCGGAGTTCGACTCGAGTGTGCGTCCGCAACTGCGTCAGCAGCCGAAGGCCTGAGTTCGAGTGCAGTGGACCGCAGTTGGAGGGACCTGAGTTCGAGTGCAGTGGACCGCAGTTGGAAGGACCCGAGTTCGAGTACAGTGAACTGTCTCTGAAGGTCTGTGGTTCGAGATACCGTGAACTCGAGTGACTGAGATAGAAGAACTGTGAACTGAGAACTGGTAGTTCTGATTTGTAAATAGTGCTTTGTAAATATTAGTTAAGATTAACAGTTCATTGTTGTGCGTAATAGTCCAAGTAAATTGTCATTATCGTCGGTGGAGTGCTATAACGAATACTGTGTTGAGTGAAGATCCAATTGTTGACGAGAGCGTTTAAGGTGAATTGTAGAAAGGAATTATTGTTGTGACGAATAAATTACATTGTTGTTACTAATAAAATTCACATTGGTGTCAGAATCGGGATATTATCGACAATGGAGAACCTACAGCAGATCCTGCAAGCCATCGCAGAAATGAAAGCTGAAATGAAAAACGACATAAGTGCAGTAAAAGCAGAAATGAAGAACGATATCAGTGAAGTAAAAGATAACATGAACAGGCACATTAGTGAGGTTAAGAACGACATAAGTGAAGTGAAAGGCGACATAAGTGAAGTGAAAACGGAGATGAAAAGTGACATAAGCTGAGTGAAAGGCGACATAAGCGGAGTGAAAGATGACGTCACTACGCAAATTGAAAGCGTTTCAGCCCACGTAGATGGAATTGTCGCCATCGTGAAAGACGAACTCAAAGCCGATCTTGACAACCTAAACAAGAATTTTACAACTATAAACGAGACAGTAACCGAATTGAGACAAGAGGTAGACCATTTCGACGGCAAAATCCGCGATCTCGAGCGTCGTCAAGAGCAGACGAGCGAGTTGCTGGACAAGACGAGTGAGGTGATGGACAAACACGCCGAGGAAAACAAGCACATACTCACGTTGATGGACCGACATGCTGAAGAAAACAAGCACATCCTCGCGTTGGTGGATCGCCAGGCTAAAGAACAGAAACAGATAATTGCCGAGGAAGTTCAACGGGCCGTGGAAAGATCGGCGACAGAATGGAGGACCTCATATAGTGGCCCTGCGGAATCATCGCCTTCAGCCAGACATCACAACGTCAAGACGCCGAAGTTCGACGGTACGACGTCTTGGGCGATATTCCGTCGCCAGTTCGAGGCCATCGCAGAGCACAATGGGTGGACGCCGGCAGAGAAAACTACTCAGCTGCTGGCCGCGCTTCAGGGACAGGCGTCGGAGATTCTTCACAGCGTTCCAGAAGACGGGACAGCCGCTGAGATAATGGCGGCCCTAGAGGGACGTTATGGTGACCATCAACTTGCTGCAGCATTTAGGACCCAACTAAAAACGAGGGTCCAACAGTCAGGCGAGTCCCTGCAAGAATTCGCGATGGCGGTGGAACAACTTGCCCATAAGGCTCTCAGAGGCCTACCTAATGATTTCATCGCTGGAGAGGCGGCCTACACCTTTGGCAGCGGAGTTCGAGACCCGGAAATAAGACAACAGCTACTCTTAGCAGAGCATCGCACCATCAACGCAGCTCTGGCGGCGGCCCTCAGGATGGAGGCAGCAAAGTTGACTGCGAACGTCTCGGCATCGCACCGGATTAGGAGCGTCGCGGCGGCCGACGTCGAGGAGCGTCAACCGAAATCACCCGAGCGACGAAGACAAGGAGTGCCTACCTGCTGGTCCTGCGGCGAGCCTGGACACCTGAGGAGGGACTGTGACCGATCTGGTCACAAACAGGAAAACTAAAAGGGGCCGATGCGATGAGGGGCACGTCGGCGCCGTCATCACCATCCCCTCGGCTGATCTTGAAGACGGTTAACAGAAGATGCGACGATGGGCTGATTGCTGACGGATGGATAAGAGGCCGCCCATGCAGAGTACTGGTAGACACCGGGGCGTCGCTCACCATCGCCAGACCGGAAGTCGTGCGTGGCCTACCTGGGAGGACGCCGCTGCGCCGGTATGAGCTACGTACTGCCTCAGGCGAGAACCTGACCATCCAAAAAGAGGTTTTCCTGGACCTGACCTTGGGGAAGAGGAAACTGGAGTTGTGGGTGTTCGTCGCCAACATCACCGAGGACGTCGTCCTGGGACTCGACGCCATGCGGTTACTCGATGCGACGGTGGACGTCCGGCGCCGTATACTCCGTCTTGGTCGGGATGAAGTGTTCCTGAAGGACGCCGAAGACCAACCCGTGGCCGGCGAGCTCTCCTTGGAGGGCCAACTGGAAAAGCAAGACGGCGCCCACGCAGTACGAGTATCGCTGCCCAGCCAAGCCAAGGATGGGGTGGCGCCACCATAAGGAGGGAGCAGCCGGAGGACCCCAAACGATGGACCGACTAGCAGCCTACCATGGGACTGCCCGAGACGAGCAGTCCTAAGGAGGGAGCAATGTGACAGCGACGTGAGATTCGAACTCACGACCAGCGTCCCGCAAGAGAGAAGATCGCGCGGAGCACTTTGGGATGGCGCGCGGCGAAGAGGGGAAAGGGCCAACGCGGCGAGAGAGTGGAGAGAGAGTGCGCGCGCATCTGGTGCTGGTAGAGAGGAGAGGGCTCGGGATTTTTCTGGAGTGCCATCTCTAGAGACGCGTGGAACCTTCGAGGCTACTTCGCTGTGGTTATAAATTACGGACGCGAAGGAACGACAGCAGTTTCCAGTTTTCAGTTGATTAGTCAGCCAGTCAGTGAGAAAGCCAGAGCAAGCAAGCCAGTCTTGTGTACCGGAGTTCGACTCGAGTGTGCGTCCGCAACTGCGTCAGCAGCCTAAGGCCTGAGTTCGAGTGCAGTGGATCGCAGTTGGAGGGACCTGAGTTCGAGTGCAGTGGACCGCAGTTGGAAGGACCCGAGTTCGAGTACAGTGAACTGTCTCTGAAGGTCTGTGGTTCGAGATACCGTGAACTCGAGTGACTGAGATAGAAGAACTGTGAACTGAGAACTGGTAGTTCTGATTTGTAAATAGTGCTTTGTAAATATTAGTTAAGATTAACAGTTCATTGTTGTGCGTAATAGTCCAAGTAAATTGTCATTGTCGTCGGTGGAGTGCTATAACGAATACTGTGTTGAGTGAAGATCCAATTGTTGACGAGAGCGTTTAAGGTGAATTGTAGAAAGGAATTATTGTTGTGACGAATAAATTACATTGTTGTTACTAATAAAATTCACAGTATGATAAATGAACACACTTATTTCCCTTTTATTAAAATATAATCTCTCTTAAAGTTCACTTCATAATAACCAATCCAATACAGGTCAGTACATATTGGTTGTCTAAAAATAAGATTTTTCAAAACTTTCCATCTACAGACAATTTTCAAAGCTTTGACATCTGGGAGTAGGCGTAATAAGTGACATGTTTCAAAATTGAATCAAAATGCATTAATTGTATAGTATAACTTCGTAATATATTGTTTATCTTAACGTAATAAATGTATTCCAATTTTGGGTTTACTGTATACTTATAATCCAAGTATCAATGTTAAGCGAATTACATTTTTCGTATACATTTCTAATCAGTCACAAATCTCCTAGCTGTTGAGCAACTTCTCGGACACAACTTCTCGGCTGGTGGTATTAATACTAGGCGTTCGTCACTGCATGAGTTGTGGCAACATTGAATGAAGTGGCAGTCCGTGATCTGTGCAACACTAACTAGCAGTTATTTGAAACTTTCGAAACTGTTAAATGTAACTTCTTATTGGCCAATAAGAAAAATAATGTAGGGGCTTCACAACAAGGTTCGTAGTTCGCTTCCTTAAGTGAGTGGACTGACTTTTTGTGGTTTGTCCTTTACTTGTGATGAAAATGGTAATGAAGATTTGTAACGATTGTGGTGAAACAATAGTTTCAGTGCTGATTGTTTTTACGATGAAAATGGTGACATTGGTGGTGTAGTGAAGTTGATATTGCATGTTATAGTGATAGTGATGATGAATTGTTAAGTGGTAGTTGTGATGAATGGGATTGTGACGGTGTGAATGAATTTATAGTGTCGATATCGGTAGTGATGGCGATTATATTAGATGATGATGATGATTATTTATTTATTTGTTTATTTATTGTGACTAATACGAGAGTATACAAGTTAGATGCCCATCAAAGGATCTCATTTAATTAAATATTAATAATTGAAGACCTAACATTCTAAATGTGCTAAGTGTCAATCTTTTAAATTTATTTTATTCCATCTAAGGGAGAAACATCCATATGAGAATATCATACTAAATTGTCTTTGTCGTAGCTCAACTGTAAGTGACTCAATCGTGCGCCAAAATACGGTGTTGTAGGTATCTTAACATGCATTTCGCAGTGTGCTTTTTATCAATATCTTATAGAATCGTTTTTGGTACTTAGCATATTTAGAATGTTAGGCTCTCAATTAACTTATAATTATTCATCATTTATATGAGCGGCACCTATAAAAGAGAAACAATTTTAATGAAGAAAATGTGAACACAAAAAGACATGTGGCTTATAATGGATCAGTATTCGCAAAAAAAAAATAATAATAGGAATGTAAAAATCTATAATAAATTGTAGGACCAAAACAAGGAAAATGTTGAATACTTCCAGGAAAATTTAAAATAATGTGTTATAACATGAAAGTCATAGATTTTTTTAATTCGGCTTCTGTATAACTTTCTGTACTGAAAAATAAATCAATTTCCTCACTCAGTGAACTGAAGTTGCTTAACATTTTAATTCATGGTAAGTTCAAATGAAATATGTTTTCGATCTCGGGATATTAAATGGTAAATTTCTTCTAGATCTAACTGGACAAATATAAAATGGAATCAGTTTGAGTACTTTAGAGGAATCGATATTAACTGTTTATAGTTTTCTCAGAAATATCATGGAGTAAGTGATTCTTCTGTCATTTAGCGTATGTTTCGTGTGCATATGATTGTACATAAAATCGATTGCAATAATACTTCGATGAAGATATGTGTTGATTATAATAATTAAGGCAGTAATGATTATAACGATGACTGAATAAAACATAGGTATGATGTAGTAGCTTCAGGCCCAAGAGGTTCTGAATTTGAATTACCGAAGTTTTTTGTAGTAAGAGAACAGAGTTGCGTAGGAAGGTAGAGGATTATCCAGTTCAGAGGCAATTTAAGGTCGGTTCATGTCACTTAATTTACTAATGGTCCCAGATTTGTGTCTCTATACCGCGCAGTCAATTGCAGATATCAATTGCTTGATGATTCGCTTGCTAATAGTCAAAGACAAACATTGATACATCTCAGAGATTAATGTCCGTAATTCACGCAACATGTGCTATGATACAGTGTAACTGACCGCAGATCGGTTACAGATCATTCCGCATATCATTCTACACAATTATCTTAAACGTGGCGATCGAGAAGTCACGAACTTCTCCGGAAATAAAACCTCAAAAATTCAGAGCTGCTGTACAATCACAAGGCTAGAAAAGAAAATACGATTTCAAATTACAATATGCCTTATTTCATAAATCATTTAACTGTGACAATTCAGCAAATCGTTATAGGGGTTATGTCAAGAAGCCGGCACAATAAGTTATGAAGAAAATATTGACAAAATATGAAATTTACTTACTTACTGGCTTTTAAGGAACCCGGAGGTTCATTGCCGCCCTCACATAAGCCCGCCATCGATCCCTATCCTGAGCAAGACCAATCCAGTCCCTATCATCATATCCCACCGCCCTCAAATCCACCTTAATATTATCCTCCCATCTACGGCTCAGCATCCCCTAATGTCTTTTTCTTTCCGGCCTTCCAACTAACACTATATATGCATTTCTGGATTCGCCCATATGTGCTACATGCCCTGCCCATCTCAAACGTCTGGAGTTAATGTTCCTAAATACGTCATGTGAAGAATACAATGCGTGCAGTTCTGTGTTATGTAACTTTCTCCATCCTCCTGTAACTTCATCCCTCTTAGCCCCAAATATTTTCCTAAGCACCTTATTCTCAAACACCCTTAAGCTATGTTCCTCTCTCAAAGTGAGAGTCCAAGTTTCACAACCATAAAGAACAACCGGTAATATAACTGTTTTATAAATTCTAACTTTCAAATTTTTTGACACCAGACTGGATGATAAAAGCTTCTCAACCGAATAATAACAGGCATTTCCCATATTTATTCTGTGTTTAATTTCCTCCCGAGTATCATTTATATTTGTTACTGTTGCTCCCAGGCATTTGAATTTTCCCACCTCTTCAAAAGATAAATTTCAAATTTTTATATTTCCATTTCGTAAAATATTCTCGTCACGAGACATAATCATATACTTTGTCTTTTCGGGATTTACTTCCAAACCTGTCTCTTTACTTGCTTCAAGTAAAATTCCCGTGTTTTCCCTAATGAAATTTATTTTAGCAAAATATGAAAATATTAATAAAGATTGAAATGCTATGTATTTTCATTCCTATACCATTTGGAAGAGTTTACATCATTCATTATATAAAAAGCAAGTCTTTAGAGATTAATAATATTGTCTGTATTTAATACGCTACCAACTAGTCAAGAGCAAATGCTGGGTAACTTCTGGCGCTGGACCCTGGACTCATTTTACTGGCATTATCACCTCCATCTCACTCAGACTCTAGATAACTTTAATAGTCGATAAAGCGCCGTAAAACAATGTACTTAAAAATCTACCAAAAATACGATAAATCTGCATATTTAAACATTTTGTCAGTTTATTCAGATTCTTACCTCAGTGCAAGAGTTATATAACTCAATTTTTTACACTGAAGAGAACAAACAAAAAATTCTTACATTGGCCGGTTAGAATACAAGTAACTGTTCTATATTTTCTACCAAAGATTACACCTTCTATCAGTTAATATTGATTCGTACGATGAAATTCCATGCAGTTGCAATAACAGGAGAACGTAAGAAGACAGCACTGAAACAAAAATTGACTGGATTCGAAAGAATGAGCAAAGTTAGAATAGGAAGCACTTTTTTTCTTTTGGTTTCTCGAATTCATTAACGCTGTGAGCTCAACGACTCTAACGAAGAATTTTGAGATTTTACTTGCCGCTGAGAATTCAGGTATGTTGGTGGAATTGGTGGCTTGGATTTTTCAAGTGTTTCCCGGATAACATCTCTATTTCTTCTTATATTATCAATAGACCTAAAGTCCGATTCAGTGGTAGTTAGGCCTATGAAAAATAAGACCGATGGTTCGCCATAGATTATCTGATATTCGCCTTACGGTTGGAGAAAACCTCGGAATAACCTAAACTAGGTAATCAGTCCAAGCGGGAATTTAACCCACGCCCGAGCGCAACCCCGGATCAATAGGCAAACGCGTTACAGCCTGAATTATACCGGTGGCTACTAAGAAAGATAATGACATTAGCTGGATGGTATTAATATGCATAACATGTATTCAAGTGAAATGAAATCCTACTGAAAGTGAAGTAAGATTTAAAGTAAAGAATTCCTAGGTTGTCTATAAGAGTTCAAATAGCTTAAATGAGAATACATTAATGATAATTGTGGTGACAGGTATTGTTTCAAGAATAATCAATTCGATGATGATTTGATGAAGGGAAACTAAAGTAGTTATAAGTCCAGAAAAGTTATCAAAATTGAGGATAATATTTGTATATTCATTGGCATAATTTCTGAAGATGACTCAGTCGAGTCGAAAACGTTAAATATTTATTAAACAAAATGTATACAAATAACTTCTAGTTAATTGTTATAAACAGAAAACCATAGACAGACCTTGTATTTAACTGAATTTAATATAGAGGCTTATGGGATTTCCATCCTGGCTTTTAAATTTAGTTAAGTTGAGCTTTTAAACACTTCATTTACAATAGACTGACTCAATTACTTTTCATTCAAGATGACATATTTTGATTGGTGTGCTTAGTAATTACTTTTTTATGTAATAGGTGGTAGAGGACATTATATTCACTCTGATACCAAAGAAGTGTATCGTGTTTATATGTATTTCCAGGGCGAATATGACAATGCAAGGAATGGAAAGCAATGAATTTTCATTAGTTATGTTTTGGAAGGAACACTTAAAGCGATGACTGTGTTTAAAATTGCTGCGTATATATGTTACAGTCAGAACGCGAAATACGTCAAAACCCGAAGTCTCTAGGAAATTCTATTTATAACATAGCCCTTCAGGAAATTCTAGTTTTCACTTACGTAATTCAGTTACATCTAGAAATAACTAAGACTCATAAGAAAATTCTAGTTTTGACAAATATAATTAATTTTATAGATTTATTAATTTGTCATACAGAATAATATCTGTAATATTGAAAATTAATATTTGAGAAAAATTCTCTCCGGCGCCGGGGATCGAACCCGGGTCCTTGGTTCTACGTACCAAGCGCTCTGACCACTGAGCTACACCGAATTCAATCCACAACACCGGATCGAACCTTCCTCCTTTTTTTAATGTTTTCCTTTATGGCCTGACTCCAAGTTAGGCATATATGTTGACGTATATGTCCAATGTCAACTGCCATTATACTAGGAGCGCACTCAACTGAGTGACTTATTTGGCCGGGATTCCACAGTTAAGTGCACAGTAATCTGTACAGACATATGCACTGCTAGCTATGAGAATGTTATAGATTTATTAATTTGTCATACAGAATAATATCTGTAATATTGACAATTATTGATAATTAAGTTAGATCTAGAAATAACTGATTGTTATTAATAAAAACCCGTTGTAACGATTTCAGAACGTGTTTATGTATTATTTTTGAAGATCTGTATTGTTATTTCTTGAGAGGTTATGGGAAAAATCTACCTCCACTTGCGAATTAATTTCAACAAATGAAATCACAGAAATTATGGTAGGACTGAAGTATGACATGTTCATATTATCCAATCACAAGCAACCTCTTACAACATTAGATTTTTCGTTTATGGTAAATCAGTATCAGTCGGTAGCAAATCGTTTCGACTTTCACGTGTACACCTAGTTGTTTCTTTGTGTTTGTGTGATTTCCTACTTCGACATCCTTTTAGTGCAATTTTTACAAATGGCTCACGTATAATATATTTATATGTGTTTATGTGAATATAAACTGTGACAATGTCAAAGGTTAAATCATCGAAAAATGCGGTGATACAGCAATGGATCGAGCATATACCAGGACTCACCAGTGACGGAGAGTGATTTTTTGTGAATATTGTAATAAACAGATACTGTAATGTTGTTAAAAATGTGTATGAACGAAATGAACGTGAAACAATAATTGGACAGATGAATGCAGAGCAGAAGGAAGGAACAGCACAGGATGGAGAAGAAGAAGAAGAAGAAGAAGAAGAAGAAGAAGAAGAAGAAGTGTTGATGCTAGCTAATACATCGTCAAATACCTCCCTAGCCAGAAAGGAAGCACAAGAAAATTTAAAGAAACAGGCAAAAAGAATGAAGCTGATTTCCGATGCAACGCATCCGGAGGTAACGTCATAATACGCATTCTGGATGTCGACCGGGGAAAGGCCGACTTTCGAAACCTCATAGGAGTCGTGCTTGAGAGAAATGGCGACGACTTGTACAGATTTGGAACAAAGCATGGAATTTTAAATAAACTATATTGCAGATAGTTTCATTGAACTTTAAAAACTAATAGTGTAGTTGATTTCATCAATAGCCTGTGCATAACACTTACATTCTTTAAATTCGAATTTGATCAATATTCTCAAATTTTCTGGACACAAGAACAGGTGCCAGGTGCAGAAATTTCACTGAGGACTGCAGCAAAGAAAGAAGCCATCGAAAGCGAACAGAAGTTCGTCCTTTGTGCTTGCAAAAAAATTGTATTTCGAAGTGGTGCTTGTGTGTGAAAAAGAAAATTTTCTGCAACTCTAAATGTCACAGCAGCATGCCTTGTAGCAGCAAGTGACTTGCGAGACAAAAAATAATAATATTGAGTTCTGTAAAATTATTATTCGTAATTTAATAATGTTTAAGCATCCCATAAGATAATTAGCCTATTTGTGTAATAAAACTACTTTATGTATAAAAACAACAACAACAACAACAACAACAACAACGACGACGATAATAGCAATAATAATGTTCATGTGCTAGTACCAATTTCCTAAAGTGTTCTTGGTAATAAGTTATTTATAGATGTAACTGAAGTACGTAAGTGAAAATCTATGATTTCCTCGGGTTTTGTCGGATTTCACGTTCTGAAATCGTTACAACTGGTTTTTACAAATAACAAGGAGTTATTTCTAGAACTAAATTAAATTAGCCAAAACTAGAATTTCCTAAAGAGCCACAGTTATTTCTAGATGTAACTGAATTACATAAGTAAAAACTGGAATTTCCTAAAGAGCTTTGTCAGAACTAGAATTTCCTAGAAACTTCGGGTTTTGACGTATTTCGCGTTCTGACTGTAACGTATACATGAAAGAAAATTAATCGAGGGAAAAGCCTAAAAGCCCTAAAAAAACGTATTTGCGACTCTCCTGTTACAACGTTGGACACATTTAATCTTGAAGCTCTAAGACGGATAGTACTTCCTTTGTACAAAGAAGGTTTAATTCTCAGGTTAGACGACATTTTGCCGGTAGCTCGCAAAATATGAAACATTAGAAATTAAAATTTCATGTTCCTCATTACGGAACGTAATTATTACTAAAAGGTAATGGATTGTAGTACACCAGAAATGAGGACAATAATTAATATTTAATAGAACGCGGCGATATTGTTGCCCGTCGCAACGAACTTTTAAAAACAATGAGAAAAAGGAAGGAATTATAAACAATTGTAGTATTTTTAGATGAACTTATTTGAGTGTAGTTCTGATTATTTTGCGTTCATATATTCCTTTAGTTGAATTTGTTTTAGTCAATTTAGTTCTGAAACGTCCTATATACTCATAGTAGCCACGCCTCGAAGTGGAACTGGTCAGACAGTTCGAAATTTCAACGGGAAACTTTCCTGTGTATGAAAAACAGAGTATAAAGATGGTCGTGGTTAGATGTTCCATGCGTGCACTGAAACAGGCATAGGGAATTCTGAATATTTATTGTGAACTTAGAGTAAATAAATTATAAATTGAACTGAAGATTGATTACTTTGGGCATGTGCTACTGTAAATGCTTTCTGTCAGTCTGAAGTAAAATATGACATCCATGTTTTTGTTATCAAATGCTATCTTTCGAATATAACTCACAAACCACACATTTCTGGACATAATGTACATGATACTTTCTTTAAATATGGAGAACTCACCTTCAAAGGCTGCACAAGTATTTCTAAATCACCCGGTATATAACTACAGAGATGAAGCGCGAGAAGACGTTGGAATTGAAGAGTTCGCGGGAAAAACGATGAATGTCACATTTATGTTAAGGATCAGATAATGATCTAATTAAGTCTATAACTGCAAGATGTAGTGCTGTTTCTATAGAAAATAAAGGAAAGGATTACTGTATTCGTGGTGATAATTCTCCTTTTTACCATTTTTCATAAGAGCAGCATTAAATTTCGCAGTGATCCATTGAATTAGATAATGACATCAACCTTAAGAAAACTGTGAAATTCATCGTTTTTCCCGCGAACTCTTCAATTCTTATTAATAACAGAATGTACACTTGCACAGTAAAGGCTCATTCACAATGAAAATTAAAAATAACGTAAGCGTTAACTTAAGAATGCAAACGTTACGGTAAAATCAAGAAGTCATACCATCATTCACGATGGGAACATAAAGATAACAGCAAACATACTTGGTAACCATGGAAACATAACAACGACGCCATTTCATCATATTCTGTCGTATACTTCAGCGTTCCACGATTGTGTTCTGTTTGCAAATCACGTAAGCATAAGGATTTGCAAACTTTCATGTTAACGTCTTACGGTAATGTTTATGTCAATGCTTATGTGAATCATTGTGAATGATCCCATTTGGTAGCCAGGCTGCAAACTTCTATATTTATGTTACGGTTATGTTTATTTTTCATTGTGAGTGGCCCTTAATGCTCCGTCATCCGAAACCTACCGCGAATAATACCGGACCCTTTATTCGTTAACATACATGTCTAAGACAAAGTTTAATTGACAAATTACAAACAATGAGACATAAGTAGAAGCAGATAATAATGCTGTAATACTGCATACAATTTTCTTTCTTGTTTTATTAGGTATACGATTTCTCACTAATAAAAGAACTTCACATTTTCACTTACGGTTTGGACTGCTAGTATCACTACTTTTACGTTCTGATTAGGGTTGTCTTTATATGCGACAAGTGAAATCGAGACAACTCTTCGGGATTAATGTTATATATACAGTAGTTGGAAGGAAAACTGTAATATTATATGCTTTCCTTTTTTTTTAAACCTTGCGTTATAGTGAATATACTATCAGAACAAGAACTTTTTTTTCTCTCCTCACAAACCATGTCTCGGTGATTTTCCTTATTCTATTGCTTAAGTTTAATATTTTAGCATATACTTTGTAATAGGTGTTTAAGAGTCCAATAGTCTAGTCTTTACTTTGTTATAGGTGTTTAAAAGTTTTGGCCTTTACTTTGTAATAGGTGTTTAAAAGTTTTAATCTATACTTTGTAATAGGTGTTTAAGAGTCCAATAGTCTAGTCTTTACTTTGTTATAGGTGTTTAAAAGTTTTGGTCTTTACTTTGTTATAGGTGTTTAAAAGTTTTAATCTATACTTTGTAATAGATGTTTAAGAGTCCAATAGTCTAGTCTTTACTTTGTTATAGGTGTTTAAAAGTTTTGGTCTTTACTTTGTTATAGGTGTTTAAAAGTTTTAATCTATACTTTGTAATAGATGTTTAAGAGTCCAATCGTTTAGTCTTTACTTTGTTATAGGTGTTTAAAAGTTTTGGTCTTTACTTTGTAATAGGTGTTTAAAAGTTTTGGTCTTTACTTTGTAATAGGTGTTTAAAAGTTTAATATTTTAGTCTATACTTTGCAATAGGTGTTTAAAAGTTTAATATTTAGTCTATACTTTATAATGGGTGTTTAAAAGTTTAATATTAACTGTTAATCTAGACTTTGTAATAGGTGTTTAAAAGTTTAATATTTTAGTCTATACTTTGTAATAGATGTTTAAAAGTTTAATATTTCAGTCTATACTTTATTATAAGTGTTTAAAAGTTTAATATTAAGTTTTAGTCTATACTTTGTAATAGGTGTTTAAAAGTTTAATATTTTAGTCTATAATTTATAACAGGTATTTAAAAGTTTAATACTTTAGTCTATACTTTATAATAGGTATTTAAAAGTTTAATATTAAATTTTAGTCTATACTTTGTAATAGGTGTTTAAAAGTTTAATGTTTTAGTCTATAATTTATAATAGGTGTTTAAAAGTTTAATATTTTAGTCTATACTTTATAATAGGTGTTTAAAAGTTTAATATTAAATTTTAGTCTATACTTTGTAATAGGTGTTTAATAGTTTAACATTTTAGTCTATAATTTATAATAGGTGTTTAAAAGTTTAATATTAAATTTTAGTCTATACTTTGTAATAGGTGTTTAAAAGTTTAATATTTTAGTCTATAATTTATAACAGGTGTTTAAAAGTTTAATACTTTAGTCTATACTTTATAACAGGTATTTAAAAGTTTAATATTAAATTTTAGTCTATACTTTGTAATAGGTGTTTAAAAGTTTAATATTTTAGTCTATACTTTATAATAGGTGTTTAAAAGTTTAATATTAAATTTCAGTCTATATTTTGCAATAGGTGTTTAAACGTTTAATATTTAAGGGCCATATTCATAGACATTGTTAGCGCGGGCTTCCGGTGATCAGCGAACTAACGTTTTTCATATTCATAAACCAGTGTTAGCGATATGATATGATATGAATCCTGTACAAGTAATCAGTCGATAGCCAGGACCAGTTTAGCACGCTCGTAGCGCGGGCTAGCGAAATGTCTATGAATATCAGTGGTAGTCTATAATTTATAACAGGTGTTTAAAAGTTTAATATTTTATCTATACTTTGTAATACATGTTTAAAATTTTAATATTTTAGCCTATACTTTATAATATGTGTTTAAATTTTAATATTTTGATCTATACTTTATGATAGGTGTTTAAAAGGATTATGCCTCGATAGTTACTAAAGTTGCGACGACTCGCTCTCCTATGTACATTATGATAGTCTTCAGGTACATGATCTGTTTTACAACTTATATTTATTAATTCCAGTAATCGTGTCAACAGAATAAAAGGAGCTTTTTTTTTATCAATTCGATTTTACTGTTTCTCTGTTTCCTTATTTTTAAATGTTTTCAAGATGCGATGTTTCTAAACGTTCCCCTAAAGCTAAACCTTGCGTAAAGAAGAGCCATACTGTAAGTCTAGATAGAATTTTTAGTTCGTTTCTGCATTTCAAGTTGATGGAAAATAGTCGGATATAGCATCCTTAGTCCCTAGCGAACACTTGTATGGTAAAGTATGCAGGTAGGTGCTATTTTTCTCTATTGCATTTCGCGTCTGTGGCGTCATCTTGTACTTGCAAGCAGTTAGCTAAGTGGGGTATTGTGAATTATGGGTCCTGTGAGTTCGAGATCTGACACAAAAACAGAAGCCACGAATCAATGCCACAATAACTCACTCTGTTTTTATTACAGAAAATGTTCCCAATATACATAAAAAAAATAAGACTAAAAACGCAACCATGCAGGAAGAACGCTGCAGGATTTCATCCGACGTCGAAGTAATAATACCGGAAAAGCATATTAGAATTTATTGGGTTTATGTCACAGGTGAGCGTGCATGATACAAAAAAGTACAAGTGCATTTGTCATGTCTTATGCTTTATAGGTCTACTCTAATGCCCAACATTAAAGTAGTAAGCCATAATTAGTTCGAGAGACACGAAAATGCCTATGGAAAACGTTTGGAGATGAATAATCTAAGCCAATTTTTATTTATTTACCGAGTGTCAGAGACATACGGTTTTCGCATTCTTTTTCTCTATGAAAAAGTTCTCGATAGAGTAAATCGTAATAAACTTTGAAATATAATGACTGAAAAAGTTTTACATAACAAGAGTCATACAAAGCCTCGGCCTATATCATGAAACAAGAATTAAAAAAATTGATAAAGAGAGAGAAGAAATGATGCAATGATTTACAAAAATACGGAGTTAGACAAAGTGTACGTATAGGCTAAATGGAACTGAACTTAATACCCTTTTCTTGTTTATAAAATTAGGTAATATTGGTCAATTCATAAGACGCACTGCAGAGGACTGTATTCCACCTCCTTCAGATCCATTTTAATATTATCCTCCCACCTACGTCTCGGCCTCCCAGAAGGTATTTTTTCTTCAGCTCTCCTAACTATCGCTGTATACGCATTTCTGAATCACCCATATGTGCTATATATCCTGTTCATCTCAAACGTTTGGATTTAATGTTTCTAATTATGTCAAGTGAAGAATACAATGTGTGCAGTTCTGCGTTGTGTAACTTCTTCCATTCCCCTGTAACTTCATCCCTCTTAGCCCCAAATATTTTCCTAAGCACCTTATTGTGAAACACTCATAACGTCTGTTCCTCTCTCAAAGTTACAGTCCAAATTTCACTGCCATACAGAACAACAGGTAATATAGACTGTTTTAGAAATTATAACTTTCAATTTTTATGAAAGCAGACTAAATGACAAAACCTTCTTATCAGAAATAATAACAGGCATTTCCCATATTTATTCTGCGTTTAATTTCCTTTCGAATGCCATTTATATTTTGTTAATGTTGCTCCAAGATATTAAAATTTTTCCACCTCTACAAAGGATAAATTTCGAATTTCTCTATTTTAATTTCGTAGTATGATCCGCAGAAGGCTGTATAAGTTATAATAAATTATATTTTTATTAAATTCTGATTGTAGTACGAAAATATCCACAGAGGAAACAGAAGTTGTAGTTCCTGGATGGAAGGACCCTTTAAGAATTAAGACTGTAAAAGTTTTATATCAGATTTTAAATTTTAATTATGTAGGATTTCATGTAGGTTTTTAAAAAGAAATGGATGTTAACACAAAACTACAACGATTCCAACAAATATGTGGCATAATTAAAAAATCTAACTTTTAAAGTAAGACGAGAAAAAATATTGTTGAAGTTATGCAAGATCATGCCTACGCTTCTGCATGTTGGACGATGACTAAACGTTAACAGGAAAGACTTGAAGCAGCAGCTATATGCTTCTTGTGGAGAGTGGTAGGCTATTGACTAATGGACTGAAAACGTAATGACGAAATTCGCGAAGAGTTATAGAGATAGTCCACACCTATGGAGTAATGGTTAGCGTTTCTGTGGTCCGGGTTCTTATCCCGGTCGGGGCAAGTTACCTGGTTGAGGTTTTTCCGGGGTTTTCCCTCAACCCAATAAGAGCAGATGCTGGGTAACTATCGGTGCTGGACCCGGACTCATTTTATCAACATTATCACTTCATCTCATCACACTAAATAACCTACGATGTTAATACAGCGTCGTAAAATAACCTAACAAAAAAACTATAGCTATAAATATATAATCAAAGCATCCGGTACCAAATGGCTACAGCATGCACAGAGAATGGTATGGAACGGAGATTCTAAAGAAACCTTACAGGAATAAGAAACCGAGGCCACCCATTCAAGAGATGGAGAGAAGAATTTTAATCAAACAATATATATAAGAGATCAACACAATTTTAAATTCAATGAAGTTCTTGAAGTCAAAACAAGTCAGTGTGTTCAACCCATCTTGTTTATTATTATTGTTATTATTATTAGGTCTATTATTATTATTATTATTATTATTATTATTATTATCATCATTATTATTATTATTATTATTATTATTATTATTATTATTATTATTATTATGGCTCCCTTTTCATTTTTACATATAATGGAAAAATGATAATTCTGTAAATTTTAAAAATTGCTCATTATTTTTCCACACATGAATTCCAGTATTATAGAAAAGTAAAATTATATTTGTTAATTGCTGTAAAGCAGCAAATTAAGCAAATTCTTGTAATCACTACAATTTCCTTCCGTGTAATAAGTAACCCCAAATATGGCCACTTCAATATTATTTCTTTTTAATGAAACAAATTATTTTTTCAGCGCATTTATTTGAAGAATAATTATTTTAGTTGAAAAATAAAACATATAAAATGAACACACAATCAAAGTTAGTAATTTAGCTCACATAAATTTTGCATATAAATATTTTTTGTTGGGAAGTTTCTCATTGCACATTTTATCAGTCCATTTAAAACTGTTTCTCCATCTAATCCGCTTTTCTCCTTTTTCATCTTCAGAATATCGCTTGGGAAACAGGGCACGTAGCATCAGCATCATCTTCGTCGTAGTCATTATCGCTCTCTAGAATGCCACAACTCTCTTCGTCATCTGTTGAGACGTAGACATCATCATCTTCCTCTTCATCGGTGCAGATTGATTGGGAGGGTTTTCGTTTGCGTTTAGAGCTTCCTGCATTAATTTGTTTTGTAATAGCTGACACTTCAGGCCTCTCCTTGAGGAAAACGGCATCCGTAAAAATGTTTTCGTTCAATGGGAATATGCAAGGAAACCATTTATAGAGGTTGTCATTGTTGCAGCTCTCTCGTAACTCTGGCCTATCAGGAATCCGATTTGATAATGGATAACAACATAGTTTTGATATGCATTCTAGAAACTTATCAACTTCATCGTTGTTTACGGCGTTAATAGCATCCATCATTTTACTTTTATTCCATGACTTTTTTTCGACATCTGAAATAAACAAAACCATAATAAAATGAATATTAAGTAATCGGGTCTAAATTTCCTCCCGGGGCCATATTTGGGTTCATGAAAGGGGCGGTATTTAGCTACTTCCCTGTTCTCAATATGGCAGTGCACTGTGTTCACCATGATGGTTCATATACGTTGAAGCTTCGATATGTTAAAGTGCTATAATAAACCGTCATACAAAACATGTAGTTACTTTAAACAATGACATTTTATAAATATAGTGAAATAAATTATTAGTATGATGCATATAAAAACTCACCTATATCCCGAAAATATAACGCTTTACCAAGAGCGTAATCAGGTTATTAAGACCACTACAACGCAATAACAATAGCCATTGTATTGAACTGTAGTAGACCCAATGGTTACCGTAAGATTGCATATTTGCCCAGATATAAAGAGGGGCTATATTTGGAACCGAGGCCATAGCCTATTTAGAGGTTTAACATTATTATTATTATTATTATTATTATTATTATTATTATAACAATAAAATTATCATTATTATTATCAGGCTTAGGATCTGAGACAACTTAAGAATGAAGTGAAGTTATAGTGCAACCGAGTACAGATAGAGTGAGGTGGAGCGTTGAGTTTTGTTTACCTGTGCGTCAGTGTACAATACGATTCGTGATCAGAGGTGCAGTATTCTTCCATCTCTCCCTATGAAACGAACTCAGGCCATCACAGTACATTTTCATTTCATTGTGAACAGTTCTTCGAACTAGTTGCAAGTATGTACATGGTTGTTCATTGTAACGGTAACGCCTTCAACGTCGCCGAGGGACATGAAAACTTGTGAGGTATGTATCCTACTTAATTTTCCACCGTCACTAGATTGTACTATTAACAGTAGAATATAACGAAGCACGTTGACGTCGTTTACATTCACAGTATGTCTGTCTACTATGTTCAAGGAATTCCACAGTCAAGTTGTGCGTACAAAAGTTGCTAAAGTGTCCCGAATCCTAAGCCTGATTATTATTATTGTAACGATGATGTTGATTATGATGAATTGATATTACCATCGATGTTCAGGTGATTTAAAGAAATTATTTCTTGGAAGTTTGTATCACTCATCTTATTTACAACCATTTCCTTAATGTATTTGTCCACAATATTATTTATTCCAGTTCTTGTTTACTTTTTAAATCAACTATTAAAAGTGCTGTATGAGCTGCACTGTTATCTAGCATTGGTGAAATTACTAACAGCGAGATGAGACCCTATGTTCGTCATAGAATCACCTTACATTCTCTTTACAGTTGAGAAGATCTCTGAAAAAACCTAACTGTCTTACCAGACCAAGCAGGATTTGAATTCCCGACCGAGCGCAATGTTACGTACCTAAATTATAGTTATTATTCTAATGCAGAGATATTGTTATTTTTATCCCTGTACCACTTGAGGGGAGAGGCTGAAGAAATTTGATTTTTTTTTTCAATTAATACATAATTTCCTTTTTATATAAATTTTGAAGAAAATACCAGGATATACCCATTCTCTGAAATAAATATATGTCAGCCCTTTTTAAAGATAATTTAAAATTTCCATGACACATATCCCTAAAAGAAAGTCGTTCAAAATGTTTGGACAACAATTTTAATTTTGGATTTCAAAATTTTAAGATAACAATAATATTTGAAGAATGAATTTTAGAGATACTGTACTTTTATAGAAATATGAAAGCATATCTTTCAAATGGAGTAAAATAACACATTTATTTTCTATAGAAAATTTCCCCATTGTCTAAACGGAATATGTGTACCAAATACATGGGAATCACGAGGGTTTACAGCCACTTACGGAGCTTATTTCTTAAGACATTCTGAGTAAAAAAAATGGCATTTAAACTTGAGCCCCATTCTCAATATTTTAGTCACACTAATTTGAATTTCTTTGTGAAATACCTTTTTTCTTTTGTTTTAAAGGTAAAAGAATATTACAAATAGAAAATGAACTATTCAGAAGTTAAAAATGTGCTGTCAATTTCTCTGTTGCTTCGTACAGAAATTATCAATTTTTAACTACAAAATTACATTATTCTTAAGTACTTATCACAACAATTGGTACAAATCACACGTCATCTAGCAACTTGATTCTTTACAACTCAATTTTGTGTTCTAATGTACAGTCTTAAACAATTTACAAGAGTGGCATAATTTGTAACAATTATCGTGATAAGTGCGAAAGAAAAATTAAATTTTGCAGTTAAAATTTAAAAAATCTGTACGAAGCAACTATGAAATTAGCAACACAATTTAATTTAAAATTAAAATTAAAGAATTAATTAATTAAATTATTAAAGAAGTGACACTTCTGAATAGTTCATTATCAATTTGTAATATTCTTTCAGCCTTAAAACTAAAGAAAAAAAGCATTTTATAAACAACTTCAAATTAGTGCAACTCTGAAAATATTGAGAATAGGACTCATGTTTATATGACATTTCTTGTTCAAAATGACTCCGAAATATATTCTCCGTAAGTGGCGGTAACTCCTCGTGAATCACCCTGTATGATGAATGTAACATTAGTATAACTTTTTGTCTAGATTAAAACAAAGAATGAAAGTTAAGGGAAACTGCAATCAACGTTTAGTGTCGCTTAAAACACTCTGCTCCAGAGCTTTAAAACTGGCGTCATAGGAACTGCCAAGGCTATAGAGTATTTAAAAGTTTTCTTTTGTTCAATTCATTAGTTTCTCATCATATTTAGGTATAACCATCCTCTCCTTTTGAAATATATTTCTCACGTGTACTTTTAATGAAATTATTGTCAGATCTCTATACGTAGTAATCTGCGATATCAATACATTATACCTAAAGACCGTTTTCTTAGTCTCACAACATTAGAATGAGCATAAGTGTGCACGGGGTATCCATTACGTCACATGTCCTTCAGGAGACACTCTACTCAAAACACAAGTAACGCGCACTAAAAGGTCACTCTAAACAGATTCTTTACTCCTAAAGAAGTACAGTAACATTTTAAGTTAAATTTTTACAGCAAACAATGTTTATTCTTTTGTAATACACATAATACACAACACAGCCCTATTCTTGAAATCATTCTTGTATGTGTGTTTGTTGTCCTTGATGCGGAAGTAGTCTGTTTACATCGTACAGAACCACGCGCCACTACTCTTCAACTCATTTGGCTCATTGCACAAACTCCCTAATCCTAATCACTTAACTTCAAAGAGTAGTGGCTAAGATTCCGGTCTCTAATTATAACACATGTGTGATTATCATATAGTACAATGCTTAAGGCCCACTGATTTATTACGGTTTCTTATAGCTTAGTTTAATACAATCATTTCCCATAACTATGGCCCTGGAACACAGTTATGCTCCACGATACAGCCATTCAAAGAATATTGTAGAAGTAACATAGACCGTTCGTAGATAGCTGCAGTGACTTGACTTCAAACTACAGTACAGAAAAAATACAGATAAACGAGGTAGCTGTTTCATAGTCTCAATGGGTGTAAAAGAGCTTTATTTTAGTATTTTATATTACATTTATTTATTTTGTGTCATGCGATATTATTATGTTACATTGTTGTGTCCTATATCACATATTAGGCCTATATCAAACCAGAATTTTACATAAAATAAAAATTTCTTACAATTTATTATCAATTCAGTTTTCAATATGGCAAGAAATGAATTTTCGAACACCCTGTACTAACTGTTACGACCCTCTTCCACTCTCATTTCTCTACTTCATGAAAGTCTGCTGGCTTCGTAATTGTTTGTTCCGGCTTTTCATAATTCTTTATCTAGTCTTCGCAGGCTTTCCACAGCGATTTGAGAAAAACCACCCGTAATTTCTTACAAAAGGAAAGATAACTAAGGCCTAATCGCCTGCATTTTATCACGGCAATGCATTCCGTCGGCATCATTTTCTTGAGTGAATGTAATGCGTCGTTAAATGTAGTGGAATTCTGTGGGAACGGGGGCCCAGCTGATGTCTGACAAGTGCGAGTTCGGGCATATAAAAATAGAGAGGGTGGTGGAACTATGTCCTCCCTTGACTTGTCCATATTTCTGTCTTTGTCTGTGTAATACTCCGCTTCCTATATCGTTCTTTTTTGCTGACATTCGTGCAGAACTTTTTCCCATCTCCTCATCGATATTTCATCGTTTCCTTGTGTCATTTTTTATTTTATTCCTCCCTTTATATCTAGCACTGCGCCATTTTTAATCTCCTTTTTCTCCTTCCATTCTTATATACTTCATCTTCCATGTTTCTGCTACAGTGAAGCCAGAATTCCAACGTACCTAAGTACGACGACTGAAACACTAAAAAAAATCAGACTCATGTTGCGAAGAACCAAATACAAAGCTGTTTCGTGGGGATACTGTTGCGACACAAATTCCCTCGAGATATTTACGTCATACTGAGAAACAACAGATTTGAGACGTCGACCGCAGTGCACCAAGCTTCACCGCAATAATCACTGAGAATGATACAATGACTACATGGAAGCGGGAGTAGCTACTCCTCGAAAAGTTGTCACTATCGTTTCGGCTAGCTGTGCACCAAATACTACTAATAAATTAGTATAAAACCATTCCGACATTTAAAATATTAACTGAAAATTATGTGATACTGAACTGTGAGAAATTGTTCTAGAAGCGTTCCTGTAAGTATGATTCTATGGAATAATAAAGGTGTAATTGATGTTTTGTTTTTTGAAGTGTTGTATCAGTGAAAAAGTGTGTTGTGTCAGTGAAGTGTGTTTGAATTACTGAAGTTTTATAATTTATAGTGGTAATGCAAAGTATTTGGACAGTGAAATGTTTTTGAAGTGTTGATGAAATCAGGTTAGTGTCAGTGAAATCAGGATAGTGTCAGGGAAATGTCGTAGTTCCAGTGCAGTGAGTGAGTTAAGAGCAAAATGAGTGTAGTGCCGAAAGGCACTTGTGCATGTATGAACATATGATATATACTCGTGAGTCTAAGTTAATATACAAATTAGATTTACTTTAAATATTATTTTAAGTGATCGTGCGTTATTTTAAGTGATTGTGCTTCATTTAATTTAGAATTCTCCTTGTTAATATTATTACACTATTGTTATTATTTATTATTATTACTACTATTATTAGTATTATTATTAATTATTTATTATTAATTGTCGTTATTGAGTATAATTAGTTACCACTGCCATCGGGTATTTACCCATTTGCAGTGTGAATAAATACATACATACATACACTTCTCCTTCTTCTGTCCATTAGTTTAACCTCTCCTTTTTAGGTTCAAATTACACGACCACGCCACCCGGGCCTTACAGGGCCGCGACCTGTCGGGAGAGGAATTAATCTATGGATCACATACATACTTTTTTGACCACACAAGGACATGGAGGGCCTCCCCGGATGAGGGATCAGCTCAATGCACATACATACACGAGGAACATAAATACATGACTGAGGAAACAGCAAGGGAATCGCGTACCGGACCTCTGAGTAGCCAGTCTGAATGGCGCAAGCGGTAGAGGTACAGGCTGTTGGTCCGAAGGGTTGTGGGTTCGAGTACCGCCTCGGGGACGTGTGTTGTGTACGTACTAGTTTAAGAAAAACGGAAAACAGAAAACCAGAAACAGAAGAAAACTTTACGAAAATGGCCTTAGACAAGTAAAAAAATACAGTGGGAATATCTTTTAAAAAGTCAACTAAGGTTTCAAAAGAGAATGGAAGGAGTAAATTGATACCGTTTTCTGATAGAGGAATTTGACTTTTTAAATAGAAGAAATAAGAATTATTTTTATCCAAATTGGTACACGGCTGGCCTTCTGTGCTCGACTAGGGTTCGATCCCGGACCAGTCGATGGCATTTAACTGTACTTAAATGCGACACACTTATGTCAGTAGATTTACTGGCATATAAAAGAACTCCTGCGGGACAGAATTCCGGCACACCGGCGAGGCTGATATAATCTCGGCAGTTGCGAGTGTCGTTAAATAAACAATAATTTGAAAAAAAAGTTATCCAAATTTCTTATTACGTTTTCTATTTTGAAGTGGCCTGAATGCAATCTTCGTTAATATTTATACACATCAGCAATTTGTCATCTTCACCGAGCACATTTACAGCCTGGATAACGTTTAAGGGTTCCATCGTGTTGTTATAGAGAGAGAAACATAAACTAATTGTTACATCTAGCCCAGGGCATGTCGAAGTTGCAGAACAAGTCGGAGTGTTGAGGTTGGATGCTGCGTTTTAATTAACTGAAAGAGCCTTATGTACGGGTCAGGAGGCCAGCGGCTATAGCTGATTGTGTCTGTCAGTCAAACTGGGTGGGATTAGTGGCTCGAAGAGCAACGTGATCAGAGTCCCTCCCAAGTTCTCTTGTTTTCTTGACCACGAGTTTTCACTTTTTCCCCATTCTACAATTTATCTGTAAAATTACTAACGCTGCAATAATTTCTATCTCCGAAGGGATTTTGGACGGCCGACATTTTGACACTTTTCAAGTTTTGTAAACAACTCTTCCTTAGTCTGCAGGCATACTCCTTAGCTCAAAAGCTTCATCTAGCTAACTCTATTATCCCTCGTCATTTCTGTAGTTACCCAACATTACTTCCATACACCTGCGAGGGGATCGCCGTCGTTTCATAAAATTTTGTTGTGTGTCCTTCCTTGTTTTTGTAATTAATATTTTCTTCATAGTGCCGAACAATAACTGAAATTTTGGAAATTTGTTCAGAGTGTCTCCTTTTCTGTACTACACAAAACTTAAAAGGTAAATGAAGTGTGAAGTATGTTTTAAAATATGACAGCGAATTCCGAAGAGCAATCAGATGGAATCACGGTGTTCCAAATTTGAGCGATGACGTCTTTAATGCTTCAGCTCTGTAGCAAAGATTCCATTAGCGTGCAGAGGCAGGACAGTGGCCATCAGTCGCCATCAGAATCTGATTGGTTCTTGTAAAGTACGGGAATTGGCAGGCGAATAAATCTTGCACTGTTGTATCATGGTGGTGCAGTGGCGGCTCGTAAACATTTAATGCCTAGTGCCAGAGATAAGGATAACAATAAACAGTAACAATAATGACATTATTATTATTATTATTATTATTATTATTATTATTATTATTAAACTCACCAAAATGTATACAACTTACGCGAAGTCCAGACAAATTAGAGGAAAAATGCAAACTCGTCGATTGCTAGACAGGCATTTCACCAATAATGTAACGTAATTTACTTATTTACTTGGTTATTTAACGATGCTCTATCAACTACGAGGTTATTTAGCGTCGATGGAATTGGTGATAATAATACTTGGCGAGATGAGGCTGAGGATTCGCCATAGATTACCTGACATTTGCCTTACGATTGGGGAAAACCTCGGAAAAACCAACCAGGTAATCAGCCCAAGCGGGAATCGAACCTGCACCCGAGAGCAACTCCGGATCGGCAGGCAAACACCTTAGCCGACAGAGCTACGCCGGTGGCTCGTAACGTATAGTAGGAGCATTTGAAACATCAGTCGTATGGTAAACAATGATAGAAACATAGTCTATAATCAGTAGTTCTTTTTTATTTCTACATGGTACTCTTTCAACATCCAGTCAAGCAACTCGTTTTGAATGATTCTAGAAGTACCCTTAAATGCTGTTGACTTGGTTAAGTGCTCTTTTAACTTTATAAGTCTTTCACTCAGAACTGAAGTGAACTAATTCACGAAACACGCCCCTATATTCCAAGTCGATGGATTTATCGTACCTTGTTAATACTAAATCTACTGCTGCTTAAAATTGTATACAATTTATTATTACATTTAGAACATATCAGTTTTCTTCAACTTGCTCGTTGTGTTTTGCAATCGCGAGTCTGTAATGTGAGTTTAACTGAATTTAATATTTTCTTTAACCAGCACAGACAAACTGAAGACGTTATTGTTTTTAATATACAGAATAAAGAATATAATTACAAAACAAACAAGAGAAATAGAAATAAAATAATACAAGCAATATAAAAAGAAGATACAGTAGTATTGACAAAATTTGAGACCAAATGAGCAGCGCTCGTGCTCGGTCGCAGTTCAGATATAATATTAAAATAAAAATAATAATAATAATAATAATAATAATAATAATAATAAATAAGTAAAATAAAATAGGAACTAAAATATAATTACAGCGGCAATGGAATTATATAATATAATATTAACACTAGAAAAGAATAATATCGCATAATAATAATATTATATAAACGTTTGATTTTTTATGTTTTAGTTTATCCCTTAGCTCTAAGAGTAGTAAGACCCCTTTCGACTAGTTACGTTCACCTCGGAACAGAAAACATGGGAAACAGAAGAACACTTCACTATATCTCATCCACACAACCAGTTGTTCTTTTATAATAAACATCCAAGTTGAATTTGCCAGTTCTGTTAACTTAGCATTTAGCTGTTTTGGTGAGTATTTAAACGCCGTTTAAGTAAATTATTTAACGGGAATTTAGTTTTCACAATATGTTAATATTGAAAGCGGAGATTTTATTAAAGTGATAACTGAATTAATTTCTTCACAACTTACATAACACGATAACACTTCAGAGGTTTATAGTTTCGCACTACAGTTAGAAATATACTGAAATAAAAGCATTCTTAAACAAAGTATTTTAAGAAGCCGGCAAGAATTTTATTACCTTATTTTTGCATCCTTTCCTCTAAGAAATTTATTCCGACAAAGCGAGAGAAGAAGCAAGAGTTGCGAGGTAAGGGAGTGAGATAGTAAATGGGGTTGTATACAGCTACCCAAGCATTTAAAAACGAAAACTGTAAACTGTGCCTGGCATTTTTTAGAAGCTGAAATGAACGGGAGGAGATGAAAATTGCGCGCGCATCCCATTATATTTCTTATGGGATGTAGTGCCTGGCTCAGATCCATGCTGCAAACACTGGTTACAACGTGGTTGGCGGCAACGATAATACTGGCGGTAGAGTTTGCAAATACAAAGCGTAACTTGTTTCTCTCCAGTTTTGCGCGGAAAATATGACTTGTCCTTTTTTCTCTTATGTTCTGATAGTGCCATGGCACGATGGCACTGCCTCTAAAGCCGCCCCTGTGGTGGTGTGTTCTGCTGTGTTGTAATGAGCAAACGTAAAATAAAATATGTTAATGGCTTATGGACGAATGTCACGGACCAGTTATCATTACTGGTTCAAGAAATAAACTGTTTGTGCTCATAAATATTTCCGTTTCAGATATTAGTGATCTACCGTCTTCGACTGGTATTGCCCTTAACAATAAATTTTAATCTCTATCTCAATGTGAAGAAATATTCACAAAATTAACTTAGGCCTACAGGCCGTTATTGAGAAAGTTGAATAATATCAAAACATGTATTAATGTATTATAGGCTACTACAAATAGCCACTCAAAATTTGTTTTATTAACAGTAAGAAAATACACTGCTCCGTCGATATAGGAGAGAGTCAAAGTTCATATAGCTACTTAGATACAGCATGCGGAGGAAAACATCGATTATACATAAATGGGTATTTAAGAATTGTTATTCATTATAAAAGGTGAATCTGATATAACGTTAATAAAAATTAATTTTATTTTCGAGAATATATCCATGTCGTATGTAAAATATAATACAAAATAAATAAATAAATAAATAAATAAATAAATAAATAAATAAATAAATAAATAAATAAATAACTAATAAATAAATAAATAAATAAATAAATAAATAAATAAATAAATAAATAAATATTACACGTAAACTCTCCAGTAATACCCTTAATATTTGCGCCTTTTTCAATACATTCAATTATATTTACGTAGTCAGAAATACTTAGACTTGAAGTTTTTGTGACATGCTGCCTTACCGGTATGCGGAGGCTTGGATTCTCGTCACAACGGATCACATTGTACTGTTTTTTTGCTTTCTTTAGACTCAAACGCATTTTACTAAATCGGCGGAGCAGTGTACTGAGTTCGCAAGAAAAAGTTGATTTTCATCAATGACATTTTCCCTTATGAATAGTGTTACAGATACTCTGGATGAATTACGTGAGCCTCCAGGGATTCACAGACCACCAACAAAGAACCACTGGTCTACTGCATCTTGTCATGATAACCACTAGATCGCCGATTTTCGGCAATGCTACCAATAATTTTCTAAAGCCTTAGTAGTTTCATGTAGGCATGAATACTTGGAAATTTATAATGGGGAGCTCCAACATAAGTATTAAAATCAATTTCAATGATGTCCGATTGGCACTGTCGATTAGACGATAGATTAAGGGGAGAAAAGACTGCGTAATTTCGCCCTGGGAATGCTTATTTTTACATTCTTTGTCATAGACTACGTGCTCTAAGTCTGATATTGCAAGCAGATGTTACAGTCCTGTTTAGTTCTTTGTAACTTCAAGAGAAAATATTTCGGAAAACAAGATGTTTAATTTCTCTTCGGCTTTGAATATTTTCTCAATTTTCCACTACTTCGTCACTCCTGTCTTGTAATTGACTGAATTCTTCGTTTCAACGTTAACTTAAACCTAAAAGCTTACAACTACCAAGTTCCCACTTATGTCAGTACAGTTTTATCAACATAAAGGTATTACGGATGATTACGTTTAATGGCGTAGTTTCTAGCTGTCATGTCGACGTTAAGTTTAGTTGAAGTTTACATTGTGAATGATGTCTAAATTTGACTGTGGAGATCATTAGAAACGAAATGTGTCGTCATTTGATAACCTAACGTTCGTGCATAGTGTGAATTACTGTCCGTCATCGGCATCACAAGACTGACCGTTGTAGCAGATGTCCTCAATTAAATCAGATGTGCATATATTACTACGAAATACAATTGACTAATCTATGTATGGCACATATTAAATTGTGTTGTGTTTATATACGTATAATTGCAGAGCAAGTTGATGTGACTGAAACGTCACCACCATTGTCCCATAGCACATCTTTCTCGGTTACGTCTTATTTTTGCATGATAGTGTGTTTTTTTCTCGTTACAGAAAACGGCTGCCACTATTGAAAGTTGATTTTACTGAATTCAGAGTTTCCAATCTAGCTAAGTATGTTGAAATTACAAATAACTGCTCTAGGGTTGTAATTAAAACTACTCCTGCTATCTACTGACATCAATGACAATCTTCTTGAAGGGAATCAGTCAGCTGTTCATAGTCTGACGTACGTAGGGACTGTATATTAAGATTTGTTAATATATATTATTTTCAAAATATACTATCATGCAAAAAATAGTGTACAAAACATTTGTGAAGTACGTACATTACAAAATCTCGGAAACTGCTCGTTTTCTTCAAAAGTTTCCTCGATTTTGTAAAAAACATTTCCCAAACTTGTATTGTAATACAATATTGTAACTCCACATTCTTTTTAAGTTTTTTCTCGACTAGCACAAGGGATAATGAATTCCAGATACGTTTCAATCACTCGCAAATCTCCGTTACTCCTGATGCTTGCTTGTTTCTTTCCCAATGGCATGAGCGTGTTAATGTTATGGCGATTATTTCAGTATACTATTATATTATTATGCTATGTTCTATCAGAATTATCAACCAAGTTTTCAGAACAACGAAGGTTAAAAACACGCAAGATTCAAGACTTACAAAGTTTTGAAAAAGATCTACCCTCTGTTATGGACCATACGAATTCAATATGAAAGATGCATAACATCTGCTAAAATAAGATTTTTGAGACCTGCTGGATAAAACCTTTAGATTAAAAACGAAATGAAACAACAGTTAATGAACTCAAAACAATTCTATAGTTGAATATGTCCATGAATATAGGTAAAATTGATTACAACATGTCAATAGAATGCAACGTTCTAGTATACCAAAACAGATTACTCCAGTGCATCCCTAGAGGAAGAAGGTCTAAGGGCTGAGCATTCCGAAGATGATGGAAGACCGTAACAGACTACTAGGCCTATTACTTGACAGGTAGATGATGATGATATATGCTGATTGACTAAATCGCCGTTTTTTATTTCTTTTTCAATTAAAGACCAATTAATTTTTCAGTAAAAATGACAATAGTTCATTGAATTGCATAATTATGGCATATGACCATAATGCCTCTAAAAGCTTATGAGAAATAGTTATAAACGTGCAGATAGATAAATACTGTAGCTTGGCAAAAACGATATTTTCGACATTAGGAATGTTGTAAATGTGTACTCCGTGAAAATCTCGAAATATAATTTTATTTGCTATGTCAAACTGTTCTTTTTATACTTTGCATAACCAATTTAAAGCAAAATACACCTTAGAAATGCAGTACTAGAACAAATTAATAATTATAAATATCTATGCCTAGTATCATATCAGAGACAAAGATTTGCAAAAGAAAGTTACAAATTTTGTTAAAATGATAGGCAAAATGAATTTAGTATTAAGCTGGCATACCAAATTAAAAGTATACATCACATTGACTAACCGAAACTGGCGTAAACCTATGAAGCCTACATTATCAGAAAACAAGATGCACGGAGATGCAATGGGATTCATGCATAAAACAACAGGCCATACAATCCTTGACAAAAGAGAGATCACTAGAAAAATTAGATGTGTCACCAATTGAAGATCTCTCTGGAATAATGGTGTAACCAAAAATTCTGTAATACACATTTCAGGAGAAAGAAATGAAATTTCAAGGACGCATTTTGTGAGACCAATGTTTACTAGCTGAACCATTTGAGTAATCAAGGATACAAATTTATTAAGCATTTGAATGCAATAATTTATTGTTATAAATGAATGCTTCAAAATTACTTTTTCCACCTAAGTCACATATTTAATTAATTTGAAGTTACATCCTTTTTCCGGGGAAGTCTTCATTTATAACTCTCCTCCAAGACTACAGAAGGAGATGAAATGATCACGTTGAAAGCACGGAAGATGGCCTAAACAAATGCTGTATTAACGATCAGCTGATAAAAGCTTACAGGGACGTCCCATGAAGCGCTGGCATGAATCTGTTTTTGAGACTGCAACGAATCTAGGTCTAATGCTTGTCAGGTAACAATGATGATGATGATGATGATGATGATGATGATGATGATGATGATGATGACGATCTCTTCGTATAAAAAATAAAACAGGAAGTGAGGGAAAGAAGGAGAGATCAGTTCCAGAATTACAGGACTTATGCCGTAAATTTCTCATAGAACAGAGTTTTGGGTGCATTTTATGCCGTAAAACTGACATGAAAAGATGACAAAAGAGAAGGCTTTAGGCCTATATACACAATGTCTTGTTTGAGTCGAGGAAGAGAAAGAAAGCTACAAATTGAGAAATCGGCTTCTTATTTTCAAACGTTTATAAAGCCTGAGACAGCCTCAATAAAAATGTTTGAATTCCTGAATGAAATTTAGCATTAACGTCGTACTTATTTTAACATTAACCCTTGCGATTGAGTCGCCAGAACTTCGGCCTGTCACGCAGATGACATGTATTCTATTAAAATCATATATTAAACTATATTTTTAAAAAATATTATTTATATTATAAGTTTGGAAGTTTCGGTAACGAGGACCCCAGACTTTCCTGCTCTTAGCCAGTTTTATTTTTCTTTCTAAATTGTTAATATACACTTTGTTTTAAATTATAAACATATTAAAAATGACTCAATTTCAGCCTCTATTTCCAGTGTTTTACTGCTGTTTTCCTTTTACACAAGTAGAAAGCTAACAGTTCATTATACGGAGAGACTGCTGAAACTAGCTGATGCAATGCAAATACATAATGAATTCAGCTAAATTCACTATTGAGGAAAACAAAAGTGATGCAATATGCAAACTAAGCGCATAAGAAATATCGAACAGTGTTGAAATATTTGTGCAAGAAGAGAAAGGGTATGCAGGAATACAATTAAGTGCAAAGTGATGCAACAATTACGTCAATTGAATGATAAACTGTGTATACAGCTCTCCACATAAGCACTACACTTCCATGGAGGCTATTTACTTTATCAAGTTAAGTGGATCTCAGTTGTACGTTATAGAGTTATGGTCACTGTGGTTGTCCCTGAACCCAAGCATCGCGGACACAAACCTATTGAAAAGTAATTTATTTGAAGCCAGAAAATTCCAATTGTATACTTTCATCAGCTCTCTGCGGTGGCTGAGTGATCAGATCATCAGCCTGTCACGCAGGTGGCCCGGGTTCGAGTCCCGGTCAGGTCTGGGATTTTGCATTGCAAAATTCATAGTAACACTTGTTGCGGACAAGGTCGCAGTTGGGGTTTTTCTCGGAGTTCTCCCGTTTTTCCCCATATTAGGCATTTACATCATTCCGTCATCATTTTTCCATTTCGTTATCATTCCGTGGCATTCCCCGATCGCCGGCTGGCGACGCATGAGTGGGCTGGCCTAGGGACGAGTGAGTTTGCCTGCTCGAAACCTGGGTAGGCTACACAGAGAACCTTAGTGTGGTCAGCCTCTGTGGGTTCGGGGATACGACACTGGAGGATTAGCGCAATAGACCTTAACAGGTCGCAGTGCTGGGCCATAGTGCTTCCCTCCGTAAATTCCATTCCATTCCATACTTTCATCAGATGAGGAAGTAATAAATTTACTGCACATGAAAGATAAGCAAATCAGGCTTTCAGCTATAACTTCCTGTAAAGTTGATTTGAATAACTTCGAGGGAAAAATTGTTCCGGGGCCGGGTATTGAAATTATTCAAATCAACTTTACAGGGAGTTATACCTGATTGCTTAATTTGCATAATACTCGTCACTGTTCGTTAACAGAAAACCACAATTTAAGTCACACAGAGTTAGTGTGCACTCAATGTTGGTTGCTTGACTGTTGTCAGCCCACTTTTATTTCTGTGGATATAGAGAGAAAAATTGGATCGGTGTCTAGTAGAGTTCCCTGATAGCTCAGTAGGTAGAGCGTTGGTGATTTTAAGCAAACGTCCCAGGATCGTTACCCGGCCCCGGAACAATTTTTCCCTCGAATTTATTCATGAAAGATAACTTTGTTCAAAAATGCATATCGATATAGGTAACAAAGATGTGACGGAACTCACTATTATTTTGTTCTCACGTCTTAGTAGCAGACGTAATCCCGATGATTGTGAAGGAGTCTGTTAGGAAAGGGCTAATTAAGAATATCAATATTCTACAGACTTTTATGCGTAACAATAACGACTAATGCACCTGTACAAATGTTCTACAATAAGGGTTCTCAAACTTTTATTTTCCGAATACCACTAATTCAGTGTCCTGAGACTCAAGCACCACCTACAGAAAAAATGTATGGATTTGCCATAAATTGAAGTAATCTTCACAATAAAACATGTATTGGCTTTAGGGATTACAAACTAATGGGAGGCATATCTTTGATTTGATGACCTAGGTTTTTAACGCCAGGAACAGCTTCTAAAAGTTTTAATCTCAGGTCATGTATAATTAAAAAAAAATTCTTAAAAAATTACTAATGAAGGAAAGCTATTTTCATATAAATATGTCCTAATGAAATGCAAAAATATTTGTACTACATTATTTTATAGACAATAATGGCTACTCCGTCTGTCTTTGAATTATTTTCTTAGGAAAAGAACTCTGAAAGAACAAATATTTGAAAGAGAGCTTTTTTCACTGGTAAAAAAGAATTTTTTTAAACAGACTTTCTGAAAACAACCTAGCTCCAGAACATTGTTCTCAAATCATGACCAGACAGCGGATTTTCGGTCCCTACACAGCAACAATGCGTCACATCCCTAGCTTACGGAAGCATCATAGAATGAGTTCAATGACCTCCCTGCAACTGACGTACCTACACCTAACATTCATATCGTGACCCAAAATCTGCTATCTGATGATGACTGTGCTCCTGTATACAGCCGCCAACACTTCAGAATTGAGACTAATATCATTATTCTCAACAAAACTTTTAACATAAGCAAAAATCGATATTTTTATTTCTGGTTTTACTTGGTTATTTAACGACGCTGTATCAAGTAGTGGGTTATTTGGCGTCGATGGAATTGGTGATAGCGAGATGGAACGTGGCGAGATGTGGCCGAGGATTCGCCATAGATTTCCTGCCTTACGGTTGAGGAAATCAAGGAAAGAAAACCAACCAGGTAATCAACCTAAGCGGGAATCAAACCCACGCCCGAGAGCAATTTCAGATCGGCAGGCAAACGCGCTGCCGTCTTCGCTACGCCGATGGCTGATATTTATTTCTTGTGATTAATGGAATCATATAAACTGGGGGAAGAAGAAGAAGAAAAACATTGTAGCCAACACTAAAATATTGAGAAACCAAGAGGAGTAGAAATAGAAGAGAGGGGGTCAATCGTATCTATTCCCTGTTAATCGCTGTTAATTCTATGGCACTGCCACGATGAGCGCTAACATCGCCTCTTACCAACATTCCGTCACTGATTTTAGACTCTTGGAAATGGAGAATGAACTTGCTTGCTCTTGGTTTAAGTTGTTAGTCCTGGAACAATTTCTTGCCGTATTTCAAGAACTGAAGAAGAAGACATATTGAATTTTCTTGCCTAGGCGAGGGAAGGATGGCCGGACGAATTAAATGCGAATATCCATACTGCGGAAGTAAGAAGAGTAGTCACCACTCGAAATGTTTCTTCAAAATACCTGGGATAGTGAGAGGTGAGTTTTCATTTACAATATATAGCAATGTTATCACTTATAACTAATTTGATATACTTGTAAATTTTGCTAGCCACGTGCATCATTTTAAATTATATAGGTTAGGTTATCAGATATTAATTCATTCACACATATACAGAATTTGTAACATCTAGTTACATATTAACAGACTTTTATTATTATTTCTATTGATAGAATATATATATATATATATATATATATATATAGAAGATGCATTTTTTGTTTTTATTTTCGAAGCTTTTTATACAGTGCAGGAGAAACTTTGCTGTTTTGCGCACCACACACGGGAGAAAAAAAGTTATTTCAAACACTGAATATAACCAATAAAATTGCAGCAAACCACGTCGTGTCGTGTGCAGCTTGGTACCGGAGTTTCAATATTCCAATAGAAAAAAGTAGAGTAATAGACCCTTTCCTTGAATATTCCCCGCGTGGTATTATTACTTGAGACCTTTACATATTTATAACATTTATTATAAAAATAATAGTAATATTTATAATAATAAATTGCAATAATAATAATAATAATAATAATAATAATAATAATAATAATAATAATAATAATAATAATAATACAAGTCTACTTATGATATAATTAAATGTTATATAGGCTATACTGTATATGTGTATGAAATTACCGTAAGCACAGGAACGTGACTTCGTGGCACTTTATAAAATCACTCTAATAGCCTATAAAGTGAAAGGGAACAGCTGCAGTGAGCTATGATGATGTAGCTTATACTTAAACCATTTTATGACATATTTTATTCACCTATATTTTATTTTATTTTTTGTTTCGCCTACATTGTATTTTTACAAATGTCTTTAAATACGAATTTTTTCCTGGACCAAAATTAGGCCTACAATAGAAATGATTAGTATTTTAACGTGAAGCTGACTGGAGGAGTTTATTTTAATTTTTCTTGGTTCTCAAAGTGATTTTATTAAGTGCCATGAAATGGTTTTCCTGTGCTCATAATTTATATTTATTTTACATTTTATTTCAATTTTTTTCAGATGCAAGGCATGCCTAGAAGCATTGGGCATATAAGATCTGATGGTTAAAGAGCCCAACAAACTGCACAACAGCTTTCGGGAGCCATACCTTGCAAAGTTGAAGCTATCTCCAATGGTCAAGGTAACTTACTTAAGTAACTGCAAGCCTTTTATATTATGAAATTTCAGTGCTTCATATCTATACCTATAAATTCTGTCGTAATTGCAAATTGTGAATGAATGCATAAAGAAAAGCCATTCACACAAATAGTGAAGTATCAGGCTAAGTAGATCCCATAATTAAAGCTTTGGGGCGAATAATGGTCTGTATTGCAATCTGATAACTGGGCAGGAGGAACGAAAATGTTACATCGTCATTCCACTCATAAATAATTTACTATTGGACGGGCAACATACACCGTTATTCCATCAATATGTTTTGTACACTAAGCAAAGTATAGATTGTGTGTTACTGAAAGTCATATTACACATCGGAGAAATTTGTAACATTATGAACAGAATAATAATGAAGACAATGACAAACACAGTTTTTAAATGTTGACTATAAGAGAGTAACACATTTTAAACAGTTCCTTTCTGACATCAAGAGCAAGCTGTGAGCACATCTTGAAAGAATTTCCGCAAATCTGTTCCTGAAACGAAATAACTTGATAACATTCTAAGATAAAGTATAATGGCAAAAATTGTAACATAAACCATTATTCGGCCCAACGTTTCAATTGTAACCTCTATCCTTGGTGGTACAGGACTACTTACTCTTGCTGTCAGTTTCATAATTGTAACCTTTTGGTTGTTTTATTTTGTACGGGTAGAAACAGAAGACCCCCGCCAGAGAGGCTGGTGACCCCCCAAGAGAGGAGAGGCAGTGAGAAGAGGCTGGGGAGCCCCCAAGAATGCAAACCACGGCCACACCGATAGTAACACTGAAGAGGAGGAACATTTGCAGTCTTCGAGTACAACTGCATCATCTGAGAGGAAGAGTCCTCAAGACCACACAGAGAGATCTGAAGATTGACATTGCCCTTGCAACTTTAAGGAAGAAGGTTCCCGGGCCATTATATGAATTGGTAAAAAATTGTGTCTCCTCAAATGCAAGGTATGTACAGAGAGTTCGGTGGCCACCGGAATTGAAACCAAAGGCTCTTAATATTTATTTACAGAGCCCAAGTGCCTATAGAATGATTAGGAAGTTATTAAATGTCCCTTCTAAGGCTACATTGCTTAGAGTTTTGCGAAAGTATACCACTGATGTTGGTTTTAGTGACAAATTATTCGACATATTAAGGAATGCCTGTAGTAAGATGACTCACACTGACAAAGTAGGTCGCCTTATGTGGGATGAAATGTCTTTAAAAGCAGTGTTGACAAGCAATAAATGTCTGCAGCAACTAAATGGCTTAATGTCTGTGTTGCACTATTGAACATATACCAGGAGTAGCAGAATTTGCTAAGAAGTAATTCATTACCTGCTTGTAATAAAGACATAGACCACTCACCATAGACACAAGCATCTGATTTGGAGGTTTACCTGACAAGTGTTTTTCAAATCTTTGAAACCCATCAACAAAATCATCATTATTGTTACAAGCCAAGCTGATTTTAGTGGTATTTCATCGCATATGAGACAGCATAGCTCATCTATGTCACTCATTTTGTCACAATCATATTTTAGCTTATCCAGTATTTTCTCACAAAACCCAACATCATTTGTATATAAGGCAAACTTTTGTAGAAGAGTGGCTTTACAAGGAATACTCAATTTTCTAACAATTCTGTTTCACTTGTACTGTGTAAGTAGATATTAAGGGCTTTACATTTGAATTCTGTTAACCAGGGACATTCCTGTACAAATCATGAACCAGAGGATTGTCTGCAGGATTGTATATGTAAAATAATGTTAACATTACTTTTCAAATACAACTTTATCTTCGCTGGCACTCCTCTTCTTCATGTCAACGAGAACTGCAGATGTGAGAAGTTTTGCACCTAATGTGCTTGTGAAATTGGATGCAGAAAAGTGATGTGCACATTTACCGGTACTGATACTGTGGTATTGTGGCCAAATGAGTATGTTTTCTTTGTGTATTTTTGATTTAAGATTTTGCATGTTTAATTTTAGTTGCTATTTATTGCTATTTTGTATTGTTCTTGTATTTTTGTTACATTATGTTTCTTGTTATGATTTGGTATTTTTCTCAAACAAAAGGAACCTAAATTAACTACAATGCGAAGTAACTCAAGGCAATAATATTTTTTTTTCTTGAAATAACATCATAATATCAAACACAGGACCGATGTTGTTGGCATATTTCAACAAAGCCTGTGAAATGTACTGTAGACTCTATTTACCATAATCGCAATGTTGGAACATAAAGTTATTATATTCTGCACTAGCATTTAGAATATTTTCATATTAAATGACAAATTATGCCATTGAGGAAATAAATGCAGTAGTAGGTGCTACATATACGTTGGAATTCTTAAACCTGTACAACTTAACTGAAATCAACAAATGCTGAGTTTTTGGCAATAAACCCATTAACTCTCTTACTCTACTCTCTAATATTCCCCACAGGCAGCTTAAAATTTCATGTTGAAGTTTACAGACAAACTGGCATAATGTCATTAAATATTAATTTTTATTGTTTTAATTTTATGTTTATCATGTACTGTGTATGATTTTATTTCTTCAGTTTGTTATATTTGTGTTTCTCAGAGAAATGGAACTTAAATTAACTAACTACAACACTAATGTTCGTAATGTTTGAACACAAAGTTACACTAGTGAATACAATATTTTCCAATATTCCCCACATATAGTCCAAAATGTAATGTAGAAGTTCATGAACAAACTGACATAATGTCATTAAGTGTTAATCTTAAAAAAAATAGTTGTGCATGATTGCCTTCAATGTAACCAGAAGACTTTACACATTATACCTACTTATTTGGAGACAATAAGAACACAGCATTGTAGATTCCAATTTCTACTAAGGGTGATTTGAAATTATTTTCCTTACAACACAATAATAACTAATGGTAGTATATCAGAAAATATCAGAAAATTAAGCGGTTAGCTGACTTCAAAGAGCAGAGATTACTTCATTAATAAATATGTAGAGTGTTAAGAATGTTTAGGTATGATTTTTTTCTTTGTGTAACATTTACTACTATGTTGTTAATATTATATAGTACCTATCGTGAGCTCACGATCTTTTCTCTATTACAGTAAAACATCAAACAGTTAATTTCAATAAAGATCTTTGTGTTTATGTACAAAATGAAATATTGTTAATAAATAAATCTGATACATTCCAACATAACAGATTTGCTTGGTCATGTCTAAATCATTTCCAATTTCACAGTCAATTTCCTACCTCTACTACTCTACTTCATGAGATATCTCGTTCTGAAAACATTTATGGTATTGTAATTTACAAAAAAAGGTTTCTGGCTAAAAAAAAAAAAAAAAAAAAAAAAGGAATTGTAATAGGGATGGTTACATTTCAAACATTCATGTTAATATGAATGTAACGGGGATGTGCAAAGAAGTATTTTAAAATTCCCGCTATTTCCGGTGCAGGAAGTTGTTTGAAAATACCGCCATTTTTGTGCAAGTGGCGCTCCACTGCTAGTAAAAAGAAGCTTCTTGACAGATTACACTTAATCCGCCTCTTGAGCCCCTCTCTTCTATTCTACTCCTCTTGTGAGAAACTGATGATTGGTCTAATCACATACAAACAAAAATTGGTTATTTTTACAAATTTAAAGGCATAGCACCTAACTTCCGAGTACCACTAGTGTTACGCGTACTACAATTTTGAGGATCCTGCACTAAATAGAGTAAATGTATTTTAGCTTAACGCGACCAGACTGTTCTACGTAGCAAATGAACCAATTATACGAATCTGAGAAACAAATAGGAAAATAATGAAGAAAGGCGTTTACTTTTTTCCAGCACACTGAAAAATGAGATACAAAGTAACAAACAACGCGTTTTGAGATAACTAAAAATAACTGAAATGTGTTGCCAATTGTGGATTTAAAACATAAAAAAATACATACTACTCTTTGACATGCTTAACATTATAACAGTACCCATTTCTTTCAGTGAACTTTCCATTTGTCTAGAGAAAATCAAAACTCGAGTGGAATTTAATTTAATATTTCAACTTAATCAGTTATTGGCATAGGTTATTACTTGAATATTTCTTACGTTAACTTAATAAATTACTCGAAAGATTATTATCAAATATTGGTTAAAGTATTGTTTCTTTTTCTCAGTTATTTGTTCTAAAAATATGAAAACTTTTTAATAGTTTATTCATATAATATAAGACAGTTACATTCCATAATTACATTTTTGTTTTTACATTTGCAATGAAAATATGTTCTAGGAGTTGCATTATTGCAGATTATTGGTTAATAGCGCGTACTTGACATTTTGCAAGATTGTAGAAAATAGTTTAATCATGATTAAGGTGTTTATAAAGATTTTTTTAATATCATGGAACTTACCTCTCTTATGAGGACAGTGAAGGGAGCGAAGTCAATTTGATTATGAGGCATTACTAAATTTTAGAATGTAACATCACCTTTCAATACAGTAAACATATACCACACATTTCAAGAAGCTACCTCAGATACTTGAAAGTAGTTGTTACCCCTATCACAAAAAATCTTCTGTATTCTCTGACAGCATGTCTGAAAGATAAGAGGCGCATCCAGAAAGTAAGTTTCCCTATTTAAAAAAAAAAGAACACACACTTTCAGGAAAGCATTTCTTGGCAACAGGTACAGCAATTTTTCAGCTATTTTTCAACATAGCCACCATCAGAATTGAGACACTTGTCGTATCGTGGGATCAACTTTTGCATCCCTCTGTCGTAGAATTCTGCCGCCTGTGAATGGAACCAGCGTGTGACAGACGTCTTCAGCTCTTCGTCGTTGCCAAAACGCTCACCGGAGGCAGGAATTTCTTGAGGTGCAAGAAAACGTGGAAATCGCTGGGAGCAAGATCAGGACTGTAGGGTGAATGATCAAACAACTGCCAGCCAAATTCCGTCAAAACAGCTGCTGTGCGCCGAGCCGTATGTGGACGAGCATTGTCATGGAGGAGCACAACACCTGCAGTAAACATTCCACGCCTCTTGTTTTGAATGGCACATCGCAATTTTCGCAGTGTTTCACAGTAACGGTCAGTGTTCACTGTTTCACCTCTTGGAAGGAAGTCAATGAGCATAATGCCCTTCCTGTCCCAGAACACCGTGCACATCACTTTCCGTACCGACAGCGTCTGTTTAAATTTCGTCCTGACCGGAGATCCACTATGCCGCCAATGCATTGACTGCTGTTTGGTTTCCAGGGTGAAGTGCGAAATCCAAGTCTCATCGCCCGTGACGATCCTGTCGAGGAACACGTCGCCGTCATCGTGATACCGTTGCAGAAATGTCAGTGCTGCTTTTAAACGTTGCATTTTGTGTTCGCGTGACAGGTTTTTCGGCACCCACCTGGTACACACTTTTTTGACAATCTCATGCTTAGTGACAATCTCATGCAACAAGGATCGAGATATCTGCGGAAAATGGCTGCTCAGCTCTGTAATCGTGAAGCGACGGTTCTCCATGATGCACTGTCGCACCAGCTCAACACGATCATCATTGATGAGGGACGGTAGCCCACTGCGCTCTTCATCATGGACACTTTGACTACCTTCGAAAAACTGCCTACACCAGCGACGCACCATCTGCTTACTCATGATGTTCGGCCCATAGACCTGACAGAGCTGCCGATGAATTTCAATTGGCGCAATGCTTTGTGCATTAAAGAACTTTATCACCGACCGAACCTCGCAGGTGGCGGGAGAAGGAATAAGAGCTTCCATTTCGGACCACTGCTGCCACGCTACTGGCACCAGGCGGGACCTGTCCGGCTGGCATATGATTGATACGTCATAGATCTGTTACGCATGCGCAATTGACACGGCTAATTACGTTTACTTTCAAGGAGAAAAATCGGGAAACTTACTTTCTGGATGCGCCTCGTATTTAATTTGTGCACCTACGATTTCCCTCAAAACCGAGTTTTTTTATTTTATCTTCTCTGAATTTCCTGACTGATTAGCTTTCAAATACGCATTTCTGTAGGAAGTTCAATAGGAACAAATTCCGTGCAATAGTTTCGGAGTAGTTGTTTTCCATAGAATGGTTCAAGAATAGACGCATAGGCAGGTCACAGCCGCTTTCCGGTATTAGGTGCCAATGTCTGCGGAAGTCTTAAAATTGATTTTTTGACTAGGCCTATCGCATTACTTTCCATTTATACATTGTTTAATTATAAAAGTTTGTTTAAATGAATAAAAATATAGTGATGGATAAATTCCAAGGAACTGTGCTATCGGAAATATTACCAGTCACCAAAATATAAAAAAGATTGTTAAAATTAAGTGGAGTTATGGAAAGCACACTAAGAATTGTAATAACTACAGTCTATTTTTCATATGTAAAACATAGAAAGCTATTAAATTTTCTCAATTGATCAACCATTTCATTACTATTTCAGATTGCATTTACAATTCCCAGAATAATACATAAAAATAATATAGAGGTCAGTTTAAAAGACTCCTAAGGTGCTATTCATAAACATTTCGCAGCATGCGCTACGAGCGTACTAAGCTGTCCACTGGTTACTAGTACAGAATTCAAATCATATCCTATCGCTAACACTGGTTTATGAATACGAAAAACGCTGATCATCCACCGGAAGTCCGCGCTAAAAATGTCTATGAATATGGCCCCTAAACGTTAGATATCGGCAAATCAGATATCATGATGACAAGATTGTGACGTTATTGAATGCAACCCGCTAAACCCTTGGAGCTACAGAGAGAAAGAAGGAGCATTTATCTTTCAATGGTAGTGTTAAAAAATGTTACATTCTTCCAGTTTTACTACACTATTAATAATTTACATAATCTGAGTATTTACGTTGACTATTACACTTTTACTACGTCATACTAGTTTTGAGCAATAAAACGGTACGAAAGGATGGCTGTTTATCGCTACAATTTTATCACTTTCCTAGAATTAGTTTATTTTTATCACTTTCCTAGAATTTGTTTGTTTTTATCACTTTCCTAGCAGTTTTTTGTTTCCCAACATTTCAAATTGCAAATTCTTCACGGTACTATAAAACATGCTTTGCGATCGTCATTTGTTTGCCGCATATATCTGCAGTGCTTGGAAAAAGTGACATAAGTCAGTTCCCACAAACCTTTTTTGATAATTTATTGACAACTTACACTGGTTTATGTCGATTTGATTTTTTTCTGTATGAATTATTGTTTTGGGAGAAATACTTATGTATTTTTTTTCCAAGCGAGCAGATGTTCCGTAAGTTGTCAATAAATTATCAAAAAAGGTTTGTGGAAACTGACATGTGTCACTTTTCCCGAGCACTGCAGATATAGTCAACTGAAAATGAAGGCTCCGTTCAAACGTTTTGGTGAAGCTAACATTAGTGAAATAGAATTTCAGTAGGTCAATTAATATTTTATTGTATTAAAGTACTTTATTTCTTCTAATCTTTATATATTTACTTCTAATCGTGCAATAGTCAATTAAATCTCACTCGATTTTTTATTTTCTCTAGATAAATGAAAACCCTAGTGAGATTACTGTTAAGAAACAATTGTCTTTAATTTTACCTGAATATTAATTGTGCCACAAACATCTAACGTAATTTTCACAAACAGCTGCTATTACTGCATTAGCAAGGTTTCTTCTACAGTATAGTTTTATGATATTTTATGCTCGACCATGCCGAAATGTAGTAATTACACACCTGGTAGCAGTCCTTTAATGCATGTCATTAAAGTACACCTACTCATTAAAGTACAGGTCTTCAGCCAATCACAAGTCAGCTTTGTATCGTTAAATCGATTATTCTCGGATATGCAATCGACAGACAATTAGCGAAAAGTCACAGAGGCTGCAAATCCAATGCTGTCGCAGAAGGTTATGTTCTGTTATTATAATAATTAGCGTTAATTGTAAATAATATTCAAATAAATTCAATTTGTCAACTCGTTTTTCAATTCTAAATCAATTTCCAGGTTATAATATCAGACTAATGTTCATTCTTATTCTGTGCCAAGGTCAATGACATTCGGCCTCGGAAAAAATCAATACTTTCGCGTCTGCGCACATCTCACAATTCAGGTCAGTTCGCACATAACCATAAAAAGACATAATTTTCAATACTTTTAAGTTAGAAATATGGTCTAACATAAAAAGTCGTATGAAACTTGCCTATAATGGTAATTAAGACGCTCGTATGAAAATTATGAAACTCGCCTGCGCTCGTTTCATAAACAATCATACTTGCGTCTTAATTATTACCATTATAGGCTCGTTGCATAATGTACTATTACAGTTTTAAGTTTAGAAAAAAATATTTTGTTATGGAAGTTGTATTTCAAGTAAATCTAAATCTGATAAATGATTGCATTGTGTTTTCAAATGTGTAGTCTGTAAATTCGTTTCTTCGAGACAAGTAACTCAGTCAATGCTTAACAAGCCGACAGGGTCAACTGTTCTACAATCTCCCGGTTAAATGCGTGAATAATCATGTGATTTCTGTCAATACTCACTTGATTTTATGTTTCCCTTGGGTTGTAACTGGTAACACAGTGGTTGTCAGCACTCAGTGAAATGGGTATAGTGCAAGCGGTGCTCCGTCGTGCAGAAGGGAGAAGGAGACAACATACCCGCCAGCAGCTGGTGCTATAAGAGACCTGCGGGTAAGAGACGCTAACCCGAGAGTGCAGTGTGCTGACGACCGCTGTTGTAACATTTGTCAAAGTAAAGAAAATTAAAAATAGTAAAAAAAATATCCCAGTCGGAATATTCTCAGAAGACATCTGGGAATATTATCAAATATATTTCTTCTCACGGAAATTTCCCAAATCTCAACACTATTTACTGCTTTACAAATGCAGATTGATTTATGGATCTACAGGAATATTCAGAATCTAATAATTTCCAAAATGTATTCTAAAACAATGATCTTCGAAACAATTATACAACTTCAATGAAAAGAAGAATGTAATCGGAGACGAAGTTAGCATCTCAGCAACAGGAGCTTCACTAGAGACACCGTGTTCGACGCCGCTTAGTTGTGACATAAGGTTAATCCGATACGACGGGATTATCACAGCTTTGGGTCTGTGTTTTGCCCCACCGGCAGCCACTCCACTCAAGTCTCCTTGACCTGTCTTCCAGAGAGAAGCGGCTTGATTAGTTGGTCCGTAGCAGCTGGATCCTGCTGCCATGACTAATGATTGCTCTCGCTCTGTTTTGTCTACTGGGCTTTCTTCTTCCGTCTTCCTGCCAGAATATTATAAATTCAACAGGTAAAATCATATCCCTTTCTACTCCTAATGAACAATCGTGTATACGTACTTCCACATTGAGTGTTCCCTGAACAAATAACGCTTTTGTATACGCATAATCATTCTGAACACAGCTGAAAGATCGCTGTTTGAGCTGGGTTCTACGATGAGGATAAGTTAACCTTTATTCCTGGTCATAGTGTGCGTCAATTTCTCAGGCTGAAATATTTGTCATTATGGCTATCATAAAAAAAAGAAAGTACAATGCACCACAGTTTTTCTTTCTCCTGGAATTACAAGATTACCTTACACGCCTCACTCTGTGTACGCTGGCTTAGATCAAGGCCCATGAAAACAGTAAGATAACAGAAGACGAAGAGAATAAATATGGACTCCACCAGTCTCTAACCCCTGCAGTAGCATAGTGGTCAGATCTTCAGCCAGTCACGCAGGCGATCTAGATTGCCGACAAAACCTGAGATTTTTCCATCGAAAAATTCGATGGAAAAATCCATAGTGACGCTTGTGGCGGACAAGGCCACAGTTGAGGTTCTTCTCGCGGTTCTCTCGTTACCCCATACTGGGCATCTACATAATTCCGTCAACATTTCTCCATTTCGTCATCATTATACACCGTTTCTGAAATAAAAGGTATAAATTCTTTAAGATTGTTTGAACCAAAATGCAACACTGATACAGTAGTTAATCATACTAGTAATTTAATATAACAAATTTATATTTAAATACACTAATCTTGGAAATTCTAATAGTTCTAGTATTAAATTAAAAAGTTATGTATGGATTTTATAAATAATGAAAAATTGTACATTTAAATTTATATTATATTCTTATTGTGTAGTCCACACCTGTGGAGTAACGGTTAGCGGGTATGGTCGCGAAACCAAGTGGCCCGGGTTCGAATCCCGGCGGTGGCAAGTTACCTGATTGAGCTTTTTTCCGGGTTTTCCCTCAACCCAATTGAACCAAATGCTGGGTAAATTTCGGTGCTGGACTCCGGACTCGTTTCACCGGCATTATTACCTTCATTTCATTCAGACGCTAATTAACCTGACATGGTGATACAGCGTGGTTACTGTTTTGAACTACGTATGTATGTATGTATGTATGTATGTATGTATGTATGTATGTATGTATGTACGTACGTACGTACGTATGTATGTATGTATATATGTATGTATGTATATATACAGGGTTTTTAAAAAATACGGGGCATAATTTCGGGTATGTATATCCCACATGTAGACAATCAAAATAGTTCATTACAACATGTGTCCGGAAATGCTTCATTTCCGAGTTATGGCCTTCACAACATTGAAATTCACCGGAACGTTTTTCTTTCCGCAGGTCGTTGTCATTACAGAAGATGTTCAAAATGTCCACCTCCTGATTGAATACAGAACTCACATCGATGTCTCATTGACCTGCGAACACGATCCCAAACTCCAGGAGTATTGCGTATGTCCTCAGAACATGCCACAATTCGATTCCGAAGGGATTCCAAATCAGGCACCGGAGACGAATAAACCAATGATTTTAAATGGCCCCACAAGTAGAAATCGAGAGGGTTCAGATCAGGTGAGCGTGGAGGCCAAGCAACTGGGCCACCTCTACCTAGCCATCGATCAGGAAACCTTCGATCCAAGTACCGGCGAGCCGTACGACTGAAGTGTGCAGGAACGCCATCATGCAAGAAGTGAATGTGTTGACGATTGATCAGTGGAGTGTCTTCTAAAACATGAGGTATGGTGTTTTCCAGGAAGTTTGTGCACGCCTGCCCAGTAAGTTTGTTTACAAGTACATGGGATCCAACTAATCGATCACCAATGATACCGGCCCACATGTTGAGGGAGAACCGCACCTGGTGATGAGATGGAGCAGTTGCACGTGGGTTTTCATACGCCCATACATGCTGATTGTGGAAATTTGTTATGCCATCTCGTGTGAACTGTGCTTCATCTGTAAATAATACTAAGGCAGGAAAGTTCGGATTTACACCACACTGCTGCAAGAACCACTGACAGAACCTAACTCGTGCAGGGTAATCTGCTGGTGACAGGGCCTGTACACGTTGCAAATGATAAGGATACTCTTTCAACAGTTTCCAGACAGTCGCATGAGGAACACTGACTTGCAACGCTACCCTTCGTGTGCTGATAGAAGGAGTCATGTTCACAGCCTCCAGAATCTCCTCCTGTACTTCTGGAGTTGTAGATCTTGGTCGACCCCTTCCCAAACCAGGAGAGCTAAATTTTCCATACTCGCACAGACGGTAATGGAGAGGTACAAATGTCTTCCGATCTGGACATTGTCGCTGTGGGTACCTCTGCTGGTACAAACGACGAGCCAGCGCAGCATTGCCGTCCGCCTTACCGTACATGAAGAGTATCTCTGCCAGCTCTTGATTTGAATACATGTCGCACAGTGTAACGCCTATACATAACTGAATGTAACATTCGCCTCGGAATGAACTGTCAGAGTGCACTCTTAATGTCTCCTTTGACGGCAACGACCTGCGGAAAGAAAAACGTTCCGTTGAATTTCAATGTTGTGAAGGCCATAACTCGGAAATAAAGCATTTCCGGACACATGTTGTAATGGACTATTTTGATTGTCTACATGTGGGAAATACATACCTGAAATTATGCCCTGTATTTTTAAACACCCTGTATATGTATGTAACCTTAGCAATTAAGTGTTATATGTACAAATATGTGTGTATATATATATTATTGTTATTTATGCTGTTTTTTATTTATCGAAAACATTTATTTTTCCCTACGAAATAAAATCTTCAAGAAGTTCATTTTTATTATCAGAAATTGTAGGCCTAATTGCCGCCAAGAAGTAAACATGTGTTGACGGAACATGGAACACATTAGTAGCGTTTCGTTAACATGAAATTAATTTACAAGTGTAACTAATCATTCTACAAATTTCTCACACTAAAGCCCAGTCTGCTGTCGAAAAATCTGAAAGTTAGAATTTATAAAACCGGTTGTTCTTTATGGTTGTGAAACTTGGACTCTCACTTTGAGAGAGGAACAGAGATAAAGGGTATTTTAGAATAAGGTGCTTAGGAAAATATTTGGGGCTAAGAGGGATGAAGTTACAGGAGAATGGAGAAAGATATGCAACATAGAACTGCACGCATTGTATTCTTCACATGACATAATTAGGAACATTAAATCCAGACATTTGAGATGGGAAGGGCATGTAGCACTTATGGGCGAATCCAGAAATGCATATGGAGTGTTAGTTGGGAGGCCGGAGGAAAAAAAACCTTTAGGGAGGCCGAGACGTAGATGGGAAGATAATATTAAAATGGATTTGAGGGAGGTGGGATATGGTGATAGAGAATGGATTAATCTTGCTCAGGATAGGGGCCAATGGCGGGCTTATGTGAGGGCGGCAGTGAACATCCGGGTTCCTTAAAAGCCAGTAAATAATAATAATAATAATAATAATAATAATAATAATAATAATAATAATAATCATCATCATCATCAACATCATCATCATCATCATCATCATCATCATCACTTTATGATTTACGCTTTAAAGTCTGTTTCTTCTTCACATTGAATTAATATTAAGGTTAAAACCAAACAAGTGTCTGTGTCTGGTTCAGCAATCCAGCCCTATGGTTTAACGGTTAACATGTCCGACATTGAAATAAGCGGGCCCGTGTTCAAATCCTGGTTGGAACAATTTACTTGGTTGAGATTTTTCCGAGATTTTTCCCCAACCATTTGAAAGAGAATTGCTGGGTAAATTTCAATGTTGGATCTGGAACTCATTTCGTCATTATATTTACACTTCTATTTTATCATTATCATCTTAGGTTTCAGGCTTGCCCTCATGTAAAGTTGGCTGCGTGCCGCCACCGAACTTGGTTTCCGCGGTATGTGACCATTAGTAGCTGGTGGTAGTGCTATGTACCGTGGGCTCTCATCTGAGTTCATGATAGCTGGTGGAATCGGGGTTCAGTGACAGTGGCGATGCCTACGCGGAAAGACAAAAGAATTCTGCAGACAGTAGGGAAGTTCGGAGGGGCCATTAGTGTAGGCCTAATCTGTAGCGGGGAGCCTTAGGGCTTGCACACCAATCCAATCCGAGTAATATAACGGGCCCACTCAATCGGTCTACGTGCGAGGGTTGTCCCCAGCCGGGACCCCTCTCCTTAAGGGGGACTCAGGGTACTAATTAATAGATAGTAGTTCAGCAGATAGACATATGGAAGGATGGACGGATGGAAGAATGTACGGACGGACGGATATAAAGACAGACAGGGATACAGAAGACGTACGGACAGACAGGCAGACAGAAGGTACAGACAGACAGACAGATGTATGCAGAGAGAGAGAAACGGATAGACAGATAAATAAGTAGACAACGATGATGATCAGTAGCAGGTGGCATCTATACGTTATATGCTACTGATAAAGAAGATAAAGTGACATGCGAAGGATAGAGTAGCACAGATGACTGCTGCAAGAGTCGGAGTTTTTATATCCATCTTGAGCGCATCGAGTTGCTCTCTCCTCGTTCTCCATTGTTCAGTCTGCCACCACGAATCCGTTCTATGTCCGGGGAAGAACACATATTGGAAAAGTTCCGATCACTGGTTTCTTGCCCTCAAGAAGATCCCTCTTCATTCTTTTTCTCTTTTAAAACCTACTTTTCTCTCTTTTCTTGGGATGGGGAGTAAAGATTGAATGCACGGGCATGGTACAAAGAGAGAACTTCTTTATCTCGGCTGTTTTGAGGTTTGATTGCATAGCCGACTTAGGGGTCGAGTCATTGAATAAAAAAGAAAATCTTTCAATCTTCGTGACATACTCAGTGTTTTATCTCTGAGTAGAAGAATTATAAATCTCTATTCATTGATAAACTTCTAATAGTTTCTTCCATCCAATTTTCAAATCTCGTGTAATTCAATAATTGCCTTCCGCTGTAATTTGCTTATCGAAACTCCATATCAACGTGGGATTTGCTCTATGCTCTGTTCAAACAACCCACTGAACCCGACTTCATAATCTTATTATGGCATCTCATATTATTGAAGCATATAGTGCGCCTTCCATGTAACTAATGTTTCACATAGCGACAATCAAATTTCATACAATAATTTTTCACTTACGCGTTCCTATAGGCAAAGTGCTAGAGTGCAGGCTTTCATGACCGGAGACCCGGTTCAAATTCCAGTCTGTTCAAGCGAAATATTAGTGGAAAATAACCAATGGCGTCACGTGACATTTTGACATAGGGATGCGATTTTTTAAATGATTAAAATACAGTAGTCTCTTTCGTTATATGGGGGAGTTGGGTTCCTGGAAATAGCCGCTTATTGATAAACGTTTGAGTTGAATTTTCAAATTCTCTTTATAATTTCCTTGTAGCATAAGTTATAAGGATATTTACTGGGGCGAAGCCTGGCCGTGTTTACATAAAGCACGAAAGACGAAAATGCATAGAACGAGACCGACTACACTGTTGATAATACAGTAAATAAAAATAAGCTTCATAATTATCTTTTAGATTTAACATTATTTCTTCAGGGAGCGAATTTGCAAAGGTGGTAAATTGTGTATGATCAGGCACACTCAAAGTTTCAATTTGGAATTTTCAGAAAACTTTTGAATAATATCAATTCTGGTAACCTGCAGGATTTCATTGAACAATCGCCTATACACAATTTCCATATCCTCTCCAGGGATTGCATCCAGCCGTGATCTTTCAGATTGAGAATAATCTTCAGCAGCAAAATCATCCATACGTTCCCAAAATTCCTGAGTAATTTCTCAGTCCTTACTTGTACTCCTCGAAATTATGAATTTTTGTTTTACAAAAAGCAACATCTGTTGCATTTTGAAACAGAATATCAGAGTGTGGGAATATTGCAGCCAATAATAATAGCAGAGAATAAAATTAAAATTCTTCATGAAGATGGAGAATGGGTGGAGCGGAGTAAACTTAACAGTCCTCGTGCACAAACGAAAGTTTTATGTCCCATTCACAATCTTTATTATCCATTATTGATTCAAATAAACATTCCAACTTTGGTGATTTAGAGAAAAAACTCGAAAATCCAGCAAGATTAGTTAATTTTACTTTTTCTTATAGTGGCTGAGAAATTTTGCATGTAAATCATAATATGTTCTCCCGCCATCACATCCGCTCCAGCATAGGTTTGAGCAATAATTTTATCATTGCAATCAAAATCGTTAATGACTTCGAGAGCATGTCCAAGGAGAAAATTTGCAGACTATCTATCCTGACGTCTGTTCCTTTTTAAACTCCTTCAATGTCGCCATCTTCTGCTATATATCGCAGAATATTAGTAATAACAAAATACGTCATGCAGCAAAGTTATAAAATACACATAAAAATTGAATACAAGCACACGCGCGTCGTCAAATGTGGAACCTCTATCACATCCGTTACTCACGGTATAAGTGACGTTCTTCCACTCAGTAGTTGCCTGTTTTCATGTAGCTCTCAACTGATTTGACGGACACTGTCACATTTTGTCACGCAGGCGCAGCACGGTTATGCGTAATCCACATTGCATTCTCTGCAGTCTGCACACTGGTATAAGTGACGTTCTTCCTCTCAGCCGTTGAACGTTGCCTCGCTCTGACATACTCCTACTGATGCGACATAGAGTCACATTTCTTGGGAGTAAGAACTCGCCGCTAATATACTGGCACGGGCGCGCGCCTTTGTCACTTCGTGTAATATATTTTCATTACTGTAGCAGCGGCGACATTTAAAATTTGAAAGTAATCTTAAAATAATTATTAGTATGTGTAACAAGTATAACACGATACACACAAAATAAAGTACCGGTAAATAACGATAAATATATTTTTGTTCAGAAAAATTCAGGGGATGCGACACATCACCCGCATCCATGCACGCTACGCCCCTGAAAATAACAATGTTTGTGGAGGTTCATTTGGGATGTTTTCATTTCATATTCAGTTGACCATTATTAAACGTGTGTGACTTAGATTTTTCACAAGTTATACCACGAGCAATTTTGAAATGGTAAGGTCTCAGCGTGTTACTTGTAAAATGGGAGTTGAGACCAAATTAGCAAGGATCTGAATAGACCTATTCGTAGTTATAATAGATTTGCTTCAAATGCCACCCAAAGTCCACTGTTTCCTTCGAGGTTCATCGTTGTGTAGGTTCTTCATTCACATTAGCGTTTTACATTATTATTATTATTATTATTATTATTATTATTATTATTAAGAAGAAGAAGAAGAAGAAGAAGAAGAAGAAGGAGTTAATGAATGTATGTAGACAAAGTTTACTTGTAAGTGGCAACGATGTTGTAAATCATAAACGTACATAAACTTCAAAGTAATCCCCATTTTAGTCGATGACATATTGCTAAACTAATGAAAGGCAACAAATATAATTTACTGTGTATTTATTGGCAAGTGTTCGAAGAGAGTGCACTGAAACAGACTCTGTGGACATCGTATTCGCACGGGTTGTTCCAGCATCTCTCGCCGACATTTTTTATTTTTTTTATTTTTAGTCTTTTTGACGTCTAAGTCATATCGTGACCTGCTAGCATTAGCCTATATGACATTTACCCGTATCGTTTACATCGGTTTTACAAATATGTTACGGTAACGGAATTAGTTCTAGAGAACAATGTCTTTTGAGGTATGTGAACATCTTGCTTGAAAGTTGTAGATGCTGAATACACTAAGTGTTACACTTGGTAAATCGCTTGGAAAATTTCATCACGAGTTACCCGGAAACCGAACTTGGGACGCCTGTATGGAAGACCAGCGCACTGGCGCTAAGCCACGGGCATGGCTCGAAACAAGGAATATTCCTTGAGCTGAAAAATATGAATTTATCGCGTACGTCGCTATCGTGGTGCCATACTAGTCGGAAACAGCCCGAGTAGTGCCTTGCTTGTGTCCTGGGAGAGTTACGTGATATCTGGTGACTGTTAGGGACATGCCTGTGTTTTCTTTCTCTGCTGTATCATATGGACTATGAAACCATCCTTAGTAGCACTCGAGCAACTCATTTCTAGCTTTTGAAGTTGTATGTTTAATGAACCAACATGTACGGTTTGCTTGCTTCTACACACCTACACAAGCTAATGCATAGCTTTGAAGGCCGGGGACAGCCATGTTTTCTCTTATACTGTTACTTTTTTGTCATATAATCTCCGCCTACATATTGGTATCCAGATGCAGCATAAGCTTGTATCTGTCATCTTTCAACTTCTATTTGTGCAACATCCTTGGAAATAATTTATGCAAAGAAAACTCTATTGTGCGTATAACGTTGTGGAATAAGCGCATATCTTACATAACAAACCCACTCGAAATGTCATAGTAGAATAGGATTGTCATACATTAGTTCGGAGAAATCAGGATATATTTTTAATAGGTTAATCTCTAAATAGGTTACATTTAGCATGAAGAAGCGAGCAGAGCCTTGTATCAGTAGAGAGCCATATTTTCTAAATAAATTTTCATTACCTTTGTTTAGAATATTTAAACACAGACACCTGGTGCATGTTTTTGTAATATAGGAAACAAGTATGTTATACATTAGGCTATTCACAACTTTGTGATGTGTTTGAAAATACAATTATAAAATTCATTACAGGATATAGGTTATTTATCCTATTAATAATAAATCAAGTCATGCAGTTGGTTGGATCTAGAAATACAAGTGACAATTATAGAAGAAACACTAGTGCATGATACCTATGGCCACGATTATGATTATACAACGTTACTTATTTCACGATGGAAGCGAAGATATAACACTTTTATTAAAAACACTTATTTTTAATTAGTTTTGTAAAGATCAGGATTCCAAGTCTTTCTTCATTTCGAGCACACACTTAGTAAAGACCGAATAAAGAGACAATTCTGATGACAACGTGGAAATATATTTTTTGAAAATACTTCCCAATTTCCACAGTATTAATTTTGAAACGTCCTCTCTTATCCCACCAGTATGCCTAACAGAACAAACATTTGAACTGATTTTAAAATATCGACATTTATCGATATGACACACAAGTATCGCGAAATTACAGTTATTTTCTATCAAAATTATGTACGTAACGACACGAAATTTTCAATAACCTTACGAATCATAGAGGAATATTGGTGGCAGTCTTGTTTCTGACTTGCTTCTATCGCCACTGAACGCACGGTTGTCACGTCTTCCTGTTCAACCATCCAGTCAGTCATGCAATCAGTGAGCAAGTCAGTCGTACAAATATTAGGCAGTAAGTCAATCAGCCGCTCAATGAATCATTCAGCCAGCCAACCAGTCACAATCATCCAGTTATTATGTGAGCCCGGCATTCAGTCAGCCAGCTAGTCAGCCAGTCCAGTCAAAGGGTAAGTAATTTATACTCCTAGTCAGTCTGTAATTCCGTAGTCTAGTATGTGTTTACTCCATTTCATATCAGTCAGATGAATAGACAGAGATGATTAGAAAAAATTTTAGTAACAGTTTTCACATAAAATATTTATTATTACAGAGTTCAACAAAGAGAGGGGTGACAAAAGGAATAGGTGTGTAAACTGCAGAAAGATTGCTGCATAATAAGAGAATGGGTTGGATGTGGGAAAGAGGATCAAATAATAAACTAAATATATGGCTTAATCTGAGCTTAATCTGAGACGATTCTAACCGGCGTCGGAGTTGTATCCGGTGTGGCTTAGTGGATAAAGCATCAGCACGTAGAGCTGAAAACCCGGGTTCAAGTCCCGGCGCCGGAGAGAACTTTTCTCCGTTCCATTACTCTTTCATCGTATAAATATATGGCATAAAGTCAAACGGCGTTTATTTGATACTGAAAGACAAGAGATTGAGCTTTAATTATCTGAAAAAATCGTAAGGGCATTTATAATCAGACCTCATGCTCAATTGTGGGAAATTGATATAGCCTACAGGTGAATGGTAACCTATGCATGACAATTTAAGAGGTGTTTCTATATGTTAAATATAAAAAGCTTTTATTACACTTTTCCTTCAATGAAGCACTGTTAAGCAGAAAAAAAAGTCTTTGCCATCGTTTACAGCGCTCTATTGCGGTAATGGCTGATTGCTATACAAGCAGATAGGTAAAAATAATCTGAACGCTTAATGTCTTGAATATTTTTTTGCAAATTAAACCGTTTAGTCATGAATTTAAATTGAATAATAGCAAATATCGTTGAAATAAGACTTGCAATGCAGCGCAATTAGCATCTTACCAACTCAGTACACCAGAGGGGGACGAGGACGGTAAGGAGTGCAGGCCGCGCTTGCTTAGAGTTGTTGCAGCAGCCGTGATGTTGTAAAATGCTTCATAGAAACATAACAATTTCCTCTATTTAGATTTTTCAAATCTCTCCTCGTGATCTATTACCAGTTTAATTTTGGTACAGAGGTTACCATCCAACCTGTATAGACTTTCGTACCAAGGACTGTTAGAGCGGATTTGCTGTGGTTAAGTTTGGGTACATGAAGGATCATAATACTGTCACCGAAGAATTATACCGCATTTCTCCATTATCCTGGGAATTCTGGGAACACATTCTAGCATATAGTAAGGAGACAGAGCAGCTTAGAAGAAAATATCTACCACCCTTGATGCTAGAGTGTAAAAAGGGATCGTTTGTATATCTTGACTTCCCAGATAGTAGAGCATACTAACAAAAGAAATGTCATGACCAGGCTTCGGTCTAGGGACACAGAGTAACCAGTATGAGGTTTAGAGTACACGGAGTATAAATGACGTCATGACCCGTGTGGGGTAACTGCAACAGCACAGGTGGGTCCGTAATGTGCATTACCGTTGTGTCTGCGGTGCGTGTAACAGGCTTCGGGGTAGGGACACCTGATTGACTCACTCACGTTAATACTTTAATGGTAGACATTTATTGTCTTCACTAGGAATTTACTATATATACTGCATCTGTAGAGGGTGAAATATATTTTGTGCCGTACTATGACGGACTGTTTACACGTTGAGACACAAAGTAACGGCGCGCTGCATCTCCCAGTCCACTCGACCAACAGAACACTATCGCCCGTGCGTTCTGAACTTCATGTATTTCTGTGCCCAGGACCGACGCCTGGTTATGACATAAACTAACTAAGGTATATATATATATATGTGTGTGTGTGTGTGTGTGTGTGTGTGTATCCAGCCTCTCCACTTCACTTACGTGATACGAGTTACGCTTATTGCAGATGCATGGCAGGACTGTGACCCATTTTTCAAGTAGCACACCGCTTCGGCAGGCCACGCTATTTAAGATGTGTATCTGTGTGGAGAGTTATGTCATGTACTAGAGTGAGTTTATGTATAAGTGTTCGTGTAAGTGTAGTGTAGGGATGTTGATGAAAATGAGGAAGGGTGAAGGGGAAACCCGTGCCGGCACATAACCTACTCCTGTCGAATAACAGCAAGGAGGCCGACAGGATAATGTTCCCTCTCGACGGACGAATCAATATCAACAGCGACATAGGCATGTCTTCCCTTCATATACACTACGGAGAGATTTTGATTTAACTCAGGCATATTGGCGCACAATCTAGTGCATATAATTTATGCATTGTACCTTTCCTAGTCTCGAGATGGAAATTTTACACGAAAATTTCTGACCCCATCGGGAATCGAACCCTGGCCGGCTAGTCTGGAGGCAGACGCGCTACCACAGAGTTAACTCGGCGGACTCTGACGAAGGTATTACACGGATAATTGTAAATATTGAATCATATAGGCCTACGTATATGTTTGTTAATAAGTTAGTTTAGGACAGGCATGGACACTAATATATTAATCGAGTCACTGCAGACTACCCTTTAACTCTCCACTTCACCTTCTCCGGTTGAGACAATAATGTTTTGGCCTGATACGAGTCGACAGGAAGGTAAGCATTGCTTAGTGATGAATTGTGGAAGGCAGGCATCATAGCTTTTTCTATCTTTCGGCTATTGCTGGTCGCCTAAAATCCAACACTGATGTACAGTGTCTTATTGTACGTTTGTTTATAAGGCGGTGTAAGCGAAAAAAGACTTGGCCGGGTGTTTCTGTGTTCCTTTTCACTTCCCCGTTGTGCCCAGGGCTGGCTTAGAGTATATGTTGCTATAATGTGTTTTATATAAACTATTTACATATTAATTTATTTGTGTTATGGAGAATGGTAGGATATCAATTGCAGGTCAGGGAGGATAAGGGCACAAGTAGTACCTGTTTAGCAAAGCACGTACTGTAAAAGGCCCTGCACTGGATTTAAGAGTAAATTCTGTAATTGTAACATGCATATGTAACACTTGATTAAATCTATATTATTATTTGTCTTGTCATTCAAAGCTGCTTCCTTTCGTTGAGTTGTGATTATGTCACACATTTGTGTTCATGTACGATAACTGAAAGCAATTGTAGCGACATTTTCTATGAATCTACAGCATTTTACATATGGGCAGAGTCTTGGGATGCGTTTCTTCCAAACACTGAGTACAGAACCTTTAAATCACCAATTTGTAGAGTTATTTTGTGTGGGCTGATCAAACGGGAATGGGAAAAATGGCTCCCCTTCTCGCAGGACTTGAATGCTTAAATAGTTCACTTAGAATTTTCGGAGAGCAATCTTTCCCCTCTCATTTCTTTTTCGCCTTTTATTTCTTTTACGTGAACAAGTTGCTTTCGTTTTTGTTACCCTATAATAGCGGGCTGATATAACTGTGCGAGTGACCCAGGAAACATCAAGAACCACTTGTTTCGGCATGTTTTCTCTAGTCACGCCATTTCTGTTTTGATTGATGTTTATCTTTTCAATATATACGTATCATTCGAATGCAATGCAAGCATATGTCATTGCAAGCAACGTTCCCTTCTCTATTTATTTGTATACACTTTATACAATTTAAAGTGTGTGTGTATTTAGGTCTCTCTCATACATGTTAGCCAACACTATACTAAATAAACGTGAGTTTCAGGACATGCATGAACAATACTAGACAACAATAAATTCCGATTAATTAAGAAAAGGCATTATATTTTTTCAGAGTTCAACTAATAACCCAAATTAATATATTAGTGTCATATTCTTTACTAAGAACGATTCATTCTTTTCATAATTGTTTTAAAATTCAAAAGAGGAAGCAAAGGGAAAAGAAAAAAAAAGGAATATTCCACTAGATTGCAGTAGTGTGTTATGATCTGTTGTTCTTTTGTTACCATGATAGAAAAGTTTTAATTAAGAATGATGAAACAAACATGAATCATTTAAAAAACTTAGGTACAATTATTGAAAGTACAATGTTGGCAAACAAAGAAATAAATGCTAGGGAGGTGATAAAACTGTAGGCTAAGCAGCCATGATTGGTCGAAACACATCGTTCCGTACCGTTTTATTGGTCAAAAGTAGTATGACGCAGTAAAAGTGTAACAGTCTCTTTAAATTATTTTGTCGGTTTAATGTTAAAAGTCTACTGTACCACAAGTTACATTCAGCGTTTTCAGGATCAAATCCATGAATTTTGACTTTCTTCTACAACACATTTCGAACCATATTTATGGTCCAAACAACCGAATGCCTAACAGTTTTGATATTTGAATAATTTCAAGGGAAAAATTGTTCCGGGCCCTTCCCTTAGCGCACGAATGCTCTACCGACGAGCTACAGGACTTGTGACGGTGTCGTGTATAGTTCTTGGGTTAGCTCAGTTGGAAGAGCATTCGTGCGCTAAGCGAAGTGTCCCGGGATCGATACCGAGCCCCGGAACAATTTTTCCCTTGAAATTATTCAAGCCTCCTTCACAGGAAGCTTCTACCTGAAAGCCAGATTTGCATAGTTTTGATATTTCCCTGTCTTGACGTTCTCATAAGTTTTGTGCTTACTATAATGGAATTTAGCCAACAAAGAAAATTATAATTGTCATATCTGTATACAAAGCCTCATTTATTATTAGTATTATTATTATTATTATTATTATTATTATTATTATTATTATTATTATTATTTTGTGTTTGTGTGGCTAATACCTAACCACTTCACTTGAGTAATTCGGGCTCCGCATACTGCGGATAGATGGCAGGACTGTGACCCATTTTCAAATTGCACACCACTTGGCGGACCACATAATGCATGATGTGTATCTGTAAAGAGTTATGTCGTGTATTAGGGTGAATGTATGTTAAGTGTTCGTGTAAGTGTAGTAAGGCTAGAGAATGAGTGAGAATGATGATGAAGGTTAAAGGGAGAAGGGGAAACCCGGTGCTGGCACGTAACCTACTCCTGTCTAATAGCACCAAGGGGGCCGCCAGGCTTTACGTCCCTATCCAACGGACGAATCACTATCAACAGTGACATATGCCTTCCGTTCATATGCACTGCGGAGAGATTTGGGATTTAACCCAGGCATGTTGGTGCACAATTTAGTGATTAGAAGTTGTGCACCACCATCTCTCCTAGTCCAGAGGTGGAAATGTTATAAGAAAATTTCTGACCTCATCGGGAATCGAACCCGGGCCGGTTAGTCTGGAGGCAGACACGCTACAACAGAGCTAACTTGGCGGATATTATTATTATTATTATTATTATTATTATTATTATCATCATCATCATAATCATTATTATTTGTTTTCTATATGCAGCAGATATAGCTTCAAGACTTCAAATTTAATGCAATCAACATAATTCTGTGAATAATGGAAGTTTATTGCCGCTCGGAGATCTCATTAGCTCTGTTGGTGGGTTTTATGTTCTGGTCTTATTTGTTGGATATCAGGGTTTTCACTTTATGATCGCCCGGTATTCAAAATCATCCGAGGAGTAGCTATCATCTTCGAAGGGAGTTAACTTAACCCGCTCACACCATCTCATCCATTTGATGAACTTTCTGAGACCCCCATTAAATTCGCCCATAAATTATCTCCTTACTGTGTAACGTTAATTACTATTCATCCAAGGAGGCAAAACCAAAATTACTTGAGTAAACAGGCCGTATCTTGCGGATCCACTCGGATCTGGAGCAATCACTTTAATTACTGACCTTGCGTACGTTCAAAACGGGACCATATTAAGCACTGAGTTTTTAAATTCATGTCCGAATGATTTCGTCTGACAGATATCTGTGGAAGACGGATGTGAGGTACAGTTTTTTTAGAGCTAATATTGAACTAAATATAATTAGCCTTCGGAAGAGGTGAATTATATTATACTAGGAACCGCTACTGTATGAAATTTTCACTTAAAGAACCAACCACCTTTCTTGATTGCTTAGTTGGCAGAACGCCGACTTACGACGACCGTGGACCTGAGTTCAAAACCCGACGAGGATACTGTTCCTTGTGTTGAACAAAATAAAAATGTTCGGTGTTTTCCTTGGAGTTCCCTGATATTTCTCTCGTAATTTTACCGATACACTTCTGAAAGCCTTTTTTATTATCACCTCCTTTAAAGAAATATACCTCGACTTGTGTTTGTAGGACGCCGAATCGATTGTCCGCCATTGCGGATGTTCCTCATTGTTAGTCCAAAGATTAGTAGATGGGAGTTGATTTTGTAAAAGAGACACCGAAATATCCCAGGTCTTCTGTCCACCTTCTCATGGGGACATAATGACTCTAGTGTATTTATGGGGCATGGCAGACACTACCGAGGCATGGTATACAGAATTGGTGACTAGAGAGTGTTTCGAGTTATGGCGAATTGTGGAAAAGAGCCGGCTTAGACAGGCAACACAATCGGCACGAAACGCATTCTACAACGGATACACAAAAAGATTACTTGAGCTGAAGTGCTCTGGGATAATCCTTGTTTATCCGATAAGCAAATTTTCAGATAAATAATTGTAGACACTTTTAGATATACCGTAGGCCTATAAGATACTTCTGTCCACCTTCTCATCGGGACATAATGACTCTAGTGTATTTATGGGACATGGCAGACACTACCAGAGGCGTGGTATACAGAATTGGTGGCTAGGGAGGGATTCGAGATGTGGCGAATGGTGGAAAAGCGCCGGCTTAGACCACACAATCGGCACGAAACGCATTCTACAACGGATACACAAAAAGATTACTTGAGTTGAAGTGCTCAGGGATGATCCTTGTTTATCCGATAAGCAAATTTTCAGATAAATAATTGCAGTTCCTTTTACTGTAGTTATACCGTAGGCCTAAATTTATTTATTTGATACATTCTGATATTATTTAAGTAAAGCTTTGGTGAGACGAAGTTTCTTTAAAAAATACTGGCCATGGAAATTCTACATATTCAACCAAAAAGCTAGAAACTAAACACACTAGAACAATACGAAATATATAAACACACAAAAACACATCCAAATGAAATTCTCAAAACACAACTCAATTTCAGAACACACACACTCTTTGACTGGAAATTACACTACACAAACACAATCCCACAGGAAACACAAACAAAAGGCTGAAACATTTTAACGAGGTAATGTAAAACTTAACACGAGAAAGACATATAATACGTTTTCCGAAGGAGAATACTAAATAATAAAATAGAACTAATTGTGCTTTAACATTTTGTGTGCGATAGCTGCAGATTTGTCTTCACACAAAGTTCAGGCACTTTACATTGGTTTTCAATTTCGTGATTCGGACAGGTCCAGTTCCAGAGTAACCGTTAGAATATACTTCTGAATCATGTTCGCACAGATGTACATAATTTATTTATCTAATGCAAGATTGCTAATGGGCCCATGACTTTCATATCCCACACGTAGGCCTATTTTCTGTTTCGAAGCACATGACCTATTTATACCTGTCTCTGGTTAATTCTACGTAAAACTGTCAGTGAACAGAATAGAAATCTACAATTTGAAAATAGAATAGAATCCGCGCGTGAGTGTGCGCGTGTGTGGGTTTGTGTGTACAATTCATGAATAGGCTTATTGCTTAAAAATTAAATTCTATAAACTACTGAACCTTCGTGATGTCGAACATAGTAAATATGAATTACCTTGATATTATTTTTATCAATTAAGAAAAGAATGAGATGATTGAAAATTATTAGTAATTAATATAAAAATCAAAGTGAAACTTTCACAGAAACAAACTGTTTGAGATGAAAATGTTTAGTCTTGCTTTAATTATTTACATTTGTTATCTGTAGTAATTGCACGAGTACTGTATGCTAATAAGATGGCACCGTGAATGTAATTTAATAAGATTATTCAGGGAATAAAATTGAATAACTTGTAAAACCGAAATGCTTACGTAAATGATAATAATTATTATAAAACACAGCAATAAGACATTACTATGTTTCCTTGTAATGAAGTTAAAAAAAAAACTGCTATCTATCATGACATATTAAATGCTATTGCCATCTACTCAGAGCGGAAATACGCAACAACAATACTTAAAATATCCTCCTCATAAGCAAAATTATGAAGCTGCTACACAAGAACTAAAATTAGCTCTAAAATAATTATTAAGGGAGACAACTGACACTCAGTTAAAATTCTTCGATTCAAAGGATTGCAGTCTATGGTGTAAAACAAGAGAAATTACTAAAGAATCTGAAAAGATTCAACTAGTAAAGTTTGATAATCAATGGTTCACAAGCTCGAATGATAAGACATATTTTCCAAAATTTTAGAAAGCCAATTTAAACCTAATGACAATGAAGATAATAAGACAACTTCAGAAGTGAATAATACTTTAGACCTGGCACTACAACTGTCTTCAATATGTAAACTATTCATCCACCTGAAGTTATAAACACGATTAATAAATTTCCCGCAATAAGTCCCTGGGCATTACTATATAACACAACCTCTCCTCTTGCAACTGCCAAGAAAAACTATAGTATTGTTAACACAGATATACAATCCAATGATACGCTTATCATATTTTCCTTCAACATGGAAGCAAGCTAATATTGTGATAATTCCTAAACCAAATAAAATTCGAACTGATCTATTTAATTAGTGACCTGTAAGTGTTCTGCCTTTCTTTTTTAAGTTTAACCATATTTTATGATCTAGACCAGGTATGCTCAAAATTGTAAAAGTCCCGATTACACGGATGATGCTGCACTGTATAACACACACTGTGTACGGACTGGGCTCCGCAACTACATTGCAGCACCGCCCGTAGCATAGTTCTCACACTCTTGCAAATACGGATAATAAACTGAATTTGAAAAAGGAAAGTGTATACAATGCAATATTCAGTTATTACATTATTTATTATATTTAATATAGTTGTGATATAATAATATCATAAATAATAACAATTTCATATTCCACCATATAGTCTACTTTGCGGTCTATTCAACATCTGCATTCTTTTCTGCAAGTAATAGGGAATCTAGTTCCAATGAATTTACTGCAATGCGCTAAAGATGCTCATCTGTTAATCGGGACCTATGTTTGGATTTAGTAACCTTCATTCTCGAAAATAATTGTTCGCACACATATGTCGAGGCGAAGGTAACTAACATAATGGCAACAAATAAGCTCATCTTGTAATATTTAGTTTTGTTCATTTTTAAAATAATTCTATGCTTGTCAAGTCATATTCTCTGCATTTAGTTCTAGATTCTACGTTACTTAATAAATCAATTAACTCGTCCTGGAACTGCACTCTCACGGATTGTACTAAATTTATGAAAAGATTAACAAAAATACTAATATCACTCTCCATACGTCTAAAATCACTAATACTATGTTCTGTGAATTCACATTTGAACTGTTGCAGTACAGAGACATAATTAACTATATTTTGTTCAGGCACCATACTTCTCTTTACAAGTTCACCATCCGTGGAGGGTTTTAGTGCCTTAGCTAATTCCCAACATACTACATAGGCTAACTTGCTCCAAAACATAGACTCTGAATTATTCGACTCTCTTCAATGTTTGGCCTTCATGAAGTGCTTTCAATTCTTGAAACTGTAGTGCACGTTGCATCCCTGAAAAATTATTTTATCAAAATATCTATTTCTGCTGGAATAAAATCACCACAACAATAATAATAATAATAATAATAATAATAATAATAATAATAATGATAGGTCTAATAATAATAATAATAATAATAATAATAATAATAATAATAACGTTGGTATATGAATATAGGCTATATTACTGAAAGCAGCTTCTCTGTCACTTCCGCATGTTCTGGGTAGCAGAGCCTGTAATGTAGTTTTATGTTGCTCAGTAGTATTGTGACAGTACCTTACAATATAATAATCACTTTCCATTTTCACCGAACGTACAACAAAAATAATCTTCCTCCCACACTGTACGGAATGATCGTTTGCTTACAGAAGGTTTTGACTCTGTCATTGTCCCGCACTGTTCGTGCGTTTTCTAAGTACTTGAACTGCCTTCTGCAGCCATCCGTCGAGCTTCGAACGGGGAACAGCACGCTCTACATTCGAAGGTTGTGATTACAGAACGTAATCGGGAGTCAGAGAATGAGCATACCTGATCTAGACTATTAACACATCTAGAATCATTGTTAACAAATAGTTAATTTGGCTTCATTACATATCTTGATCACACAACTTTTAACACTATATTACTTCGGAAATCTTTCTTGTGTTAAATTTTATATTTCCTTATTAACATGTTTCAGCCTGCTATTGGCCATCATTAGAACTTGTTGCTGCTGGTCTTGGCGCTTTTTGTTTTGTTTCCTGTGGGGTGTGTTTGTATAGTGTAATGTGGAGTCAAAGAGTGTGTGTGTTCTGAAAAACACAAAAACACATCCAAATGAAATTCTCAACACACACAACTCAATTTCAGAACACACACACTCTTTGACTCCACATTACACTACACGAACACACCCCTACAGGAAACAAAACAAAAGGCGCCAAGACCAGCAACAACCAGTTCTGATGATGGTCAATAGCAGGCTGAAACATGTTAACAAGGTAATATAAAATTTAATACAAGAAAGACAAATAATACGTTTTCCGAAGTTAATTTGGATTCAGAAAAATGCATTCCTGTCCGCAAAAGTGACATAGGATTATTGACATAATTCTTGATAACTATGAAAAGAAACAAATCTGCCTAGACCTTTTCCATGATACAGAAAAGGCGCTGGATAAAATATTGCATGATGGCCTCTTATTTAAACATACAGGGACATCATTTTATTTTTACTTTAATTTTTATTGTACCTGAGTTTTTGAATGTACTTCACATCCACTCCTTCTACTAATGAAGTTCAACCGTCATAGTAGCATATACAGTCATAGTAGCCTTACGGTCATAGTAAACAGTACGTTCCAAAAATATGTTCGCGTTTTCCAGTGACGAAAGAGCTTTCAATACTGAATCATTTTCGCACAGGTACTGTCGTCCATTTGCCTACGTCGTATCCCGGTTTCCCCCACCTGCTTTTATTCGCCAGGTATTGGCTGGGCTGTCGTCTTAGCTCTTTTGTGAGAACATTAATTTCTGTTAGGAATTGGACGTCTACGTTATATTATACAACTGTTTAAAACAACTTAAATGAGCCTCGTTAAGTAATTAACTGTCACGTGATTTCCTCCCTTTCTACGACCCTACGACATAACCACTTGGACGGACAGTAGATAGTATGTCTGAGTAATTTTATCTTTTCGGATCGGGCAGAAGTGAAGATTGAATTTACAGTACGTAAGGTACTCTTTTACAGAGTAGGTACAGAATTATTTCAACATGAGTTACTAGTTACGAAGGACGAAACTGGTAATTGGGATTAGGTACAATAGTCTATAGTGCGATAATATGCATATTAGAACTGAGTGCCTATATCGAAATGAACGGCCACCGCTTTAAAAAAATGTGTTTAAATATCCATATTATGATTATTTTTCAATTTAACTTCATTCTCTATATTGTACGCTAATGTGCTGTAGACAGTATAATATACACTGCATAATGAATACGTTCGCATGGATAACTCAGTTCGTGAGTAAAAACACTTATTGTTAATACTGTACTGTATTTTGATTAAACAAAAACCTAATGAAAATGATCAAACTCAAAAACGCGATATTTCCTAGTTTACGTAAATGGATGAACTACTTTTCTTCCCTCCTATACGTAGTAAAGTGATTTGTTTGTATATTACGCCGGTATCATCGAACTCCAGTTGTGGAAGGGGGTAGGAAACGGCGTTGATCCAAAGGCATAGCCAGGTTAATATTAAAAATGTTAGTAAAAATAAAATGATGTCCCTGTACTATCGTTTAATTCAATCATTTCTTAGAAGACGAACTTACTCAGTAATTTACGAAAGTGTATAGTCTCAGATTAGATATATTTCTGCAGGTGTACCTCAAGGGAGCATTCTAGTACCCTTTCTCTATTTAATTTACACTCATGATTTACCAACACCTAAATCAAATTTTCTAACTGTAGCTCAGTTCGCTGATGATATTGCTGTCCATAGCAACGAAAATACTGGTGAACAAGTGACAACCAATCTTCAAAACTTTCTACAAGAAATTGAAATATGTAGAAGAAAAAATGGAGAACAACCATGAACACGAATAAGTCATCAACAGTAACATTCACATACCTCAAGAAAGAGAAAGCATTTCCATTATACCTCAACTGTCCATCAGTACCACAGCATGAAGAAGTACGATATCTTGGACTTATCCTAGACAGTCGCTTGACCTGAAATAAACACCTCACTCATACTCATCGATTGAAAGCAATACTTTCCAGCCTTGTCTTTCCCTTTCCAACAAAAGTTTAATTATATGCAATACTTCTTAAGCCTATTTGGCTCTAAGGATGTTCATTATATGGGGATCGGCTTCTATAATCCAAATGAAGCGTATTCAAACATTCCAAAATCGGGCAGTAAGGATAATCACTGGAGTACCATGGTACATGAGAAATGAAACACTTCATTTAGATCTAGATATAGTCAAAGTAGAGACTGTAATTAATTTTTCCTACACACGGTTATATATAACATTGCCAACGCATTCTAACAGCTTAATCAATCACATTCCTCGGAACCTGCCCCTGTACAACCTGATCGTCGCCTCAAGAGGAAAAGGCACACCGATTTATTGATGTTTTGAGGGACTTTAATGGACGTCATCCTCTCCACAAGTCTCATATTATTGTGATGTTAATTATTTATGCAAAACTGAAGTACCAATGTACAAAAATTGTCAAATAGAGAAAAAAAAACAATACTTAAGCAACGTTACCTAATAGCAATTTTGTTATTTTTTTCAGTTAAGTTAAATATTACATACGCGAAGACAAAACATTGTAGCCACGAAGATCAGCAGTATGAAGTACATCCTGTGAAAAGTATAGTACAGTAGTAGTAATCAAAATAATAATAATAACAATAATAATAATGATAATAATAATAGCAATAATATTAATATATTACTATTAGTGTTATTATTTTCCAAGTTACTCCACCATACAGTTCTCCATTATACCCAATTTCCAGGATTCGACAATTATACGGATAGATGGCAGGCTTGTTGAAGAAAATGATATGACGATATTTATGAAGTGATGATGAAAGGTTAATTATAACTGAGAAGAAATGATGTAGCCTTTTGTATCCCACTGTCTGGAGAGACTTGGGAAAGCACGAAAAACACAAGTCAGGGTACCTGGCCCCTGGGGTCTCGCAAATGTAAAATAACCATTATTTTATCAACTCCGTCATGATAGTAGTAGTAATAAAGTAGTAGTGTTGGTAGGGGTGTTAGTAGTGGAAGTTGTGGTGATGGTGGTAGTAATAGTGGTGATAGTAGTGATGGTGGTGGTGGTGGTAGTGGTGTTGGTAATAGTAGTAGTAGTAGTAGTAGTAGTAGTAGCAGTGGTGGTAGTTGTAGTAGAGATGGTAGTTTTTATAATTGGTTATTTTACGAAGCTTTTTCAACTGCCATGGTTATCTAGCGTCTGAGCGACTGTTCAGTCTTAGAAAAATGTTTCGTCGCATTACAAGTCCTGAAAGGAGGCAGTGCGCATGATCAGAGGACAAGCAACCTGGTTCACAAGAGAACGACTAGTTGAGGTAATAAAATTAGTTTTGTTTCGTTGTATGTCTGATCAAGAGCACTGCCTCCTTGCTAGGACTTATAAAATATCTGTTCGACAAAATTTTTTTCTAAGGCTGTAGAAAATTTGTGTTTGAGAACTACGATTACTTTATTCGAACAGTAATTGAAAAATTTTCCATGAACTCAAGAAAATTACTTTTTCAGTAATTATCAATTATTTTCAGCTCTTCCATATTCTGAGTGTTTCATTGTTTCATATTGTATTGTAAATCTAATCTATTCTATTAATAAAATAAAAGTTAAATAAATATAAATTATTTCCTTATAAATACAAATGTTTCTAGTTTATTACGTCTGCTTCTTTCCCTATAAGTTCTACGAAATTTTAACCTGCTCTCCATCCCAGTTTGGAAGCCAGCGACGCTCCTGGTTGTAGTATCGGTGGCAGTAAAGTAGTGTTGGTAGTGGTAACAGTGTTAATGGTAATAGTTTTAGTAATGGTGATAGTTGTTGTAGTAGTGGTCGTAGTTGTACTAGTGATGGTAGTAGTGGTGCTAGTAGTGATGGTTGTGTTGGTGGTGGTGGTGATAGTAGTAGTAGTAGTAGTAGTAGTAGTAGTAGTAGTAGTAGTGGTGGTGGTGGTAGTGATGGTAGTAAGTTCTTAGTAGTGGTGATGGTGGTAGCACCAGTAATAATAACAATAATTGTATTATCAGAGAAAACAAAAATAATGGCTTTGAAAAGTAAAGATCATCTGCTTGAATAAATAATGGTACAACATGAAGTTTCACAACAAGTTGAGAGTTTGTGTTCTTTACGTTGTAAAATATCATATTATATCTCCTTTTTATATTGTTTGTATTATTTTATTCCTATTTCTCTTGTTTGTTTGTAATTATATTCTTTATTCTGTATATTTAAATTTAAATAAATTAAATTAAATTAATTAACTATGGAATTCACAATACATATTTAACTTCAGAATACTAGCTAATTAAAAAAATTATACATCTAATTAAGTTGGTAATAAGCTGGCCAGATTGAAAAAAATAACTGGGATAATAAAAAAATCCTTACATGAAAAGTAAGAATAGTTACAATTGTAAAATTCTGTAATATAATGGCAGTACCGAGATTGATTAATGATTATGGATCATAATTGAAGGGTTCAGAGCCATAGTGGACCAAGCGCCATTTATTAAAAACGGAGAAAGCAAGGGTTAAAGTTAAGTGAATATCATAGCTTAATGAAGATTGACATATCATTTAGTTTTAATGTGTATACTTTATATTATTTGCTATATGTTTCCATTGAATTATGATAATACTCTTCATTTTAACCCCTGTTTTCTACAGTTTTAGTAAATGGCGCTTGGCCCACTATGGTTCTGAACCCGTCAATTGGATATTATTTTAATCTTATGTCATTCTACAGTGACTGAGTGGCCAGATCTTTAGCCTGTCACGTAGGCGGTCCGGGTTCGAGTGCCGATAAATTCTGGGGTTTTAATTGAAAAATTCATAGTGACAATTGTGGTGGGCAAGGTCGTAGTTTGGGTCTTACTCGGAGTTCTTCCGTTTTCACATATTAGGCATCTACACCATTCCGTCAATATTTCTCCATTTCGTCAGTATTCAATAGCATTCTCCGAACTCCGGCTGGCGACGCACGAACGAGGCTGGCCTGGAGACGAGTGGGGTTGCCTGCTCGAAACTTGGGTACGCAGCGAACCGTTTGTGCCTGGGAATGCGCCTAACTTGAGGGTTAGCGCAATAGATCGTGAAAGGTCGCAGTGCTGGGTCAGAGTGCCCCGTCTAGAAAATTCCATTCCATTCCAATCTTGAGTTATTCTTACCGCGTCCGAGAAGTAGTTTGGTTATCTTGAGTCTAATATCTCCACAGATTGAAACCAATGATCATGGTTTATTGCTCGAAATATGTTTTTTCTTGAAGTAGGCTATTTTACCCGCTTCTGAATTCTGACCAACCTTCTGAATCATACTGTACATATTTTCCGTTCGGTAAACGAAACAACAGGAAAGTATGGGATGAAAACGCTGTTTCTAATACATATGCAAATGGGGTTGAATTCGACGAGATATATCGTATAGAACTGTCGGGGGATATGTTTGACGCTACATGGCTTTCATATTTGTTGCTGCAGGTGGGCGGGACACGAAGTGCACAAGTTATATTACTAGGGTGCGACCAATTACAATGCACATGTAACACAATATAGCAACTCCCTTGCCTCCCCGTTTGGAATCTACATTCATTTTGACTGGGGACTTGATTCGTGTTACGAACAACTTTGTCTCTCTGATCGATACAGCTTTCAGAACCTTCAGCCTTCAGACTGGAGCAGTGCAACAACGCGTTATTGCCCCACATTCTTTAAATATTCTGGGCCAATAAAATTATGAACGCCGGTAACGGAAGAAATTCAAATTAAACTGTGTTAACTGGATTTTCGGAAATCCATAATAAAGCCTTATACTGGCAAACAAATGTAGGCCAACCTAATTTTATGTAATTATCTGAATTATTATTTTGCTCAAGTTTTAAAGTCATTTTACTCATATATTATAAATTCAATAATAGTTATTCATACAAGCTTTAATTCAGAAGTAGTTCTTTTATTGGCACGAGCCCAAAGACGAGTGCTGAAATACGAGTGATGTAAAGCTGTTTAGCTTCAAGTTGAATACATTATTATTTCCTCTCTCTTTATGTAAAATACCTGAGGGTATTAAGGTCTAGCATGTTATAAGGCCCACTACCTAGTTTTGCCATTAGTTATACACTTGTGCAAAAGAGAGCAACAGGTCTTAAGACCTATTTCTTCTTGCATTCGAGTGAGGTATAAAGAAATTAGATTCTCGTTCTTGTTTGTAGCTGACTGGTGGCAACAAGTTATGAATGATTATTTCTGCTTTCTTCATAAAATTCTTCAAAATTTAAGTTGATATTTAACCGTTTTACTGTGTGTTATTAATATAATATTAAATGCACGTTATTGTGTAAACATAAAGAAGATTGGGGCTACCGTGAAACTTTCGCTAATGAGCATATGAGCACTCCATAAATTAAAATTGGCGCGAAGTAACAGAGCAGGAAATAAGACCTATGAAATAAATACATGGAAACGCCCACAATTTCATAGAAGTCCCTGAACTATAAAGTTCAAACTCTGAAGCACAATCTTTTTGCAAGAAATGAAACAAACGAAAGACTGACAATTCCTAATTCAGAAAGAGCATTGGATGAACCATCAATTTCAGGATTTATAAACATCCAGGGAACGCGGAGGTGTTCTGTCTGCGAAGAAAATTGTTGCAGATATACATGTGTGTCTCTTGTGAATGTTGGGTGCACGGTGAATAAGTGCAGGTTTCACTGAGGAAAAAATTGTGAAGACTTTGTATGCCCAAATTGTGTTCAGTACTTATATTCTTTATTGTGGGCCTTATTACCTGTCACAGCAGGATATAAGACCCAGTGACATGATGCTAATTTTCATTGCTCACAGCATTTGTGTGTCTGAATATTTATTTGAAGTAAAATATTATAAGATAACTATAAACGTATGCTATTCCATTATTTAAAAATCGCTAAACGTCTCCATTTCAAAGAAGAACGTTTTATTCCTTAGGTGGCCTTATTACTCCCGGTTACCTTATATATATATATATTACAAACATTAATTTTATGTAATTAAAACATTACGAGCAAGGGCTGACCAGAAATAGCATTTGTTCTATTTCTACAGATATTAGCTTGTGTAGCCTATATGTCCAAGCAAGAAACGAAGTTGGTTGAGCACATACTGTAAGTCGGCAATTTTTCCCGAGTCACATTATTTTACGTACCATAAATTTACATGTAGCAGTACTTTATTTAAAAACATTGTCCATTATAGTGGTCGAAATTCGATGTGGGCGAGAAGCCGCCTACAAAATTTGTGTAGGATTCCGCCCCATGGACATAGATTTCGTGGATATACGACTGGAACCCCCATATATTTATTCCTTCGTTCAGAAACAAAGCTAAGAAATTTTCCTTCTTTTTCTTCTTCTTCTTCTTCGTTCCAGGATTGGGTGATATCAAATCATCTCTTCTGCGGTCTTTCTATTCTCTTCCACCTATAGCTCTATAATGCAATTATATTTCGGAAATCATTCCATTCCGATTTTACTTATGTGGCCTTTCTAATTCGTCTAATATATTTCATCTATCTCATCGTTAACGGGAAATAAATCCAGTTCCAGCCTTAATGTGTCATTCCTAATTATGTTACTTCTTCTGCATTCTTTTATAAATCTTAAAAATCCCAATTCTGTAGTTTGTTATATGACACAGTCTTTTTCTGTTTACACTATGTTTCAGTTACGTATACAAGAGTTAGGATAGCCATAACCTTATGAAACTTAAGTTGAGTTTCCTTCATTTTTTTTTCTATATATCGTTCAGTCGTATGGGCGAATACAGAAATGCATATAGAGTGTTAGTTGGGAAGCCGGAGGGAAAAAGACCTTTAGGGAGGCCGAGACGTAGGTGGGAAGATAATATTAAAATGAATTTGAGGGAGGTGGGATATGATGATAGAGAATGGATTAATCTTGCTCAGGATAGGACCAATGGCGGGGTTATGTGAGGGCGGCAATGAACCTCCGGGTTCCTTAAAAGCCAGTAAGTACGTATATATCGTTCAGTAAATGGTTCCAGAAATTGTTTACGATTTATTGAAATTTCTTTCGATGTCCTCGTGATATTCATATGAAGGATCCACGGAAAGAACAAGCTAAATCACATTTTGTTTATTTTTGTTTTTGTCCCATCTGATAGCTCATAAAGTGAACTATCTTTCTGGTAAATCAGAATGGCAAAATGTCTATATTGTTTTTTTATTATTCTTTTATTTTATTGGGTTATTTTACGACGCTGTATCAACATCTAGGTTATTTAGCGTCTGAATGAAATGAAGCTGATAATGCCGGTGAAATGAGTCCGGGGTCCAGCACCGAAAGTTACCCAGCATTTGCTCGTATTGGGTTGAGGGAAAACCCCGGAAAAAACCTCAACCAGGTAACTTGCCCCGACCGGGATTCGAACCCGGGCCACCTGGTTTCACGGCCAGACGCGCTGACTGTTACTCCACAGATGTGGACGTCTATATTGTAACATGGTAACTTAAATTATATTAGATGTAAACTAATGATATCTCATGTGTGTATTAAAGTTAAGAAATGCTGCCTTGCAGTGGTGCTAACTTTTTAAAAACATTGAGTGGGCTCTAACACATGATCATAACTTCCCAAAAGGATTCCTCCCTTTAATGATATGAATACCAATTTGTTCCTTCATACTAATAACTATATACAAAAAAATCTCTGCATTATCTTGTGAGTAGCTGTTCTGCACAATTATCCATTTGTAGTAATTAAATTAGCCTATATAAACGTTTTAACTTGAGGACTTGAATTGTTTCTAACTATAAATTGATAATACGGAAGTGGACTCACTATTACGTAGCACGGAGTGATGCAAATGTGTTTCTCACTATAAATTCGTCACAAACATCTTCTAAATCTAACTTTTCAGCACTATTCTTATTTGGCACCTGACTATCGGTAGGAGAGATGAATAAAATGCACACCAACAATGCATCCTTAGTTACTGAAATTCTACTTATTGTTATTTACTGATTTCAATAAGCAACCATCACATATCATGTTCTTGTTTAGTCAACTGTCCGAAGACAGGTTTGTACCTCATAAATAACACCAGTAAGGCATCACTCATGAGGTAATTAAGCCAGGAAAGAATGGAATACGAAATGATGATGATCATGATGATGATAATGATGATAATAATAATAATAATAATAATAATAATAATAATAATAACAATACGTTAATAAGACGACAAATTGTTGTGGGGGCACAGACCCCACGGGTCCATATAAGTTGGCGCCCCTGCATACTGTAAAATTTAAATAAGTGACAGCATTTTCTATCCCTGGTCTCTTCGTATGTGATGTCATACTCATGTACCGGAAATTAGAAACCTGTTTTATTTTAGCATGTCATATAATGTAGGCCTAAACACTAAGCGAATATATATTTAATACATTTATCTTTTTTTTTACTTGGTTATTTAACGACGCTGTATCAACTACGAGGTTATTTAGCGTCGATGGGATTGGCGATCGTGAGATGGTATTTGACGAGAGGAGGTCGAGAATTCGCCATAGATTACATGACATTTGCATTACCATTGGGGAAAACCTCAGAAAAAAATCCAACCGGGTAATCAGCCCAAGAGGGATTCGAACCCGCGCCCGAACGTAACTCCGGACCGGCAGGCAAGCGGCTTAGCCAACAGAGCTACGCCAGTGACTTTTATTATCTTAAATCAGCGGTAGTCAGCACAAAGCACCCTGGAGCTAGCGTCTCTTACCCGCGAAGAACATAGTGCACTATGGTGCACTCGTAGCTGCTAGTGGTTATGCTCTCTACCTCTTCCTGCTGCACGACGGGGCACACGGGACGGCTCCGCTTACCCTTTGCACATTTCAGCGAGTGCTGATGACCACTGTCTTAAATGATTGACCATGTCAGCTGGGTCTTAAGGCAACTTGTTGAACGCAAGCAGCTTGATTTATTTGTTTAATCGAATCAACGAATGTTTTTCTTGTTCCGTTATTATTTATCACTATTTCTTAATTTATCGGATACGGTATTTGCCTTTGAATACCATTATCTTAGTATTATCAATTAATTTTAATTGTATTGTGCAGCATATTTATATAGTTCTTAACTGCCGTTGGTAAGGAATATTTCGCATTTAAAATCTATCGCCTCACATAGAGTTAGAAACGCATGAATTAAGGGTCCCGTACTACGATGATAATCACTAAATCTTGCGAGGACGAATCTACATGTTGAAGAGAAAATATTTTAAGAATTTTTAAGTGTCTGTTCAAATGTATTATCCCCGCCTTGATATAACACCAAGAAATATAGGAACTATACCTCTCAGCCTGCAATGATTCTGATTGTCTCCATTTAGAATTGCCGTTTGATGTTACTGTAAGTAACATTTGACATCATCTATGAAGAGTTATTTCATACATACTTGCGGGTTTGTCCAATGTCCTTATTTAGGCTAAATATAACATGAAATCAGGAGAACACAAGATAAAACTGTAGTTATATGGATCAGGTAACGATATTACTTTACCGGAGAGGAATGGAAACATGAATATTATAAAAATAATTAATATAAGTAAAGAACAACCATTTCAGTGGTGAACGATCATTACCCTCTCCGCAATATGGCTTCGGATCGATGTCTAGGGATCGATAAGGCCGTAGGTGAAGCACTGAACATATAGGCTTCTATTTCAGAGTTGTTTTCTTGGAAAGCTGAGCACGCTACCAAAGTTTTGGCCAAGTTCTTTGAATCACACTGGGAAGAGGTTCATTTAAAATTCACTGAGAAACGTGCAGACTGAGTACCATTGTCAAATAAAGCACGACAATGGAAACGCATTTACTTTATTGACGTCATGATTTACTGAGCATTGTGTACTGTACCGATATTCTCTTTCATGTTACAAAATATTTATACAGAATGAATATTTCCTAACATCATAAATCTTTTAATAGAATTTGTACTATTTCACTGGCTATTTATGCTTTCGAATAGGCAGTGTTAGTGAGTTTTTAATACCATTCTCATTTGTAATTCACTTGGTGACAGAATCTGACGAAATAGACAGGATTTCAGTGATTAAATATTTTGGACTTTTTAGTGCATAAACAGGCCATAAACAGTCTCCATCTACTTTTATTTGCAATGTATGATTGATTATAAATCTCACTAGCTGAACCGGGATTGTTTCCCTACTATAGGTTAGTGGTATTTATGCTTGCTACTGGATTCGAAATTCATAGGTTCAGTACCGATGGAGGCTCATGTTTTAAAAATTCGTGAGTATGGATTCCTTCAGGAGGAATGTAAAGCTATCGGAAACTTATCGTATATTATTACACGTGAAAGAACCCTGCACCGACAGAACACTCTAGACAAAATTTGATGACACTAACCCGTCCATGTTAAAGATCATAGGCAGCAAATCGAGTCCACATTATTAGCCTAAGTGCACATGATCACGTCTAACCCATTATTCTTAATCCATTTTATGGAAAGGAGTTCCATAATCAACACATCTGATAGAATTTAATACATAAACTGGTAGTAAGACATTTGAATGATTTTAAATCTCATAGTATTACAGGAGTCCGACGACAAACGTCTACACCTGTGAAGTAAAAGTTAGAGCGTCTGGCCGCGATCACCATCTGGTGATCCGGGTTCGATTCCCGGTTGGGGTAAGTTACCTGGTTGAGGTTTTTTCCCGATGTTTTCCTCCAACCCGATATGAGCAAATGCTGGGTAACTTTCGGTGCTGGACCCCGGACTCACTTTACCGGCATTATCATATTCATCTAATTAGACGTTAAATAACCTAATATGTTGATAACCTACTAAAAATAAAATAACCGACGACAAACACATCTTATAGAATCTCAGAAGTAGACTTTTGGATATTATACTGTTCCTATAATTCGTTTCATAATGTTTGACAGGAGAAAAAAACATTGCCGGTAGAGGAGAAGAGAAGTATAGTATTGCTATTTAAACAATGGCAAAGGTCTCATCCATGCTTGCCTTAAAGTTGGGTGTAGAACGCTTCAGAACGCCCAACTTCAAGACAAGCGTGGAATGAGACCTTTGCCATTGGTTCAATAGCAGTTATACTTCTCTTTTCCTCTGCCGGCAACGTTTACTTCTCATGTCAGACATTATGAAATGAAGTATATTCTGTATATTCAGTATTGTACAGTCAGAGCACACAACATTGTGCAATTGACAAAGTCAATAAGAAGCAGACAACAAAACATTAAAATCAATTCAAAAACTCGCAACAACGTTGACATTAAAAAACTCATTAATTTCATAAAATGGTTTGTTGATTAACCAACCAGAGACAAGTCTGTTAAAAGACTTCCTTTCCAGATTAAAAAGATATCTCGGAAATGTATTTGCTATTTTTAACGACATAATAAAATAATTATTCATTGTTTTAGTCAGCTACACTTAGGTATGTCAAAAAGGTCACGGTTTCTGATGTTGTATAGGTGAACATCATTCCTATGTGTCAACATATGTGAACTTTCTTTGACGAAATAACGGTCTGCAGTGTGCCTTCATTGATGAATTAGTTATAATTCTAATAGCTTTTTTTTGTAACATAAGTTCCTTATTAGTATATTACCCCATAAAAGTAGTCCATAAGAAAGTATACTATGAAAATAAGAAAAATAGACAACTCTAATGTAATTCTTCGGAACATACATTTTCAAATTTCGCAGAAGAAATATTACTCTTGACAATTTTTTACAAACAGACTCAACATGGTCTGCCCAAGTAAGTGTGCTGTCCAACGTAATACCAAGAAGTTTAAAATTATTATTTTCCATGACTGTACTACTAAACAACAAAGATGCAGTTTTACTTTCATTTAAAATAAATTCATTAGAACTAAACCATTTCTTGGCTGTATTAAAAACGGAATTACTAAGAGTTTTCAATTCATTAATATCACTATGACTTGTCAAGAAAGTGGCGTCATCAGCGAATACCACAGAATAAGCAGAGACATTGCACATCAAATCATTAACCATTATTAAAAATAGGATAGGACCCAACACTGATCCTTGAGGCACACCATATTTTACATTCATGAGCTTAGATTTATTGCCATCAATGAAGACGCACTGCTGACGGTTACTAAAATAAGACACAAATAATTTTAATTCATTACCTCTAATACCATAATATTGTAATTTTTCTAATATAACATCATGCGAAACACAGTCAAAAGCCTTACTTAAATCACAAAATGTAGCAGAACTGAATTTATGGTCCTCAAGACCTTCTAAAATATAACTGATAAAACTAATAACAGCTTTGGTTGTATTAGAATTAGATCTGAATCCATATTGAGATTTAGAAAACATGTTATTAGATTCAAAGTATTCACAAATTTGATTCTTTATTACAGTTTCAAATATTTAAGAAAAAACAGGAATAAGCGAAATTGGCCTATAGCTACTGGGTTCCGTATCGTTACCCTTCTTAAAAATGGGAATCACCTTGGAAATCTTCAAAGCATCAGGAAATACGCCAGTGCTGAGACAATCATTAATACATGCAGTCAGTGGACCTACGATACATTGAATGATTTGTTTCATAAACTTATTAGAAATATCGTAATAATCTTTACTACTTGTGTTTTTCATGGACGAGACAATTTTTAGAACATCATCTGTAGAAATAAATTTCCATTTGAAAACCGAATTGGGCTTACTGAAGTTCGATAATAATTCACTCGCTGAAGTATCAGATAGTTCCAGCTGAGCATTTATATTCTCAGGAAGGTTGGACAGATACTCACTAAATTCATCACACGTAACAACCACCTTATTCTTTTTACGTTGAGTGGCTTTTGATTTAATTAAGGACCATGCTGTTCTACATTTATTATCAGAAGCTTCAATAAGTCTGACATTAACATCCAACTTAGCTTTCCTAACGGCATATTTATATTCTTTATTACACTTTTTGTAAGTTTGAAATATAATGGGATCTTTAGTGCTTTTAGCCAATATATGGAGACACATAACTTTTTTCCATATTCTGTAGTTCATTATTATACCAATAAACTTTATGTTCATGGTTTCCTGTATATCTAATCAATTTCAATGGAAAAAAATTATTAAACAGTTCCATAAACTCCGCAAAAAATATGTCAAACAAATTATCTTGTGGTTGAGAATGATTGCCAATAGTATTATACCAAGTAGTAATGGATAATTCATTTAAAAAAGCATACAGATTAACATTAGTGATTTTCATAACAGGTACAGTTGTATTCTGATCCAAGTTTAAATTCCTATTATACTCAATAACTTCGAAAACAATTGCTTTGTGATCGGAGAATCCAGGATCGGTGACCTAGACATTATACAAATGCGGCTGTAGACTAGTTAACATATTATCTAAACATGACTCATCTCTGGTTGGTTCAAAAACAGTTCTATAACCATCATACATTCTAAATAAATTGCATAGGTATTTACTTTCCTTTGAGTTATTCATAAAATTTATATTAAAATCACTGAAAATTAAAAACTTGCAGTTAATCTTAGTTAAATAATTTAAAAGATTGTCTAACTTCCCATAAAATATATCAAGTGATCCACTGGGTGACCTATAGATATTAACAATTATTAATTCGATACGTTCAATATAAACACCAGAGGCTTCAAAGTGTAATTCCTCACAATAATCAGATAAACTAATAGCTTTGTATGATAATTCATTTTTGACATATATAATACTGCCTACATTTTTTAATTCAGTTCTTGAGAATGAATTTGCAACAGTGAAGCCATCTAAAACAGGAAACTCAATTTCATCCTGAAGCAGCCAGTGTTCACAAAGACAAATTATACTAAAATTTAAGAGATATAAATAAGCATTCAAAATCTCCATCTTATTACGCAAACATTGCACAGTCATAAAAAATATTTTAAAAACATTAGATTTGTGTTCAATAATATTGTTATTAGCCAAATCTGGATCACTAACCACTCGTCTATTTAAAGTATTATCATTTATTACAGAATAATTATTTACTCGTTCTGATTCCGATCTGTGTTTTGTTTTGTCTTTGAATATAAAAAAACGTCTTACACAAGAGTTTTCAGGCCAAATCATTGAGTCTAGGGCATAATCTATGTTTTCTGCATATATATCGACCTTAAAGGAAGAATATAGTTCCGGATGTCTTGACGTCAGTTTTTCTACTTTAACTTTAGGGAAACTGGGCTTAATAAATTCAATCACTTCATCAGTTTTGGTCTCAGGAGCTAGACGATACACATGAAGTGGAACGTACTTTGGAACACCATGCAATTTGGAAACTGAAGTATAATTATTAGCTTTTTACCAATAACGGTAATTCTTTTCGTCTTTTTACGAACAACCTCGGACCACGTTTGTTGTTTCGAACCTACTCCACTTGACGATTCTTGGCCTGGATTCTTTTCTTCTAGCTTCTTTACGGAATGTTCAGGAGGGAGCAGACCAAGATTCACATTATTATCAGCCTTACTAAATTGTTCCACTTACATTTCCGATAGAAGGTTTTAATTGCTCGTCAGATAATTCTTGCGACGTCAATAATCTAGGACCGTATAGAACTTAACATCCCTGACGTTTCAAAACTACATAAAGGTTCCACCATTACATACGATTGGTACGACCTGACGGGTCACTTATTCTCTTGGCTACTCCGAACAACTGAGTCAAGCATAATGGGCCCAAGAGAGCAGATTATCCTTCAGTTCGGACAAATTTACACCGACGTTAGAACCTGTATGTAGATCCGAAAAGTTGGAGTTGTTTGGGTTCAGAACACGGTGGAATACTGGAATACACAAACGTCTAATTCTAAACACAACGTCAGTGAAATCTTAAAAACGTATAGAATTTGGAGTACGAGTGCACAAACCGCCTGTAAACTATTTGAATGACTCTAAAATTCATAGAATTGAATTTTTAGTGCTTTAATTGGCAGTGAATAGTCTTCAGCTATTTATTGACTATAAATATCATAGAATGGATCGGAGTTCGATGACGAAACACATATTATGGAATTTTTAGTGTAGGCCTACCTATAAGTAGTAAACAGCCTTAAGCTATTTGATTGATTCTAAGTTTTGTTTCTCCGTCCACATACCTCGGCCTTCAATGACGTATCTGTGACGTTTTGTAAGCACACTGAATACATTATCTCTTCTCCCCCTACAATGTCCAATGACTCGAGGGTTGATGAGTTACGTGCAACGGCTTGTGACGTCTGCCACAATTGTAGCCCAGTTGTGCATCCCTGGGGTAAAGAGTAAAGGTCCATTCACAATGAAAATTAAACATAACCGTAACATAGACATATAAACACAAAAATTTGCGCCCAGGCTACCAAATGGGATCATTCACAATGATTCACATAAGCATTGACATAAACATTACCGTAAGACGTTAACATGAAAGTTTGCAAACTCCAAACTTTCATGCTTATGCTTACGTGATTTGCAAACAGAACACAATCGTGGAGCGCTGAAGTATACGACAGAATATGAGGAAATGACGTCGTTGTTATGTTTCCATGGTTACCAAGTATGTTTGCTGTTATGTTTATGTTCCCATCGTGAATGATGGTATGACATTGATTTTACCATATTCTTAAGTTAACGCTTACGTTATGTTTAATTTTCATTGTGAATGAGCCTTAAGCAGTGCAATGTAATGTACCCCGTTGTGCAGCAGAAAGAAGGAGAGAGCATATCCGCATCAGCCAAGAATGCACCATAGTGCAGTCTCTTATCCGCGAGTAAGAGACGCTAGCCTGAGGGTGCTGTGCTGATGACCGCTGTCATCGTGTGCAACGCAGTTCGATGACGAACATATCTTACGCAATCTATAGTGCATAAACCGGCTGTGAACAGTCTATATATATTTGACTGACTCTAATTGCACGGAATGAAGACGTATATGCCGTTGAGGATATATTGTGGCATTTTTATTGTATAACTAGGTTTCAGACAATTATCTGACTGATCATAAATATACATTCTACCTTCATTATTGTCAGTTTTCAAGTTGGGTCGTCTATATGCCTTGTTCTCCCTTTTATGACAATTTAGAAATATTGTACGTTCACAAGTAACTGGAAACTTGGTTATACGGCTGGCATGATATACGATCATCGTACATATTAATGTAATATAAACTTAAGGCGGGAGACATAGCCGGCTCCTATAGACAGGAGATAGATTTCCAATTTTATTCCGTGCGGAGTGTCGAATTCCAGTCAACTAGATTTTTCGCTAGAAATTCCACCCCATTTATGTATAATCTGTATAGTACTGTACTCTAGGTGTTACACGAGATGGAAAGTAATTAGATGTAGTGAAACTGTCGTTTGGAGTAACTCATGACGCTAGCCTACATTCGCTTAAATGTAGGCCGCTCACTAATTGTTGTTTGTCATTATTTTCGTACTCATTTTTCTTTCGCTTATTATTTTTCCATCTCCTAATATGGAAAAATTAAAGAATTGCTCAAAGCTGCCGTTATACAGTTCAATACAGGCAATATTCTGAAGTCCCACTTTCACGTGCGCCTCCGTAAAAATTTTTTATCTACAGTAATCTCACTAAAGGTTTTGATTTGTCTGCAGAAAATCAAATCACGATTAGAAGAAAGTATATAAAGATTAGAAGAAATAAAGCACTCTAATGCAATAAGATATTAATTGACTTTCTACAATTATACTTCACTAATAATAACTTCATCAAAACATTTAAAAGGAGCCGCCATTTTCAGTTGGCTATCTATGTGGCAAACAAATGACGATCGCAAAGCATGTTTTATAGTACCGTAAAGAATTTTGCACTTTGAAGTGTTGGCAAATAAGGAAATTAATGGCAGAGAGGTGATAAAAACAGAAGAAAATATATAAAGATTAGAAGAAATAAAGTACTCTAAAGGTTGACGCTCACTGGCACGAACCGACCGGAACGGAACGAACCGGAAATATTCTGCGAGAGACGTATGCATGTATTTTAAACGGCAAACGCTCACTTGTCCGAACGGAAGCAACCGGCTGCCGGTCCTGACGGACAAGGTTCTCGGGACACGACCCTAGCGGAATTTCCGATGACGATCGTCAGCATTCGTATGTCTTCGCTAGTCTTCGGAGAAAAGTGTGTTGGTTGTTCTCAGTACTTTCCCACTCAACATGTGCTGGTGCGTTGTCCAGACAGATTATTCTTAAAACGGGTGATGAAAAGTTAATTTTAACAGTGCTAATCGCGCTTCTGTGCTGATTGGCCTTCGAAATGTGATGTTTCCCTTCATTATTTCAAGTGCTAATAACAGATGAAGTTTTAAACATTTTTCTTCGCTCATACGAAAGTACTAAAAAACCATTACTCGATCTTTACACAAATCTGGGAAAAAATGTTTAAATTAATCAAAACACTTTTTATAATGTTATGACTAGAGCCCGGATTGTATGTAATTACATATTCCGTTCCTACATATGTAGCTATAAGGAAAGCAGAAAGTCCGCGAATCATATTAAAGGAATCATTATTCCGAAGTTTTAAATGTTTTTACATATTTTGGTGCATAATAAATATTTTGGCATATATTATATTTTTTTGCATATTTTGAAGGATACTGCATACTTTGAAAGAATATGTACATTTTTTTTCACCAATTTTCTCTCTACGTAATTCTTAAGTTATTTTTTAAAATTGTTTATAAAGCTTATCCCTTCGTCTCTAGTGCATAAATATAATTTAATAATTGAAAATAATAACGTATTCTGTCAAAAAATGGACATCTCTTTGCAATGCTAATAGTTTGTAGGCTATATCCCTTGAGAAGTAACGGTAAAGTAGGTACAAATACCAATGCAAATGGTGGGTCATTTTACTGCTAACGTAGTGAAGGAGAGAATGAAAATTACCCTGTGGGTATGACCGTTTCGCACAAACACCCCCAATCAGTTGCTCTAAAATAAAACAATAGTTTTTTCTGTTTTTTTGAAGAAACTTATTTTGACATCAGGTAATACAAGTAGCAAGCCTACTGCCATTCGCATCCAAGTTAAAAGACTGGATTTCAATTGACGATTCCTTTACTAAAATGGTAAAATCGTGCAGTCCAAAGTGTGTGACAAACTCATTGGGTGCTCCCTGAAGTTACAGTTAGAATAGCATTTAAAAATTGGACTTCATGTGAGAAATAAAAAACGTGCTCCGTCGAAAAGAAAAAGTTCTTCTTACACAAGTAGTGCTGAAACATTCGTCTTCTACAAGTGAATTTAATAAAAATTTGTGCATGGCAATGGTTGCTGCAAACGTACAGTGATATAAACTTGGAGTTCCAAAGTTCCAAGCATTCCTACGCAAATACTGCAACTTCAATATTTCGCATGAATCAATACTCCGGAAAAAATATTTGAACTCCTGCTACACTGACACAATGGAAACGATTAGAGATGGACTTGATGATTCCTACGTATGGGTTGCCGTTGACGAGACGATCAATGACGGCAGAAAATATGGAAAAATATTTAATTATTAATTGCGCCTCCAAACAATGAGGTTCAATCACATGTGCACCTGTAATTTTTTATTAGTGTGCAAAAATACATCTAATAAAGCTTAGATTTTAAATTACCAACTTTTTTTTTTATTTATTACATATTTATCTACATACTTCGTCATTTTTAGCTTTATATTTATGTAGTCTACATAGTTCTCATTTTCACATTACATAAAATCAGGGCTCTAGTTATGGACCCATATTTTCTTTTCTTTTTTTCTTCCTCATCAGCTAGAGACTCAGTAAAATAAAATAATCTTCGGAACTACTATCCCACTCCATATTTAAACCAGACTGCCTGTTGACTGTACCGGAATATTCCGAGCAGTGAGCGTCAGAGCTTCCGCGGAAGACGGACTGCTGTAGATTTCCGTTCCGGTCGGTTCGTGCCAGTGAGCGTCAACCTTAATAGAATAAAATAGGAATTAACTGCCTTACTAAAATTCTATTTAACTAATGTTAGCTTCACCAAAACGTTTGAACGGAGCCGCCATTTTTAGTTGACTATCTATGCGGTCAACAAATGACGATCGCAAAGCATGTTTTATAGTATCGTAAATAATTTACATTTTGAAATGGTGACAAAGAAACAAATGCCAGGGAAGTGATAGAAACAAACAAATGCTAGGGAAGTGTTAAATTGAGGCGATAAACAGCCATGATTATTTGAAACACGTCATTTCGTAGAATTTTATTGGTCAAAAGTAATATGACGTAGTAAAGTGTAATAGTGTTACTAAATAAATATTCTAGTAATAGTACATTTTTTGTAAGTCTCATAGGATAGACAGAAACTGTTCCAATCGAGCTTAATGTAAACTATGCTCTTGCAGTAATTAATTATTAATAAAGAACTGTTTATTGCGGATACTTTTTGAAGAGATCTTAAAGAGCACCGGAAGCAGCAAAAAAGAGAATATCAATGAGCGACATCAAAGTTAGGCTATTTAGGTGATGTGATCCATAAAAGTAACGCTGTATATCAGCAACGTCTCAGCATAATGTTCATCGACGAGTATCACTAGGCATATATTATGCGTCATTGAGAGTTTGATTCACTATATTGCAACACTACACAATGAGATGCGTCAATGAGATTTTGATTTTGAATATTGTAACTCTTTTCTAAACGAGGCGTGTAAAGCGTATTTTATTTTTTTTTTATTTGAGAAACTAGACAAGTCCATTTTTAACCAAAGTGAGTTTATTGTATTTCTAACACTAATTCATGTATTTGAACATCTGTAGGAGAAAGTAGACATGTCCACCTCATTTTAAGTGTTTATGTCATGACAGCAGATCCCTGAAGAAGATAAAATCAAAAGATTTTATGAAGATATATTTTCCTGGTCTAGTCGTAACAGAGAAGGCGCGCATGAGGAGCTGTAGTGTGGAACTTCAATAAGGTATCAGTGCTTTCACTTTAAAACTTTATAGAATTTGTCTTATCATTTTGTAATATGAAGGACAAAATTCTTTATGTACTAAATTTGTACATAAGTAGCTTTTGTTCTATTTAACTTAAAAACACAAATAATTACAAACTATCATAAGTTTTACTAAAATATTTTGTGTATTTGAGAAACAATACATGTCCACGAACTTTAGGACACCCTGGAGCTGTGAAATATAATTAAAAGTTTATTTAAAATATCTAGAAATTTTGGTATTCATACGTAAAGTTTATCCTAAAAAGATACGAATGTATATCCAACGTTTATAAGCTGCAGACAGTTTTTTTTGCAGTTTTCTCAAAACTTATAGCTATGGACCTGTGTGGTTTCTCAAATAACCGATTCATTTATCATAGTCATAGGCCTATCTAATGCCTGAGTTCAGAACTGAATAATAACATATTTGGACACAGAGTTTTTTCTTCACCTATAATTCAGAAATAAAGAGAATTTTCACATACAGTAAATGTATGTATTGCCTGGACATAATAGCTACCAGATGGAACCTACAAATTCATCGCTTTCAGTCGGGTAATAAAGTCCAGAGATAGGCACGTTAACCATTAAACCATAGAATGAAATATAAGTGTAAACTGAAATAGATTTAACTGGCGATTTAAACTCGGGAGTATAGTAAAGACAATGAAGAGCCAGTTTTGTATCTATTTATTTATATGCTGTTAAAATATTTGCTTTGATAGCCCAGTTAGCAGAGCACTTGCTACTACGAACTTGGACCTGAGTTTAAATCACTTCAACGGCAGAAATGTCGTGAAAAAATCCAAGATTGTGAGAATTTTCTCGAAGTTACCTCTCTATTCCAGGAATATTCTCCATAATTCTCCTTTCACCATCTCTCTTTCGAAAAACGGGACAACACTTGTATTTGTGCGGCGCCGAATCGACTTCCGTCGTGATTAGTGTTCCTTGAGGATTGCATAAAGAATGTTTGATAGCAGTGATAGTAAATCCTAGACTTGTCATATATCTGCTGAGAGGAATCAAAGTCTCCAAAAATTTCACCAATAAAGGAACATGATGACTCAGGTGGATCTATGATGAACGGCAGACCACCATCTGAGGTATGATATTCAGACGATTAACTGGAGGGGAATGCGTGGTGGGAGGCTAGTGAGACCGACATAGCGTGGCAGCACAATCGGTACCGTACGCAACTCTTTCTATAACAAATGCGTCAAAATGGGCTACAGTGCTTAGGGATAAGCTTTATTTCGGCCGGGAGTTGGCCTATCAATGACAATTTCAATACGAGTATGAATTATGTTGAAATTCAAGTGATAATAATTTGATAGTTCTTATAAAACTATTATTATTATTATTATTATTATTATTATTATTATTATTATTATTATTATTATTATATCAAATATTGCATAGATTTTAAAATGAAATGCAAATATTTTATTGATGTTACTTATAAATATGTCCTTCCTATTTAAATGTATTAATTATATCGAATGAAGTCATCATGCACGACTACATTGACGAGTAAGCAGTGCCTGGGAAATCCAACGAGCGGTGGAGTCACCAGCCGCGCACAAAAGGCCACAAATTTTGCGAGAAGGCGTAGCGAGAGATCCCGCCACCAATCCAGAGCCTAATTCGGTGGAATGAGAATGTTTTGGTCGCGTGTTGTGTTCATTACATCACTAATAAAATGTTGTAAACACATTCATTACGCAACGAGTTAGGTTATGATACTTCTATTACACAACTAGTTAGGTAATTATAATTCTATTACGCAACAAGTTAGGTAATGGTATGTCTATTACGCAACTAGTTAGATAATGATACTTCTATTACGTAATTAATTAGATAATGACACTACTCCGATACGCTTTCTACATTTTTCTTGGAACACCAATCTTCGGATTTTTTATATTCCACTTCATATCATACGAGGGATTTTGATGGTACTAAATATTCAATTGCAGAATTTGCAGCATTTTCAATATCTGAATCCTCGTGTGAACTTATTTTAACAATGCCTGTTTATTTCTCCTAGCAGTGTTGTTCTTCTGTTATAAACTAAAACCTATCGTGTTCAAAACTAATAAAACAAATAAACGAATCGCCTCTCGCAGGAAGAAACTAATAATAATAGGCCTACTATCGCCTCTCCAGAAAATACATGTTCAAAACTAATAAAATAATGCAATTAGCTACTTTTATTGAAAAATTATTTTTTATTAAAGTGAATAAAATATTGTACGATATAGCCTACTTTTCGTAACTCGACTGATTATTAAACTCGTATTGTAATGTGAAACGTTACGATACTCATATTGTAAATAACTATTGTTACTTAGTCAACTGTCCGAAGACAGGTCTGAATCCCACAAGTGATCCCAACAAGGCACCACTTATGAGGCAACTAGGTCAGGAGATAATGGAGTAGGGTTGATTATTCATTAATTAATTAATTATTCATTATTTTCTTTATGAATTTCATTGCATATGGAATGAGCAGAGAAAAAACCAGATAGTTTGCAGACTACACTTTACGTTGGATTTCCTTGTATAATTCGCTTCACAATCAAATGTTAAGCTCAAGACGACGATTTATGAACTGTTGAAACATGTGTAATGTTGCATATGTACGGCTGTGTCGAAACATATGCTGTATGTCCTCTTTATGCGTGCTTCTTTATTAAGCTTTTAAGCTAAGTTACGCTGTCGGAGAGCCCATAAGCCTACAACGCCGCATATATCTGCTACATTATGCTGAAAGTTTGGCGTAAAGTGGAACAATAGAGCAGGAATGTAACGTCTCTTTGGAAATATGAACACAAAGAGACTGTAACTTAACCGGATAGCTGGAAACAGTATTTTATTTGTGTATGTAAGTTCGCATAGCGAAGACAATATTACTTGTTGTTCATAAGAAACATTGTACATAGGCTTATCACTATCGGCAAAGCTTTGAAGTGATTCTGAGTACAATGTGTTCCATAAATCCAGGTAAACAGGTGCACGAGAGCTCTAGTGAAGCTACTATGCATGAAAATAGTTTCGATATCGATGAATTGTCTTTTCGCTGTATTCTCCAGAAAGGCTTTCGGAGTGCACTCAAAATCCAGTACTTTGATCACTATGTGGGCCGTTCCTTTCCTAGTGATGATACAAAACAGAAACGTAAAGATATTTATCGGGAGGCTCACGGAGCATCAAGAACCATTAAGCTGATCATATCAATGCAGATTCCTGCATGGAAATATCATATGTACTTCGGTACAACATAGTGGCTTCACACTCCGATAAATTTTGGTGTGATGTCTCGCCTCTACCGCAAAGAGGACATATTCTCGCCCCCTCTTCGTTGACGATTTTAAGTACGCTCCAGGCTCCTAAACGAAACCAGATTAAACCCAGTCTACCTTCTCTGCTTCCTCCATAGAGATATAATTCGGTCCCCCAATTTGTTTTGATCATCGATTGGATCTCCAAAGCAACCTTATCCCTACATTCCTCTTCTGTTATTTGCCTGTCTATATCCTTCAGGCGTTTCTTGACTTTCCGCCAGACATTTCGCTTGTTCCTGCAATCTTCCCCGATTATAAATCTCATGTTTATTTCCTCCAACTCTCTATAGTGATATTGATGGCTGAGAACCAGACTGTTCTAAGTCCAACTTTTTATAAGAAAGAAATGAAGGGTACACAGGAAAAACGATCAAGGTCCATAAAAAATCGAAATTGAGTTAATAATGTTATCTTATAGTGGAAATTAAGTACTATCATGTGGCCTAGCTAGTAATAAGAAATAATCGTTCTTGACGTTCCACTACGTCAATTTCTATTAAATACACACATAACAAAGTATTAAGTGCTTAAACTTTAAAATTCGTTTTTCTCGAAACTTTCTAAAATGGACATTGATCGTTATTCCCGTGTACCCTTCAAATCTGTGTTTCATTGTGTTCCAGTTCTTGTCTGCATATATGAATCGAATAAAATTTTAAATATTTCTCTCTATAAGGTTGCTATGAAGCTATTCCAAATTATTTCATGAAGCTTTGAATGTCAGGAGCTTAAAATAGCTCTCCTGAAAAAAATAATAGTAAAATGGACTTGGAACAGTCTGGTTCTGAGCCATCGAATGATAAGTAATCACTTAGTGATTCAAGACGGCCTTGTTCCGTCGGACCCCTGCCACTTAGTCACTCGTAATGAGTGCACCTCTGTACTTAGTATTAGACATTGTGCCACTGTCACATATTCTGTGACATAGTACATGAGGGGAACAGAGCGGTAGAACTTAAACTGAGAGGGATTCAATCCGACATCAGGCTTGGAATCCAGTGTGGCTTAGTGGATAAAGTGTCAGCACATAGAGCTGAAAACTCGGGTTCGAGTCCCGGTGTCGGAGAGAATTTTTCTCCGCTCCACCCATCCTTCAGTATATAGTTACGATGGTTTTATAAGGTCGCTCAAACTTTAAATGCTCGCTTCTGAAACACGACAAGAAATGACTATATTGCCCCGGATCCACAGAATTAACCCGATTTCTCCACTACTGTAATCCTGCTCATTATAAATTGAGAACTGCATTGCGTTAAAAGCAGCCAGTGTTGTAGCTCAGTAACAGAACGTTCTACTTAGACGTTGAGAGGTCCTTGATTCAAACCAGGGTGTTTCTTATTTCTTAAATACATTTAATTCTTCATTTTATAATAGCTAATTAATGACATAGTTGTGTAATTTCTATATGTTTATTAACCAAAACGAATCATTACGCCTGCCATTTTTGAACCGCTTTATTTAACGGCTGTGATAGCTCGTGACATCTGGTGGGAGAAAATTGAGAATCGGCGCAGATAGTTGAAAGTAGGGTTGCCAACCCTTCCGTTTTTCCCGGGATCTCCCGTATTTGCCCCAAATTTTTAACGGTCATCTTCTCCCTTATTTTTACATAATGTACTCTGAATGTATTCTGAACATTTGATTTTGCAGTGAATGATGATTGTTTATACGATGAATTTTATTGTTCGAGAAATGCATGAAAATGTGCAATTTTTATAGAAAATAATGCTTGCCATAAATAGGTTTTAGTGCTCACCCGTTTAAAATCAATCTGTGTTAATATTATAAATTTGAAAAAAACTGGCTAGTCTTGTTTTAAGCACACCAGGTAGTAATGCTCATAATGGTCACACAAAGAGACTGTTTCATCTCATGAACAATAATTGGACAGATGTTCGAAACAGGAGCACGACACATTTAATCAATTCGGAATTGAAAACTGCAGTTGACTTCAATTATGACCCGAGACAAAATCTGTCCCAAAATACTCTTAATTTAAGCCTAGCTGCCGAAATGTAGACTGAAGTTCTTTATTAGTAACTCTACCGAATAATTTATGTATGTATGTATTTATTCACATTGCAAATGGGTATATATCCGATGCCAGTGGTAACTAATTACACTCAATAATGGCATTTAATAATAAACACAATTAATAATAATAATAATAATAATAATAATAATAATAATAACAGAGCATCCTAAATTCAATGAAGCATGATCACTTAAAATAACATTAAAAAGTAAATCTGATTTGTATCTTAATCCTAAGTTCGAACTAAAACCCACGAGTATGATATATTCATACCTGCACAAATACCTTTCAGCACTACACTCATTTCGCTGGCAACTCACTGCACTGCACTGGAACTACGACACATTTCACTGATGCTATCCTGATTTCACTAACACTTCAAAAACATTTCACTGTTCAAATACTTTGCATTGCCACTATAAACTATAAAACTTCACTGACAGAAACACACTTCACTTACACAACACACTTCACTGACACACTTTACACTTCACTGATACAACACTTTAAATAACAAAATATCAATTATAATCTTTAAATAGTGTGTATAATATACTACCGTCTATTAGTAAAGTGCTTAAACCTATATTGAAATACATTTTTTGTTATTGGTAAAGCTTTTAGTAAGTCTGCAGGTAAAGCATTCCAGTCCCTGATAGTATGGTTGAGAAAATAATACTTTTCAGTGTTAGTCCTCTGTCTTCTTTCCCTCAGTTTATATGAGTGGTCGTTCCTTGAAGAGTAATTTGGCACCTGCATCCTATTTTTTATTTCTCTCCAGGCAGGCTCACCTCTGTATGTTTTGAACATGGCGCATAATCGAATTCGCGTTCTCCTGTCCGTGAGTGTCCAATTTTAATGGTTAATTATTATGACAACGTTTGAGAGCCCGTTTTTTTTAATATTTTCCAGTGTCTTAATATATTCTAATCTGTAACGATCCCAACATGCAGCACCATATTCCATTACTGGACGAGTTAGTGATTTATATGCAATCTCTTTGGATTTATCAGATCCTTTTCTTAGTACCCTCATCACAAAGTGTAACTCTCGCCATACTTTTTCCGCTGTGTCAGTAACGTGTTCCTCCCAGCCGAGATCGCTGCTAAATTGTATTCCTAGGCATTTCCATTTATTAACTTCCATAATGGTTTCACCCCTTAACGTATACGATACGATTATTTTATTTCTTTTTGCTGTAAAGCTGACAGCTTTGCTCTTTAGAGAATTCATTTTCATTTTGTTGGCTATTGTCCAATCATTTATTCTATTGAGGTCATTCTGAAGAAGAGTAATATCTTCATAACTTTTTATTTCCCTGTCTATTTTCAATGTGAAATTTTGTCGCTTTCTTAGTCTCCTGTATTTTCTTAAAAAAAAGTTGGCAACGCTAGTTGAAAGTCAGCGTTAAAAATATTTTTCGCACTAGTGTTAAAAGTACTTTCGCACGCTACCATATAATCAGCTTTTACCACGCGACTTTATGGAAATGCTGTATAAAAATATACTTAAGTAGCAAAGGAAATGGAGAAATGATTAACGTAAATCCGCGTAGAAAAAAATTGTTTTGTCTTTCATTTTAAAGATTTTGTGAAGGAAGATGTGCTGCATAGCGAACACGTCCTTAAAACAACTCATATTTATCAACAGTGATATATTAAATTGTTCTATCAAGATTAGATATTCCTCTTCTTCGTATTCATCGACGTGAGATGTGCTGTCATTGAAAGCTGTGTTTCTATGCGCAATGGAGTATGTGGTTTAAACATGTTAAACATTTCAGCATTCTAGTAGAATTCGAGGAGTACAAATCCTCCTACACACAATTGGAAACAGCAAGTGTCAATTACCTACATTTCACACTAATTTCTGTATTTGACATCTCACAAAAGCAATACCAGTGGCAGTATAAATAAAATAATAGTAATAATGGTAACTCATCACTAGCCGCCTCTGTTCCATCACGTGGGCTGCATTCTTAAGTACCATTTAAAGACTCACGTATCTTGTACAAACTAGTCTGCATATGCACGTGCAATTTGTACAATGAATTGCATTTCGAATAACTGTAGCGAGATATACAGAGTGGCGCAAAAGGAACTACATACTTAGTGAATGTATGTTTCTAGGTTGGTAGGACGTACTACGTACATTGATATGGTTGGTAGGAAACAGGAAATGACGCGCAGTGTTAACAAATGAATCATTCATTTATTAACCATAGTAACTTAGTCCTGTGAACACAAGTAACAGTTTTCACAAAATGTTAATGAAAGATGAAAGAATTTTTGCTTTGAAGACGCTTACCAGAGAGGTGTAAGTGCTGTACTGAAGAAATAGAGAGAACATTTCGAGTCAAATCCACCAAAACGTAAGGCTGTTTACAATTTAATTCGTAAATTTGAAACTGAAGGTTCTGTTTTGAATCCACCTCGCAGTAGGCGACCTAGGATAGCACAGACTGAGGAAAATGAACTCAATATCTGTCTGGCTGTTATGATTAATTTCCCATTTCAGTTTGGTTGATAGGCTTTCCCCTCTACTCACACTCTTTACCATCCGTGAAGGGGAAGATGCTACTGTCTATCTTACTAACGTTCGACTAATTGACTTTGAACATAGTGAAAATTCTTATTATTAAAAATGTTTACCGGTAATTTATATTTCGAAAATCTATACTAAGCTTTTGTATTTCATTTTACTGTTGTTTATATCTACTGACACATTAAAAATCTATTGACAGCAGAAGATAAATGTTTTCTTCACAGCTAGTTTCTATTCTAAGCAAACACAATGGGACAATCTGCACCGTGTCACTCCCCCTTGACTTCATAATACAAACTAACATTCCTTAATTTAATTAATTATTAGTTGAAAATATTGTAAGAACGACACTAAAATATACTGAAACATGTAATTGTCAAACATCTGTGTCACTGTATTTTATATCCACTTATATACTTTATTTAATATTTTATTTTCTTATGTGTAGAACTTAGCGGGTGCAGGTATAAGAGGTAACAGCTACCGGTCTGTTATTGACGGACTCAGGGCAAGTAGAAGGGGAAAGACATCCCTTCGCATTCTCTCAACTTGTATGAAATGTCGTTTAGTCCAAAGAAGTCCACAAGACGATTAGCGGTAGAGTTTTCAGAAATGTCACGTCGGTCAATCCAAAGGATACTGCATCAGCAGAACTTCAGCAGCCTGATATATGGCTTGCTGGAAGATGATCCAGACAGACGGCTACAATTTTGTGAAATAATTATGCTCGATCAGTATCAATTTGACCAGAATTTCTTTCTTAATATTTTGTGGCCTGATGAGGCCACATTCAAGTTTTCGGGATATGCAAACCGACATAACTCTATTTATTGGTACATGGAAAATCAACAATCTGGACAACAGCATTCAGATGTGTTTGTATGTGTGACAGAAGAGAGACAGTTTGAACATAAAAAGAAGTGATGTGCACTGTAATTTATTAGTAGGGCCTGTATCATGTTCAAATTATTCAAAATTAACATAAGTGAAATAATGTGTAGTTACTTTTGCGACACTCTATATATTTTGTGTGCATCAGCACTTATATCCAGATGGTTTTATTGTCAGTCTTTCTATTCGGCTTCAACGGTTTCGTAGTGTCGTATGAGTTATCTTTGTAAAATCCGCAATATGACTTAACCCTATGTGTCTAGACAACGGTCCGTTCTGGTGTAGAATACGTCTTTCCCTGCACCGAGTATGACATCCCGGAACCGTGCTGAAACGAATAAATGGCAGAAATTCAAATGGTTGTTCTAATAAAATTACGAGCTACAGTCGAATTCTAATGTTATTAGTAGTTAGGCTATATAGCCTACCAATATAATTTGTGTGGCCACGTCTAAAGTTGCCACTTCTAATCGCTGTGGGCATGAGAGTACCGAAACTGCACATAAAATTACTCGTACCACACGAATTCTCTCAGTAATATCTCGATATCGAGAGTAACTATAGACCTGTGCAACTACTCATTTGCTTTGTAAACGCGAGTTCTACAATGTCGAAATGATAATAGGTGCGTATGATATAATTTAAAATTCAGTTTTGATAATCAGATTAGCCGATCTTATTGTTACATATATCAATATATTAATGCTTTATTTTCAGTCTTTATGGCTTAACACATTAGATTGAAAATAAAACATTAATATGTTGATATATGTAGTATATAATATATTTTGAGTAAACCGAAATGAAAATTCTATTGGGAGCTGGGACTTTATTTCTGAATGTCGCTCCATATGAAAAGAAAATATATTACTTGCTCTTAACTAATTACGTCTCTTATCATATACTCATATTATCTACTTTTAAATCGATAAGTGCATAAAAACTATAATTTGAAGTATCCTAGATACAGCACAGCATTTTTTCCAGATACGATTTTTATGTGCACTAATCAAACTGCATTTAAACATGGGTGAAAGCCAGTTTGCACAAACAGAATGAGGATGTAAATGGTCCATTACTACTTATCAAGGTACTGGCCACTACTAAGATTCGATAAAAGGCAAAATGGTTTCTGCCTGGAATTCAGCAAATTAAAGTCAGCTCTACAAGCTCCAGCAATACGTTTCTGCATTCTGGCAACTCTGGACACTGTTAGGTTCTTCATGAACCTGACGACTGACAGTAACTAATTATTGGTTGCGAAAATTATTATTGTATTGTGTTTCAGCACAATAAATTGACTCATGAACCGAACTCAGAACACAACCATAATTCCATCAGCAAAGTACAGATTAACGAAGCTAATGACTAGAGCTGATTGCTTTAAATTACATCCCGTAACCAATATGCAAAATGCTTATTAAACGAGACGCCTTCCAATTTGACGTAAACAACAGTACAAATGGAGAAACTATATTTCTGTCCCCATGCTGTACATATTCAGAAGGGAAACTATACGAAGTTAAAATTCTACTCATTCGCATAGGAACTCTTCAACCTCGCTAAATTGTTCGAAGAAAACATCACTGGCATAGTATGCCAACCCAAAACTTGGTTCATTCACACAGCAGAATGCCCTAAGATTTATATATGTAATCCTGCATGAGCTCTGGACCAGCCTGAACCTTGTCCGTCACGAGTGTCACAATGGATTTTTCAATCATAAGTCTGAGTCTTAAATGGAAACTCGTACCTGGACAGCCTGCGAGACAGGATAATGGCCTGCAATACGTCGGCACTACATGACTAAAAATCGTAGTTAGATTAGGCCTAAATAGTTCTTCCAAATTCGATTTTTTTATAGTTTAAAGTACTTGAATTTCGTCCATGTCGTAGAATTACGTCATTCATTTACTTGGGAATTGACTGTCTCATAAAAAGCGAAACTTTCACCCTTGTCTTCTGTTTGTATTCCTCTTGTTGTCCTTGTATTCCTATTGTTCTCCCTGTATTACCTTAATTACCCTTATATTCCTCTTGTTCTCCTTGTCTTCTCCATGTTGTCTTTGTCTTGCCCTTGTTATCTTTGCCTTTCTCTTACCTTGCCTCGCCCTCTTTTGTCATTGTCTTCCTATGATTGTTCTTGTATTCCCCTGGTTGTCCTTGTATTCCTAATGCTCTCCCTATATTACCTTCATTACCCTTGCATTCCTCTTGTTCTCCTTGTCTTCTCCATGTTGTTTTTGTCTAGCCCTTGTTATTCTTACCTTGCCTCGCCCTCTTTTGTCATTGTCTTGCTATGATTATCCTTGTATTCCCATGGTTGTCCTTGTATTTCTATTGTTCTCCCTATATTACCTTCATTACCCTTGTATTCCTCTTGTTCTCCTTGTCTTCTCTATGTTATCTTTGTCTTGCCCTTGTTATCCTTGTCTTGCTCTTTACCGTGCCTCGCCCTCTTTTGTCACTGTCTTGCTATGATTGTCCTTGTATTCCCCTGGTTGCCCTTGTTATCCTTTTCTTGCTCTTTGCCTTGCCTCGCCCTCTTTTGTCATTGTCCTGCTATGATTGTCCTTGTATTCCCCTGGTTGCCCTTGTATTACTATTGTTCTCCCTGTATTACCTTCATTACCCTTGTATTTCTCTTGTTATCCTTGTCTTGCTCTTTAACTTCTCTCGCCCTCTTTTGTCATTGTCTTGATATGATTATCCTTGTATTCCCCTAATTGTCCTTGTATCCCTTTGTTGTCCTTGTATTTGTCTTCTCCTTGTCTTCCCTTGTTCTCCTTGTCTTCCCCTTGTTCTCTTTGTATTCTCCTCGTGGTTTTTGTATTCCTCTCGTTCTCCTTGAATTGTCCTTTTCTTCTTTTCTTTATACGTTTCCTCTTCTCATTGTAATCTTCTTCTTGTCATATTTTCCTCATTCTTCTATTCCCCTTGTTCTCCTTTCAATCAACTTGGCCTCCTTGTAATCAACTTGTTCTTGTATTTACCCCGTTCTCTTTGTGTATCTCTCGTTCTCTTTGTATTTCCGTCGTTCTTCTTTTATAACCCTTGTTTTACTTCTATTCCGATTTCTTCTTCCTATTCTCCTTGTTATCTTTGTCTTTCACTTGTTCTCTTTGCACTCCTCTTGTTGTCCTGATATTCTCCTTGTCCCATTCCTCTTTTTCTCCTTGTATTCTACTTGTTCTCATTGTATTTCCTTTGTTGTCCTTGTATTCCCCTCACCTCGACAACGCGCCTACGATACTCGGTCCATCCGATTTTAAGTAATAATATTGGCAGTGTTGTATTATATTTGAAAATAAACATCCGTAAATATTTCACTAAATTCTTCAAATTTTGTTTGAAGTTATTATAAGTATTTGTCAAATGCTTATGCAATTATTAGTACATGCTATGCCAAATATTGAATATGTGAGTTTATACATTTTTAAGCTATTGGAAATTATTGCCTTATAACTAGTCGATGTAAAAATTGCTTTCGTAACACTATTAATATGATTGGACTGAAATTTTGTGCAAATGTAACCGACGATTGTACAAAATAAAATTTTTCCAGGTCTTAATGTCGTATTCGTATTTTATTGTCTACAAAATTTTAACTTCCATTTTTATTAGTTAAACAAATTGTATTATCAACAGTAATCTCACTAGAGGTTTTGATTTATCTAGAGAAAGTCAAAACTCGAGTGGGATTTAATTGACTATTACACGATTAGAGGAAAGTATATAAAGATTAGAAGTAACGAAGTACTCCAATAGAATAAAATATTAATTGGCTTATGAAAATACAACTGTCTTCAAATGTATTATTGTACCATCTCAACATTACGCTAGATGGCAGTAATGTGTTATGATTAGCTGTTTTCTTGTTATCAGTTGTGCCAACTATGGAATCTTCATTGAACTCTGTGGGCGGTTACTAGTCAAGAAGGTTTTGTTGATTCAGTTTCATTTTTATTGAAACAGTTGCATTCCACTTCAATTATCCGGATCCCAGTAATCAACGTCACTTGACAGATGATTTTTCAATAAATCTTAATATTAAACAATCTCTGATACGTGACTATCCATAATATCATATAGCAGAAGCTTGTTTATGTTAGTTGATTTGGATACAATTAATTGTACTTAATCACTCATTTAAAGTTTGTGTGACTGCAACCTGTGTATATTTTTGTGTGACTTTACTTTGTTTATAGTTTTTTTTTCCTTTTTATTTCTGTTATTATATTTGTATTTCTGGTGGTGTGGAAGAGAAGGCCTGATGACCAGAATAAATAAATAAATAAATAAATAAATAAATAAATAAATAAATAAATAAATAAATAAATAAATAACATAACCTAAATAATATACGCAAGTGTTAGAAAAGTTTTAATTAACGGCCATGACATAAAAAATAAACACGAATAATTTTAAAAGGAATAATTATTGAATGTACAATTTTCAAATTTGAAGGTGGTTGGGGGTTCAATTGATGTTATATTGGACGTGTGCGTAATAGAAGTGGAACTCGTTGATGTAGGCCTATATGGTGTATTCAACTTATTCAGGATTTCCGAATGGTGCTCTTCATTTATTTGTAAATAGGATTTCAGAAGATGCATAGGTATGATCACTGATTATTATTAATTCTTGTTCTTGAATGCCAATGCGAGTCATATTTGAAACTGCTGTGCATCGACTGGATTGGTTTGTAATTTTCTATTTTTTTATGTCCAGAACAGTGCAGTTTCAAATGATGGCAAACAAAGAAACAAATGCTAGGGACGCGATAAAATCAAACAAATGCTAGGGACGCGATAAAATTAAACAAATGCTAGGGACGCGATAAGATTTGCGATAAGCAGCCATGATTGGTTGAAGTACGTCCTTTCGTACCATTTTATTGGTCAAAAGTAGTATGACGTTTAAAAGTGTAATAGTCATCGTAATTCGTGTTATCAAAATTCATACCGAACTCATTGGGAATAAGCTTCAACGATACGTTTTAATCCAGAACTTGTTACAATATTCCCAGAAATGTTAAAACAAATAATAGGATTAAAGCTGCATAGCAAAGAGCAATATTTATACGCTGCAAAATGCTTAAGAAATTTCAGGAGAAAAATTGAGAAAACAGCAAGTGAAGTGCCTATCGAATACTTAAATACAATGCTCATGTCTTTTAGAAATTTTTATCTAGGTGCCCAGAAGGACGGGACAGGTAAATTGATAAAATTTTCTCGTACGAGAAGAATTCGACTTTTAATATGAAAACTGTAACATATTTTCTTTGTCAAAATTCCTTAAATTGCAGTCATATATATTACCCTGAAAAGTATTACAATTCATATTGTTTGTTGTTTTTCACCTTTTCGTTTCACATTGACTTTCATACAAATTCTATGTAGGAGAGGTTATATTTTTTCGCTAATACTAAACAGCACATTGTGGATCCCCCAAACGGTGTGGTCAGCACGGTACAGCCCACCACTAGCAGAGTCTAGTATATACAGTCACGAAGCTTGAGTTGTGAGGGTGCTAAGAACAATAGACTGTGCCGGTACTATTTCGCATTGTCTATAATGAGACAATATTAGCGATTCTAGTTGTTAGCAACCATCTATGGATGCATATTTTCTACATATTGAGCTTCGTGACTGTATATACTAGACTGTGCCTCTAGTACAAGTATCCCTTCCATTGCCCACGTCGAGAATTAAACTACGGACCGCTTGGATAAGGAAGCGCATATGAAGATAAAGCGAGAACACTTTATGTGAAATATTTGTGATGTTGAGATAATCGCAGATGTTACATGGAAATGAAGCATTCTTGCCACTGCCGACCAACTTCCAAAGCGACTTTCCGTATGATTTTGATCGTTTTTCCGTTCCGTGCTTTAGGCACGTGATAGCGTTCATGTTAAGCCACTAAATGGTAGTATTACCGCCTTTGTACCGAAAGTGGGCATGAAGCGTTTCTTCCGCTTGGTGTTCCTATGTTACATACAGAGCCAAGCATGCGAGCTATTATAATCAATGTAAATAATTCTCTGTTGAATTGGCATGAATACGGGATATGAAGAAAATCATAGTTTATGAGAAATCGCTTTAAATAGTTAGACTGCAAGTGGGAAATCAGATTTTAGGTATAACGGATGTTGAAAAGGGCAGGGCATAGTTGCGCCCCACGGTCAGATAAGATGCAGCAGATAAAAAAGGGTCCCTATTTTGTGGGCATAGTTGCGCCCCGAAGAAATAGATAGAGAAAAAGACACTACGGAAACTCGAGCCTCGTAATCAACCATCCTTATTGATTTCTTATTCGATTTAATATTTATTAAAATCAACATCATGAGATTGGCAGTACTTTATTAATTGTTTTTCTACTGTTCATGCCGCGATTATAGATAGCTTACCGTAAAAATGAATATCATGAAGTTGGCAGTACTTCATTAACTGTTTTTCTACTGTTCATGCAGTGATTATCGATAGCCTACCGTAAAAATGAACACCATGAAGTTGGTAGTACTTTACTAACTGACATATTCAAATGAGTGAGCCGTTGGAATATGGGACTTCAGCAGTCTTGACATTTTATTAGTGATTTTCACACCGTCTGTGGCGTATAGTGAGGTTAATTTAAAATGAATGTTAAGTTTAGTGAAAAGGGTAAAGACTTAACAATTCACAATGGTTCCAAGTTTCAATTTTCGAAACCCTGTACCGTAGGGTTAAGATATCGGTGTACAAACAAAAAATGCACTTCATTTATTGTGTGTGATCGATAAAAAAAAGTGTTATTTTAAATAGCAAAATTGATTATATGCTAGGCCTACCTGATTTCAATGTAGCTACCATTATAATATTTTTAAGTAATTTATTTATTTCCTGTGCTATATCCATCGGGGCGCAACTATGCCATGTCCATTCTGCTACCTGATTTCTTCGGGGCGCAACTATGCCAAGCTTCCCGATTGACCGCGGGGAGCAACTATGCCATACGGGTTGAAAAAGTGCACTGCCTTAGACGTCTCGATTTTATTATTGACAATTTCACAACACTATATTTTCCTACTTCGTACTAAGAAAATGAAATAAATGAGACCAGTTTTTTTATATCAAAGATGAACATTGATAATAAAATTGAAAATAAACTTATAAATAGAATTCGGAATTTAACAAACACCAAAAGAAGAAAAATAAAAGGAAGTTGTAAAAGTCATCGAATAGAAGAAGGAAACAAATTATCACCCAGAATAAAGAATTCTCACCACTTTATGTTCTTTTTGGTACGGTGTTTATTTGGTAACTTGATTTTCTGCTCCTGTTTCCTTTATGCGTGTACATTGCACTTTTTATAAATCTCGTGGTCCCTACGCCATTCATTCTCCTTCTCCGCAGTATCATACAGACTTTTCTATCTATTCGTCCACCCCTTTTTTGGGGAAGAAACTATAAAGAACGCACGAGATGAAACAAATAACGCATCATCCATACAGGCTACAAAAGACTTGTACTGCTCCAACTGCTCGATTTTTATTGACAGAAGGAATTGGAAACAACTTCGGTACAACTGTCTACTCCTCTTTCTTTTGCAACATTTTTCCTCGCATATAAGTTTGCTTTCTTGCTATTTCGTGTTTATTTCAAGATTTTTCGTTTTCCTCTTCTGATATCTGTACAAGTTTGGCATTTCACACAGGTTTCTTTTACTAAGTTGTTACGGAGTTTGTCTCTGTGTCCAAGGATATACAGTTTGTTGATAAATATGAATCTGCAAATTGTGTACATTCTCAAAGTAATATTATCTCTACCTATATGAATACTGTTTATTGAAATACAAAAAGTCAAGAAAGAGAATTAAAAATGTCATTTCGGTAGCTTATGAACAGTTCATTTCTATGACAGAATCAACCATGTCTGATAACTGTTGTGTCTTTGGAATTTTATTAAAAATAAGAAAAAACTCTTGAATAAACAGAAATTGAATACGAGGGCATTTGTATGGTAAACGTTAAGATATTGCAGACAGTTTTACAGATTATTTTCTATCAGCCTATTCAAATACTGATGAATACCGATTAATAAAAGGAAAATAAAAAGCCCTGGATTAGAATCTCGAAGAACACCATGCTTTGCTCTTATTACTTTGGGATATCTAAATTTATACAGGGTGTCAAAAAGTAACCAATATTTTAGGAGGTGATAGTATGCATAAAACAGTCTAATAAAATGGTTCCTACAACACATACTGTACTTTCTGAGATCTGAACACTTGTTCATAGGAGGTACTCAATGTGACGTCCATTTATAGCAATGCATTTTTCTGCCCAACAAAACAGCAGACTATCAGATAATCATACCGTAGTTGACACCCTAGGCATGAAATAATGATACGTCGCAAGGAATACTGAAAACAAGAGTTTGGTTGCGGATATGAGCGGGGTTTAGTAGAGATAGTATTGTGAATTTTCGTAATTAGCATATGTGGGCTTATGAAAATTCCCATGCAGCTGAAGAAACAAGGCATCAGCACTGATTCTCAATCAACGTATGGGCAGGCGTTCTTGGCGATAGATTAAGGGCCATAGTGCTACTGCAGAAGTTAACTGGGGCTCGTAATCAAGACTTTCATATTAAAGTATTGCCTACCTTGCTGGAGTATGTACCATGTCAGCAAAAACTACAGATGTGGTTCATGCATGATATACCACCACATTTTCTCCGCAATGAGCGTGAACACCTGACGCTGATATTTCAGGACCGCTGGATTGATTGGGAAGGACCCACACCTTGGCCTGCTCGTTCCTCAAACCTAAACCACCTAGACTTTTGGTTATCAAGACCAACCAGGTCAATTTCAAAGAGTGCGTGATTTCTTACGCCGAAGGGCAGAGGAATGCACTGCCATGAATGGACGTCACAATGATCAGCTCCTATGAACAAGTGCACACATCTCAGAAAGTATGTGTTCTAGGGCCCATGTTTATTAGACATTATTTTCTTGTTTTGATGCATACTAGCACCTCCTAAAATATTGGATACTTTTTTAACACCCGGTATAAAAAACCTTCGTTGTATTACCCAATATGAAATTAATATTTTTAAGAAGGATGGAGTAAAATTGTAAGCACATAATATTACCGATATCGCTAATGAAAGTTTCTTTTTCAAATCTTCATCTGTTTGCAGATGATTTAAAAATGTTAAAACAATTTATAGTTCAGATAATTGTATTCAACTTCAAAGGGATTTAAGTAAATGAAATACATGATGAGACCTTAATAAATTGTCATTTAATATAAATAAGAGTAACTCTGTTACATTTTTGAGTAGTTCAAAAGAATCCTCATGCGAATAATATAGAAAGGATATTAAGTTAAAACATACCGGTAAGATTCAGGGTGTATTACTGACCAAGTACATGAATATCTCCAAACATATTACTAATATTGTTTGGAATACATATATACAATATGGGTCAGTCAGATTTGTAAAATAAATTTTTCTCATTACTTAAAATACTTCAATATGTCCATCTCAGAAAAAAAGTGTGCATTAGTTAGATGAAATTGGAATACTGTTCGATAATTTGAAATCCAATTGTAATTAAACATACAGTTTACTTGAACACTTTCATAATTTGTGCAATTTTTATATTTTATTTTTAAAGATTCTCTTAACTATTACATTAATTTGTCTAAATATATTAATTTTTATATTCAGATTATTTTGAATTGTGACAAGATAATATGGAGATAATTAAAATTGAATATTTTAAAATTATTTTATTTCCGAAAATTATGGTTTTCGTTTTATAGTTCTCAGTGTTCAAATTTAATATATCCAATATATTTTTCAGGTTACTGATTCGTTCTTGTAATATAGCATCCTTTCATTCAAATATAATATATCAACATCAAATACAATTGTTCAGCAAATATTTATCTAATACATATTCGCTTAAAATAATTTTTATAGCATAATAGCTTCGTCAATATAGATGCTTAATAATAAGAGTTCCGGAGATAACGGGCGTTCCTGTTCGTTCAGAGAAGTCTATTAAAATCCCCTTCAGTAATATTGCTGTTAATAAAAGCACACTTTGACACAAAATCATTAACGGTCTTACAAATAAAAACTCTATATACAGACGTTTAACTGTCTTATACTTATACAATGAGTAGCTCGTTTATACGTCGTGTGTAAATTCCTTACTAATAATCACTACATACGTCGTGTATAACAGTATAACTGTTACACAGCTACGTTATAGTTTTGTCATTACTTCATTACGAAAGGTAATAGAATATCTTAGGTTCTCTATTGTATCCGGTAGAGTGCTCTAGTGTGCCGTATTAAGTATCGATAGTACAACTGGCTCTGATCGATTACCACACTATATTTTGGTCAAAGAGTACAAGCTACAGCAATATTATTTTTATTATTCTGTGCTCTTTGGTTTGTTCTTTTGTTGTTACAAGGCAACCGTCGTCATAAAATGACAGTCGATACGAACAGCTGTTAGAATGGCGGCCATTTTTCCTCTATATACAACGCTTAAACAAGGAGTTTCGTATATATAACTACTGCAAAGCAACTCCCATTGTATAGTTACAGACTGTTTATACATCCATCGCTTATGCATGGTTTATTAGTAACGTTTTCTGTCTCAACTCTGCATATGTCTCGTATAAAAACTATACACGGTTTATTGGTAAGACCGTAAGTGTACAATTTATAATTCATATCACAAAAATGCATGCCTTTAGTTGTATAAAATCATTCTATGTCAAAATGGTAAAGAAAGAAACATGCGAAAGTCTTATGGAGCAGTCAAAGTAGGCTATTTCTAACCGCGTCTCTGTATCCTCCCTTTCTAATGTTAACTTTTCTCTTTTTCCTTTCCGGAGAGACGAGCTAGTTTCTTCCACCCGATAATTATCCCCTCCAACTGTAATGGTGACGAATGACCCTATAGTCTTAACGGGAAGCATTCACAGTCTCTTCGGGTTCCAACCAACAATTCCAAAGAAGTACAGAAGAGGGCCTTGGGAAATTAATACTGTACTTGGGTGTGAAGGAGAGAAAGACGGTATAGGTTTGCTGTTTTAGAGAAGCCGATTCTGTCAATGTTACCGTCTCTTTATAAATCACTCTCAGCGCATTTGAAGAACGGAAGACGGTGCCGTGTTTTGGAGGGGGGGTGGTATTCGCTAGGGAATTGGCGATATAGCAACACCAACTTTATAGGCGCAATTCATGAGAGATAAGACAAGGAACGGTGGTAGTGGTGGTGGTGCTATTAAAATGAAGGGTTCATAAAAAGTTTTTATGCAATATAAATGAAATTACCTAAGAGAGAGGAATTGTAGATTAGATAGTGGGTCGTACTTGAGTTTACATCATGTTGTACCCTATGCGCCTCTCTTGTAATAGAGGCCTACCAGAGAATGTTTAGTATGGTTTTTGGCTGAAGGGTCGAATACAATAACCTTACTAAATTTTCTACGCTTTTTTTATTACTCACGCTATGGTATTCAAATTTTGTTTCACACCTTTGTTCTGAAAGAGTTATTCCTCACGGAGTGTTTTCACTTTCGAAGACACGAGCGTAAGGCTGATAAAGTGAGGCTAAAAATAAAGTTCACAACTTAAGGTAGCAAGTATTTCCACAGTAAAGGTCTACTTTCTATGCGAGATATTCGAGGCTGGAGTTAAAATCCTGTAATTTGAGGTGTGACTATATTGGTAGTGGATTTCTCGATGTACTCCGACTGCTATTATCAACACACTTCAATCATGTCCATCATCATAGTTATCCTCTTATCACAATCTTCGTTAAAATCATTACATATTTGTCTTAATCGTCATTAAAATATAAATGTCATTAGTACTGTGATTATTATCAACATTAACATCATCTACGATCACAGATCTTGCACAAGAAGATTTATGGACATCCTGCAGTTTGCTGGGACTTATAATTTTCAACATTTTGGAATTGTACGGTGGCAATGTAGGAAGACCTGAAGGATGGGCGACTCTGCTGGATTCATTATGGCTGACTACTCCAAATAACTGAAACAGCCAGACATAAATAGTAATGCAATATCCGTTACCCTCCAGGTCTTCCTACATTGCCCTGAAGGTGGAACCTGTATGCAGTTCTGAAAGGTTAGTAATAGCCTAGATTACGAGTATATATGTAACAGATAGCTCATCCCTATGTTAAAATCGGCAGCACTTTGAAGAGAACAATCACCAGGATCGCCACCCGTCCGCCGTAAACATACACGAGATGGCAGTACAGTCGCTAATGCAATTCAAATGGGAATTATGACGTGACTCCTTATGTAACAACTAGATTGCAGCATAGTAAATCTGACAAAAGTTGTTACCGTCAAGGCCTATAAGGCCGATCTATCTGGGTATATATGATCTAGGGTAATGGTGTAGTATGCTTATCAAGATAATGATTAAAAGGTTCAGACCATAATGGGCCAAGCGCCATATATTAAAAACGATGAAAAAATAGGTTAAAATTAAGTGAATACCATAACTTAATGAAACATATAGGAAGTAATATAAAGTATGCACATTAAAACTGAATGATATGTCAATCTTCATTAAACTATGATATTCGCTAAGCTTTAACCGTTACTTTCTCCGTTTTTAATAAATGGTCCTTGACCCACTATGGCTCTGAACTCTTCCATTGTGAAAAACTAAAGTCTAATGTACACACAGTGTGACTGGATCGTTTCTTCTTCCAATAATTTAAAAATATTTTTTGTTCCGTATATCTCTCATTCAGATTCTGACTGATATGTACATTACTATCAGGCAGTATATCTCACTTGACGTATGTCAGAGGAAGAACAATTGTTGCATACATCTTAAGGGAACACTATTCAGAAATTTCCAAGTTCCATAATTTTAAAGATCGACAATATTAAAATCAATAACTACTGTACTTAAGAAACTAGATTCACAAAATTTTGATCACAGATATATCTGGTTAATCATGATAAATGTATTAAATTTCATCCCTCTATGATAACTAGTTTGCATTTTACTCATATTTTTTTTAAATATTGAATCGCTTTATATAAAATGTCGCTTGCGCCACAATTTGCATAATTCTTAACTGATATTCACTTACATGGATCCTTATATATATGGGATCAAAACTTACTATAGAGTTTTGCTGTAAAATTAATCAGTAAAATACTAGAAATTTTATTATAAAAGAATGAAATATAAAAATATTAATAACCATATAAAATTCCAAATAATTTCCTGATTTACTGTACAGAAAATAAGGTACCATAAGATAATATTTGTTCCAATGTATATAAAGAATGGTATAAGTGAATATCACTTAAAAATAATGTAAATTGAGGTGCAGGAGGCTTCTTATATACAATATAATGAAATGCAATTCAAGAGACTACAATAGGTTGGGCATGTGTTGCGGGCAGATTATAGAAAGTGTTTAGCACTAACCCGAAAGTAACAAGGAAAATTGGAAGTCCACGGTTGAGATGGGAAGATGATGTGAGAAAGGACATACAAATACTGGGAGTAAGGAACTGGAAAAGATCAGCTTTGTTGAGAGAGGAGTGGAGAAAGCTTCTACAGAAGGCAAGGGCTCACAGAGGACTGCCGTGCCATTCTTCATTGAGTGATAGATTGATTAATACATTGCAAACTACATATCATAGACGGAGTGAAATTTTGTACTTGTGTTATTATTAACCAGATATACTGCTGATAAAAATTTTGTGAATTTAGCTTTAAAAATATGTAAGTTAGTAATTACAGTATAGTGTCCCCCTGAAATCTGATTAATTGTTACTAGTCAGAGATGTACGTAATGGAGGGGAAAGGAACTGGACACCCTACTCCATTATGTCCAGGTTTAGTTGTCTCACGCGTGATGACTTACTGGTTTTGCTTATGAAGTTCCAACCAGTCTTCGGACTGTTGACTAAACATAACACGTATGTTGTTCCTTACTATGTTTCCCTCTCTTTTTTTACTCTTAATGTTTATGTCATGATATAGTGTGATATTATGTCCTGAAAATATAATACATAGCCTCCTGAGTCCTGAGAGTATAGTATACAGACTTCATACATGATTATGATATAAAACGTATGTGCAGAGACCCTAAGTATAGTGTAATATACCTGCATTTATACCCTAACTCTAAGATACAAAATTTTTTCAGCATTTTTCCTCATGTCAGTGATCTTTCTTGGAGTGCAGAATTACTGTATATTGAATTTTAAAATTAAAACAACAAATGTCTCAGGACTCTGGAGGATAGGAGAGAACAAGCGACTTACTTACTTACTTACTTACAAATGGCTTTTAAGGACCCCCAGCTTCATTGCCGCCCTCACATAAGCCCGCTATCGGTTCCTATCCTGTGGAAGATTAATCCAGTCTCTATCATATCACACCTCCCTCAAATCCAATTTAATATTATCTTCCCATTTACGTCTCGGTCTCGTCAAAGGTCTTTTTTCTTCCGGTCTCCCAACTAACACTATATATATGCATTTCTGGATTCGCCCTTACGTGCTACATGCCCTGCCCATCTCAAACGTCTGGATTTAATGTTCCTAATTATGTCAGGTGAAGAATACAATGCGTGCAATTCTGTGTTATGTAACTTTCTCCATTCTCCTGTAACTTCATCACTCTTAGCCCCAAATATTTTCCTAAGCAACTTATTCTCAAAAACCCTTAATCTCTGTTCCTCTCTCAAAGTGAGAGTCTAAGTTTCACAACCATACAGAGCAGTAATGTAACTGTTTTATAAATTCTAGCTTTCAGATTTTTTGACAGCAGACTAGATGACAAAAGCTTCTCAACCGAATAATAACAGACATTTCCCATATTTATTCTACGTTTAATTTCCTCCCGAGTGTCATTTATATTTGTTACTTTTGCTCCAAGATATTTGAATTTTTCCACATCTTCGAAGGATAAATCGCCAATTTTTATGTTTCCATTTCGTACAATATTCCCGTCACGAAACATAATCATATACTCTGTCTTTTCAGGATTTACTTCTAAACCTATCTCTTTATTTGCTTCAAGTAAAATTCTCGTATTTTTCCTAATCGTTTGTGGATTTTCTCCTAACATATTCACGTCATCCGCATAGACAAGAAGCTGATGTAACCCGTTCAATTCCAAACCCTGTCTGTTATCCTGAACTTTCCTAATGGCATATTCTATAACGAAGTTAAAAAGTAAAGGTGATAGTGCATCTCCTTGCTTTAGCCCGCAGTGAATTGGAAAAGTATCAGATAGAAACTGGCCTATACGGACAAGCGACTTCAAGCATAAAAGAAAGATAAGGTAGCAAAGTAGCATCTAGATTATTGAGATAAAATAGCGATCTACTCCAAGATATGTAAGTATGGAGGGCCTACTTGTCGTCTAACAAGAGTGAAGTCCTCTAAGATAGAAATGACTTCAATGGAAAGCAGTCTTCATTTATGGCTACTGAAAGTGGACGGCTTGATTGACAGCCGAAGATGGAAGCCACGTCATCAATCTTACTCTATGTCACACTAGAAGCAATATCAGAAGACTCTACATGCTGCTGAGATTCTTATAGAAAATGGCTGTTGGGATAAGATATTTGTTTGAATTCAAAATCTAGAACATATGAACCATTGATTTATAATTTGACTCTTAAATATTTCGACATATTTGATTCCTCATGTGGTCGGTTCATTTATGTTCTACTGACTTAGTTTTACAGTACTATTGTGTTCCACCAGTGATAAATAAGAATTATCATACATTTCTCTTTATATATTTATATGATTGTATAAAAATTATTAAGACCTTAATATAGGTCTATGTGGGTAGGGCAACTTTAGACCATTTTAGACTGTGTCTGTATACCCGCATAATTTTTAAAAAAAGATCACAGGACTTTTATCGGTTAAAATTTTTTGGTCTTTTTCTGTATGGTGATCAAAATTAAAAAAGTATGACTTTTATGATATTTGAAGTCTCACAATAAAAAGTATAAAATATGGTATTTTGAGAAAACTGGAATGAAGTTCCGAATATTGTAATTGGGAGCGGGAATGGTTGAGTGATTTACACTGTATGTTGTTGATGACGATGATGATTATTTTTTTAATAAATTAGCCAATAATGTGGAAACTAATAATTACATAGGCCTATAATCGTGATTATCAGGAATTGTATCACAATGAAAATTAACATAATAATCATAACTGCTATATCAATCACTTTCACAACGTTAACGATAATTACGATGGCATTATAATGAAAATTATCGTAAGTGAGAGCACGAGAGGTTTTCAGGTTACCGGTATTGCTAAGTTTACGAACAATGTTTATATAACAAATTCCAAATCTAGAAAGCTGTTTACTATGATTATTTCATGACAGAAATAAAAAATAATAAAGTCACAATGTATACTAGTGGTTCCCAAATTAAGGGTCGTGTAAAGAGCTGAGGAAATCGCGAGATGATTTACAATATAAAATAAAACCGCCTTATTAACATTCACTTACTTTGTAAGAATAAAAAAGTTTCAGTACTTATATACTTAAATAAAAAATTATTCATGCGACAAATGTACCATTTTTTCAGAAAGTAACGGATTTCTCACATACGATGCAACTCGTGGTCTCCGGCGTTGCTCGAAAAGTATTAGCTTGGCAGGAAGGCAGCACTCAACGATTGCGCAGCTGGCGCACAGTGTGTAATTCAGAGAGTCTAGCCGGCCAAAAAGTCATTTCTCGAAAACTAATAGCTCAATTTTCATAAAATTTGGTATGTAAGTACCTTCAATTATTGAAGTGGGTAAGTTTTTAATAATGAAAATGAAAATAGCAACGAGTTTTACAGAAAATAAAATTAGTCATATTGTAAAAAATGTTCGATTTAAGTGAAAAAATAAATTAATGTTCATAATGTGGAATGCTCTTAAAATTGAAAGCGTGAGACGAAGGAATATTGCTACATATCTTACTCGTTCAGAAGTCAGATGCATCCCGATCAGAATGTGTATCCTAGCCATTAGTCTCTCTCAGTAATGGAGACTCGGAGAGAACTGCAACTACTATTGAAATCGACCGCGATTTTCTCTTCTTAATTTCTTTAAGCTGGTGATGTAAGGGTCCAAAGAAATAAGTAGCCTGAATAAAAGATCGGTATTTGCGTCTTTCTTGATGTTTTTCTTGCGAAGACTTCTCTGAAAAGTCTAATATAGTATTTGTTCCTCGTTTCCTAGGCTTTCTTAGATAGTTTACCAATGGGTATAATAACTTAGTGTACTGTGACCTTCTATTCATGAGCCAAGAGTTTGTGAAGGGTTGTAGGCATTTAATACTATTTCTGCAAGCATAAATATAATTCCCTTGTTTCCCTTACATACATGTCAAATACCCGTTTATCAATATTGCAAAACCGCAAGAAAAGGTTCCTAATATTATGTGTGTCGACAACTTATTAGATTTCCATCTATTCCCGTAATATATGTGAAAGTGGAAACCTCCCTGAAAAATCTTCTTGCGGTATTTGCATCGTTTTTATTGCGACTGCTTTTATTTATAATGTCAACAAGTAGTTGCCTTTCCTGCCTAAACCTATCCTATCTTCAATGTTTCGCAATAAATAATACGGTGGATCTAAATTAACAGTCACAAGCTTTTGAATTTCCCTTTGTTCTTTATATTCATTAGAGGCCAACTGTAAACAGTAATCCAAAGCGAGATTCTTGTTAGGTGACAATTGTTGGTCGTTCCTGCAAAATCAGTTTTCCCTTTTTTTTTTTTTATCCATTTTGTTGAATTGATGCAAGTGAAAGCTCTCCTACAATATTGGCCGCATCTCTTTTTCCAGAAATTCTGAAACTCATGTGGGCAGCAGAAAGCTTTTCTTCTGGCGATCTTTCTTTAAAAAGTGGACTATATTTTTTCCGTTTTGATCTCTCGCTCAGTTCTCCGAAAAGTTAACGTAGACATCCACGAATGCTTGTACTGGCAGGCTCAAATTGGAATTGTGTTGTAGTAGATGGAAAAGTATTATATATTTCTTTCTCAGACTTTGCATCTTGGTTCAAATATAGCGCATTCTATTTTAAGAAATTTTTCTTATTTATGTTGTATTTTTCCCACCTTAATCGAAATTTCGGGCATAGAAATTTAAGTCATTTCTTTATTGACTTAAAATGTCTTCAGAGTAATGTTTGAAACCAAAATGTTCAATTATATATTTGAGAATTTCACTTTTCTCTCGCTCTTGTTGCATAACTGAAAAACAGCTCTCAGGGTTACGGAGCGCATGGTGTCTGAAAATAATTAGTAGTTTTTCTGTTTGCAACTGGTTGCATAAAAAAATCACGACGTCTTGGTCAGAAAAACATAATGAATATCTCCACAAAATTTTATCGAGGTGATAGGGGGCTACACCTTTTAAAATTCAACTCAAAGTAATGTAATAAGGCAGAACTTCGACTCTCTGCACATTTTCATTCAGACACTTATTCTAGACAATAAGATAATATTTTTTAGCAAAAGAATTAGTTTATTTGTAAGTATATACCTTCTTATAATATATGCACACTGTGTATTAGAGAAAAATATTATATTAACTTCCTCACTCTGCATCATCTAGATATAAACTGCGCGCCTGTCTCTGCAGCGTAAACGACCTTATCGGAGAAATGCAACTTTCGCTCTGTTGTGAGGTTCCCCTACCAGATGTAATAATCTGTCTACACTTGGATATTATACTCCGAAGTGTTATAAACACGTCTATATAAGAATTTAGCATTTAAGATAAGATGTGAAAATTGATTTTTGGCCGGCTAGCTGCTTGAAATTGCACACTGTGTGGTGGCCTCTCCCGTGTCTCGTAACAAGATTAGTCTTGCAGGCGCCTTATATGCAAACACTCTCATGGGGACAGATAAAGAAGATATTTTTTTTCTTCCACTATATTAATAATGTCAAAACAAGAACTTATACAAATTTTGGCCACTGAACGCAATTACGAGGGTCGTCCACAAAGCAAGTTTACCTGGGCCCGTTTACAGAAACAAAACAGAATTACATGGAAATATTAATTAAGATAGATACAGCAATTGTTGAGCTATTTTGCAACATATTCCCCATCGAAATTGAGATATTTATTACACCGTGGGATCAACTTTTGTATCCCTGTGTCGTAGAAGGCTACCGTCTGGGATCGGACCCAGTGCAGTGTGACAGCTTTCTGCACCTCTCTGTTGATCTCATGGTATGAAAAATCTCTCGATTCTGATGGGAAATATGTTCAGAAATAGTTCAACAACTGCTGTACCTGTTCCAATAAAACTCTCTATGAAATTGTTTTTTCTTCTTGTAAACGACCCCAGGTAAACTCACTTTCTGAACGGCCATCGTAATTGCGCTCGAGTGGCCAAGATTTGTAAATGTACTTATTTTGACATTATTAACATGGTGGAAGAAATAAACTTCACTTTTATATCTGCCCCCATGAGAATATTAGCTTGTTATCTGTAAACAGTTCGTATTACTCAGCCTAGTTTCAATTTCGTTTGCTGTGTGATTGAGTACACGTTTATTCATTTTTGTTGTGTAGTTTCGTTCACTATGTTATACACTAGGCAGCAACGAGTGTTCATTTTGTTAAACTATGCAAGAACAGAGTAGTATGTGGAATGTCGGCTTGCTTTTGTACAGAAATTTCCCGGCGTACATGTTCCCAGTAAATCAACGATATGCAGATTACTATAACAATTTAAAGAGACATAAATATAAAAAACTAGAAAACCAAGCGTTCTAATCGATAAAAAATTTCTACGAAGTAGGAGCGGCCGAAATTCGTCAAGTATTTAATAACGTGTTCAAAAGGTGCAGGCTTCTCTAGCAGCAGAGGGAGGTCATTTTGAGCACCTTCTGTAAATAAAGGTAAGTGTCATCTAGTCACATAACTTCTAAGTTTACGCACAACTCAGGGAAGAAAAGCCGGGCAGTGACGCAGGAACTGTGCTAGGTGTATGGGTAGACGTGACGTGGGAGATGTGTGCAGGCGATATCGTCATTCGTGATAAACCTTGTAGCTCTTAAATCTGCACCGTATTCGATACACACAGAGTGATACCACTTTAAAGTTAAATGACATTTCTCACTTTTTTATTTGATGACAATCATAGACGAGAAGCTTAGTTTGCATAAATATAACGTTGCAAATGTTATAAAAAAATTTAAGAGCTTCTCTTGCAACTTCGAGGTATTCATGCATTTTTTTTATCTACAACTGGTTTACACTCTGCGAAAAAGCCTAGTTTCAACATTTCATCATATTTAACATAACGGCCCAGCGCACTTCACCCTGGTTGTAGGAGAACTTCTGAGCAACATCTACGGCAAGAAATGAATAGGGAGAGCCGGACTGTTGCGTGGCCAGCGTGATCACCCGACTTAACGCCCTTAATATATTATTTTTTCTTTTGGGACATGTGAAGTAATACACCACTCGAATTGACACCAGAATATTAGCTGCTTTTGATCAAATTCGACACAGGCTGACAACCACTGCTACGACGGTATAATGAACGTAATCAGGGCTATGAAAAGAGAGCAGTTAAAGCTAGTGATGGTACCGAGTAAAGCTGCGGCGGGTGGAATGGGATGAATTTCCCCTACAACTTGATGTAAGCAGTGGTACAGTCTGTAGCTGCTTACGTTAAGTTGTAGGGAAAATTCATCCCATTCTAGCCGCTACAGCTGTTATCGGTACCATCACTAGCTTTAACTGCTCCCTCTTCATAGCCCTACATTACGTTGAGGGTAGACACTTTGAACACCTGTAAGTTGTCAGCAAACATACTTGAAAAACAATTCATTTCATAATTGTTCATGTTACTAAAATCTGTCTTTTTTCGATGTCGCTTAGCTCCTAAACGAGGCATCGGAGAACATGGGTTGTTCTACGAAAAATGATCCTCATTGTGAGATCTATGGATCCCCAGAATGTGTTGCAGAGATCCTGAACCACTCTTTATATATAGCATATTTTTTAAGTTTAGCCATTTGAACGAAACTGTCTAAAAATAATTTAGTATCCTTTTGTGACTGTCATATTGATTAGATCGTCACCCGAAAAACACTAAAAAAAAGCTGTAGTTTAGAATTATTGTCCAAACTCAACTGCATATTCGCAAAAACAAAATCAGTATTTGTCCTATCATACATCCAGCTAAATTTTCCATTAGTTTTTAATGTACTGGAATGTACCAATTCCTTTGTGTTAAGTAATGTCGACCAGAAATCAAGTTTCTTTGTTTGATTTTATCTCTGACTGTTGTTATATTAGCATCTTGATCTTGCAAACAACTATTTAAAGTGTTAAATATTAGAAAATGTCAGCACATTAGACTACTAGAAATGATGCTCATGTAATATTTGGTGTCATTGTTGTACTATATTCTTCTATTTGATTGTTCTTTGGGTTGTAACTATTACTTTTGAGTAAAATTATCACTGATTGTGCTTTTAAAATAGGGTTAGGTACTCTACCAGTTCGGTAGTGAGAGTCGCATACAGAAGTCTTGCTCTAAAGTGGGTAGTGCCTTCAAACATTTTGGGAACTAGTGATGTAAACTAATAACTATGAATATTAATTACCTACTTACAGCCGTGCAGTTATGAGCTGTGTCAACGCAATGCTATTGTTGTATTCGTGTCCTCATTTGCTGAAACAAAGTAAATCAACAAATATATTAACAATAGAATAAACATATTTTATACTCAAAACATGAACTATAAATTTAACTTCATTTAAGGTACTACCCTTTAGAGGAAAATGTGCAATTTTTCATCCAATGTTTAAAAACTCCATTTCTCCTCATTACTTCACATAAAATTAAGGATTTTCACATAAAATAAACCCCTCAAATATATTTGTGGGGGGGGGGCAATATTTTAATGCGAAAACTAACACTTGATTATTTTATTCCTTGGGCCACATTTCTTATGTTAAAACAAAATTTCTTTCACTGTCTTACTCCTGAAAGAATACACAATAATGTGTGTAAACATTGATTCCCAATTTTATTCAATTAAGGATGAATGTCAATTATTTAGTTTAAATTTCAAACATAAAAATAAAGATGCAAGTTATTAGAGTTTAAAATTAACCTTTTTTTTAGCAGGAAAACACTGCTTGTAGTTTGGCACTTAGCTACAGTAATGAGCTTCAATTTGGTGTAAGAATGATGAAAATATCTCAATTCTAAGTGCTCTTTGTATTAATATTAATGTTGTAAAATGCTGTAAAATTGAACATGGAGAAAAATCATCTACATTCTAAGGGTAAGAAAAACTGTAAAACCATAGCTTCCTGACTATGAAAAATAATACAGTCAAACTCTACCGCCAAATTCGAATTATTATGACACGAAATTATATAAAACTGACATAATATGACGGATTGACATTTGCAGAACTGCACTTCCGGTTTAAAAAGCGTGTTTCCTGTCATTAAAAACTCAGATAATTAATTAAGCAAACTTCATAGAAACAAAACTGATGTATTTTTTTTTAAACGAGGAAGTTCAAGCTTTCAGATGAAATAATAATTTAAAAAAATCAAATTTTTGAAGGAAAATTAAAAATTAAGGGTAGATGAGTACCTTAAATATATTTTTCAAACTCAAATTGTAAAGAAATTTAATTATTTTGAATTAAAATTAACACCAGTGTAGAGTAGCGGTTAACATGCCTGACGGTGCATAATCCTGGTTGGGACAAATTACCTCGTTATGGTTTTCTCCGAAGTTTTCTCCCTCAATCACTTGAAAGCAAAATTGCTGAGTAACTTTCGGCGTTGGACCTCGGACTCATTTCACCTTCATTAATTTCAACTTCATCTATCATCTTCAATATTTTCAGGTCAACCATGAGATCGGGCTGATGTGGTACCGTGGTTCGCTTACAGACGTCGTCTGTCTAGGGGAGCTGTACAAATTCCAGGGAAGCGTAGAAACTTTCATAGCTCACTACGGCAGTCCAGGGAGTGTAGCTCCTTCGGACAGACGACGCCTTGGTGACTTCGCAGTATCTACTGTGCCGCGATCTTCAGTCAATAAAGGAAGCAGCAGATTATAGTACGTAAATTGCGAACAAACACCATCGATCTCAGGAGACGGCAGAACATCAATAGGGAAGTCGAGGGGCGGTCCTGCCTATGCGATATCCTTCAGAACTGGATGTTTTAATTAAATCGATAAGATAGCACCACGCAGTGAATCACATAGTTACAGGATTGCAGTCCTAAAAACTCCAACAATCATCCTAGAATATAAGGAGGTTTTACAAAAGCCTCAGGCTGAAAAAACAACCGAATATATATGTTATAAATATATAGCGATGAATACTACAAAGAATCACAGCTGTGATATCTTTACATTAAACGCATTCTCCATCGTTATTACCTTACGTATAGTAGGGCTGGCAATTGGCTTCCCGTATGAGCGTTTTACCCGTACGGGCAAGAGAAATCGTGTTTCTTCCCTCGCGGGGAGGACTGCTACCCCTCTGTAAGATAGCGATGAAGGGGAAACTAGGTAGTTCGTTTCGTACAGATCAAGGGTGAAATATGTACTACGTGTATATCCATGAATGTCGGAAAGCAGAAACCTGGAATTGAAATTAACAATGACTGTAATTTTTTTTAATAAACGAATCGAAGTAGGGAGATGGACAGTATCTTATTTGTAAAAATATATCAGGTGCAGAAAATATAATTTAAAGCGGCATTATGATGTGTTCCATGTTGAAAAAAATAAAGACATCGTTAATGATGAAAGGATAAATTTACTGACTGTGCCAAGTGAGGGGCGCCCGGGTAGCCCAGTTGATAGAGCAGCTGGTTACGGACTGGAAGATCCGGGGTTCGATCCCAGGTGGTTACAGGATTTTTCTCGTTGCCAAACTTTCGAAACGGCTCCGAGGTTCACTCAGGCTCCTATAAAATTGAGCACTGGGTCTTTCCCGCGGGTAAAAAGCGGTCAGAGCGTGGTACCGACCACACCACCTTATTCTAGTGCCGAGGTCATGGAAAGCATGTGGCTCTACCTCCGTGCCCTCCCCCAGGTGCCTCCATGGCATGTGACGGGGATACCTTTACCTTTTTTACTAAGTGAGGACGTTACGTGGTATTATTTCAATTTGTATTTAATGTGTTTAACAATCTGAAGTTCGATCCTGAAGCATAATATCGAGATCGAAAAGAATGAAGACAAATTAAGAGAAGTGTAACGGATTGCACTTCGTAGATTATAAGAGCTGTAGAGAGGCTGGCTGTATCAAAGTCCATTACACCACTCATTGAAAATATTATTAAAAGAGAGAGGGAGATAAAACAAATCTAAGACCTTTATAAATCTGTGTGTGTGTTTTTTTTTGGCAATAAGATATATTTATTATTTTGTATTCCTATTTTCAATGTTGCGTGTATGAACTTTATGTATTCGTTTTTGTTACGTTAATTATTTTCACCATAATGTGCTGTTTGCTAGGTACGTTTATGTTGTTTATAAAGTTTTAGATTTACAAACTGTGATAATGTTATTTTATTTGACGAGAAATTTAACGTAAAAGCTGTGATTTGTTTACAATGATTATATTTTTATTTTTACTACTATTACTACTACTACTACTACTACTACTACTACTACTACTACTACTACTACTACTACTACTATTCAAGTATAGTAAATAGTATTATAATTTAATATTAATATAGCCTAATAAACATGGTTAGTTACTGTTAACTTTGTTTCTCTAGTTAGCGTAATGCTTATTTTATTGGTTGGTTACAATTGATTTGCAATCACACAAGAATGGTACTACTCATAAGAAATAAGCATGACCATCCACCCCCGCGTCCACATCTGTGGAGTAACGGTTAGCGCGTCTGGCCGGGGAAACTAGGTGGCCCGGATTCGATTTCCGGTTGGGACAAGTTACCTGGTTGAGGTTTTTTCCGGTGTTTTCCCTCAACCCAACATGAGCAAATGCAGGATAACTTTCAGTGCTGGACCCCGGACTCATTTCACCGGCATTATAATCTTCTTTTCATTCAGACGCTAAATAACCTAAGATGTTGATAAAGCGTCGTAAAATAACCTACTAAAATAAATAAAAATCCACCGCCGCGCCGCTAATGTCTAGCACAACACTGTACAGTCCTAGTTCTGCCGATACCTCAGCTACTCAGCTATGTTCCCTTACGGGCACGCTCCAGTTCTGTATTGCCAAAGCGGGGAGTATTCCGTGCCGGCTCTGCCTTGTAGTCTATATAAAAGAGTGAAATCCTCATAATAATTACAATTCTCATCATAACAACATTTTGGAACATCAATCACTGTCATAACCTTAATCACAATTACTGTGGTATTCATGATTATAACTTCAACGACCAAATCGCTTGGCGTGAGGCCTTCTAACATCCATGGCATCATATTAAGCACAAATGATGCCGCACATGACACTTAATTCCAACACGTGTCACTTTCACAAGGCATCCGATCTGTACGTTGACAATAATGTAGGCCTAATCTTTACTTGTTCACTGCAGGATTTAGTTGCAATATCTGAAGAGTTCGGGAGTAAAAATGGTAAGCGTCATGACATTACTTTTGAGAAAATCACAAAATAAGATTCCTAATATTTTACTTTGTAACAGAGAGGAATACAAACTGAACATAGAAAGTAGCTAACATATATTTTTATTTATTTACTTTTTTGCTAATAGCGGGTACTTGACTGTTCGCCACATGAAGACAGTTGTGTAGACCAATTTATCGATAGAGTCGTTGTTCAGAATAAGCAATAGGAAGCTGGTATATGCTACATCGGCGATGAGATGAGATGATGGAGATTTGTTGGGATGCCACAGGGAAACCGGAGCTCCTGGTGGAAACCACTGCGTTACTTGCATCACGGACTTGCCCAACGCAAGTTATAAATCAGGGGTACGCCGGGGTTCAAACATAACATATGTTATTGAAGTACATGTTAAGTGCACATTTTGAAGTACTTGCAACATGGATATTGTGACCTCGTAATTTGTAGTTGGTGGTAAAACTTTTTTTACATCAACCAGCAGTACACTTCTTACCTTGTTATTAAGAAACACACAAACTATGAAGTTAATGAAAATGAACTAGCTACTTTTTTAAGGATCAAAAATATCTTTTAAAAATTATTCTTGTGTTCTGGCGCTTAAAGAGGACAGTAAATGAGTACACTGCAAATGCAACTCAATAATGCTCATCACCTTCATTTTCCCGACCCTGTGTTCATCTACTCATACATCGACAGGTTTCAAACCTTCATAAAGTGAGGCATAATGTAGAGGTCTCCATTTCATCCATGTATTTCACTTTACTTCTGTCAAATAGTCTTCTATTTTGATATTTTCTCCCCATCAGGATCAATAGCAATGACATCTGATATCGTCCCTTTGGTCGTATATTAACTTCAGTATATACGAGAACTTCAGTGTTGTGGATGTGGTGTCACCTAAATGATTGGGGATTTTTTTACTGAATGACAGTTTGCATGTCTGGCGTAGTTTCACGAGCTATCCTTTCTAGCAGACTGCCCTCTTCATTCCGTCACTTACTAGAGACAAGAAGTCACTTAACAAATGTTACATGAACTGACTATCTTTTTTACAGAATTCAATATCTCGTGCTTCATATATTTGTGCGAATTTTACCCATTTCGTCTTATTAATGCAAAGTCTATGATTAGTGTAGATATCTAGTGGTCGTAACTCAAAATTAATCGAAATAGCACTTACCATTTTTTACTCCCGAATCGTTCATTTATCCAGAGTTATGGAATTTAATAAGCGCTTTCAAATAAGATTTCATACCTCTCTTCACTCCTTCGTTCTTAGATTGGTATTATATAAAATATAGGGAGAAAGATTTGTGGTGATGAGGAAAATCGACTTAGAGATTTTCACGGAAATACACTTTTTTACGAGTCTTATATTCAAAATGTGGCTTTCGGCTTGTATCTCTTTACATTTTTGTTTTACTACCTGTGTACAGCGATATTTTTTTAATTATTGGACTAATTTGTTCACATGAAGTATCTACGTGTCATTTTTATTGGGAATCTTGTACAGCAGTGACAAAAAAAACCGAACCGACTCTTCTAGCTGATTTCAGAACCTTGTTCACTCCAGAACACGATAGACTGGTAACTAAGACTTCCGTGGTTCGAATCCTGCCTGGGAAGGAAACTTTTTCTTGTTCCTTATTCAAATTTATTCCCAATACTTTTCGATTGCAGTGATATTTTACTATTTAATTAACTTATTATTCACAGAACATGCATTTTACCAGCAATCGAAAAGTATTGGGAATAAATTTGAATAAGGAACAAAAAAAAAGTTTCTTTCCCAGCCAGGATTTGAACCACGAAAGTCTTAGTTACCAGTCTATCGTGCTCTGAAGTGAACAAGGCTCTGAAATCAGCTACAAGGGTCGGTCCGGTTTTTTTGCCACTACTGTACATAACATAAACCACTCTTTTGAAAGATAACATGTTTTATCTGTAGTAATGTCACGAGAGGTCTGAGATTTGCCGATAAATCCACGTCGCTTCGCTCGTGGATTTATCTGGGAAATCTCAGACCTTGAGTGGCATTTATTAGGACTATTTCGTGAATAAAATAAAAATGTAAATAATATATCTCTAAAATTCGATCACAAAATGTTAATAATTGTCTATTAACGAATACTTACCTATTCAGACATTGTGAAGTCGAAATACTCGTAGATGAATATCGATTACTGCAATAAAGAAATTCGATGTTATTATTCATTAATTCCAATTGCGAAAACCGAAATACAGGTTTAACAATGTTAATTAAATGTACTGCACTTTTCTCTTATTATTATAACATAAATACATTTTCATAGTTTAATTTAACAGTAACAGTGGGGACAGCTATATACCAATGCTTATGTATTCACAGCGAGACATGTTGCTACTTAATGAAGCCATCTCTGTATAGATAGGCCTAATTAAAACACGAATTTTATTACGCCATGTGGAAGGCAGTTTGATGAAAAGACCTTATTATTACTATGCAAGGTCATTTGATATGCGATGATGTTACATAAATTTGAACATCTGACTTTCTATTAATTGCTTCATTTCATTCACAAAATACATATTTAAAAGGCCACTTATAGATTATGTTACCTGTGAGAGCAGGATCAATGTCAGCTGTGTCTTATTTCGACCGTTACAATCAGTGCTACACGAAAGCATTTTTTATAGCTCGACAAACGCATTCTCGCTGTAGTGTGTAACGGAGCTAAAGCTGCATTTACACAGTTCAATATTCCAATCGCGTATGCGTGCAATCTGGGAAGAATATTGAAAGAATCAAGTTTAAAAGGTACGCTCAATTAAGATGCATGAAGATTTTGTGTTTACATGGTGCGCCGTTTTGAACGTCGTCTTAATATTAAATATCAATCTTGCATTCATTGCTTTAAAGTTGAAAGAAACGTTTAACCGTGTAGTTGCATCTTAATGTATTCATGATCATCAATTCACGGGGAAACAGTTGGCGACAACGACTAAACAAAAGAACGACCATGCGATAAATTGATAGCGCTAAATCTAGCTGCAAAAATATAGCAAAGTCTGACTGTGATTGGTTGGAATTCAAAATTTCATTACACTTCATTGGTCGAAAATGGAATGACGTCATATAAACGAAATAGTCAGTAAAAAAAGTAAATGCAGTAGCGATAAAGTCTAAGTCGACTCTATTATTTCAAATTTCACTTCCTACGCGAAAGTTTCAGTAGATCCAGGCAAAGGAAACGAAGTTTCTATGGTCAGTGGTGGGGTAATGGACAGAAAGAGAATTGAAAATTTCGAAATGGAACTAAACATTTTGTTATTAAATACAAAAATGATAAAATACAGAAGTAGGAAATGGAAGGAACGTTTAAATAAAGAGTCCGAGAGTAATAACGTCAGAAATAATTACAATAAATATGGAACGGATTGAGAAACCAGATATACCCAACATCAAGTTGCTCGAGACAATTCTTTGAAGCCGGCACATGCAAAAGTGCCTAATCCCTGTGTGAAGATGATGTCGACGACGGGCCTAAATATATCTCTAAGAATAATTTTTCCAAAATTAACGGCACATGGAAATAAAAAAAAATTCTCTGTGTAAAAATGAATTAACGTCTACAGGCTATTAGATCCCTGTACAAAATTTAGAGATTAGACATACTTACACTAATTATTAATTCTCGAATTTACGTAACCCTTTTCATTACGAAAATATAACAAAAAGTTCAAATTTGTTACGAAAAAAAAAATTACATAACCTTTCTGCAAAAATTTAGAAGCTAGAATTCCTTTCTCGGCACAAAAACCATTTAAAAATCGAGAATACATTTCGAGTGTGTCACTCATAATAAATAATCACTACTTTCACAGTCACTTGCAAAGACCACTTTTGTTTGAGCGATATTATTCATGAAATATTTGTATTTTTCGGTAGGCTTTACGTTCATAGTATTTTTACTTGCTTGTTTAATAACTTTGTATTAACTACTATATTATTTAGTGTCGATGTAGTTGGTGATATCGAGATGATATTTGACAAGATGAAGCCGAAGATTCGCCATAGATTATATGACATTCATTTTACGTTTGGGGAAAACCTCGGCAAAACCGAACCAGGTAATCAGCCGCGCTGGAATGTGACCCACGTCCGAACGTAGCTTCGGATGAGCATGCAAACTTGCATGTTGACTGAACTACCCCGATCGTCTGTTTGTTGCTTAACACGTAAATAACATAGTTACAATTTAATTACAAAATAATAATAATAATAATAATAATAATAATAATAATAATAATAATATAACTTATAATAATAATATAATAATAACTTATTATTATTATTATTAGTAGTAGTAGTAGTAGTAGTAGTAGGAGTATATTTCAATATTTATATAAAAAAGGTAAAGGTAAAGGTATCCCCGTAACATGCTATGAAGGCACTTGGGGGGGCAAGGAGGTAGAGCCCCATGCTTTCCATGACCTCGGTGGTGTGGTGTGGTCGGCACCACGCTCTGACCGCCTTTTACCACCGGGAAAGACCCGGTACTCAATTTTATAGGAGGCTGAGTGAAGCTCGGGGCCGTTCTGAAAGTTTGGCAACGAGAAAAAAATCCTGTTACCACCTGGGATCGAACCCCGGACCTTCCAGTCCGTAGCCAGCTGCTATACCAACTGAGCTACCCGGCCGCCTCAATATTTATATAAAAGGTAATAAATATCAATTTTCGTAAATGGGAAAGGTATATAGGGTGAAAGGTAATCTTTTACAATCCTTCACACACATAACAGATCATGTCATATGGGAACGTTTTGCCAAATAATATTTTTTCATACGACCAATAGTTATAATAATTCGAGAAAACGAATGTTGCAGTATTGCAACGTTGTAGGCAGCAGTGTTTACTTCGTGAGATCATTGCATCCCACCATACTGAATGCTGCTCCAGTCATCTGCTTAGCAGAGGTTTTGAGAGGATGCACACACACATACCGTTTTGTAAACAAAAACATCTGTTGAAAATGCAGTCAAATCAAAATTTATATAATCGTAACATGTCAATTCCAAGAACTATGTTATTCGTTATCTATGATGAAACGTTCGTTATTGTATCGTTTTAGAACTACATTTAATACGGTCAAACACGTAGTCTCCGTTACACTTTAAGGCAGTTTCATCAATAATACAGTAGAATGAAAAATTATGCTTAAACAAAATTAATCCTTTAAATACAGTATTATTTTACATTGAGGATCACACAGTTGATGTCACTCCAACTCAATTACAATACAATGTTTGGAAGAAAAAATTTGAAACTAAATGAAAATGATACACATTAATGTGAGGTACACTGTTAAATTTTGTACACCATTCTCTACAGTGTCTTTTAAAGGTATTGTTCAAAGTGTTCATCAGTTGCATGTCTACAATTTTCACACTCCTGATCCAGTTATCAATCAAGGTATAAGCGAGCAGCTGCAGCGGCATTGTGACCAGTTTCGCCATAAATTAATAACATGTCCAGATACTCACGATTAGAAAACTGTGGCATCTCGTTGTGTTTCAACTGCTTCCAACTGCACGTAGCCTGCAACTAATGACGAAGTGAATGTAAGCGTATCGTCCGCTCCGTACACCTAGCTCGGCCACATGGTTTGCGTACGTAAGAAACGACGTTGCCAGCGTGTCACAGCCCTGTTCCCATGCAATGTGTACACGATTATTAACGCGATTTATTCGAAATCTATGTTATGTTCCATGCAAATACTACTGTAACATGGCCATACATAACATACTCTATCATCCTACATGAGATAAAAATCCATTTTTGAGTAGTTTAATGAAAACCTTAATCATAATTTCAAGTTACAAACGATCATCTTTTTCGAAAACCGTCCTTCTGGGAACAAAATATTATTAGACTTTCTTGTTTGTCATAATTCGAGATATATCCCAGAAAGATTGCAAAAAGTTACCTTCCACTCTGTATACAGCGTCCGGATGGAAGATTTTCAGAAGTAACATGAAAAAAGTTCCCTGTAGTTTTCAGTTCGTTGTCACGGAACCGGATGCTTTTCAGTGTCGGAGGTTCATATCCATATTATATTTTAAATGACGCTGAACAATTGTAACAGTCTTGAACTCGGATGGTTAAAAAAACTCCTAAAACTTCCTTCGATGTCGACATTGTTTACTGAGCTCATCAAATTCACGAGCTAGCTCATGCCCTTGAGTGGAATACAATTGTTTGATTATTTCTCTTTCGGTCAGTGACAGTTAAATTTCAAGTGGCTTGCCTTAATCGTCAGAATCAGAGTATTAAAAAGCATTACAAATGTTGCTGTATCTCTTCCCCCTCACCGTAAACTGTGACGTTGCACAGAGACAGAGCTAAAATAAAAGATCTGTATAGATAAAGCTTTGGTAATTTCCCTTTTAGAAGGAAAGTGTAATAGATATTTCCCGATATATAATTTTCGAAATGTGCAAAGTTGCATACATCTACTCAAACCGTATAATTTATAATGAAATTGAAGTGTGATAACTTATGTGTTGAATTCTAAATTGTCTTTCGTATGCAGAAAAGTTTCATCCTCTTAGGTGGCTGAACAATGATGGTTTAATTTTAATATACCTTGTAAATGTAAATAGTTTACCACTGGTAACCTGGTAAAGCACTGGCATGTATCGAAACACGTGGAACATACCGTATATTATAGACTTTCTCACGCTGTTCTTATCCCTTCCCCACAATGAATTTCATAGACCCTACAAAGGAGACCAGCCTTTACACCCGGGCCTGAGTCAAGTTTCTTGCTCATTTTGTTATGTCGAACAGATGTTAGAGCAGGGAGGCTGGCAGTCAAGTTGCGAAGTTAACTTGATTAATCTTGGCGCTAGATTAGGATTTGATTTGCTGGACGTTTGAGGCTTGACGCATGAGCTCTTGGGCTCGTGACAGTGCTAATGGGTGGCGTGTAGCAGGGTAGGCGGCTCCTGGTCGATAAGGTTACGTCTATATTTACCAAGCCCAAACATTGAAGGCGGACCGGCAATGCATCATTCAGCCTTGTGGCAACAAGTTTTAAACTGAAGCAACAACTGCTACCTCGTAACTTTTAAAGTGTGTTACTAGACTATAAGAAAGCGAAGAGATTTCAAAGTGCGATAAAACTATCTTTCCTGCAGTTGTTGACTGGTCTGGATGACTCCGCACTTTATGTCTACTGATAATGGAATTAACTGGCTTTCAAAGTTTCCCTCGCTCCTACAAGCTATTCCCCGGCTTTAGGAATACCGACTGGACTTTTATTTGCATTTACCTTCATTCAAAATACTATGGGGAATTTTAAGTTTATTGCCCACTTTGGAATTTTACCTTTTGAAAAGTACCTTAATTGGCTTTCAAAATAGGCCTAAATATTGCTGTAAGTAAATAAGTAAGTAAGTAATTATATATGTATGTATGTATGTATGTATGTATGTATGTATGTATGCATGCATGTTCAATAAATTTAAAAACAAAGTTATTTTATATGTAGATCTATGTGTGTAATGATAACATTTTTCAGACCTGATGGTCAATCTAGACAAAGAAAACAAAGGACAAATAACAAAAGAAGAAACAGAAGTAAACTTTTGTGAAATATTGAACATGTATAAGCGAAACGGACGAATAATTAGAAAGACGATTAAAATGGGAAGTAGGAAATTTAGAATAAGGAGGAAGTATAGTAAGACGTTAAAGTATTTAGTAATAACAGTTGAATAAGACAAGTTAAGAAAATATAAGCAGTTAAAATTATTATGGGTTGAAGAGATAAAATTAGAATAAACAAGGAATTACGGGATTTACATAAGTGTTCAGACTAAGTATGTGTTAGAAGAAGAAGAAGAAGAAGAAGAAGAAGAAGAAGAAGAAGAAGAAGAAGAAGAAAGGAGAAGTAGGTTGGAATGAAGAGGACATGTGTTAAGAATGAATCAACAAAGATAACAGTACGAAAAGTTTTGAAAGAGAAACCTGAGGGTAGGAGAAAAGTTGGAACACAAAAGTTAAGATGATTGGACAAGATCGAAGAAACTCTGAGATTGATGAATATTGTAAGATTGCGACAGGGAGCTTTGAATAGAACAAAATAAATAGTTCTTATGAGACCTTAGAGCTGAAAATTCTCTATTACATTCATAGTAACACTGAAGAGGCTAATTCGCAATGGTAGAGACAAAACAGTTATTGTTTGTGGTATGAATTAAAAAAAATAACATTAACGCACTTAATGAATTGAATTGCTATTTATTTATTTTATTTTCCGTAAACAACCTGAAACAGAATTTTCTGTTAAAATAAAATAATGCCTGGCACTTTAATAATCCTATATATTACTTAACGATATCATTTAGGTTATAAAATTGTAAATTATTGTAGCAGAAAAATATTTTGTTTAAGAAAGATATTTGTAAATAATCGTAATAGCGATGATAATGATGATGATACTACTACTACTAGTAATAATAATAATAGTAATATTAATAAGTATATAAATGAATAAATAAATAAATAAATAAATATTACTTTAAATTCTCTAGCAATATTCTTAATATTTACATCTTTTCCAAGGCGTTTAATAACATTTACTTTGTCAGGAATACTCAGACGTGAACGTGTTTGTGACATGATGCCTTACCGGTATGCGAAGACTAGGATTTTCGTCACAACAACAGACCATGTACTGTTTTGCTACTTTCTTTAGATTCAAACTCATTCTACTAAATAGGCTAAGAAGTGTAATATTCAGTTTCGCTGCTGATTTCTTTAATGCAAATGACATTCAAAATTTTTGGAAAAACAAAAGTTTCCATATTTTTATCCATAATTATGGTAACGGTAATGATAGGTTAATTAATTTTCATTTTGATTGATTATTATTAAAACGTAACTCTATTTATGTATATTGCATATTAGTATCTTATCTGCTCCTGATTGGTACTCTCGATTAAATCTTCCTTGTCTTAACTTTGGTACACGGCACGCTTCACATGTAAGGATATCACTGCTATGGTTTCAAATGCCTCCTAGACATTTATTGTTTTTACTTTATCAGTGTTGTTTTAGTTGAAGTTCAGGTACCATATGTCTGCGTAATGTCAGACAAAAAAAAATGCTAGAAATGGACGAAGAGAAACACTCTACAATGCTACGAAAAAATCTGATATATATATATATATATATATATATATATATATATATATATATATATATATATATGAAGTTAGTTCATAGTTTAGCATATATATATATATATATATATATGCTAAACTATGAACAACTAACTTCATCGATAAGAAAATGAGAAAAAGAATAAACAGAGAATAGAATATTAGCTTAGCATAAACAAGTAGATCTGCTTGGAGTGTTCTACAAATCCAGTAACTGACTCTGGCAGCTTGTACATTATTTATAACATTGTGAACAAAATTGACACATTCTCGTAAGAACCTTACGGCTCTCGTCTATTTCAACGCAAGCCACATCCGTCTTTCCTCTTTTGTAGTCGCCGTCACATGCGGTTTGCTGTATGGCAACCTGTCTGTCATACTGTGTGTCACACTAGTCGGCACTGCCAACTTTTGAGTGAAAACTTTATGCTCAACGATGGATAATGATTTAGTCATTCAGTAAGGTCACATGCGTTTGAATGGGTCGGCGCTGTTGTTACACCATATTATGATGCATATGAAGCACCATGTTACAAACGCTCGGACAGGCTGGTATAGGACCGTGAATAGCAGTGCTCTACATAGGGCCCTGTTTACGTACAAAGTGTCTGGACGGAATGACGCACTCGTTGACACTTGTGTCCCTTAGCTGAAACAATACTAATTGAATTAAAACACTGTTTCGAAACAGGTATTACAACTAAAGGAATCAAAAACGTATGCACAACATCTATATTCAGGATCAAAGCAGCTGAATTTGAAATTAACATTTGCCCTGTTCTCTGTGGTCGGATGGTTGCCACGCTAGCCGTTATATCCAAAGTCCGAGAATTGAATCCCGGCTGAGAGCAATGAACTTCTAAGGGACAGTAATACTTCTAAGGGACTTCATTTATCATGACTTAAAAATACTTTATATGGCAGAAATTTCTTTATATACAGAGTCCGCCAAAAAAAAAGTATACACTCTTTATCAGACTGTATCGGGATTTGATAATGTCAGTTAATTTGAATTACGAATATGTTGTAGTATGGTCTTTCGCTCAACAGATGTCGGTACGTTCATCACGATAGTGAGAAAACATAATGGCTGGAGCACGCTTGACGTTCGAGCAGTAAAAATGCATTCAGAAGTGGTTTATGAGGTATGATAATGCCGTTGAAGTGCAGCGTCAGTGGAGGCGGGAGTACGAAACTGAACCCCCAACCTGCCTAACGATTAAAGGCATTATTGACAAGTTTGAGGCGCATTGAACGATTTGTGATATTCATACAGGTAGATCGGGAAGATCGCGCTTTATGAAGCTGATGATGAGATCTTCTACCAACAGGACGGGGCGCCACCATCCTACCACCTAGCAGTACGAGCTTTCCTAGATGACAATCTGCAGGGACATTGGATTGGACGAAGAGGGCCCATTGAGTTCCCCCCCCCCCACGGTCGCCAGACCTAACCCCTATGGATTTTTACTTGTGGGGAACTGTGAAAGATGAAGTCTATCGACGTAAGCCGCGCACGCTGGAGGACCTTCGTCAGGAGATTACAGCGGCATGTGCAGGAATCTCCATTGAAACACTGACCGACCTAGCTGCGGCGACCGCTCGTCGTTGCCTTGTGTGTCAGGCCGCCAACGGCGAACATTTTGAACATCTAAAGTAGCCATGTGTTTAACTGAAGATAATATTACATGTGTGATCAATATTTAAATGTTAAACAAACACATAATAAATAGTTTTCGTTCCTTAAAGAGCGCATTCATTTTTTTGGCGGACTCTGTATTTCTTATGTCAGAATCTTCTATTCTCGAACAGTCGGAACAATTTTTTGCTACGGAACGGATACGAAGCTATTATTTTGTCTCCTCTCTTTTCGAAATATGAGTGTATCCCATATTTTGTGTTTTTCTCTCATTTATTTCAAACAGTAGTTTTATTTCATGTTAAATATGTGACCTGGTAATTCTTCTATCTGTGAGTATTTAATGACAATAAAAAAAATCATGCAAATGATGATAGAACTTACTGACGTGTCTAACATTTCAAAGTTGATAACGATGACCTTAATGATGATGATGATGAGCGTAAGATATATAAATGAGATATGAGAAAGTATTCGATAAAATTAATAGTCGAGAGTTTAGCCTGGAAGTGTACCTGTTGTTTTATAGATATTTGATAAAGTAATAGGACAGTTTTTTTTAATACTGAAAACCAAATGATATTTGCAAGTTATTGCGAGAATGATAAAAACTTTGTATAATACCAAAGGAATTGCCATAAATACAAGAAAGTATTTAATTAGACAAATTTAAACTAATATACGTTGATATGGTTGTATGAGTATTTAGGCTTTCAAGGTAACTGTGATCAATTGTGATTATAATTAGGTTTTGCCTATTTCACCGTGGCCTGGAACTTGACATTTCTAACGTTTCGGAACTACAGGCAGGTTCAATCATCCAAAAGGTAATAACACCAGAGAGGTCGCCTACTCTGTTGGGCTCTTTACGCGATTCTAATCCCGACACCTGATGGAACCTACTCTGTTTACTACATACTCGTATTTTGACAAAACTGTTCGACAATGGAAAAATGTATCAGTTCCTGGTACTTTAACGGATATAGTAATGTACAGTAGTGGCAAAAAAAACCGGACTGACCTCTGTAGCTGTTTTCAGAGCTTTGTTCACTCCAGAGCACGATAGACTGGTAACTAAGACTTTCGTGGTTCGAATCCTGCCTGGGAAGGAAAATTGTTTTTGTTCCTTATTCAATTTTGTTCCCAGTACTTTTAGATTGCTGGCAAAATTCATATTCTGGGAATAATAAGTTAATTAAGTAGTAAAATATCGCTGCAATCGAAAAGTATTGGGAATGAATTTGAATAAGGAACAAAAAAATGTTTCCTTCCCAGGCAGGATTCGAACCACGAAAGTCTTAGTTACCAGTCTATAGTGCTCTGGAGTGAACAAGGCTCTGAAATCAGCTACAAGGGTCGGTCCGGTTTTTTTGCCACTACTGTACATTCATGCTCTGATATTTCCTGATAGCATAACTGTAACAAAAGTTATGGGAAAGAGAAAGAGGAAAAAATCAGTATAGTCTACGAATTTTAAAAAACTGCAAAAGATACACGGTAATTTGGAAGTGTTGACTACGAAAAAGCAACAGTATTGACATTGTTATGTAAAAATACTGTGTATGAGTTCTAAAACTGAACTAGATCATAAATTTATGGAAGTGGTAACCTACTTTAAATATCTGGGATGTGACAAAAGATACAAATATGAAAATTACTATACAGAGAAATGACGGAAATTCCTGACAAAATATGAAAGAGCTGAGGAAACTTTGACGAATAAATGTATGAATGTGCAAAGCTAAAATTTTACAAAGTTATTGCTCCTCCCGTCCTTCTGGATGGCTGCCAAACATGTGTTATGGAGCAGAAAGGCATTAGTAGAATACAAGCTGTTGAGATGAAATTTCTGCGTAATGTTGAAGCGTGTACGAGACTTGAAATGAAGACATTAGAAAAGAGCTGCTACAAATACAGTATATTCCCTGTATAGTAAATTAAAAAATTACGGAAAAGAATGCAGACAGTATAGAGACACATGGGACTGATTATCATACAGCGTATTTCGAATCTCACCGGACGGACGGGTGACATCAATGACGTCACGCTGCAGCGAAATAGGAACAAAACTGCTGGAAGGTTGGATGGCTATCATGGCGACTGTATAAGTTGTTGTATGTGCTATGCTAGCAAGATTTTGCCATGTCCATACTGTCATCTCGCTCAAAGGAAAGGGCGCATAAACAATTTATTATATTTCTTGAATCAGTACTAATAACTGGTCCGTTGACATGTTCGTTCATAAGCCATTAAAATATTTTTTTTTTTTACGTTGTGCACATTACAAACAATACAGCAGAACACACCGCCATGACACAAGAGTGCACGATGTCATTCGTCTGCTAATTCCTGCCCTATACAAGAACCAGTCAGATTCACTAATGCGAACTGTTGGAACCGGTGCGACACCGGTGAAGTCATCGTTGAAATTCGGAACACCGTGATGCCATCAGATCGCTCAGCGCTGAGATTCGGACTTTCTTACTCACTTATTTATAAATTGCTTTTAGATAACCCGGCACATTGTCGCCCTCACATAAACCCGTCGTCGGTCCCTATCCTAAGCAAGATTAATCGAGTCCCTACCATCATACCCTACCTCCCTCAAATCCATTTTAATATTATCCTCCCATCTACGTCTCTGCCTCACCAAAGGTCTTTTCCCTGATATTTACCAAGTAACACTCTATACGCAGTTCTGGATTCACCCATATGTGCTACATGCCATGCCCATCTCAAATGTATGGATTTAATGTTCCTAATTCTGTATAGCGTAGAGGCATGAACATTTATAACTATGATATCGAACCATCTACCCTCAAGTACTAAATACGATAACCCGTCACTGATAAATTCGACCCTTTTTACTGCCGATTTTCTTCGTCTATGTATAAAGAATCCTGTTCCTAATTGGTGATAATTGTTTCATACCCCATAGCACAAGTAGGCCTAATCTCCTATCGATAATATGCCATTTCCTTCTAATCTAACGTCCTGTACACCCACAAAGTCTATTCTATATCTAGCTAGTTTTTTGGTTACTAATGTTACCCCTCCTGTTCTATAAAACTCGTGCCAATTCTCATAACCACATTCCTTTACTGTTGTCGCTCCAAAGAATCAATTCCATTCCGAGGCTTACAAACTCTTTTTTACGGCAAAGGGTTGTTACCCCTTGGTTCAACCCCCAAGCTGAAGGACCACTTTTTAGTCGACTGCTTATTCAATATATTCGCAGCTACCCTCCATATCTATGGGCTGTCTCCTCTCTCCGGAACCTAAGGACGCAGCATGTCGTGGTGAAGGGACAACAGCGGTTCTTTCGTTAAGTCAGCAGGAGAGCTTCTCAGTTCAAATCCTGTTTGGGATAATTTACCTTTTTAGTTTTTTCCGAGGTTTTCCCTCAACTAATTGAAGCAGAATTGCTGGATAACTTTCGGCGTTGGGTTTGAAGTTTTGTAAATGTTTCGTTTATTGTCTGAATGAAAGGCTTAGAGAACACGCTTACAGATTAGACTTACAGACTAATACAATGTTTTAGAAGTGGACGGTTGTGGATTATCGTAATCAATCGCGGGTAGTTGTGGTATCGAAGTATGTTTGTTCGGTTATGATGAAGACGGGATAGTAACATAAATAAACTGTACAACGTATATTTGGAACATCGCATACGAATATTAAAAAAGAATTGTTTTATTTAACGACGCTCGCAATTGCCGAAGATACATCAGCATCGCCGGTGTGCCGGAATTTTGTCCCGCCAGTAAATCTACTGACATGAGCCTGTCGCATTTAAGCACACTTAAATACCATCGATCTGGGCAGGGATCGAGCCCGCAATCTCGGGTGCAGGAGGCCAGTGCTATACCAACTGCGCTACCCAGGACGGATATTGATGTCGATACAGAGTGATACAGAGTGATGCTTTGAGGCGGATCCGCGACTTCTCGGCCCGGCTAGTGGCAACGGCGATCACGAACGGGATGATAGACAACATACTGCCTCGTCTGTTTTTTAGAGTAGCTGGATTTGCTGTTTGAGCCGATGTGGTGACACGTCTCGGCATTCTAGTCAAGAGACTCCACGGAGTTCACGTGAGCTGCCGCTCTCTTCCGTTCTCTCTGTCATCTCTTGTACTGCTCAGCGGTGATCTTGGACTTGTTTGATTTGTTTTGGGATGCCCTTTTCTCCTACTATGCTCGTCTCAACTTTTGAATTTCTTCAACGTTTCAATTGCAATACAATTTAAATCTTTCAAATCCAAATCATAGAAAATTATCTTATGACGAGTTGCCAAACTAACTTACTGTTATGACAAGTATTTTTTTTTATCTCTGTTATTTATACTAGCTTTAAGATCTCTGGTCATATCGCGAGTTAATCTTCTGTGTGAAATCCGAAGGCCTGTGTACTATTGTTGAGACTGGTTCTATTGCTGTGAACTAGGTGGCGACTGTATATGTATTACTGATTTGTTATGAATATGATTTCGTGATGAATGAGGCCGGTGATATTCATGGATGTTGTGGTCTTATGGTTGGGAGAAAACCATGAAAAAACCTCAACCAGAAAATTCAAACCAATCGAACCCGGGTCCTCTGCGTAAGAGACCAGCATGCTGACCCCTACACCATAGAGGTGGTCGACAAGTCTTGTATTGTATGTTTCCACGTATGCACTACATATTTTTATATTCTATTGATATTTAACTTATTTTATATTTTAGTTTTCATAATATTTCCCGATAGTGGTATATCTACTCGTATAATGCGATAACTTGAGGTATTTATAATCATAATTTTTCTTACTGTGTGTACTTAAAATATTATGTCCATTGTATGCTTTGTTCTTCACTATTTTACCACCACCACCACCACCACCATTATTATTATTATTACTATTATTATTACTATTATTATTATCAATATTATTGTCTCATATTTTTATACTTTGTATGTCTCATTTATTTTGACTTACTGTTCACATTTTATTATGCATTTTCCTTTCTTTCTGTATGTTATATATTACGCCTGGTTTCTACTGACTTGTTTACATTATATTATGATTATCAACTTCAGTTCCGTGTGTAAAATTGTAGTCTACTTTACTTTGTAAATTTGTAATGTTTTTTGTATCGCACTTTTACTCCTGGTTCAGTCTTATAGGAGGCCGTATGGTCTTAACTCTGCCAGGTTAAATAAACCATTATTATTATTATTATTATTATTATTATTATTATTATTATTATTATTATTATTATTATACATACTTGCTTACTGGCTTTTAAGGAACCCGGAGGTTCATTGCCGACCTCACATACGCCCGCCATCGGTCCCTTTCCTGAGCAAGATTAATCCAATCTCTATCCTCATATCCCACCTCCCTCAAATCCATTTTAATATCACCTTCCCATCTACGTCTCGGTCTTCCCAAAGTCTTTTTCCTTCCGGCCTCCCAACTAACACTCTATATGCATTTCTGGATTCGCCCATACGTGCTACATGCCCTGCCCATTTCAAACGTCTGGATTTAATGTTCCTAATTATGTCAGGTGAAGAATACAATGCGTGCAGTTATGTGTTGTGTAACTTTCTCCATTATTATTATTATTATTATTATTATTATTATTATTATCATCATCATCATCATCATCTTGTAGAAAATAAACACGTCAATAAATTTAATTTCAACCGGGCTCTAATGTAGCAAATAATTGGACAGCAATAATATTCAAGGCACCTTGGATTGACAACTCAGTCCTAAGTTGACACATGGGTGTTACAGCTCTCATAATTAGTTATTTACTGAGTGCACAGTTTCTGTTGACATTTCGCGCGTATCGAGTAAAACGTTTGATCAAATTACTTGATGATTGAGGTATCAATACATTCGGAATGTTTAAGGCTGGGATTCTGATTAGTCATGAGGTTAGAGATAATAGGATTGAGCTAATGACACTGTTGAAACGACACACTAATACGCATTGCGTGTTAGGGTAATGCTGGCCAAACACACACTTGTCCCTCCCCTCGCAATCCAACATGTACACAGTCGTTTGACAGTGGGAGTGATGGCCGGTAGGATTGATTGGTGGCGTACATGTCTCTTTAATGCAAGTTCGGACACTGTCGCAACACCTAAACCAAACTTCACCTTTGCGTGGAGCTCACCATTGCTGATCTCCTGGGGTATGTGCGATGACCTAGTTTACATGGTATAATTTTGTGATTATGTGAGATGTAGAGACTTCAAGTAGAAAATTACAATCAAGTTCCGTAATTTGTTACAATTGAGAGTCATCTGAATATAATAATAATAATAATAATAATAATAATAATAATAATAATAATAATAATGACTATTAAAATAAATGGTTAAACAACATGTAAAGAATGAGTACCCTAAGCATAAAATTCTAAAGCTCATTATGAAGTGTAGAAGATAGGAAAAATAAATATCGGACAGCAAAATAAGAGATAGAGTCTACAATAGGAGCCGCAACAATAATAACAAACATCGTAAGTAAAATAGTGGGAATTCTCAATTTAAGATGTGAAAGGAATTACAGAGCAATTTGACAGATTTAATCCGTCTAAAACCGGGAAAACAGGCTTAGAATTTTTGCTGCAATAAAGAATGAGACTTCTTATGCCTTTCATTAGAACATGTAAGGTAATATAATTAGTTCACGAAATATTCTCAGAGATAAAATAGAAAAATACATTTATTTTTCAGATGATATTAAACTACTTCATAATCAAAGATATTGCTCCGTAATTTAGTTAATTAGTTCTGCTGAAGATATTGTTGCTGATATTCTTCACCACAGATTAAAATAAATGGGCCTACCATTGTGTATCGGTACCATTATGGAAGTACAAACGTTCAATCTGAATACCGTCGAAATAATGCGAGAATTCCTTCAAACTTTGGAAAGAACACAGTCACAATTTCCACGACTTCATATTGTACATTAAAGAGATATGCAGTTGTTCTTGAATTTTTTATGTTATGTTATGAATAATGTTCTAATGTTCCGATGAATATCAATTATTTAAGAATCTAAATAATAGCAACAGCAGCGATGATGATGATGATAATAATAATAATAATAATAATAATAATAATTCTTGCATATGCATTAATTATGTATTATCCTTTCTGAGCCGTTACTGTCCGATCAGTGTGAGTACCTATATCAAACTAAATGGCGAACTACAGAAACAATGGTGGGTATTTGAATCCGGATTAGTCATCCAAGGTTAACCATTTACAAGTGACGCCAGTTTACCGTTGCCCTCAATGCACCTTTGGAGCCGAGCTGTATAGCACCGTATGATAATGACTATTAATAAAGCAATGATGGAATGCCGGTAAGGGAAACGGAGTATCCCGCGAAAACATATCAACAAGCACCACCATGTTTGCATATCAAAAATTCCACTTAGACCCGAAGGGACTCGAACCAGATTAGCAGCAGTGTAGAAAACTGACGCTCTAAGTCAGGCCTGCACAAGGTTTGCGCTCTCCGAGCCGGCTCACAGCTCATGAGCGGAATGCAGATATTAGCTGCGCTCTGTATAAGGGTGGACTGGAAGAAGGGGTGATCTCGTACAAAATTTACACAAAAGGAAGTACTATTACGAGTGTTTATGAAATGAATTCCCGTTTAGTGTTTGCAAAACTATCTTGGACTATTATTAATTAATAAAGAAATATTTATTTTACGGAAATAATAGAAATTATATAGCTACTTAAATGTACAATATCATTTGTTATATTTTTATTTATCAGTAGGCCTACATGAAAACGACGTTTTATGCTGTTGGCAGCTGAAAGGAATAGTAGCCTACTGATCGTAATGAAACATCAGTTACAGATGTTCGATGTCTGCCTTTATTAAAGTTGATTATAGAAAACAGTTGCTCACATATAAATGTTGAGCCAAACATAGCAATCATTTTCAGAGCCAGCCTGTGTAGTCGTGGATATTATTGCTAATGTTTAGTCTTGTAAAACTCAACCAGGCTAGTAGTATTATTCAAACGGTCTTTAGCCCTTAGGTCACATTGAAGTTCAATAAGTTCGAGCTGTAAATCGTTAAATGTTAAATGTTATGTTCCGTCTTTTAGATTCCTCCATACTGTACTGTAGCAGTAGGTAAGCAACATGAAATAGTTACTGAGAATAGGCCTACAGACTGCACTCCACTAGATAACTGAGTGGTCGTTTCCCTCTCCTCTACCTATAGCAAGTCTATGTCATCCTGACGTATCTTCCTTTCCGTTTCGGCGAGCGGTAAACACGGCTCTCCCGCTCCGAAGGAGCGCGAGCGCTGTTTGTGCAGGTATGCTCTAAGTATAGTCGCTCGCCTAACTGGGAGGTCTAGATACTGATACTTGGGGATTCGCTACCAATCGTCGCTCTCCAAATTCATTAGGATGTTGGGTGGACACAGGTCTCATACACTAGCCGAAATTTCATGAGAAAATTCCTTCTCCATGAGTACTTGAACCAGCTCGTATTCCGTAACTCGAGTCCCAGGCATGATGCATTAAGGACTATTCACTATGAAAAGTAATAGCAATCACGACGTGAACCCCAAAGCTTGCGGTCAGGCTATTTAATGGAACCATTCACAATGATTTTCGCAAACGTTAGTATTAAAGGTGAAAGAAAATTTGAAAGCAGAAGCTTGCAAACTCCACTCTTTTTCGTTTGCAATAATGTCAGTGATTGGTGATTGTTTGCAGTCATCTGTTTGCGGATATTCTCTGTCTCATGGCCTTATGGTAACGTCAAGTTTCCATTGATTACAAAATTGCTGCTGTTACTGTAACGTTCGTGCCCTCGCGTCATTGTTAACGTTTTCACTGCGATTGAGCCTTTAGACCACGACGCCATGGCGCACGACGGCGTTCTGAATAGTATCCATCTTTCTCCTGGCTTCCCACTGTAACTGAACAATGTTCTTCTGATTTTGACCGGGATTAAAATATTTTCTGCACACCTTCTAGTGAGCAATATTCATGATGGAGTCTTCATCGTTGCATATTATGCGTCTGGCAGATGTAAAGATGTTTACTCTCATTGATTATAGTTCACGTTAATACTTAGTTTGTTAAAAACATAAAATTGTTTAGTCACACGTTAAAAAGTGTTAAAATTTTTTTAAAAAGATATATACCTTGAACAGACGGCCCGTTTCGAAGTGATGTTACGTCTTCATCAGTGTCTCCTGAACTACTGGTGATCTTGAATTCTGCGATGTGCGTTTGTCAGTTGTAGGGGTGGGGATGTGTTGCTCTTATGGTGGGGGCTGGTTGTTTGTGTGTTATGACGTATCATGACATCGAATAGTGTGTGGATATTGAACTGTAATTGTGTATTAAGTATATGTTGTGGGTAAGTTATTGTATGTTTATATATTTCGTATTGTTGTAAGATGTTTAACTGTGAACTTTTTGATGTGATGTGTAAAATTTCCATATCTGTTTCTATATTATTCTAATCATGATTATTGTTGATAATGTGTTCTGCGTAATTTGATGTGATGTAGGTAGCTTTAATATGTTCATTATATCTTGTATGAAAGGATCTTCCTGTCTATCCTATGTAAAAATGTGGGCAACTATTGCATTTTAGTTTGTAAACTCCAGTTGAATTATATTTATTTGAATGTTTAATGTGAGTATTTAGATACTTCTGTGTTGTGTTGTTTGTTTTGTATGCTATCATGTATTTTAGTTTTCTGAATGAAGTTGCAATTTTGTGAGTATTTGTATTGTGATATGTTAATGTTATGTATTTATTCTCACGTGGTATTTGTGTTGGTTTGTTCTGTTTTTGTTTTGCCTTTTTTATTAGTGTGTCTATTATATTAGAGTTATATCCATTGTCTTGTGCTATATATTTTATTGTGTTTAATTCTTCAGTGTAGTTGTCATTGTTCATTGGTATATTAATTAATCTGTGTGTCATTGTACAGAAAGCTGCATGTTTATGTTGTATGGGATGGTTTGATGAATTGTGTATATGTGTTGTGGTTGTGGTGGGTTTCCTGTATATTTTGGATTCGTGATGTTTACTCTTTGTAGATGGATTTTAGAAAAAATATATCCATTGTTTTACAGACAGAATAAGTAATGAAGATGTGCTAGAAAGAGTGCGTGAATAAAGAATAATGCTGAAACTGATCAGGAAAAGGACAAGAATTGGTTGGGCCAGTGGTTGAGAAGAAACTACCTACTGAAAGATGCAGTGCAAGGAATGGTGAAAGGGAGAATAGTTCGTGGCAGAATAAGATATTAGATGATAGACGACATTAAGATAAATGGATCGTATGCGGAGACTAAGATTAAGGCAGGAAATAGGAAAAATTGGAGAATGCTCGGTTTCCAGCGAAAGACCTAACCTTGGACATAAAACTGTGAAAGAATAAATGAATGAATGAATGAATGAATGAATGAATGAATGAATGAATGAATGAATATTACAGAGTCATCAGCAGACAGCAGTTTTTCGGCCCCTACACAGCAACAAGACGTCACGTCCCTTGACATACGGAGGGAGCGTAGAATTGAGTTCAATGACCTTTGTGCAACTGAGGTACAGCTATTGTTCAGTATCGGGATCTAATATCCGCTGTCTAGACATCACATTATAAATTACGAAATAGAAATGAGGTGGCGTATATCTGTCCTTCTTCCATTGGCTACTGTGACTACGGGACTATGGAATTATTTTATACACATACTTTCTTTCAAATCTATATCTAAATTATTAGGCGGTTAGACATTTCTTTCTTATCTGATGTGGGACATTACATTTCTACATGCTCTGTCAAGTGCTTTGTAATAGTAATTAATAATAATTAATCTTTGAAGATTACAGATCCGACTTTAGAATTCATCCGCCAGTTCATTGGTCGGTTCTGCTCTATTATTATTATTATTATTATTATTATTATTATTATTATTATTATTATTATTATTATTAGAAGTCTTTAAAGCCCAGTAGGAAGTTTACCTTCAGCATTTAAATATTTGTCAAAGACTTTTACACGTTGACAACCCTCATGGAGCAGCCACTCGGATTCTTCCAAACGAAATTAAACATTACATAAAACAATTACAAATTACCTTCGATTGCTCTGAACGTATTTCTTCTCAAAAACTAGGAAAAGCATTGTGTGAAGATTCTTTCATCAATGGAGCAAACTGAAAAGTAAAGGTTTGGGAATTGTTTTCTATTCTCACTGTAAGAAAGGTAACTCGTGGAGCTCAACTAAAAAGGGACTTTCGAGCAGTCAGTGGAAGCAAACCATTAAGATGAACTGTAATACAATACCTATACGTACTCTCAATGGCAGAACTCTTGGCTCAACCCATTGCAGAAGATGCGACGAGCAAGAAACGCTTTTTCACGTCTTGGGTTTCTGCCATCATAGATAATTGCTCCGAATCAACAGACATAATACGGTTCGTTCTCTCATCGCAACTTCAATCCGTCAGAATGCTTCCTATGAGGTTTATGAGGAAGTTGGTTGCATCTCTTCTGATGACTCTACTAGACGTGCTGATATCATCATAATTGATCGGCAGAAGGAAAGGGTGTCATTCTTGGTTTCACAACCCTTTTCGAAATGCATGAGCAACAGCCATAAGAGGTGTGTCGTGAAAAACAAGTCATATAGGCCTATGAGCCTTGTTGTTAGCATCTCTGAACACAATACCACATCACACATTGGACAATTTTTGGGCTCATGTTCGGTGCCCGTGACACGATCCCTCTAGAAGCTTTAAATCAACTTAAACAATTTAAAATTTCTGATGCAACGATTGATGCCGTAGGATCTCATGAATTAAAATCATCCTTAGCTATAATTAGTAGGCCCTAATCATTTATATTCAAGAAACTTTTATTGTAAATGATATCCTATGTTTTCTCATTATTTATCTTGTAAAGGTTTTGTTTGCAAATTATTATGCTCTTTTTATTTTGTCACATACATAATTGCTTTTAATCATTGCTCTTTGTGAATGGATTAGAAGGCCGATCTATGAATCCTTATTTACGGCGGCTTTTGTTTTTAATAAACAAATTTCTCTCTCTTTTAGAAATCTTGATCTAGATATGTGGTATAGTCTTCTGTCCAATTCTTTTAATGAAAGAGTAATGGAACGGAGAAAAATATCTGCATGGAAATATCATATGTACTTCGGTACATTAAAATAATATACAATTCTTGTAAGTTGATTTTTTATCCAAACGAATGTTACTTTCATTTTTTGCAAAAAAAAAAAAATTATTTGTCTGAAGTCTGGCCAATTTTATCTTGCTATTCTTGCCATAATTTTAACTCAACGGATTTGGATCTGAATTAAGTTCTGAATTAGATAATAAATAAAACAACCGTATGGCATTTAAGTTATCTCTGCTCCTTGAAATAGATTTAAGGCACATTGTAATAAAGCTATAGACATTTAGCGAGTCTCTCAATAACTTATCACCGAGGCTGCAAACAGTTGTTCACTCTAGAGTGTTTATGTTCTCAGAGAGTCGCAGTTTAGTCTTATTCTAAATCCTTGCGCTGTTATTAACTCAAACTTAAAGGCTTTGTAGCGGTTTTGGAGAAAGTCACTTCGCGACTATGAAACACTGCACAGCTGGCATATACTACCACGCCTTGCACTTATGGCACACGGCTTGCAGAACGAGCACGGCGATTTTATTATCCATCTCGTGTTACATGTTTATGGTCGCAGTGGAACGGTGGAATTTACACCAGTACAATGCGGCTCTAGTGCTGTAGACTACAGTGGAACTTACATCAATAAGTGAGCTTTATTCTATTACTTTCATAATACTCTAAAAGCTCGTCTTGTTGTACATATGGTTTGAGCGTCGCACAATTCAAGACCACTGGCTAGAACAGCAGTATAATGTTAAGACTTTTTCGGTTGTCTAGTTGATTTATTGTATGAAGATGTTGACCACGTAACAAGAGAACCAACCACGTTTATATTCTGTAATATACGTTAATTCTGATGCAAAAGGATATTTTAATCCACACATTTTTAGTTATGAATAGGGGGGGGGGAGTGTTGATGACCTAAAAATCTACTTAAAATAATCATTAAAATGCCTTTAAACTAATGAAAAAATGATATGAAATTAAAAGAAAATGACATTTAAATGTTATTAATCGTACTAGCACCACAATTTCTACAAAAATTAGTCATCTTGTTTCAATGACTGCCCTGGAAATCTCGGAGAGAGGAGGCAACTTCCTGGAATTTGGCTAAGATAAAGGAAAAGAACATGCAACAGAATGAAGGTTTTAAGTGAAAACTATAGATTTTAATGAGGATTTACAATGTGTTTCAATCAGGGGTGGTCCATGTCAGTGCTTTCATTCTCCGTTTCCTCCTCCTTCCGCGCTTCACTTTTGTTACCAGATCTTCCAGATGAGGGAGTGTGGGCGCAGCGTGCATTCTTGCTATCTTTGTGTTAAAACTATTGTTTACTACAGTAGACATCCCTTTCGAACCAAGTTGAGGACACAATGTCCTGTCCAGGATATGGTGAAAGTTTTCCCCCTTCCAAACATAAATTCTAAAGACACTCTCGTACCGACAAAAGAACAGTAGCGGTCAAATTCCTCACTTAAACTAAGCTATTGTCAAGCATTTTATATTACTTCCGTTGTGTGAAGTGAAGCCTTCAGTGGAATGAGGGATGGACGCTAGAGTCTATTCCAAACTTCACTGTTATTCACTTATTCAGTAGGTAGTTACTGTTGACCTATTTGGTTAGAAAATGATTTAGCAGCCTATCGGTAAAGAAGAAAGTAAAATGCATTCCAAATTATCTAAATGTTCTCCAAAGTATTAATAATGACCAAAAAATGCTGAAAAAAAAAGAAAATTACCTATTAGTTGAAAAACGTAAAAAAATGCAAAAAATACAATATAAGAAATTACTTTTTTTTACGTTGATATTAGCATAGAAAGGATTTATATATTAATAGGCATCTTCTAATTTAAAAAATAAGAAGATGACTTTTCATCAACATCCGCCGCCTAGTAATGAACATTACAATTGTTGGCAGTTAGATTAAATTATAATTTATTTTTAATGTTAATTAAAGTGACAAGAAGTACTACCGAGCTTTCACTTGGCTTGACTTTTCGAGAGCCGAATCCGGTACGGGTCCTTGAACTTCGGCTTACATTGGCCCATTGTCGAAATCTGACAGATGGTCAAGGTGGCATTGGTAAATCCAATGCAGCAGAGGATCATCTTTCATTATACCTAACAGAGCCAGGGCCCATCCTCGAAATAGTACCTAATAAGTCGGAAGGCACGAAGTCCAGGCGTTTTCTACATCAGTATTTGAGAATTTTGCTATACCCAAGACTTTACCCCATCCTATTTTCAATTATTGCAGACGATAGAAGCATTTAAGGGGAGTTCCTTATTATCGCATGCAGAATAATGGTAATATAGCCTATCTTCAAGTAGCCATTAATATAATGCTATTATCAGAGCGCTTTCATTTCTTTAATGATATGTGTATACACATTAAGATTTGAAATACAAAATGAATGGTTACTCTAGAGTAAACCTTCCCCCTTAAAATAATTTTTTGTTTTATAAATTTACTACATGCCTGTGACTAAGTACACTCTAGTCACTTATTATGTCACACATTGAATTAAAATTTTAGCCACTCACTGCTAATAGATACTAAAATACACTCTACCAAAATTATTAATATATCTGTAATATTATGGGCATAGGGATTATACCAATCTTCCCCATCAAAATAAACAAACAAACAAACAAAACAAATAAATAAATATGTTTGATGGTGATGATTGGTATAAGCAATATATTAATAATTTGGGTAGGGTGTGTTTCAGTATCTATTAGCAGTAATTGGCTGAGGGTACATAATCACAGGCATGTAGTGAATTTATAAGAAAATTATATCTCATCATCATCATCATCATCATCATCATAAACATCACGGGTTAGGCTGTCCGGCCTGTTCCGTCCCAATAGTTAATTGAAGTCTAAAACTGGTCACTCCAACGTCGTCTCGGCCGTCCTACATTCCGTCGTTCCATGGGCCTGTAATTGTGTAGTTTAACTCCGTCCGATGACATTCTCTCTACATGTTCGTGCCATCTATTTATATAGTTATTTGTTACATCTATTATATTTGAAATGCCTAATCCATCTCTAATGTATTTGTTTCGTTTACGATCTAACAGTGTATACCCTCCCAACGGTCTCAACAATTTCATTTCTGCTGCCTCCATTCTTCTTTCTTGCTGTTTAATTAGGTTCCAGATCTCTGAGCCATATACCAATGTTGGTATGACCATTGTTCTGTAAAACTTCAGAACTGTATCTGTCTTTATCTTCTTAACGAAGGTTCTTTTAACCGTTCCTATTAGTTTTTGAAATTTTAATTTTTTTTTTGTCAAAATCATTTATATTGTCATATGATAATGTGCAGCCTAAATATTCAAAATGGTTCACTTGTTCTACTAGTTCATCATTAAGGATTATTTTTAATCTTATTGGTATTTTTCCTTTGAATCCCATAACTTTTGCATTTTTAAAAGAAATGTTTAAGTTAAATTCTTTAACTATTACGTTCAAGTTATGTAAGGCCCTCTGCAGGTTATCTTATGAGTTTGAAAATATTACCTGATCATCTGCAAAACGTAAGGTGTTCAAATATTCATTACTTATATTAAAATTTGATTTTTATTATCTACCATTGTCTTGTGACTTCATCTATATAAAAGTTAAATAAAGTGGGCGACAAAGGGCACCCTTGTCTTACTCTTGTTATTTCTCTAATTTCATTAGTGATACCTTTGTTTAATTTTATTTTAATTATAGCATTTTTATATAAACATTGTACTGTTATTATTAAATGTTTTGGGATTCCTCTCGCTGAAAATTATATATAAATTCAAACATTATTTTAAGGGGAAAGATTTACTCTAGAGTAACCATTATATATGTATTTTAAAACTTAATGTGTATACACACATTACTGTGTGTATACACATATTACTGAAAATATGAACGAGCTCTGGTAAACAGTATTACATTTATGACTACTTGAAGATACGCTATTTTACCATTATTTTGCATATGATAAGAAGGAATTCCCCTTAAGGGAAGGTGGAGAGTACTTGATATGATGGAGATGGAAGTACCCCGAGAGAAAAATCCTTTGTAACGTCTCCTTTGTCCATCACAAATTCCATCACGAACTGAGCAAGAATCGAACCCGGGCTGCCTGAATGGAAGACCATTACGTTAGTGCTTGAGTCATAAACGCGGCTCTAGCGAACTTAATATACGAAATAATGTTTCATAAGTGAAAGAGTTTAAGATGTAATGCAGAGCCCAAAGTAAGACCAAAATATTCTATAATATATTACCAAGAAACATTTTATTTCGAAGTAGAAAAATATAAAGAAAGTTTAACAAACTCCACGAACTGAAAATAATTTATCCTTCATAGATAACAATAATAAATTAATCAGAAAACACAAATTTTTACGATATGACTAAAGGCATAGCGTGTCGGGTTACATATTTAGCAAATCTGAAGTCTATTCCAAGTATCAATTTTGGCTGTGCGTTCCTTATCTGGTATTTTCTGATGATATAATATCTTAAGATACCAGGTGGTCACAACATGTCAGTTACCACTTCTCTATGCACTTTTTACGATTGTTCCTCTAGTCCTCCGGAAGCTCTCGGATGGTACTTGCTGTCCGATTGGGATAGTATTTCCGATTCTGAAGGAGAGATACTTTGTAGCGTCCATAACTAGTACCCATGGGATCACCATGGAAGTCTTGAGCAATATATCTCGCTGATATTTGGAGAGCGGTGTGTTATATGGTGACCGTTAGAAATCTTCCTGGTCGTCTATCACAGGCGCGATAGCGAGATTGTGTATGATGATAAATACGATGATGTCTTATGTGTTGCTATGACTAGTATGCGGCTATATTGCGTGCGTGTGTAGAGATTGTGATACGATTATATTACTCGTATCTTCCTTTTAAGGTTCTGTAACTTATTACAATTTCCCTTTATGAATCAATTTACCGCATTTCTTGGCTGCTATTTGTTTTACTACTCTATATGTTTATAAAATACCTATATGTTTGACCATACATCTTGGACTTGTCAAAATAACTTGAAAGTTATAATTTTAAAATGTGATAAGTAAATTTCTTTAAGAAACAAAACTCTGACCAGACAAGTACAATGCACTCCAAATTTGCTTGCCACTTGACTCTTGTCACAAGTTACTTGTCCCCGTGGTTAGGAAACACAAAAATTTAAGAAGTTGTACCTGTCATTTGTTTTCTTTGACACTAATTAAGAAACAGACTCTTTGTGTCACTTTGTAGAATCAGTGTACCATCACAGAATTTACCGTGGTTAAATCAATTTTCAGCTAATCTTGTTTAAGTAAGCGGTGATTAAAATTGAGATACCGAAATTATATTTTAACCACGACTTTTTTAACAATGGTTCCGTAACTTATGGTGACTACATTTTTAACCGAGATTGATGATCTTCGCCGTGAGTTCAGAGGTGTACACACAGATTAATTACTAAATAACCGAGGACGAGAATCAGTTGGGGAAAAAAAAAAGACTACGGGATATCGGTAATAAATAAGATGAATATAAGGATCATTGAGGTCGAAGTGGGAAAGTCTCCAAATGCAATAAGTAATAGTGATATTGATGAATTATTTCTTCTCTCGGGAGGAAAGTAGGTCGAAAGCAGTGAGCGCTTGGAGATAGCAATATAGGAAACCTTACAAAGAGATGAAGTACAAAATGAAATAAAATTGAAGGAAGTACAGTACTGCTGTATTGGCCTGCACATTATCGTTTTATTTTAAAGCATTTCCAGTACATTTGTATTTGAACGCAAGAGGCCATTACCTAGAAAATAACGTAGAGGAAAGACAGTAAAGCGAGAAAGTCTGTCATTGAACTATAACTTTTTCACAAAACTTACTCTTTTCCAACTCAGGAACATATCTTTCTTTTCAGAGAGCTTTACTTTATGACTGCACAGAGTACTTTATCGAAACAACTTTCAACATACAATAGTTTGAAATATACTCAGATCTCGAGGAGATTCAGAAATATAAAGCTTTGTGCACATTCTTAAATTCATCTCTGAATTCTACGAAATGAAATTTTAGCAGTTTTTCTCTAAGCCTTACCATTTCTCCCTTAATATGCTATAATCCCAGGTAGCTGATACCTGAAGATACAATAACACTGAACAACAATATTTTACTTGTTTGTTCAATGCGTAGACCTCACTTTTAACTGTTATGAAATTTACTGATTAGAAGAGGCCAATATCTGTTTATTTATTAGAAGTACAAAAGAACATGCCAACAACCGTAAGAAGCCGGAAATAGGTCACATACTCATAAAATGCATTAGTTTTTGTTTTGGTTTATAACCCCAACCAGCGCCAGATATTTCCTGGGAGAGCGCTTGTCGAAAAGTGAAATCATAGTATATCTTAAAAACCTTACGTGATAAGAAAAAAAGAGATACATTTTCGGATTCAGCGCCCACCAAACCATACGGGACGCATTGTTTTAAGTCGAAGCAAGATTCTTGGTGTTCTGTGTAATATGCTCACTGGAGATGAACAAAACTAACTGTCGCTCTCGCTCGCTGTGTTCGTTGCATTTGTCTTTCGAGTCTCGGCTCTTCATTTTCGTGCACTTCGAGTCTCGCTCATCATTCTCGAAATAGCATTTGGTCGGCGTGGAAAGATTTCGTAACTTTGAATAACGTACATCATTGAAATAAATAACATAAATGTTTAAATGAGACAAAAAGACAAAACAGAACAGTATCTTAGTTATCAAAATGTTCTGGTTCTACCGAGTGTACGCTTAAAATGTTATACCGCAAAGACAACGTGCCTTATCTGCGTGACCTCGCTGTACCTTACGGCCAGTATTGGTCGTCTTGAGGCGGTGACTCACTCGCTTCGATATGCGTCAGTCCGTCTCTTCATTACAGATCGCTTAACGTGAAATATCGTGTGTGCGTGCTTTTTCAGTGCAATGTAAATTTATAATTGGTGTCTTCAATACAGTTCGGGTAACGTGAAATATCGTGTGTGCGTGTTTTATAATTCGACACTGTCTTCTGCTATGGCTCAATTGATATCTTTTCTGCGGATTCAGGTTCGATTCCCGGTAGGGATGTGATGTTACATGGCGTTTATAGTCCCACAAAGGGTATTTATAAATAATGCATTTGTGAAATATTCATCTTGGAGAAGGTGTCGTCACAAATTTGTAAGACAGTTTCCAGGAGTTCATCCTCCAAGTAAACGTACAATTTATAAAATTGCTAAGAAATTTCGCGAAACGGGGTCTGTACTAAATAAGAAACCTGAAAAAAAACGCCGTATTCTAACGGACGAGAAATTAGACGAAATCGGTGCTCGATTAGAGGTAGCACTAGAAAATCTTTAAGACGTCTTGCTGCACAGTGTGGAATAACTAAAACAGCAGCTCATACTGCAACCAAACTGTTAAAATTAAAGCCTTATAAAATTAGGAATGTGCACAATTTAGAACCTCCAGACAGTCAAACAAGAACAGAAGTTTGCAGGTGGTTTCAACAACCAGTTCATGACGGTTCTCTCGATCCAGGACTTACATATTTTACAGATGAAGCTTGGTTCACGTTAAGAGGACGAGTAAATAGTCAAAACAATAGGTATTGTAGTCAAGAAAATCCACACGATTTTCATTAACTTCCTCTACATGACAGTAAAATCGGTGTCAGGCTTGTATTCGCGCCGAGGGACAACACTTCGAAAACTAAGGAAGGTGCTTATAGCATCAAATACGCATGAAATTTCCCGGAGAGTGTTGGTTATCTCCCGCATCCCGTTTCCGTGCTAGAGCCTGGGAACTCGCTGAGCGAAGACTCTGTATTATATTACCTATGGTTATATAAATTTAAAAAAAAATCAATTTTCAAATAAATTTGCATTTCTAAGAAACATAAAACATGACATTAATACATTTTTGCTTGAGATTGCACACTTGATCTTAAACTATGAAAAGAAAATTCCTAGCCTTTTAATAAGGGCCTAGTAATTAAATAAAGAGTGGAGAACGGATTATTATACACTGAAAGGTAGAGATGTTTCAAATAGGCTACTTGATTGTTTATACATATACAAAGTAGATAAAAGTTCAGTCAGGTATAAACAACTGCTGACTTCGGGACTTCGGGAGATGATCAATATCGAGTCTCGAAACACTCACAACCAGTCTTTACGGCAAGGACGCGACGTATTGCAACATTGTCGTGCGGGTTTTTGGCTTTGCGGGTGCTGTTAGTCTCGTTTTCTCGATCTTTGTTCATCTCTAATGCTCACTGACACTTAATTGCAATAATAAAATCATCTCCATCACCACATACATTGAAACTGTGGTTATCAAAGCTGTTAGCATTGCGGACCCCTTTTCCATAGGAAATAGGTGTTTATTTTTTTTTACTTGGTTATTTAATTATGCTGCATCAACTAAGATTATTAACGTCGATGGACTTGGTGATAGCCAGATGATATTTGGGGAGATGACGTCGAGGATTCTCCATACATTACTTGACATTCGCTTTGCAGTGAAGAAAAATCTCGTAAAAACCATGAACACAAGCGGGAATCGCACCCACGCCCTAACGCAACTCAAAATCAGGAGGAAACGTGTGAAGAGGAATATTAGCAAATAAATGTATTAAATAGCACTAGAATTTAACCACATTTAATATCTTACAAAGGTATAGTTTCAATCACAAACATAAGAAACTGCGATGCTGTTAGAACCTTCTGAAACACCGAGTATATGTATAGAGTCCCAAAGGCCACAGAGAGGGGCGTTTTCATTGTAGTGACATCTCGCCAGCGAACCTTATATTAACCACAGGACGAAATAACAGCTGTTTTGTATCATTACAGTTCTTATGGGGATAGCCACAGCTTGCGTTATTTCAGCACCACGGGGCCTCGTGCAATCTGTTTGGTTGATGGCTAAGTCTGTAATGAGGAGCAGCTGCAAGATTTCACGACTCTTCATATATTGTGTGAAATCATCAAACTGCTGATAACCACGGGGAATTTACCGTCAATGAAGGAAAAAAAAGTAGGCTTGTGAGAGGAATAAAATTACAAATGTTGTAACTTCCCATGTCGTAAAAACCGTCTCTCATCCCCTTATGAGTGCATAGTTAGAAGGAATTAACATTAAAATTTTGGTATCGTAAAATGGTATAGTAATGAACACTTATTCAAGCCAAGGTTTAAATGCAAATGTGCCACATCTTATTCCTGTCTGTGCTTGAACCGTGGAATGGTGATGACGTTGATATATACGTCAAATCAACGGCATCGTAAATTTTCTAATTGAAGGATGGTTTAACAAGAGTTCCCGCAAGCTGAAATGAACAGGATCTAGATACAAAATACATTCTGAAGTAAAATTGCAGGTTTTGCAAGTAAATTACCTACTTCAAACATTGTTTTGAAAGAGAGAATTTTCTATTTACTTATGACACAATATAATATTTCTAAACTAATGCTTATTGGGTAGATGTTAACTGTAATATTAATTCTGAATAATTTGAGGAATTTGATAATAATTACAAGAAAGTATAATTTTTACGAAATCTTGAAATTTTGTAATTGACAAATTAAAATGAAGGTTTTTATGTCTGAACTAATTGAAATTTTATTGTCTGAGCAAAGAATATTAAATTAAACTGGCACAGGCGTCAAAAATGTTTTGCTGGAGACTTGATTCAAGTTAGAAGCTACTGTAAATGAATTATTAATTATTAGAAATAGCATTTTCATGCACCATCAACTGGTAAAATATACATACATTCATACATTATCGAATAGCCAAATATGCACAGTTAAGGAAAAAACACTAAAATTATGCACCATAAAAATTGAAACTTACATTATATTTTTGTATGGTGCAAAGTACCTAACAGGCTTTTCAAGTTTCAAGCACTAACGTTTATAGATTGTTAAGACGTCATACCTCCTATCTACAAAACTGGCCATTTAGTTCAACTACACTATTATTTAGATTAAGTGTATTATTATTATTATTATTATTATTATTATTATTATTATGTTCACAAAATTGGATAGTCAGCTAATATTTTGTCCTCGAGTAGAAAATCTTGCAAATATACGTATATAAAAATTTGTTTATTTTGAGAAAAATTAATTTTTAAAACCGTCGTTTGGTTCCCCTACAAATTTACAGATACGAGGTATCTTAAGTGTATTATGCTAGTGAAATTATTTACGAACATATTTTGCAGATTAATTTATTTCTAAAAGCCATAAAATTGTCTAATATCATAACTATCATAAGGAACAACAAAATAACACAGAAGAGTTCTTCAAAGTCCCACTACCAAACCTCAGTCTAAACCTCTGTGCCAAAGGCTCAGAATTTAAAAACCTTTCCTGCTAAGCTTCAAAGAAATGAAAATATGACACGTAAGTGCCAATGTTGTTAACAGGTTGTACAGTGACATTAACTCTTACTTTTATTTCAATACGAAGAAACTTTTCAATTGCTTTAATACATTCCATAAGAACATAAATTAAAACTGAATCTTCCGCAGTCCAACATCTATAGACTAGTGTTCGGAGTTTAGAAAATACCATTGAGTATACAGGTATCTTCTTAGTGGACATCCCCACAGAGGGGGGATGTCCATTAAGGAGATGCCTATATACCCAATGGTATTTTCAGAACTTCGAACGCTCTATAATCAGAGGTTGAGAGTAAATTTTCAGTATTATATTTACAAAATATGAATAGTGATAAAACATGCCGATATTACAAACCTTTCAGACATAATTTTAATAATACATTTTTCTGGAAACCCTAGGACTTGATTAAAGTAGTGGATTCTAGTAGAAAAGTTTAGTTTTTGGTTACAACCTTCTCTTCAAACTGACCTTATTATTTTAACGTATATTTTATATCAAGCTTATCAACCAATTAGAGTTAGTTCTTGTCCCATTTCAAATAATAAAACATTCTAATACATTATTTCATGAATTCATATTTTATAAGTAATGATTTTACACTTCGGCCTATAAATAAATGTTAAATATTAGGCAGGTTTCTTAGACTAGCAATAAAAAATCTTTGTGATAGTCTTTTTATTATACATATAATATTTGTTTGAATTAGCAATATAAGTCCTATTGCTAATGGGTGATTTATTTGTGTGACAATCTGTCATTTTTACTTGTAGCTTACTATAATAAATGTGATCTATGAAAATGGAATCAACATTTTATGAGAATAAGACAGTTTTGACAAGAGCAGGGGCGTATTTTGCGGGCTACCGGGGCTACCGGCGGTAGCCCAAGGAAATTACAAAAGAAAAAGTTTATAATATAACACAATGTAATAATTTTGTATTATTAGTTTTACCATAGTAATTAAAATTAAAGTAATTGTTAGATATATTTTGTGTAATAATAGGGTCAGCGGTAGCCCAAACCCTTTAACCAGTATACGCCACTGGCACAAGAGGGACAAATGTTAACTCCGATAAGAAGATTTTTGTTCTTTTCTTATTGCACGTTATATCAAATAAGAAATACTCACTATGAAAAGTATTCCACGAATTGAACATTATAGTATTAACATATTTTCGAAATGAAATATTTGCACTTACAGAACAGAAAGTAATGATGTTCTATGGTCTATTATTCTACAAGTCTCTAGGGCAGCGGTTCCCAAAGTGTGCTCCGCGGAGCCCTTGGGGCTCCGTCCGCGGCAGTTATGAAGATGACAAAAATTGCTGCTTCCATCTAGTCTCTAGCAAGAAAAACGCAAACTAGGCCTACTTTGATCAAGCGAAAATACTTTCTCAGAAAATAGTTTGAGTTTTCTTGCTAGATGGAAGCACCTATAATAGATCTACTCGTTACTGGAACTATCTCAATGTTTCTTGCTTGCCAAGTACTCGATGATTCTCTAAATTTATTTTATGTTTTATATACCAAGCAGGCAGCGTTTGTTAATAGTGATACGTGGAATCTACTTTCTATTGACTGTTATGTTGCCTAAAACATATATACCCGCATGTTAACTTGTTTGCAGAAGTGTTAGCTAAACTTTCGTTGAAATGGAACTGTGGCTTAATACCCGAGAATCATCAGCTATCAACCAGTGCTCAGTTAAAGGGGCATAATAACTGATGCAACCTTACTTTAAAAGCAGATAATGCGGATTCCTTGACATTGAGTTCGGAATATGTTGAACATGATCCTACTTCAGAGTCTACAATGTCTAGTGTAGAGGTAGGCCTACTGAAAGGAATTAAAAAACGAAAATATTGTGATTCATATTTGGACGTGGGATTCACTGAGTTAGCCGATGGACGTCCACAGTGTGAGATATGTAACAAAGTTTTGCCCAAAAGTTCTATGTTCCTTGCCAACCTTAGAGACGGCATTTCGAAATTCATCCTGACTTCACAAATTAAACTACAGACGAGGTACTTTAAAGAAAAACTGACGAACTCCATGCAGTTAAGAAAATATTTTTATCTCATGTAAAAGGCAAATAACGAGAAAGCACTGGAAGCGTCGTACTTGATTAGCCATGACCTGGCTCTTGCTGGTAAATCGCACTCTTGCTGAAATTCTTATGAAACCACTATTAGTGACGGTAGTGAAGTGCATGGTGGACGATAAAACTGCAAACTTGATCTCCAGTGTGACTTTTTCAAATAACACTGCGTAATCGAATACAGAATCTATCAAAGGATGTTAAAAATATCATAATTTTCCGTATCAGTCAAATGAAATTTTTGCTGCAACTTGACGAATCCACGGACGTTGCCGGATTAGCTGTGTTAATGACGTTTGTGCGGTACGAATTATCAGGTCCTTTCATGAAGATATTTTGTTCTGCAAGCCATTGCCATCCTCTACAAGCGGTACTGAAATTTCATTAAAAACTCGATACCTTGGGACAGTTGCATTGACGTGTGCACAGATGGCACAAAGACCATGGTAGGTCCTATTTCTGGCGCTGTTACAAGGATCAAGAAAGTTTAAAAAAACTGCACAAGTAATTATTGTGTACTACACCAACATGCTCTCGCAACGAAAAAAAAAATGCCAGCGTTATTAAAGCAAATACTACACAACGTCGTCAAAATGATCAACTTTGTTAAGGCACGATATCTGGAGTGTAGGCTACTCAGTATTCTGTGCAAAGTTATGGAAAGTATAGGCCCACACAAGTTATTGTTATTACACATAGAAGTGTGATGGTTGTCGCGTGATAAAGCGTTAGCCCGTTTACTTGAACTTTGAACAGAAGTTTCTTTTCTTTCGAATGACCAAAATAATTTGCTACCAGATTATTTGAATGATCAGGAATGGTTGTGCAAATTATGTTACTTGGCAGAATTTTTTTTTTTAAATTAACTAATTCAACACATCCATACAAGATAAACGGAAGACTATATTCGATGCTAATGACAAAATTGTCGCGCTGAAGAAAATGATAGCGTTCTACAAAGAAAGTGTCGAGAATAATTGATTTCAAACATAGAATTAAATAACACAAAAATTAATGACTCATTCATAGCAATAGTAAAATAACATCTTGACAATTTGCTTCAAAATATGAATTCATACTTGCCAAGGGACACTCAGGAATCGATTCAAAAGAAATGTGATTGGTTTGTAGATCCATTTCCAGTGAAGTCAAAACCAGCAGCCCTCACCGCGGCAGAATATGAGATTCTTATAAACATGGTGTTAGGCGTCATTTAAAAGCAAACCACTTCTGGAATTTTGGGCTCAGTTAGGGGAGGATCTTTTGATATTAAGTTCAAAAGTTAAATTTATCTTACTGGCTTTTGGTACTGCGTATCTCTATGAATCGGCCTTGTCGAGGTACACGGCTACAAAAAAAATCTAGCTTGTTTGGACACAGAAGACGATATACGTCTTGAAACTCACTTCTGTGACAACGGACAGTGACAAACTCTGCCGCAAGGAACAGGCACATTCTTCACATTAACTTCGAGTGTACATGCAACATTGTAACATTTTTAAGTATCTTAACTAGTTGTTATATCATTTTGTAGATTTAAATAACATTATCTCTAGTACTCTTTCACATTATTATTATTAGTACCGATATATCTTATTATTCATACTTTCATATACATATCGTGTGTAATATGCTTCATAGAACATAGACAGATATAACTAAAAACTAAAAATTTCTTGGGGCTCCACGAGAAACTTTTGCTTCAAAAAGGGCTCCGTGGCTGAAAAAGTTTGGGAACCGCTGCTCTAGGGCATTTCGTAAAAGGAAATTTCGTCACCATTATAGTGTGTCACCTATTTTTCGTCATTAGTTTTTTGGTAATCAAACACATTTTGTCATCATAATGTTTGTCACTGAGGAGATTTTGACACCGAAGATATTTCGTCATCACATACATTTTGTCATCTTTTTTCGAAAGTGAGGGGATTTTTTCACCAATATAATAATTTTATGTCGTAAATAGGTGACGTAGCTTCCGCTGAAGTTACAACTTCAGCTTTCATTGCTTCTACACATTCCGCAGCTCCAATTCTACCCCAGTTTGCTGAGTGGTTCGAATGCTCTGTAGGTTCTTTTATAATGGTTTTCTTATCTGAGGAAATAGTCATCAGTGAATTATAAATGTCGCGCTGATCACATCTCCATACAATCACGGTCTTTGTAACTTTGTGCTTTGTATACATATGTCCATTATAGATTAGCTTATCTCTTGCTCTATTACTTTTTACGAATCGAAATAATTCCGCCATACCTTAACTTGAAGAATTTGAAACCAATGAATCCTGTAACTTGAAGATTTCGAATCCAAAAAATCAAGGTATCCTTGGAAACGAAATTAACAATATGAACACAAGGAAGTAGGAAGTTTTATATTACGTATAATTTTATATACAGTAGGTATCATCAAGGGAAGCGACATGAAGGGGAGAAAAATTTTATTGCGGTGGCAAAAATAGTGACGAGGATATTAAATTGGTGACAAAATATGGTGGTGACAAAAGCGATTTGGTGAAAAAATATGATGGTGACAAAAATGAATAAGGTGATAAAATGTTGCAGTGGCAAAATGTAATATGTGACGAAATCACCGGGTGACGAAAAATCGCTGACGAAAATTTTGGATGACGTTAAAATAAATCCATTCTGACTAAAACTACTGTAAATGTGTTATAACTCCATAACTGTGGATTTGTTCAAGAAACTTCCTGTTGAGGCCAAGACTGTAGATACATCTGCATTCAGAAATTTATTTATTTATTTATTTATTTATTTATTTATTTATTTATTTATTTATTTATTTATTCATTTATTTATTTATGTATTTAAATTTAAATATAAACAGAATAAAGAATATAATTACGGACAAGAGAAATAGAAATAAAATAATACAATCAATATAAAAAAGGAGATACAGTAGTATTAACAAAATGTGAGACCGAATGAGCAGCGCTCGTGTTCGGTAGCAGTTCAGATATAATATTAATAGGCCTATAAGAGAATATAAAATAAAATAAAATAGGAAATAAAATTAAAATTACAACTACAGAAATTATATAATACAATATTAATATAAGAGAAATATAAAAAATAAAAATAAATAAATAAAATGAAATAGGAACTAAAATTTAAATTTCAGCGGCAATGGAATTATATAATATAATATTAACACTAGAGAAAATGTTTTCTATAATTAGTCCGTCAATGACTTTCTTATAATTCAAAGGAAATTTTATTCTAATCTTATAATGCCATTTAAATTAATTTTGTCTTTTTTTTTAATTTTATCAGTCAACATTCTAGACTTAATTTTATTATATGCGTGCTCTATATTTGACAAAGTCTATAGCAAGTAAAACCACTGAGCTTACGACTTAACAAATTAAAGTATATTAAATACAAACTCAATTCCTAGGTGATGTACAAGAACAGTATTAAATTTTATATCCGAAACAGGTTACGAAATGCTGACTGAAAGAAGAACTAATGTGGGAAGAGAGAAGAAGAGCTGGATTAAACAACTAAAACATCAGTGAACTTCAAACTTTAATAATAATTTTGGAACTGACATATGGTCACAGTACCGGGCTTCAGGAACACTAGCGGTCTGCAGACTCAGACATAATTTCAGAAGCGATGTATTGTGCCGTTAAGGGGTTAACATTTATGAGGAATTTTAATGAACGTGTTCCGGATTTCACTCGCTACTGGAAACAAGACAAGCACGACAGAGGGAAACAAGGCCAGACGTGACTACACCTGTTACTAATCGGCTGTTTAAATGTAGCCTCCTTCACAGTTGTAGGGCTGTTTTGCCCAGCGTACTAGTTATTACGTCACATGACGGGTATGTGGTGACAGTGGCTGCAGCTTGGAAGCTTTTGGGTGGTGGTTGGCCGGGAAATTGGAAATTGTGTGCGTAACCCCACACCCAGGCCCATTACTCGACCCATTGACGGGGTATAACAAGGTTTGGCTCGGGTTTCCCAGCCCCGTGGACCTCCCCCTACCCCCTGCTTCCCACTCACTCATTCACTCATGGCTTTTCCAACAGATACAAACTTCAAAGCGTTGTGTGGCTTCCGTTGACATTGGTATACCCGGATTCACTATTCCCCTGGTTTCAGCCTCGTTTGGTTTCGTGATTATACACTATAGCCACTGCGGAGTAGGTATCACGCCAGGAGGGTGAGTTATTCTGCTAGGAGAGAAGAAACACAATGACTTTTTCTAACAAACCGCGCTTTAGGGCATATACATCGCTCGTGATTTGCATAGTACGTGTTTGATTATTCTAACAACGCGTGGTTGATTCTGTTATTTTTATTTTGCTCTCTCATATACCAGGGGTTCCCAAACTTTACTTATCCCTTGTATTCTATAAATCTTCACGTCTCACCGTACTATTTAGCAAGAAAAATTAAAGAAAATTCTAGCAAATAAATATAAGTTTCTTACGATATTTGGCAGGATACACAGATCTGGATTATAAATATTTTTTAGTTCGTTATTTAATGACGCTGTATCAACTACTAGGTTATTAGCGTCGATGAGATTGGTGATAGCGAGATGGTATTTGGCGAGATGAAGCCGAGGATTCGCCATAGGTTACCTGGCATTCACCTTACGGTTGGAGAAAACCTCGGAAAAAACCCAACCAGGTAATCAGCCCAAGCGGGGATCGAATCCCCAGTCTACACCTGTGGATCAACGGTCAGCGCGTCTGGCCGCGAAACCAGGTGGCCCGGGTTCAAATCCCGGTCGGGGCAAGTTACCTGGTTGAGGTTTTTTCCGGGGTTTTCCCTCAACCCAATACGAGCAAATGCCGGGTAACTTTCGGTGCTGGACCCCGGACTCATTTCACCGGCATTATCACCTTCATTTCATTCAGATGCTAAATAACCTAGATGTTGATACAGCGTCGTAAAATAACCCAATAAAATAAAGAAAAATCGAATCCACGCCCAAGCGCAACTTCAGACCGGCAGGCAAGCGCCTTAACGACTGAGCCACGCCGGTGGCTGATTAGAAATAAACTAAGATATGAAAATGAAATTGGATATAATTTAACTTAATAAAAATAATCGAAAATAGAAACGAGATTTTTTCTGCTAATGGCGGGTACTTGACTACTCATCATTCATTCATATGAAGACAGATTTTGTACACCAATTTACTAATCGAGTCGTTGTCCAGGGTGCGTCAAAGAGACTTGTCTACACTACATCCGCAATCAGATGAGATGATGATGAAGATTTGTTGGGATTCTACAGAGAAACCGCAAACTCCCGGAGAAAACCCCCGTGTTACCTAGGCCGTGCCCAACACAAGTCATAAATCGGGGATTATAATTCCAGCGTCTTAGCCACTATATCACTGTGACGGCTTAGAAACAAGACGTATGCACATGTTTTAGGAACATTGATAAAATTTACCTAATAATACTCAATTAAGCGCTGACAGAGAACATCAAGATGTTCAATAACCTCACGAGGTGAGAGAATTAATTATCTTGAAGTTTTTATGTCTGGGACACGGCAAGAATATGCAACAAAGTCTCATCAAGTTTATCATTGTTAAGCCTCAATACGAGGGAGATGATAATAGGAAGAAGAAGAATAAAGTTCAAAATGCTTGCTGATGATGTGGCATTGTTAGCAGAAGAGGACACGATACTAAGGAGCAGTATGGGTTGAAGATAAGTGCAAACAAGATGAAGACCATGGTTATCGGAAGAAAATAAAGAAGGTAAACGTGCGAATTATAAATGAGGCAGTAGAGCAGGTGGACAGCTTCAAATACTTGGGTTGTACTATAGCTAAGCAGTTTCATTAGCTGCTGCCAAGCAGTCAAAAGGAGGATAGCAATGGCAAAAGAAGCTGCGGACCTCTGGAATAAGAACCAAGAAGAGACTAGTGAAGTGCTCTGTGTGGAGTGTGGCATTGTATGGGCAGAAACAACTAGAAATATTTTAAATGTGGATACGGAGAAGAATGCAGCGTGTGAAATGAAGAGGGAATGAGAAATGAATCTGTGATGGAAAGAGTGGGTGTAGGAAGAAAGATGCTGGAAACCATTAGGAAGAGAAAAAGGAATTGCTGGGTCACTGGCTGAAAAGAAACTGCCTATTGAAGGATACACTGGAAGGAATGGTGAACGGGAGCAGAGTTCGGGGCAGAATTAGATATAAGATGAAAGACGACATTAAAATATAAGGATCATATGCAGGCTAAGAGGAAGGCAGAAAATAGAAAATATTGGAGAATGCTGGGTTTTGCACTAAAGACCTGCCCTTGGGCAGAAAACTATGAATTAATGAATGAATGTGTGTTAATGAATGAATGAATGAATGAATGAATGAATGAATAAAAGCGTAAATTTGTTATGACATGGCAACTTAAAAGTAAAGAAAACAATGTTAAGGACTGTCAGATAGAATATCAGAGAGTTGTTAATAAACCCATCTTAAAAATTATGCAATAATGGAGCAAAGAGTTGTGTGTATAGCGGTGGGATGCAGCTTTGGCGCAGTGCTGAAGTCAAGGTCGTGGGGTCAAATACCTTCGAGGGCTGGATATTTGTGAATGTAATGTTCTATGTTGTGTTGTGTAGAGGCTGTAAGTCGTGTTGATCCAACTGCGCGTTATTCCCATCCATGCAAAAAGAGATAACAAAACACAAAATAGTTATGTTACTTGTTTCTACTTCAAAACGTCATTCTTCTGGGTTGTCATATTCGTCGTTTCTTGTGGGTCGGTAGTCCAACAAGATCGTCGGCAATTTTGTTCCTTTCATTTCCTGTACATGTTTACATCAAGAAGATTTATTTTGTTGTACTATTTTCTTTATATCCTTTACATGGAGCATTTCACATATTTCTGAGCTTCTTTATCTAACAATATACATCCAGTTATTCGTAAGAATTTCATTTGTGCTGATAATCCTATTTTATTTTTATCCAATTTCTTTATTGCCCAGCTCTCATATGCATAAGTTAATACGGGCAGAGACATTGTAGTTCTACATACAATTATAAAAATTCTAGAGTTAAGAGTCGGCATCATATTATTAATAAAGGATACCTTGTAGCCCCGATTGTTAAAATTAGACACTTTCCCCATGTTACTTATGACCGAATGAGATTCCGTTCTTTCAATATCACCTCGATTCTTCAGCCGTAACGGAAACAAAGTAGAAATATTAAAATGGTCCAAATAGCCTACTTCCAACATTATACAATATGCTATTGAGGTGTACCACGAGTGAAACGTGTTACATTAGGAGTAGCAATAGTGAACATGTTTTGCTGAAAATTAGACCAGCAATTTAACTTCGTAGTAATTTTGTCAGTATAACGCAAGGTCACTGCTTAACCTAATATATCATGTACATAGGTTTCAATAAGTACAGTAGTGGCAAAAAAAACCGGACCGACCCTTGTAGCTGATTTCAGAGCCTTGTTCACTCCAGAGCACGATAGACTGGTAACTAAGACTTTCGTGGTTCGAATCCTGCCTGGGAAGGAAACGTTTTTGTTCCTTATTCAAATTTATTCCCAATAATTTTCGATTGCAGCGATATTTTACTACTTAATTAACTTATTATTCCCAGAACATGAATTTTATCAGCAATCGGAAAGTATTGGGAATAAATTTGAATAACGAACAAGATAAAGTTTCCTTCCCAGGCAGGACTCGAACCACGAAAGTCTTAGTTGCCAGTCTATCGTGCTCTGGAGTGAACAAGGCTCTGAAATCAGCTACAGGGGTCGGTCCGGTTTTTTGCCACTACTGTACATTCAGTCATGATGGGAGAAAGATAAATTTATTTTCTCTTTCGGGAACGGGCTTGTATTACCCCTATACAGGAGTAATATAAGCCTGTTTTTATGGAAGTTAATGACGCAAATGTTTTTTAAATTTCGTCCATAAAAGTATTATGTCTGAATTTCCTGAGGTAAGTAATCTTTGTACTAATAGAAACTAGGTTGGCTGGATTTTTAGCTAGAAACATTACCATTAGTTGCAGCGAAGTTGAAGCATCTATTACCTAATATGCACGAATATATACTAATAAAAATCAGCTGTACTCGTATATGAGGACTTCTACTTCATATGTTTCTCGATTGCTTATTCTGAAGCTTTTGTAAGCTAGAACTTATTCATGACAAAGTGACTTAGCGAAGCTAAAAATGAAGGATTTCAATCGTTATTTAGGCTATGGAGACCAATATTTAATTCTACTTATAGTTCACTCTAGTAGTCAGTCACACCTATAGTTTATTGGATAATGTCCAGCAATTCAAGGAAATATACCTCTGATAAATCACCGTATTCAATTCTGTGAGACAGGATATCAGTAATCTGAAGTATGTAGGTAAATATAAATTGACTGCAATCATTTCAAATATCAGCAGGGCTATTTATTTAACTCCGTCCTTTTTTAAATATAAGACATGGGGTTAGGGATAATTTTCTAAGTAAACAGGAAGAGAAAAAAAACTAGTCCTTAAATGAAATAGAATTCATCGTTCATCCTTCAACAATTCTTTAATGAGTATCTAATTTGTGAGCATGCTCACTTAAAACAGCTGTATTTTTCTTTCTAACAATGTACCTTCTCTCTCAAATTCAAACATTTTCTTCATTAGGCTATTGATGCCTTAATGGCAATAACCATGAGTCTACAATACATTTATTGTAGTATGAAAAACTGTTCATATTAGACCAGCAATTATGTAACAAGATGTAAAATATGACTTATGGAAGAAAATAAAATACGTAAATATTAAAATATTTCTTTACCTTTTAATTTTCATAAAGGCACGTGCTGTCTATTTTTTACGGGTAGTGAATTATTGGCACTTAAATATGTTACGCGCAGGTTGTAGATACACCTTGTTGAACTTAAAGGAAACTGCATTGCATTTTATATTAATTGTATTATTCGATAAATTATTGTTGTTTTTATTACTGACAGCAACGGTCTCTTGAATTATATTTAACGAGGTAATCTACGAACTTAACAGTAGACTAAATTAAATAACAGGAAAAGTCAACGAGTTTAACATGAAAGTATATATTGATTTGTAGATTACAGAAAAGCCTTTGACTCAGTGGAGCATTTAAAGTTCTTGAAGCTCTAGACGCAAAAGGAGTCGAACACAAAATAATAAGTTTGGGCAAGATCTACAACACAGTTACGCAAAAATCAGAACAGAGGTGGAAGGAGAAGCATTTAAATTAGAGAGGGGAGTGAAACAAGGAGACTCATTTCACCGAAATTATTCACCTTCTGCTAGAAATACTATTCAGAGGAATGGACTAGAGCAAAAAGAGATACGGGCTAAATATCAACGGTAGGAGACCATAAAATTTACGCTTTGCGGATGACATTTTACTTTTCGCCAAGTCAAGAGAGAAACTAGAACAAATGCTGATTGAAATCTGCGTAAAAATCTCAGAATTTGGGCTCCAAATGAACCCGGAAATCACTAAACTAATGACTAATGCAGACAATATCCCTGTAACGATTAACAACGTGACGCTGAATATGTCGCCGAGTAGGCCTATATATACCTGGGACAAATTGTGTCACTGTCTTGTATGAGACAGAAAGAGAACGAAGAAGAATATGTTTGGCATAAAAAAATTTCGGGGCTTGAAATTCACTATGCAAAACAAATACATGAGCATCAAACTGAAATTTGAAGTTCTGGAAATCTGTGTAATCCCAGTAATGTTGTACGGATGTCATGTATAGTACCTGATAGAGAAACATGAAAACTTGTTTTGTATGTGCCAAAGAAAAATGCAAAGGAAAGTCCTACAGTTGAGACTGCAAGACAGGATAAGAAACAATGACATCCGAAGAAATGGTATGCACGATGCAGTAATACTGGCGCAACGTCTCAAATGGAAATGGGGCGGACCCGTGAGTAGGATGGACTACAGTAGATGGATCTATGTCTCCACCATGTGGGACCCACGCATTGGGAAAAGAAGCAGAAGAAGTCCAAGGAGAAGGTGGTCGGACGATTTCCGGAGAGAATCTGGAGCGCAGTGGACGAGAACAGCGAGAGAGAGACAGGCATGGGAAAGACTGGAAGAATTTACGAACACTATGTAAACTGTGTATAGTTGTGTATTGTTTATGTACAGCAGATCCCGCATTATCGGTGGTAATGAAGGGGGTGGACTGAACTGTTAATCGAAAACGTCGGATAACCCGTACCATAAAATATTTTCATGAATTAAGAGCATAATAGTTTCATAATTTGAAACTCCTACTGTACTGCAACCATTGGGGTCTTTATACTACACACTACAGTGCTACACTATACAATATGGTAGTTATAATAACTAATGAAAACATAAAAACAGTGAAATACAGTAATACGTAGCTCTTTATTCTTGTTTCATTTTACTACATCGCGTACATTTCTACTGCCATTCTCATATTGTTAAGCGAGATGAGCGACGGTTTTTCCTTTCCCAAACCGCTAACACGTTTTCTTTTGACATTTTGCATGTAATGATTAAGTTATGCACGGGTTTTCAATTGTGTGGATGTTCTTGGAGTCATTTCTTTGAAAAGCGGTAGTGACTGTTTTACAAGTTGTGAAAAATATCCCCTTCCAAAAATAAGTGTTTCTACTACCGATAACGGTAGCATTCCTACTACATACTGTGTAGCGGTAAAGGCTGGTAATAATTATCTAGCAAAAATGAGTACTAATACGATATACTGTACTTCGTATATTTCTGCAGCAAAAAGAATGAGAGACAGTAGGATAATACACCAATCGGTTAATAGGATGACTGATAATCAAGATTCTACTGTAATTATTTTTGCGTGTGTTAGTTTGGATGTTTTATTTGCATGTTTATCTGGTATAAATTATATGTTTAGTTGTGTAGCTTTTTGTGTGTTTAATTTGGATAGTTTTTGTGTTTAGTTAGTAAAATTTATATGTTTAGTTTGTATAATTTATGTGTTTAGTTTGGATAGATTTTTGTGTGTTTAGACTGTATAATTTATGTGCTCAATTTGTATAGTTTCTTATGTGTATTTAGTTTGTATAATTTATGTGTTTAGTCTATATAATTTTTTGTGTATAGTTTGTGTAGTTTGTTTGTGTGGTTAGTATGTAAGTGCACAGAGTAAGCGCTCTTGGACTGGCTCTCCAAGTGTAGTATACCTTCAGCTCACCCTACACTACTGTAGAAGGCCGTTGTCCTTATGGTATTTTATGCTTTTCATATTTCATACTATACGAACATAATTTTCGGATTGACATGTCGAAAAAGATTTTGGCTTGATCTATAGTCTCACATGTGAACTTCTTACCTTAAACATGTCCTTTGAATATGTGTTATCGTTTGTTGTAGACTCTTTTTCAGTTTGTCAGATTATCATATTTTTTTCTTCAAACATTCATGTAGAATACTTTCCTATCTCATGTAGTGAGTCTAGTAGATCTCTATTACGCCTATATGAAATAGTCAAATCATAGAAAAATCTTAAAAGTATTATATACAATTAAAATTTAATGTAATTTCCATATGTGTGTAATATTAAAATAACATAACTCTGAATACATTTATATAAATATATTAATTTATTGATTTTATCTCTCCCAACCCCCCTCTTGTCCATACCATTGTCATAAGTTAGGAATAAAGTAAAACATTTGAAACGGAATTGTAAATATCTGAAATTTTTACTCAGCCTGTACTACCTCAATTATGCATCTGCTTTCTATGAATTTGCATTACATGTGTGGAGATCCAAAAAGAGCGCAATGAAAGAGCGATGCCATGGACCGGAGAGATATCAGGCCGTTGTATTATCACTCTCGGGGGGAACAGAATGATGTCCGGCTCTGATTTGGGTGGTATGCATAGGAATCCCACGGACACCATCCGGGTTAATCCACAATGCGGGCTAGTCAGATGGCGTTGAGTTAGTGACGCAGAACACTTGTCCTAATTGTGCGAAATATATCTCTTAAGTCAGCTCTTGTACGTAGGACACACGCTTGCTACTTGTTTCCTAACGTATTACTGAATAATTTATTTTGAAAAACTTTACAGGTTAGATATTAGAATTTGTACATGCTTCTTGTTCCGAGATTGATATTAAAACGGCGTGATATAGCAGTAGCGACGAGAACTTCAACTCCGAGACTGCTCTGGGGCGAGGGATTCAATCTCGGTTACGTGAATACTCTTTTTCAGAGATTTTCCTCAACTGTGATGTGAATGTGAGGTAATCTCGTGGCGAATACTTGAATTGATCTTGCCAAAATACCATTCTGTCATTCCATTAACGCTAGATAATCCCACAGTTGATACACTACTCCGTCGATATAGAAGAAAGTCAATGTTCATATACTTAGATATAACACGCGGAGTGAGTCCCCTGCAATCGGCAAGCGGTAGAGAATGAAAGTCGAGGAATATTATGGACAGGAAAACGTCGATGATACGGGAATGAGTATTTAAGAGTTGTTAATTCCTTATGAAAAGTGAATCTGATACATTGTTAATCCTTAGTGCTACAGCCCATTAAGGGCCAAAACCGACCAGCCGGCTCCTGGCCTCACGTCCACATGCCGAAGCAGAGGTGGACGATCATCCAACCAGAATGGAGGTATCGTGTGGTTAGCACGATGATCCTCCCAGCCGTTATAGTTGGTTGATACATTGTTAATAAAAATTAATTTTATTTCCAAGAATAGGCCTTTATCTATCTATAAAATAAATAAATAAATAAATAAATAAATAAATAAATAAATAAATAAATAAACAGGTGAATAGCTTAAAAGGTAAATAGATAGAAACAGTAGGCCCTAAATACATAAATGTAAAAGTATATAAATAAACAAATAATTAAATACATAAGTAAATAAAGTGAGTGAGTGAGTGTGTGAGTAAGTAGACTAAGTATGAGAGTGAGTTAGTGAATGAGTAAATGAATAAATGAATAAATAAATAAATAAATATTACGTTAAACTCTCTAGCAATATCCTTAATATTTGCCCCGTTTTCTAGGCGTTAATTAATATTTTTAGACAGTCATTTCAAAATGACGACTTTTCAATTCTCATTTTAGTATCGAAAAGTCATTGATTTCCGCATCCATAAATTAGAGTCTTAAAAATAAATTTCCGGTCTAAAAGTATTTTTAAGCACGCTAAATAAAAATAGTTAAACATAAATTCCAACTATTGAAATTGGAAATTACAACATTTGGAGATTTGATACATACATTATTCACTTCCGAATCACTCATTTTCCTAATTATTTTTGTCACTTTCGTTGTAATAATTGTATATTCCAGAATTGCATGACAAGTAGAACCCGACTTAAACAACTTCCTAACAACTAAGAAAACAATAACCATAGCCTACTACATATCGGAAGTCCGTGAAATCTATTTTTTTCATACGAATGTAATACACTACTTTCGTCTGTAACATCAGAAATTCGCCATTGCGAAACAACGAATCAACAATTTTATTATCTTTAAAATATAAATACATTGGGGGATTCTCGAGCGACTATCTAAAAAAATCGGCTACATGCGAAACTAGCGTTTTACCATCTGCCCTTCGGGTCGGTGTACAATCTTCACTTTTCGTGCTTAAAACGCTGTCATTTTGCAACTTGTTACATAAATAGCTATTACGTTGTAAAATACTTAGGCGTATGCGTTTTGTGACATGATGCCTCACCGGTACGTGGGGGCTTAGATTCTCATCACAACAGACCACGTTGTGCTGTTTTCTGCTTTCTTTAAACACAAACGCATTCTACTAAATCGGCGAAGCAGTGTACATCGTCATAAAGTAACATATTAAAAAGTGACAGGGGATTAATCAAATTTCTATAATAATACACGTTTACGCACGGTGGAGTCACGGCAAAATATTGGTTGAACTTTAACAATACATTTGAGAATTTTACCAAACACCCTCGTATAGTACGACGAACTATCAAGCTACAGAGTTTCCAATCTCGAGAGCTCCAACTCTCCTGGAAGCTGTAGTCCATGCAAGATTTCTGGTACTAGAGCGATCGGACTGCAGCTGTGTTTATCGTACAAATCTTGGTACTCGAACGAACAGCTGCATCATAATAATCGAGGTGGGCTTTGAAATAGAGAGTTTTTGCAGTCTCGACGCCTGCTGAACGTCTAACGCTATGTTGGTCTACCGCTATGAAGTAAAGGCTAGTGTTCTTGGCCATGAAACGAGTGGGCCCGGATTCAAATCCTGGTTGAGGCAAGTTACCTGGTTTGGGTTTTTTCTGAGGGTTTTCCTCAACCAATCGAACCAGAATTGCTAGGTAATTTTCGGCGTTGGACCTCGGACTCATTTTGCCTTCATTAGTATAATTTCATTAATAATCTTAATGGATTACAGGTTACCAGGAGAACATGGCGGATGTGGTTCCAGGTTCTGCCTATAGACGGCATCTGTCTGCGGGAGCTGCACATATCCAGGGAAGCCGTATGGTCTTTTCAGCGGACTGTTGGCGACCGGGATAGTGTAAGCTCCGTTGGACAGATGGTGCCTTGGTGAGTCGTGGAATCGACGGCGACATGTTCTTCTGGTTAAGGATTCAGCAGATTCAAGCATATGAATTGCGAACAGGGCCATCGATCTGAGTAAGCCACAGAACAATATCATAGGAAGGCGGAATTGATTGAATGACACCCTGCAGTGAATCATGCGCTTGAAGAGCAATCCTAACGGACTTCAACAATCATTTCAATAAAGAGGTTGCACAATAAGCCTAAGGCTGCGGTGCTTGACTGCGAGCCCTTCTCCGAAAAAAAAACTATGTTGACGTCAGTACTGACGTATTTTGTGACGTATGTTAACGTTCGTAAAACTTCGGAAATAATCATTATACGATATTTCCCGCTCCTTTACCATGTCGTAGCGCCTATGATAGTCAACCAATGTCTAAGGAAGGCATAGAAAAAAATTCGAAATGAAAATATTTTTTGAAAAGTATGGAAAGAAATAACTTTGATCTGATCTGTTCAGAATAGACACTTATACCTTCGAAATTTGATATGGGGCAAACTTTATTGTTTTTCACTTTAGATGGAGGGTCAAAGCGAGAGAAATATTGAGGAAGAATGGAAATTACTTTTAAAAGTGATCGCTACTCAAAATCTTCACTGGTTTCCGAGTTACAGCCAGTTAAACAAATGAGAGTTTTCTCTTGGCGGAGTACTCACGAATGAACTTTTTTATCTCTTGGAATCTCAATGAAAAATATTTTGCAGTGCCACATTGGTAAATCTCAAACGAGAAGCCATGTTTTAACACCGAATTACGCCTACAGTAAATTTCATTTATGTACACGTTATTCGGCTAGAGATAGCGGGTTTCAATATTGACATAGAGTGATGTGAATGGCTCTTTCATCAATGACGGCAACATAGTGTAAACGTTTAACGTACGGCGAGGATGCAAAAACTCTCTTATAAAACGTACAGAATGGAAAAGAATACGTTATTAGGGAATAGTCTTGCTACATATAGATCCAATCACCACTGTCGATTTAAATTTGTGAGAAAATTATGTGGTGCAAACGTCCCATGCAAGTCAATATTATATTGTAAGCTCCGTGTTGAATAAGAAAGCAAATCTCTCCGTTTCTCTCCCATATTTTGAGCCTGTGTTCCTTTGTAGGTCGGCTGCGTGCCGCCATAGAACTTGAATCCCGTGATATAGGGTCATTAGTTGCTGTTGGTAGTGGTATGTACCGTGAGCTCTCCCCTTGGACTCTAGTAGAACGAGGGAGCGGATTTGAGGGACCGCGGTGATATCTACATAGAAAAGTGGAAAGGATTTTGCAGGTTGTAGGGGAATTCAGGGCGCCCCGCAGAGGAATCTATAGAGCATCTATAGAGCATACACATCATTCCATTTCGAGTAGCACAATGGACCCACCGAAGCAACTTACGTGTAAGGACATTCCCCAGCCCGTACTTCTACCCTGAAGGAGACTAGTAGATAGAAGTTCGCACATTACATAACATTAAAATAAAAATGACTGACGTTAGAATTCGGAAATTTATTTCAGTGATGTGAAGGTGTCTACGATTAGATGCATTATAATTTCAAATAATATTTTGTAATTTTGAGATAAGCTTAGAAGATTAGATAGGATTTAATTACACTCTCATTCCAATACTTTATGCAAAACATTAAAATTAGTCTGTATGTATAATTCACGGTGAAAGCGGTCCCGTTACTGAGGGCGAAGGGCTATGAATATGTTGGGAAAGCCCAGTAAGTGTTTACGGCATTCGAGCTTTGAAAAACTTCAAGTTTTTAAATAAGATTTTTTCGACGGTCTACTGTACAATCACAAGCCACCTCTTAGCGATTATTATATCTGCAGTGCTCGGGAAAAGTGACATAAGTCAGTTTTCGCAAACCTTTTTTGATAATTTATTGACAATGTACGGAACATCTGCTCGCTTGGAAAAAAATACATAAGTATTTCTCTCATTACAATAATTCATACAGAAAAAAATCAAATCGACATAAACCAGGGTAAGTTGTCAATAAATTATCAAAAAATGTTTGTGGAAACTGACTTATGTCAATTTTTCCAAGCACTGCAGATATCTTTGTCATTAAAGCAATTTGTACGAAAGAAAAAACAGTTTTTCGTAAATGATGAGGACCAGAAGGATTGGTGAACCTCGCTATTTTCATGAAATAATTTCTTTAATTAACACTTTCAAAGTTCATACTACGTTACGACAAATATGTCAGTTGTGGTGATTATGTAGATATAATGAACTATTTGTTTCATTTTTATTTGTGATTGTTTGTAAACAGATGCTATCAAAAAACCCTTGTATATCGGCCAAAGACTGAAAGATAACGTAATTTTTATATTCGACCCGTTAACATTTTGTATCCATTGTCCATTACTTAGATTTATTGCCTTTCCCTTTATTTCTCTTATCACATATGATGTTAGGTCCTTACCGTAGACATAATTGGTACTGGAGAAGGCAGCTAACTTCGTTACCAGCAATTCCAATTATGACCACGAGCGTACCGCAAGCAGATGTGCTATAAAGTGGTAGCTAGTTTCATACTGAAGTTAACGACGATGGAGCTTAAATTAAATTTCTCACTTATGGCTTTCACTACAGATTCAGAATCTCTGTAAATAAATGAAGGCAACAATCTGTTATCAATAACTGTACACAATCAGCTGATGTGTTTGTACTCTTTTCTTTTTTCAGGTCGAAGGGAATAATAACGAACTATCATACTGTACTGTTCACTTCTGTTGTTCAAAAAAAGGAAGTTGAAGTGTAAGTATGTTTCTATCACTTAGAGACTGAAGAGGCACCCACAAGGAAGTGCGTCATCCAACAATTGCGTTTCAGATTCATACTAGTAACAGAATAATGTAAATTACTGCATGATACGTCCGAATAGATTAATTTTTATAGTTAAAGTTTTGTTACTGCAACTAAAATATACACACTGTAATGGTCCGAGAGAAATGAATGATTGCTATACAAGTAATTAGGTAAAAAATAATCTGAACAGTTAATGTCTTGAATCTCTTTTTCTTTCATAAGTATTTTACGATGCTTTATCAACATCTTAGGTTATTTAGCGTCAGAATGAGATGAAGGTGATAATGCTGGTGAAATGAGTCCGGGATCCAGCACCGAAAGTTACCCAGCATTTGCTCATATTGGGTTGAGGAAAAACCCCGGAAAAAACCTCAACCAGGTAACTAGTCCTGACCGGAAATGGAATCCGGGCCACTTGGTTTCGCGGCCAGACGCGCTAACCGTTACTCCACAGGTGTGTACTGGAACTTTTTTCTTTGCATATCAAACCGTTTAGCCATGGATTTAAATTGAATAATTGCAAAAAAACGTTAAAATAAATCTTGCAACGCAACGCACTGTCGCGCGTCACGGACTGAGTAAGGTAGATGGGGAGGGGAAGGTAAGGATTGCAGGCTGCGCTTGGTAGAGTTATTGCAGTAGCCGTGATGTTGCCAAATGCTTCATATAAACATAACGATTTCCTCTAAAACTGTGAATGTTAGAGAAAAGAATTATTTAGATTTTTCAAATCTCTCCTCATGATCTATTACTAGTTTCATTTTGGTGTAGAGGCTACAATCCATCCTGTATATTTATAAGGTTATTTGCAAACATTTGGTTTTCATAATTTATGCTGCGCAGTTTTGTAGTATAAGTAAAATTTATCACATAGATTCTTACTCCGAAAGTGTTAGCCTAATTTGTTACTTTTGGTATCTGGTTTATGAAAGGGTGATACGCTATCTGCTTCATTTCTTCCCTTTCGCTCGCTCTCTTACCGATAGAGCCACAACGGCGAACGGCATTGATCGATTCAAGAAATGGCTTATTAAATTTTCGCTCATATATCTATAACACAGTGTATACAGACGCCTTATTCCTGGACTCTGAAAAGAATATGAATTGACACAACAAAAGACTTTTGTTTCGCGTAGCTGTTGCGGTAGATATTTTGGTTATGTTTACACAATACATCTAGGGTTTTCTTTTCCGATGCCGTGACTATTCCTATAATTCAGCATGCTGAAGGAACTTATGTCGAGATGACTCAAGTGGAATATGTGTTATGGCCTACTTCCAACCAACCTCACAGCTATACTTCCACCCATTTGTATACATCAGGAATATTCTTATGCTTCATGAACCTTAAGGATGTTAGTCTGATGACTTCGATTACATATCAGCAACCGAATTGGTTCCGGCTGTGGAGATGATAGAAAGATCTGGAGTTCAAGCCCCGGTAGAGACGGAATTTTTCATTTCTTCATTATTCTCAGATCTGCTTTCAGACACATTCATCTTCTTATAAAAACGAATGTGGATCTTTCTCGAAGAAGAAATGCATCAGAAGCGAGATGTTGGCGAGATAATCTTATTCCGGAGCTTCACAAAGCGTGGAAGGTTTGCTTCCTACACATTTCACAATGGCGTACGTACAGACATGTTATCTTTACCACAACCACAAAAGCAAGAGACGAAAAGGAATTTAAAGATGAAGTACAGTACACAGGTAAAATACATTCATTATAAGAACACTATTTTTTAATTTTATAGAGAAAGGGACGTAAGGCTAGGGAGCAGTCCCAATGGGCTTATTGTGCCTTACAATGATTGTTGAGTTCTAAAGGCCTCTTTCTTTGTAGATATCGTGAATCAACATTCATTAAGACTGACAACTGTGATTGGCAGATTGCTGACATGACGTGAATTTGGGCGGTACCGTTCTCACCTGCACTGGCAACGAATGCTCACTGACTGGCTTTTTACTCAAGGACACGCGCCAGAAACTCTGACGCTGGCTGTAAGTACCTGTACAGTATTGGGGAGTCGCAAACAAATGTCTCCCCCAAAAGTGGGTCACGCCTTCAAAAATGTATGGGAACCACTGTGTAAGGCATTATGCTTGTACTCGCGTTATGTAATGCGCATCTTCTGCGGACATCTGGAAAAAGAACTGAGGAAGAGACTAGTAAAGTGTTTTGTGTGGAGTGTGGCATTGTATGGGGCAGAAGCATGGACATTACGACGAAATGAAGAGAAACGAGTAGACGCATTTGAAATATGGATATGGAGAAGAATGGAGTGTGTGAAGTGGACAGACAGAATAAGAAATGAAGTTGTATTGGAACGAGTGGGCGAAGAAAGAGTGATGCTGAAACTGATCAGAAAGAGAAAAAGGAATTGGCTGGGTCACTGGCTGAGAAGAAACTGCCTATTGAAGGATGCACTGGAAGGAATGGTGAACGGGAGAAGAGTTAGGGGCAGAAGAAGATATCAGATGATAGACGACATTAAGGTATGTGGATCATATGAGGAGGCGAAGAGGAAGGCAGAAAATAGGAAAGACTGGAGGAAGCTGGGTTTGTAGTGAAAGACCTCCTCTTGGGCAGAACACTATGAATGAATGAATGTCATTATGAACGAAGTACCTTAAATTATGTAATTGTTCTATATTTTGATCAAGTGCAAATTGTGGTTAATTTATTACGAATACCGATACGTCTCTTGTGTCCACATTGGATTGCAAGGGACTGTAGCTTGATTGAGACACCACATGAAGTGAGCCAGTGTAATAAGGTGCCAGGCGCCACAGCGTAGAGTTATCGTGCACTATCGAGACTGTGTTAGTGGGTGTGTAAGTGTGTGTGTCGGATGTGGAGACGGCGGCGCCGCCACTTCTACAGTCACGTGCTAACAACATGTTGTTCTCTGTCATTAGCATCTAAAAATACAAGTCGGCTTACAAATCCCAGGGATTCACACAAGAATAGAACAACACTTAAACAGGTTGTGAGGTACACGCCTACAAACGGATACACGATTCGCTAGTAATAGGTTTCCTAGTGTTTTGGATACATGCTAGGACGTTATAATTTAGAGACTCTAAAGAATGGAAGTGTCGAAACGTTTCTGAATAATTTTGTTGGCCACATATTTTACAAACGAAAAATTGGAAGAAAATTTACGTTATTATAAAATAAAATTTTAAATATTTTTTATATTTAGAAGACAATAATTAATATGAGAAATACAGTTGAAATTATACGATGAAACCTTCTAATAATTTCCTTATTTTTGTCTTTAGAGGAAGTATTTACAAGTTCAAATCAAAACTCGGGTTCGAGTAGCGAAAATAAATTTACCTCCTTATGTCGGAAATGAATGCATACTCCTTGTCTATCGTCTTAATCTGTGTCGATTATGAGAAATTTCTCTTACTTGTGTATGATTAACTGTCCTTCATAATTTCTTAAGAGTGAAGACGAATCGTGTCAAAGAACTGCATTCTTAACCCTCAACTGGTATCGCTTTTTAAGTGTACATTACTATATCGAGCAATATGGGTCTATATTGACCCATAGATACCAGTTGAGGGTTAAAATAGATTATTATCGTTCTGGGAAAAAATACACATAAAAGGTATACTAATGATAAACAATAAATTTATTAAACAAATTAAACTTTTTAACATAAGACTTAATGTGACTTACTGGTAAAAGAAAGCATAAACATTAAACTTAAAAGATTCTCAAGAATGAATGGGCTATTAGGAACTGTGAGAAATAAAAAATTACAGAGTAATAAGTTGAAGAACTATAAAGTAATGGCATTGCCTACAACAACATATGGTTGTGAGAACTGAAATAGAAATAGCTACAATGATATTTTGAGACCTTTAGCAGTATATACTCGTACTGCTATGGGCAAAGATAAATACGAAGATTAGTGAAGAATTAAATGTATTTTAACCAACATAAAAAAAGTAATTATAAAACAAATTGGTACGAACACACAAAATACTAAGAATAACAGAATCTAGACTGCATGAAGTACTCCACCTTACTAACCAACACGTACAAGAATTTTTCACCTTGTTATTTAACGACGCTCTATCAACTACTAGGTTATTTAGCGTCGATTGGATTGGTGATAGCGAGATGAGTCCGAGGATATCACCATAGATTTTTCTAACATTCACCTTACAGTTGGAAGTTGGAGAAAACTTCAGAAATAAACCCAACCAAGTAATCAACCCAAGCGGGAATCGAACCCACGCCCAAGCGTAACTCCGGATCGGCAGGCAAGCGCCTCAGCCGACTGAGCTACGCCGGTGGTGACTAAATTTCTTGAAAGACTTATTACAAGATGGAAAGACAAAATTTACTTAGTTCTTGAGATCGTAACAGGCCAAAATAGCCTAAATCTTGCAGTAAAAAAATATTATTATTATCGTGATTATAATGTGATATGATGATTCAAATGAAGCAGCAGTACTAAAGCGATTGACTACGAAGTTCATGTTACAGATATAATCGAGTCTTAGGGCCGGTATTACTCGTATAAATGCTCTTTAAAACTTATGTTGAGTTTAAACTGAAGTTTTTCGTTCTGTTCTGTATTATGAACCTTAACTACCAGTTAATCATGAGTTAACTTGAGTTTAACTTGATCGGCAGTTCTCTGCCGTTTAAACTGCAGTTCAATGCTCAACAGTGCAAGATGGCGGTTCCCGCAATACACATGGATATTGCAGATGTTTTCCAAGAAATTATGAGTGACGATATGTGAGTGATCAATATTACTGAACGACCAAGGCGGCCAAGAATTTTTCGAAATAGAGTGCACCACTTTGAAATATACATAAATGAACATAAGTTTAAAACAAATTGAGGTTTTCAAAGCAGGCAGTCCTAACCTTCATAATTAGGCTTATAGTCCTAACCTTGTTTCAAAAATTGAAACTCGGATACAACATGCAACAGAAAAATTAAAAAGTGCAAAAATATGTGCTTTATGGTTTGAATTTAAAGATTATTTGAAATGATAAATGATTTCTTTTTTATTTTTGAAAACGTTCCGTTGAATCTCTGCATCAGTTACTAGTAGCGCTGCGCTATTTTTCCTCTGGTAGTAGACATAATGAAAACGATGGAAGATTTCGGAGGTGTCCGTAAATTTACTATAGGCTAAACCTATTGCGCATTGTACTGTGTGTGGCAGACAGTCTCCTGAGAAGATTTACTATGGGGCCTGATTTATAAACACACTAATAATATTACCTAATTTTACTACACTCATAAAAATAATTTTTTTTGGCTGAATTCTGTTTCATAAATATTCTAGACAACACATAAAATACGCACACTAATATTATTTTGCTGTGGTGATACCAATTCACAAGTCTGGTGACAAAAGTAATCTTAATAATTACAGACCCATTTCACTATTACCCAGTCTCTCTAAGGTATTTGAAAAATGTATAAAAACACGGTTAATAACATTTTTAGAAAAAAATAAACTACTAAATGATAATCAATTTGGTTTCAGAAAAAATTTGTGCACTGATGATGCTATTATGGCAGTTACCTCAAAAATAATTCAAGAATTAGATGTAGGAAATAAATGTCTAGGAATTTTTCTAGACTTACAAAAAGCTTTCGATACGGTCAATCACAGTATACTTTTGAATAAAATGGATAGATTAGGAATTAATGGAATTGCTTTAAAATTATTTAAATCTTACTTAAGTAACAGAACTCAAGCAACTAAAATAAATGATCACCTTAGTAAATCACGTAACATTGATATAGGTGTACCTCAGGGGACGATTTTAGGTCCTGTTTTGTTTTTAATATATATCAACGATTTACTTAAAATTGACATTGAGAAATATTCTGGTACTCTGTATTCTTATGCTGATGATACTGTGGTTATATTTAGCGGTTCGAGTTGGAATGAAACTTATCAAAATTCTAACAGTGGTATTAATATTATTAAAGAATGGCTGGATGCTCACTTACTTTCTTTGAACGTTTATAAAACAAAATTAATACCATTTTCATTAACATCACATGGCCTTGAGCAACTAGAAATAAATAATAATATAAGTATAACTATACATGATTGTAACCTACCTACTTGCTCATGTAACGCTTTGAGTATATCCTCACAAGTTAAATATTTAGGCATTATTATTGACCAACATTTAAAATGGGACAAGCATATCTCCTTTCTGTGTAACAGATTGCGTAAAACAATCCACAAATTTTCCATTCTACGCTCTTATTTACCTGTTTATATTCTGCGTACTGTGTACTTAGCTCTGTTTCAATCAATAATTCAGTATGGTATTTTAGGTTGGGGAGGAATGGCAAAATCGACTCTCCGTCCTTTAAATCTGCTCCAAAAAAGAATTATCAAAATTTGTCTATATAAACCTTTTGATTACCCAACAAAATTAATTTTTCAGGAATTTGGCGTATCAAATCTGGAACAAATTTATAAACAAAAATTGCTGATTTACTTCCATAAAAACCACAATAAATTTAAATATGATCCTCATGAATACCAGACGAGACAAAACTACAGTTTCTTTCTAAATACTCCCAAATGCCACACAACTGCTGGATTAAAACACAGCAGAAATTTTGGACCCAAAATATATAATACATTAATTAGAGCTTACCCTGAGCTAAGTACACTTAACACACATAGATTTAAGAAACAAATCAGATTAATTATTTAATTGTTTAAGCCAATTGAGTTAAAATTGTTACTCTAATATTCATGTACTTCTGTATTTTCTATTTGTATATAGACCCTGTTATTACATGCTGTATGTATTTTACCATTTATTAATGTGATTGTGCTCAATGAACTCTCGTAATTTTGTGATATATTTTGTATAACTGATCTGAACTGCGCCCGAGCACGAGCTTCTGCTCTTTCGGGCTGCAATGCCTAATGTAGCTCAAGTGTATAGTATTAATAAATATTATTATTATTATTATTATTATTATTATTATTATTACTTCATTACTCAGTTGATTCTGTATGGAGTTACGTCGCGGATGGTTATGCAAGGTTTAGTTTGGTTGCATTGTGTTTGAAAGTATAACGTTGGTAGCCAGCGTTAAGAAACTATTTGAGGTTAAGTCTGACAAGCAGACTGAAGTACACGGTATTGGTCCTCTTTAGGTTTTTTTAATGTTACTCTCTCTGATATCGTAGAACAAAGATGTTTCGTAATGAAGATTCTCCACGAGCGTCAGCTATTTTAAATCAATAATATAATTAAACAGCTGCAATGTTCTTCGTTTCTTTCCTAGCAGTAATACCAATCGTATTCCACTACGGTTTAACTTAACCGAGACGCTGTAATACGGGACGTTGAGTTAAACTCATGGTTAGGTTTAACTTAGGTTTAACATAATCTTTAGACTAACCGTATTTATAAAACCGGGCCTTAGTAATCCTACATTAACATAACTCATCCTGCCTGTGGTTTTCCGCGGTTTTCCTAAGGGTCGAAGACAATTAACGGGATGACTCTTAAAATAAAATTGCCACGGACTTACTTCTCCCCTGCACACAATTTCCGGCATTTTCCAAATTAAAGTCTTCTGAAATCGCAGCCTTGCTTTCCGCATGTTGCTTCAGTACTCCAGCGCGAGTTTAGGGTCTACTCGAATGTCTCTAGCAAAACGGAAGTGCTCGCTTCCCTTCTTTTTCGAGGACTGAGGCGCTCCCTCAACACACTTGCTGTGCAGGCATTTAGCACCTTCGGCGATTCTGCTCTGTTGCTGTTGTCGCGCTTCGTCCCCCCTCTCAAATGGTAGCTACTATAGCTGGGCTACTTTCAAAATATAGCGCTTATGTTCACGATTCCGTCCACACCTGTGGAGTAACGGTCAGCGCGTCTGGCTGCGAAACCAGGTGGCCCGGGTTCGAATCCCGGTCGGGACAAGTTACCTGGTTGAGGTTTTTTCCGGGGTTTTCCCTCAACCCAATACGAGCAAATGCTGGGTAACTTTCGGTGCTGGACCCCGGACTCATTTCACCGGCATTGTCACCTTCATTTCATTCAGACGCTAAATAACCTAGATGTTGATACAGCGTCGTAAAATAACCCAAAAAAAATGTTCACGATTCCCTCATGATGTCATTATTCTACATGGCTAACCCCTACTCCAGTCTGACCGGTAGAAGCATTTGGTTTCTGCGTACTTTGAAATGTATATTGCCGGGCTATAAGTTACGTCCATCTTCGACTTTCTCCTTCAAAATGGTCTAATCTTCCATCATATGGTCGGTCTGGGTATCGTAGTCGGTATAGTGCTGCAGGACAAAATGTCGGCACACCGGCGACGCTGATATAACCTCGGCAGTTGCGAGTATCGTTAAATAAATCATAATTTTTTCCCATCATAAGGAACGGTTAAATCTCAGTGAGACAAGTAGGCCTAACCAACAGGTTTGGAGTTCACATAGACCCTTTCTCTCATGTTCAATTTTCCCTGCAAAAACGCTTTTCGCGTACCTTCTAAATCAGGCCTGCACAAGATTTGCGCTCTCCGAGCCGGCTCACAGCTCATGAGCGAAGGCAGATATTGACTGCGCTCTGTATAAGGTGGACTGGAAGAAGGGGTGATCTCGTACAAAATATACACAAAAAGAAGTACTATTACGAAATGAATTCCCGTTCAGTGTTTGCAAAACTATCTTGGACTATTATTAATTAATAAAGAAATATTTATTTTACAGAAATAATAGAAATTCTATAGCTACTTAAATGTACAATATCATTTTGTTGTATTTTTATTTATGAGTAGGCCTACATCAAAACGGGGTTTTATGCTGTTGGTAGCTGAAAGGAACAGTAGCCTACTGATCGTAATGAAACATCAGTTACAAATGTTCGATGCCTGCCTTTATTAAAGTTGATTATAGAAAACAGTTGCTCACATATAAATGTTGAGCCAAACATAGCAATCATTTTCACAGCCAGCCTGTGTATTATTGCTAATGTTTAGTCTTGTAAAACTCAACAAGGCTAGTAGTATTATCCAAACGATCTTTAGCCCTTACGTCACATTGAAGATCAATAAGTTCGAGCTGTAAATCGTTAAATGTTAAATGTTATGTTCCGTTTTTTAGATTACTCCATACTGTATTGTAGCAGTAGGGAAGCAACGTGAAACAGTTACTGAGAATACACATTGTACTGCACTAGATAGCTGTGTGGTCGTTTCCCTCTCCTCTGCCTATAGCAAGTCTATGTCATTCTGACGTATCTTTCTCTCCGTTTCGGCGAGCGGTAAACACAGCTCTCCCGTTCCGAAGGAGCGCGCGCGCTCAACGAGCGCTGTTTGTGCAGGTATGTTCTATATAATTTCCTTCCCGTTTCCTGAACAAGATTATTCTCTAAGATTCATTTTCATAAAAATATTTTCTATGTAAAGTTATTTTCTTTAAATGATTCGCTGTATTTCCTTAAATTGCCAATGTTTATATCATTTTTAGTAAAATTTTAAATTCTTTATAGGTTAACATAGAGTAACTTAAGTCATAAAACATAAAATGTAAATAAAATGAGTATGAACATTAAATTTACATGTTCAGGATGTTCACACTCTATATCCTTCTTTAAACATGCTAACTATAAGCTTTAACTATATTTTAAATACGTAGCTTTGTATTGCCGATTTACAAGGGAACAAGTGTGAAGCGCATGGTGGGGGGTTGAGGCGCGAGGCTTTTGAAACATTAGAGCCACAGTTTAATTATGGCGGATTCGTTTATGACAGGTCCGCGTTTGGGTGTGGCCACGCTGGCCGTCTAATGAGGTTTTTATTAATAATCGTTTTGCTCTCAAGGGTGTGAAATGAATGAAACGCGAGTGCGTGTGTGCAATAATTGCGTTACGTATTAATTAAACCCAGCGTCTGGAACAAAGCGAAAAGAATGCTTGCTGCGAATTGGTTTTCGGTTTCATTTATTAAAGTCCTCTTGAAGTGAGTAACAAATCTCTACTCCATCTAAACATTTCTGAAGAATAAAATGCACCTATTGTACCGTATCGCACGCAAAGAACTTGCAAGTTATCATAAAACTCTTTTGACGGATATTTCTTACAATATTAATCTCACGTAATAAATTTAATCAACCACTCGTCAATGCATCCATTCGTTCATGCTTTAAATAAGTATAATTATAATCTCCTCAAGAGGAATAATTAAATAATTTCGTCAATATAACCATAAATTCGTAATAATAATTGTAAAAATGATTATAGTATTAACATATTTCAATTATCGTTAGTTACTGCATCAAAGCATTCATTCGGTTACCAAACAAGTAGTCAACAAATCAATCAAGCAACGAATAATAAATAAATAAATAAATAAATAAATTAGTAAATAAGTAAATAAATAAATAACCTCCTAGGCCTACTTATTTCGCAAGTAGTAGAGCTCTTGCCATATTTCGTCCATATGTGTATAAGTCCTGCCATCTTGCTCTAGCTCTGCTGTATTTTGTAGCCTTTAGATTTATATATATATATATATATATATTAATAGTACTCTTGGTAGGAGATCTACATCCATTCTTAGTGTAATATTCCCACACCAGTTCTTCGTTTGTTTAACCGGTGTTTATGTTTAAACGGGATATAGGCCTATTATTTAACTCTATACGGACATCTACAGTATACTACTTTGGTTATAAGTATAAGGGGGTAAATTCAGCTACTGATCTTAAGAACCTGAAGGAAGCTGATTCTATTTTCCTTTCATCTGATTTGTAGAATTTTATCGATGTATAATTTTATAATGTTTTATTCTTTAAGGTCCCCATTATTACATTAATTTCCTTAAGTTTACTTATTTTAATATTGAGATTATCTCGAAGAATATATAACATATTAAAACAGAGGTAATTATAGTTTGTTATAAAAACAACCTCCTGAATTTACAGATCGCCGAAAAATACATTGTAAACAAAAAAACAATAATAACGGGAATAATAACTTAGGATTTAAGTATACATACAATAAATGTTGAAAAAAAAAACTAAATTAATATGAAATCGGATATCAAATTAACATTTAGATGTTACCTCTAAAAATTATTATATAAATAACTTTTAATATATGGAAGGACCCCCTAATAACAATGAAAACAATTACTTTAATTTTGTTAATGGGTAGTCCGAGACTTTTCCAAATTTCCACAGAACAGCGTTGTATATTGCGGCGTGCTCTCACCATCAACCCGAAAACCTGTATCTCGCTTAATTGGAGACATTACTTACTCATTGGAATAAATATTCAAATCATACTGTTACTAGCAAAAGTATACAATAGTTAAATCACATTTTAATGTCACTACAAAAAACATGACAGTTAAAAATGTACTGTAGTTTTACGGGTCGGATTATATTGAATAAATACTTGCTGGAAATTATTATATGCTATTCCATTTTTATTTTTATGGCATATAATACAACACAACACACAGTTTGCAGTAAAAATCAGAACGTCCATAACAGTCTTCACGAAAGGTTCAATTATTTTATTATTCATATCTATGGTAATGTATACCGGTACATGATTTTTCCCCTGAAAGTATTTAACTTTGTTTCAGAGTTTCTAATCTCCAAATTGGATGCCTTCATTATTTATTTCAAGTTTATTAACTTCTTTCTAATCCATCTTCCATTTCGTCAAAGATAACCTGATCTTCAGGGAACAATGGTTTTCAACAAGTACCTATTTAATAAAATCCGACTTATAAAACCATGTTTTACTGTAATGTTTTTACAGTGACATTTTAATGTATTTTTAATTATTCCACACTTTTTCTGGCAATAATATGATTTGAATACTTATTCCAATAAGTAAGAAATGTGTTTGTTCCCATTAATTCTTTTGTCTTTTACTACAGAGAAGATATTTTTTTAAGTATGATGTTGATATTTCATATTTATTCAACATAATCCTATGTTCTATATAATTCCACAAGTTATTTGTCCTTGATGACGATATTCTGAGTTTTCCTTAACAAGGAATTCTGTATGTAGGCCTAGTAAAGTACAGCATTTACAAAACTATTTTAAAAATCATTTGTAACAAGTAAAATTTTTAAAAATTTCTAATAAAACACACAGTTTGATTCCTTGTTGAGAACTTTGAAATGTCGCCTGTCTGAAACTGGGTTTACTGCGCGCCTGATACTGCTCTCAGACTCTTCGTTTCCAGGACGACCATGTTTTGAACAAACTGGTGTCCTCACCATTTGTATGATTGCGATTCTAAATGGATCGCAACCGCCAAATCCCGTACAGATTCTATTTCCTACTCATAAATGAAGTTGGACGCAAGAAGCGTGCTATTCCACTTTTATTTTTATGGTATATCAATATAACACAACATACAATTTGCAGAAAAAATCAGAACGTCCACAACAGTGTATAGAGTCTTCACGAAAGGAAATTAATAGTGGGTCGAAGATTTTATCACACAAACCTCTACGTATCACGACAACAAAAGTATTGACTATGACACGACTGCCGCTGAGATGGCTTCGAATAGACTGACTTTGTATTTAGATGTCCTATACCGGAAAAGCGAATTTCATGCTATGGAAACATACACAGCAAGCCCAGATCCACTTCTAACTGTTCGTGAAATTACTTGAAACAATAATTGAAATGATTATAATAACTAATTATCATTATTAATTATAAATCTGCAACTTTGTAATATTTCACACTCCACATTAATTTAATTATTATAAAGAAGAATTGGATTTGAAGCATCGGTTGCAAGTTGATTTCTTCGACACTTAAGAACTATAATCCTATCATAAGGATCAGTGGTCGGCAAAGATGACGTCATGTGAAATACAGTCTGCAAAACACAGCAACGGGGAAAGTGGAAGGAGGAAGGTATTGGAGAAGTCGCGGGATACCTTCACTATTTCAAGTTTTTCATGCGCAGCGACGGACAGTGAACATACAGAAACTAAGAAAAATTTCAATTAAGTTTATGCCAACGCATATTTCTTTATTTAAAAAAAATACGGTTTATTTAACGACGCTCGCAACTGCAGAGGTTATATCAGCGTCGTCGATGTGTCGGAATTTTGTCCCGCAGGAGTTTTTACATGCTAGTAAATCTACTGACATGAGCCTGTCGCATTTAAGAGCACTTAAATATCATCGACCTGGGCCGAAATCGAACCCGCAACCTCGAGCACAGAAGACCAGCGCTATAGCGACTGCGCTACTCAGCCCGAATATTTGTTTATTTCTTTTTCCCTTTTTGCATGATTTTATTTATCTTTTTTCTACACCATTTAATTTGCCTTATTGGTGTCACTTATGAGATTCCAACTTGTCTTCCGACAATCGACTAAACAACAACAAGAACAGAGCTACTAAAAATCAGTTTAATGACAGTGACATATGCTCCCAATTATAAGTTTGAACATTTCAAAACAAATCGGCTTTTTATCATATTTCGAATGACGCCGCAAATTTTAGTTTTAAACATTCTAAAGAAAAGAATAAATATTGTAATCATAGTTATTGTCACCTCTGTTACACATGAATTTTTATCTAACTAACTATAAGTAGTCGGCCTGGCTAGAGCAGTGAGTACAAAGTTGGCCATCTGTGCTCGAGGTTGCGGGTTCGATCCCGGCCCAGGTCCATGGCATTTAAGGATAATTAAATGCGACAGATCCATGTCAGTAGATTTACTGGCATGTAAAAGAACTTCTAAGGGACAAACTTCCGGCACACCGACGACGCTGATATAACCTCGGCAGTTGCGAGCGTCGTTAAATAAACCATCATTCAATTTCAATTCTAACTGTAAGCTGTAAGTAACATAAAGTCGATATCCACGTTGCAGGGTGCTTCATCACTTGAAATTTGGAAAAATGTGACTGTGTTTCAGAGAAAGTTTTCTCTCCACAAAGGAATACTGAACATTTGATACAGAGAAGTGATGGAAAGCTTGCTCTTCACAAAGGGATACTGAATATTTGATACAGAGAAGTGATGGAAAGCTTGCTCTTCACAAAGGAATACTGAACATTTGATACAGAGAAGTGATGGAAAGCTTGCTCTTCACAAAGGAATACTGAACATTTGATACAGAGAAGTGATGGAAAGCTTGCTCTTCACAAAGGGATACTGAACTTGTGATGCAGAGGTGTGATGAAGATGTTATTATTTCTACTAAGGAGACACGGAAGTAACTGTCTTGACAACGTTAAATAATGTCTCACATAAGGGACTTCTTCTCAAAATCTGTTGAAGCTAGACAGCTGAGTTTTCTACAGCTCAAGAACACATAACTTGACTTTCGCCCTCGCGTCTATTTCTTTTGAACGAATTTTAGTACATTACCCCTGTAAAATCTCCAAAATTTAACGAGTTTGGAAGATATATTGATATAAGTAATTTTTGTGTTTTTAGTATTAAATTCATCCCTGTAAGTTTTGTTTTACATCATCATATAATTTCAAAAATACGAAATATAACCCTGATAAACTTCAGGTTGGATTTCTTACAAGAGACCGTGAATTGCTAAAAGTAAAACGACAATAAGTGTAAAGTAGAAAACAAAATAAGAGAAATCTTAAATTTTATAAATCAATTGTAGCACTTAACTTCATTTATGGTTCTTAAAATCTCAACCATACAGAATACCTGTGAAGTTTAATAGTACATTATGCAACGAGCCTATAATGGTAGTAATTAAGACGCGAGTATATTTGTTTATGAAACGAGCGCAAGCTCGTTTCATAATTTTCATTCGAGCGTCTTAATTACCATTATAGGCAAGTTTCATACGACTTTTTATGCTCGACCATATTTATAACTTGAAATTATTCATAAGTATTCATGTTATGGTTATGTAAGTGAGGAGCGGAACTGACCTGAATTGTGAGATGTGCGCAGACGTGAAAGTATTGATTTTTTCTGAGGCACGAATGTCATTGACCGTGATATAATCTAGAGAATAACATGAAGATTAGTCTTGATATAACCTGGATATTGATTTAGAATTGAAAAACGAGATTACAAATTGAATTTATTTGAATATTATTTACAATTAACGCTAATTATTATAGTAACAGAACATAACCTTCTGCGACAGTATTGGATTTCCAGCCTCCGTGACTTTTCGCTAATTGTCTTTCGATTGTATATCCGAGAATAATCGTTACTTGCGGTCTTATAATGGTACAATGGTGATTTCTCATTGGCTGAACAACTGAATTATAATGAATAGGTGTACTTTAATGAGGTGCATTAAAGGGCTACTACCAGGTGTATAATTACTAGATTTCGGCATGTTTGAGCATAAAGCTTTATAATATACGGTGACCATTATAGTAAAACGGCTTCTAGGATGATCTATGTCACAGAATTAGAGATAACACCTAGCAAGTTCATTTGCCTTTATTTTGTTTGGTGTATGATTACTTTTCCTGAAACGGATTTAGGTGATAAATTACTTTATTTAACCAACATATCTGATAATTTAAATGAATGAAAATAATGTGTTCTGAATTATCTGATTTTACCACAATTTTCATATTAACTGGTCGATCAAGTGATTGCATGTTTTGATACGCAATTAATCACAAGACTGCTAAATGTCATTCATACTTGCTAATGAGTGAAACTTGTCAAAATTTACAGGAAGAACAGCAACAATTAAACACATGCCGGTACATGCTGCAAGCCACAGAGCATTGAAATAACGTTACTGCTGCTACTATTTGGAGGACAGTAAGCTATGTGTAGGTTATTGGAGACGACGTTGCAGAATATTTTATTACATAAAATTAATTCTTTGGATCTAATAAAAGCGACTATTGTTTATATAGAAATATTTCAATCACATATAAAATAAAGCTATCGCATTAGACATCAAAATTCCGTACGTACTTCCTTAGCCATACTCAAGGAAAGAAGTATTTCTACGTTAAAAGTCCATTAATGTATAATTTTTCAAACAGTGGAAGACATGATTATAACCTATTCTCTGAGTGTTGAATTCGGAGAGCAGTATATACAGAATATTCAGGATAAATGACAAATAACATGTTTCGCAATAAATATCCCAAAGGGCTATATGGAAGCGATAATTTTAATAAAATTGTTAAAAATTAAAATGAACAATTACAATTGAAGGTTTAAAAAAAAAGAACTATTGTTCAAAAAATGCAAATTTGAGATATTAAGCATATAGTGAGCGTATTGTAGCGGCCATCTACTGAATTACTTGTCAAGGGGAAAAACGCCGTATGTCTATGTTATAGGAGTAGAAATTTTCTGTAGTTTTCATAAAACAGCCATACTCTAAAAACATTTTTTATGAAAACAATCATTTTCCAGCCAGGATGATGCCAACATTTATAAATATCCCATTCATGTCATCTTGAAACTTTTATCCATAAATTTTGAAACTGTAGTAGATTGGCAGTACTACTTATTACGTAGGCCTATGTGCCAAAAGGGACCTCAATGAAAAATACTTTAGCATGTGAATTGTTGTATTAGTTATAGAATCATCTTTAGGTGCAGAAGTAACCCCATGGAAGCAACGAAAGAAGAAGAAGAAGAAATATTTATTTATTTATTCTGGTGTAGTTAAGGCCATCAGGCCTTCTCTTCCACAACACCAGGAATACAAATACAATAATAGAAATAAACAGAAAAAAATACACTATATACAAACTAAAGCTACACAAGAAATAAAGAGAGGAAAAAAACACTATAAACAAAGTAAAGCCACACAAAAATATACACAGGTTGCAGTCACACAAACTTTAGATGAGTGATTAAGTATCATAATTAATTGTATCCTAACTAATTAACTAACATAAACAAGAAACTTGGTCCGTGTCAACTGTATCAAATGCCTTACTGAAGTCAAGTAATGTCAGTAATGTCAATTTACGTTCTTCCGTAGCATCACGTATATCCTCATTCCTAATAATAATAATAATAATAATAATAATAATAATAATAATAATAATAATAATAATAATATTAATAATAATAGTAATAATAATAATAAAATAAAGAAAAAGAAGATTAAAGGAGAGACACACTTCAGCCACAACAGAGTATTTTTCCTTAAAATTACCATTGTCCACAGTTGCCTACATTTACATGTAGGCCTATTTCTATGAGGCAATTTAAATTATAAATGCTACAACACCTTAAGAAATGGCATTATGAATTTCATATTTGAGGTGTCAACAACACCCATGCCAGATAGTTTTTTGTTTCTCCTGAAAATGTATGTTTTTGGATTATGTTTTTTTTTTCTCTCTTAAAAAACCCTTCAATTCTTTGGCGACACTTGGCGCGAGATAGCAAACAGTACACACTAATGGCCTAAAACTCCGGGGCTAGTTAGCATAAATTCCGTCGTTTAGCTCTGAGTTGCGTGACCATACTGACGACACGTACACTCGTAACGAAACACGTATCAATATCTGTCCTGGTATTGCATTTCTACAACGCAAATCGATGTTCTATGATATATGTACAGTTACAATAAAAAGTTCTGATCGCATTCTTAAAAACGAAGTTTGTCAAAATCCAACTCGAAAGTGATATCCCTATAGCAAACCATAACGTTTCTTGATCGAGAAATTCCAAGATCCGACGCTCTGTGGAATAGCTTACGATATTGCATAATATATTATGACTTCAGAAATTAAAATAATATTTATATTTTATTTACTCTGACGTGTAATTAATCCTTCTAACCTCTAATTTTAAAATATAGTATCTTTGAAAATCATCATTTGCTAACACATAGTTATAATAGCGTTGTTATGTAACAAATTAAAAAGACACACATTTGAACTTACTAGTACAATGTAGAAAATTTTGCTGAGAGACTTAAGTTCCTCTCCTTCCGATCTGCGGCACAGGTACAATTCCAGTTCTGCTGCTGTAAGAGGAACTATCCATCTATTATGTGGACGTCCTATATCTCTATTACACGGGGAGTATAGTGGAAAATTTCAGAATGTTGAAGGTTTGCTGGTATACTAAAAGATTCTGTCCCCATTTTTGTTGATATTTATTAACTTCGACATCATATCTTCTATTTACATCGATTTCTCACGTCTTGACCTCTAACATGATAAGTGTGACTTATAGGTTAAAGGCTGGTAACATTGTGATATGAGTAATATTGTGATAGTTCTTTTTGAGAATTTATTACAATTTTACTGAGCAAGGGAAGATCGGTTTTTTGCGTCAACGTATCAAGGAAACCTTTGTGAACAAGTTGCTGCACAAAACCAGTCCTTTTCTCGATCAGTAAAATTGTAATAAATTCTCAAAACGTCTATCACAATATTACTCTATTACAGTTTACCAATCTTTACCCTACACTTCATTTGCGAAAATGCTTATACCAGTTTTTTTGTTTTCATTTTGGCCCAGCGTATAACTTCTACTGCCATATTTTTTCATTCAATTGGTTGCAGTACGTTACAACGTTGAATGATAGCATTTATTTCAGGTCATTTAGCATCATACAGTTATAAACATAAAATTTTGTACAAAAACAGCAGGTAAGTTACTTAAATTTCATACACACATAATGCCCACCTCTTAAAATTAAATTTACAAATTTTTTTAACTTATTCATTTCCCTAATTCGCTTTTCTCATACTTTACAAAGATATGTTCCTAAGAATTTTATTATCTGTTCATTTGTAATTCTTGCTATTTTGACTAATACATTTTCATTATTAAAATGTAAGCAGTCCTTTTTCATACAACTCTGTTTGCTACAATTTGTCTTGCCATGTTAACAATGTATCGATGGTGCTGAACAGCAACCTTGTACTCTTATGTAAAAAAAGTACAAAATGAGATTTCACTTGATTCCTATCAGAAAATCTTCCCGAAACTGCTGCAAACACATCTTATGTCAAGAATTTGATACAAACTTCACATTTAAATATCCATGTATGTCATATATTTATTTCTTATTAAGATATTAAAACGTTTTTTCACGTTCCTATAAAGCTGAAAATATTTCACACGTGGTTACTGTTCAACACCATGGAAATGCTTTATATCTTCTTTTTCGCCACATAATATACAAATATCTTGTTTATATTTTCCTAAAACATTTCAATTTTCACACTTCTAACCAAATCCATGCTAAACCAATTCTAGCTTCTGTTGCACATTGTTATTTATATGGTTGACTCCATAAAGTTGTAACTTTCCTGTAATTTTATAGTGAAATTTTATTATGCATGTAACTAAACATTTCGCTGACATATAATAGTTTTGACATTAGGCCTATATTATGGAATCTTAATTTAATTTTCTTTTTGATTTGTTTCACAAAATTCCATCGTAATATTTAATTAACACCATTTCTGAGCACTAATAAGTCAATCCAGTGACTGCAGATTTCCTACGGCCACACAAGCTACATTTGTAGCAAGTTTTCTGCGACAAATGTAGCTGGAATTATAGGCAGCATTGAGTTAAATGGAAGCGGCCACACGGAGCAGTAAATGTAGCAAGTTTGGCGCATCCCAAGGTCGTGACGCAACTCGAATAGGTCCGCATCCATTTTTTCTGCGACATTTACTGCTGTTGGGTGGCCACACGTAGCGACATGGGTGGCTACACGTGCAGCTACATTTGTAGCAACTTTCTGCGACAAATGTAGCTGGAATTATAGACCGCATTGAATTAAATGGAAGCGGCCACACGGAGCAGTAAGTGTAGCAAGTTTGGCGCCGTCTGACATGAGGTCAATTCGTGACCAATAATTTTCCAGCCTAAACGAATTAACATTGTTGTTAGTTACTGGGAATTTCTTATTATGAAATTAATATTTTTTAAACTTTAAATTTATATTAATATTTATTTCCGCTTTACTAATTCCCAGAGGAGACTCAGTGAGTCAAAGAATATACATGTCAAAAGACTTTTATCTACTAACTAACAATAAATAAAGAATAAATATCATGCAAAAGAAAGCAAAAAAATTGTAATAAAAGTACAAACAACCGTGTAAAATGAATGTTTATGCTTTAATTTTTTAGGAATGAGATAGAAAGCGAAAATCAAATGTCATGTAAAGGACACACAGATTAAAACTTTAAAAAGAGTGAAATAACAAATCGAAGTTATTCATTTTACAGTAGAGAATTACAATAATTTAGCACAATGTAAATTTACAAATGCGTATGGATACACGCGTAACCTAATTTTAAATACTATTTTCTTAATCTTATTTCTGTTTTTTTGTTACTTCACCAGAAGGAAAGTAAATATCGTCACTAAGTTCCTTTCTGGTAATTGAATTTGCAGCCAGGCATACAACACCTTCGCATTTTATTCAGGCTTAATATATTTAAAAATAAAACAAGTGACATTGATGAGTGCAGTGAAATTTGTCTCTCGAATTAGCTATACGATATCGCAATTTGTAGCACCCCGCTTATCTTTTAGCGTTAAAATGTTCTTTTGTTGGTAAAAAAACTTTATGAGACATGAAACTGTAACATACCCTAAGATTCACATTTCAGTTTCCCCCTCCCCCGAAATTTAATAATCTGAAAAACGTGATCTATCATGTCTAAGAGGACGTAAACTCTGTTTTCTATAGGATAAGATTTAGGCCTATAATGGGAGAAAGGCATTCTCAAATTTGAAGGAAAACCCTTTTTTTTTAATGGTTTAAATTCTCAGTATGTATATGTAATCATAACAACAGAATTAACTTGTGTTTATGAGGGAGTGAAGTAGAGAGGGAGATTGACTTTTAGATGGGAAATTATTATCATGACAGATTTATAACAATACGATGCCAATATATATATATCAAATTTTGTTACTAACAATACGGTGCCAATAAATATTGCTTCGCTTATGTATAGTCCAGGCTAAGTTCCCTATTTTTAACTCTCTTCAAAATATCTTTCTTTGAAAAGTACATACATTTTTCTTCTTTCAATTTCGACCTAAAGAATTCTTCAATAATAAAATGTATACAAAAGCATTTTAGCAAGCCGTTTACAGCAATTTGTTTGGTAAAAAAAAAAGTACAATTCTTTTGCAGGACAGACCTCACAAATCAGTATTGTTTATAAATATTATTGTGTTATAAAGACATTTCCACTTTGAGTTGTATTTTGGGATATAAGGGTCAAGTTTAAATTGCCGCAACATCCAATAAGAATTATGCAAAACCAAGAAAAAGAGAACTTTTATGATAGATGTGTTTACTTAGACTCTTTTCAAAATACCGTTCTTTGAGAGTACACATTTTTTTTCTTTCATTTTCGACCAAAGGTTTCCTTCAATAATAAAATCTACACAATAGCGTACCAGTAAACCCTTCACAGCGACTTTATTTGGTAAAAAAAAAGACACAATTCTTTTTACAAGACATCTCTCAAATATGTTACAAACAGACTGCCTCTTTGAGTTGTGTTTTGGGTCATGTTTAAAACTCCTTTTTACTTGGAGATGCTTCAGAAATTCATGTATCGGAAAGGGAAGAGCATGTCTAATCTGTAACTTCTGGTGAAGTAACAAAAAAACAGAAATAAGATTAAGAAAATAGTATTTAAAATTAGCTTACGCGTGTATCCATACGCATTTGTAAATTTACATTGTGCTAAATTATTGTAATTCTCTACTGCAAAATGAATAACTTTGATTTGTTATTTCACTCTTTTTAAAGTCTTAATCTGTGTGTCCTTTACATGACATTTGATTTTCGCTTTCTATCTCATTCCTAAAAAATTAAAGCATAACCATTCATTTTACACGGTTGTTTGTACTTTTATTACAATTTTTTTTGTTTTCTTTTGCATGATATTTATTCTTTATGTATTGTCAGTTAGTAGGTAAAAGTCTTTTGACATGTATATTCTTTGACTCGCTGAGTCTCCTCTGGGAATTAGTAAAGCGGAAATAAATATTAATATAAATTTAAAGTTTAAAAATATGGATTTTATAATAAGAAATTCCCAGTAACTAACAAAAATGTTAATTCGTTTAAGGTGGGAAATTATTGGTCACGAATAGACCTAACATGTCAGACGGCGCCAAACTTGCTACACTTACTGCTCCGTGTGGCCGCTTCCATTTAACTCAATGCGGTCTATAATTCCAGCTACATTTGTCGCAGAAAGTTGCTACAAATGTCGCTACGTGTGGCATGTCATGTGGCCACACGTAGCGACATTTAACGCAGAAACTGGCAGTAATTGTAGCGCCCGTGTGGCCACCCATTTTGCGACAATTACAGCAGCTTCATTTGTAGCAGAAAACTTGCTACAAATGTAGCTCGTGTGGCCGAACTCCGAATTCCACCTTCCCCGGCTGAGACGGGTAGACATTCCTCAGTGACGGATTGTATAAGGCAGGCATCATAGCTTTTACGAACTTTTGGCTCGCGCTGGTAGCCTTAAATACATCACTGATGCATAGTGCCTACATGAGTAGGGGTTTCTGATTTCTGCTTCACTTCCCTGTTGTACCCAGGGCTGATTAAGACTGTTATATTTTACTAAATATTTCTCGACGTCCTTTAATAATTCTGTAGATCAACTTTTATATCCCTGAGTTATAGACGTCTGCTGCCTGTGAAAGGAACCTGTGTGTGACAGCCGTGTGCATCTCGTTGTCGATCCCATGGTATGACAAATGTCTCAGTTCCGGTGGGGAATATCTTGAAAAAAATCTCAACAATTGTTGTGTCTGTTTCAATAGGTTTTTCCAATGAAATTGTGTTTTCTTTCTTCAAACGGCCCCAGGGAAGCTTACTTTCTGGACGACACTTGTAATTGCGTTGGAGTGGCCAAAACTTGTATAAGCACTTGTTTTGACATTATTAATATGGTGGAAGAAGAAAAACAACTTTTTTATCTGCTACCATGAGAATGTTTGTTGTAAGAGGAAGGCGGAAAGAGGGAAGATTGGAGAATGCTTGCTTACCAGTGAAAGATCTGCCCTTGAGCATAATGCTGTGAATGAATGAATGAATGAATGAATGAATGAATGAATGAATGAATGAATGAATGATTTTGTCAACAATAATCTCAATAGAGATTTTGATTTATCTGGAGAAAATCAAAACTCGGGTGCGAGTTAATTAACTATTGCACGATTAGAAGAAAGTATATAAAGATTAGAAAAAATAAAGTATTCTAATACAATAAAATAGTAATTGACTTATTAAAATTCTATTTCACTAATGTTAGCTTCACCAAAACGTTTGAACGGAGCCGCCACTTTCAGTTCACTGTCTATGCTGTAAACAAATGTTGATCGCAAAGCATGTTCTATAGTAACTTACCATAAAGAATTTGCAGTTTGAAATGTTGGTAAACAAAGAAACAAATGGTAGGGAGGTTAGAAAAACAGAAAGAAATATGTAAAGATAGAAGAAATAAAGTACTCTAATACAATAAAATAGATATTAATTGACTTACTAAAATTATATTTCACTAATGTTCCCTTCACCGGAACGTTTGAATGGAGCAGACATTTTCAGTCGCATATCCATAGGGGAAACAAATGACAATCGCAAAGCATATTTTATAGTGATGTAAAGAATTTTCACTTTGAAATGTTGGCAAACAAAGAACAAATACTAGGGAAGTGATAAAAACAAACAAATGCTAGGGAAGTGGCAAAAATAAACAAATGCTAGGGAAGTGATAAAACTGTGCGATAAGCAGCCATGATTGCTTCAAAGAAGTCCTTTCGTGCAGTTTTATTGGTCAAAAGTGGTAGGCTGTGACGTGTAATAGAATAAAACCCTGAGTACTGTGAATATTGTTATTGCAGGAAGTCGAATTGCACATGCTATACTTCATACTCCTCTATACTATATAAAATCATTGTAGGAACTGAAGCATAACAAAATTAGTTGTCAATAAAGAATAGAAACAAGAATGAAAATCCAGAATATACGAAATCGAAAGTGTGTATCAATCTGACTAATATTGTTTCTAATGTGCTAAACAGACTGGAACCAATACTATGAACTTTGCTCAATGGTTATGCTGCATATTAGGACCAGAGTGAAATAAAAGCCCCTGTAAAAGTTAATTTACTGCTTAACCCCAATTAATACAGGTTTTGTGACGTTGAGTCTCAATAAACCCTAATGGTGGGAAGTTAAAATCAAATAATAGTTCATATCGTGTATTTATTGTGATTATTTTGTAACCAGTGGGACGCGCAAATTGGAAAGCGTTAGAAATCAAACCCTTGAACAATTACACATGATTGCCGTGCAGGGCAATGCATTAGCATTCTGTTTGAACGCTTGGAGTGGCGATGGTCCGGACGAGGCGTGAATGCCTGCAGCACCGCGCGGTCGATCTGTCGGTGATTGAGCAATCGCATGCTACCATGCTGCACGCCACGTCACACTAAGCTACGCCCATGTCAATATCGTGTTTGGATATTTGTACCTCTTGTAGTACTTCTCAACTTTTGCGATACTTCGACTATCTAGCACAACGCCTTCATTTACTATGTTGTGCCGACGCACTTCTGACTCCAATTATGTCGTGCTGCGATTCATACAGCTCGATTCAGCGTTAATAGCCCCTGTCCTTGTTTGTTTGGCTAGTGAGCGAGCTGTGTGTTTCTTCATAAGAAAGAAATGTGCATAGGAGGAGAAGAGAAAAGAGGAAGAATGAAAATACTGTTCTCCAACCAGGAGATCAACCGTGAAAGGAAGGTGCTTACTATTGCGTCATCTATTGGAGCGAAGTAGATAGATAATATTACCGTTATAACGTCAGTTTAAAAACTATGCGCTTTCCTGCATATGTTATTTCCTTTATGGAGAAATTAAAAAACCAGGAGATTAACAGTGATCTAATTTTGTAACTAGGGCAGTATCAATATGTGTGTATCAATGTTATTGTTTGTGCTGTGATAGCTAGCCAATACAGATACGAGTACCCACGTGTGTGACCTTATGACATCTTATGACATCAACATTCATTCACAGCATTACCCCGCTTCGTCTTAGTCCCCAAAGACTTTCTCGTGGTTGGAGTACAGTAATATCTACTGTTCCCCAACCAGGAGATCAACCGTGAAAGGAATGTGCTTACTATTGCGTCATCTATTGGAGCGAAGTAGATAGATAATATTATCGTTATAACGTCAGTTTAAAAACCATGCGCTCTCCTGCATCCTATATGGAGGGATTAAAAGACCAGGAGATTAAAGCTCGATTCACATTATACGTCACATCACGGACCAGCAGCGTTGCATCAAAACATTGTACAATGCGTTTTGTATGGTAGCGTTCACATATACAGGCAACGTCACAGCCCATCAACAGCACGGACCGTCTGGGATTCTCGAGGAGAATGTTTTGATGTGACGTGGACGGTTTGATAGCGTGAATTGTTTATGCTTTCTTTTTCCTCTCTGTTATTGATACTCGCTTTAACATCTTTGTCCATATTGCTAGTATCTTTTGATTGAAATCCGAAAGTCTGTTCTATTGTTGTGAACTAGATGGTGACTGTATATGTATTACTGATTTGTTATGAGTATGATTTCGGTGATGAATGAGGCCGATTCAATCTTTTCAGGTCCAGAATGCAAAGTGAGGTGGGTTTCATAAAGGGATCAGTTTAGAAAGGCATTAAAAAAGAGGAAGACTAAGAGCGGACAGGCAACCAACACCGAAAAAAATGGAAATATGAATAATTCGAAATTTTCTCGGGCTTCCAGCCAGGTCATAAGTTGGTGATCCACCGACGTTTCGAGGATGTTCATCTTCCTCATCTTCAGGGTTAAGTGATATCTGAGGAAAAATCGAAGGAGAATTGGGAGGAAAATTTAAAAGGTACGCAAAACGCGTCCTTGCAAGGGGTTGGGGGCTGTACAAAACTAAATATGTGAGCTCCAAGCCTCTTGGCCACTAGTCTCACTCCGGGTTACGCTGCTCCTCTGAAGGAGCTCTAGAAAATTTTGAAGGGGAAGCCGAAATTGGACGTAAACTCTTAGGTACCACATACGCGAGGGGGGCTGAGATTGATCAAGTGATCACGGAACGGGGCGAGAAGGAGTTGGCTGGTGTTTGCCGTTAGGATGGCAAGACGCCGTCATCTGTTGTTCGATGACAAAGCATGTGAAGGCCGTGAAATCTAATCTGCAATTTGAGAGGTCCCTGTCCTTTCAATTTGCGACTTATTGAGTGACCTCGTATATTTAATAGACTATTTATATTATCTGAACTAGGGAATACATCGTTTATAATAAGGGTGGAATATATATGGGGAAGGGCATATAGGTCCGTGGCCCATTTATTATAGGGCTCATCACGACATTTGTCTTACGCCTGAGGAAAACCACGGAATACCTTAGGCGAGATGAGTTGTCTCATGTATAAGAGACTAGCCAATTTGGCTATTATGTAGGAGGTGATTGTTGTCATGAGCCTTGTTGAATCGTCTCAATTTTGAGACAAGCCATTTGGCTATATGATGGCTCAATTGCGAAGAGGGGGAGAGATGTAATTAGATTAATTTAAAGTAATTAGGGAGATTAATGGGGATATGAGTGCAAGTCCGTGGCCCATTTCTTTTAGGGCTCATCCCGACATTTGTCTTAGCGCCTTAGGAAAACCACGGAAAAACCTTAGGAAGGATGAGTTGTCTCAATATCAGAGACTAGCCAGTTGGCTCTTAGGCTGAATGACTCTATGAATCGATGGATATATACTAGCCAATTGGCTCTATGATACTTCCATCGATCAACAAAAGTAGATATTGTTAGGGAGGGATTTTGTTTAGCCCAGTTAAGACAAGGTCATTTTAAAGCGGTTGCACTATCCAAGGAGTCTCATGGAGTTGAGTCGTGGCTACCAAAACCTGGGAGTAACGCCAGCCTCCCTCTCCTCCTGTCTCAATAGTATAGCTAATGGACCTGTCTGGTGTCTACGCCGTAACCTAGGATCATACTGGCCGAGGCCAGATATGAGCGGGTTGGGGTTAGCACGAGCTTCCGCATACAGGTTCCTAGCCAGTCGAGCAATGAACTCGTCTATGGTTGGCAACTCTAGTTCATCATGGAACTTTCTTCTCGAGGCGACTCGGGGGAGATGGATAATGAGTCGAATCACCTGGTTTTGGACAACTTGGAGTTTACGGAGATGGGACACTGCCGCAAACCCCCCCATGCGGGTGCGGCATAGGTAATGACAGAGCGAATGAGGGCCTTATACATGGTAAGTCCTACCCTCAGGTTGTCAGGAGTTAAGGCCGCCAGAATGGGATAGTGTCTAACTATCAGCCCGTTGGCCTTACGAAGAAAGGATTGGATGTGATCTCGGAAGTTGAGATGAAAGTCCATAATGATCCCTAAATATTTAATTTGGTTCATCCACGGCATTTCTCGTCCGAAAAGTGTGGGTGGTGGTGGTATGTCTTCGAGCCTCGCTCTTAGTCAAAAAAGAGTTTGGCCTGACATTTCTCTACATTGACCTTGATTCTCCAGTGGTGGAACCACGGCTGGAGGTGATCTAAGATGGACTGCAATCTACGGGACGCTAATCTATAGGTTTTGCCCATCGCCAAGAGGGCAGTGTCGTCTGCATAGATATACAGATGACTACTTCTGCCGTGGATATAGCGAAACGGGAGGTCATTAATGAATATATTGAAAAGTATGGGCCCGATAATGGAACCCTGTGGGACTCCTGCGTGAATTTCACGGGGGGTGGAGAAACTAGTGCCTACACGGGTTTTGAATGTACGGCCTCGGAGGTAGTTAGAAATGAGGCGTATCATTCCATCTGGGACTCCCATGGCCAGTAACTTAACGAGGAGTCCCTCATGCCAAACCTTGTCGAATGCTCGCTCGATGTCCAGGTAAGCTGCAGCTACTACACGCTTCGTGCTCATAGCCCAGGTAATGTCCTCCGTCATGCGGAGTGCCTGGAGTGTAGTGGAACGACCAGGGTGGAAACCGAACTGCTCGTTCCTGATTTGGGGCAACACTACTTCAGTGAGGCGTCTATGTATGACCCGCTCCGCCAGTTTGCTGAGACAACTGAGGAGACTAATAGGCTTATAGTTGCTTGGATTCGTCTTATCCTTTCCAGGCTTTGGAAATAGAACTACGTGAGCCTCTTTCCAGGGAATAGGATAGTGACCGGAAGCCAAGATGTTATTAATTATCTCTGCTATGCGCTTCATAGCTGACCTTGGGAGATGCTGCAATAAAATTCCATGGATACCGTCGGCTCCTGCGGCCTTATGAGGGCCGAGGCGACGAATGAAATGGACGACCTCGTGGGTGTTCGTAGGTCGTATCCCATTTTCCGGCTCCCTGCTAAGGAGGTCTCGAACCGATTCCTCAACAGCTCTGATATGGGGCAAGTTTAAATTTTGTTTCACGGGTTGAAAAGTGGTCTCTAGAACGTCTGCCAGTGCGGTAGCCTTCTCCTCAGGAGTAAAGGCCGTGACATCTGGACCGACTACTAATGGGTGAATAGATTGAGACGGATTGGACAGAGCTCGAGATACACGCCAGACATCTGACATGTTTTTGCTGTTCCATCGTCTCAACCTTGGATTTCCAAGCATTCACGACCGTTTCGTGGACCGCCTCACTGATCCGCCTGCGCAAGCGGTTCATTTCTATTCTATGTTCATCTAACCTAGTACGCTTCCACAATGTTCTTGCTCTATTGCGGGCGATCTTTAGGTCTCTAATATAGGCTGGGAGCTGCATCCGTCCTGGTTGTGAAGACCGTTTCGGTATTGCAGCAACCATTGCCTTCTTTATGCACTCCGTCAGGTCGCTAACTGACCTATCTATCCCTGCTGGAGTGACTTCAGGGGGGAGTGGTGGAAGCGTAGCGGCTACCTGGTCTTGGAAGAACACCCAGTTTGCCGCCTTGTAGTTGAATTTCTCAGCGGTTGGGGAGAGTTCAACTGGGTGCATGATCTCCATTATCACCGGTAGGTGGTCGGACGGAAGATCATCCAGAGTTGTTAGTCTCGCTATAGTAGTGAGACCTTTCACCAGAGCGATGTCTAATATGTCAGGCAGTTGATTTGCAGCAGCCGGAACATGTGTGGGTTCCGTAGGGGCCATCACGACGTATCCGTTTCCTGTAGAATTTAGGAAAAGCCTATCGCCCTGCCGATTGGGGCGTTGACAGTTCCAGCTAGCGTGCTTCGCGTTGAGGTCGCCGGCGACTACGAATTCTATCGGATAGACTTGTCACTATATCTAAATCGCGTTCATTTAGTGTGCCCGGAGGACTGTAGACAGCCATAAGCAGAAAGGGGAGTCTACCTATGTAGGCTCTAATAGCCACTGCCTCTAATGCCGCTAGCTGGGGAAGGAGATACAGTGCGCGATCGAAGAACGAACGAACACTGCTACACCTCCGCCTCTTCTACCCGCTCTATCTTGTCTATAGACTTTAAACCCCGCGCATCTTAAATTTACTTGGGGTGTCAGGAACGTTTCTGTTATAAATGCTACGTCTATATTATTAGCGTCTAAGAAAGCCCTGACCTCATGTCTATCATGTCTAAGGCCCCTGGCGTTCCATATACACATCATAGCAACTCCGTCACTTCGTCTGGCCATTGAGAGAAACGAGGGAGGTTAGGAGCTTAAATATCTCCGGGAGGGCAGACATAGGATTCTCCATAAGGAGAACTATCACTCTGGTTAATCCTTCTAGAATTGGGGCGAGCGGGAGGTTGGGGTTTGTTAATTGCAACGCCTCGGCAAAGTGCTGAACTTGGTCCAATTTAGCGCCTTGACCGGTCGGGCCTTTCGAGGTGCTTGCAATAGCTTCCTGGAACAGGGGCGGAGATGGACTTTACCGTGGTAGCCTTGGTGGCTTTTCTGCTGCCCTGTTGCGCTTAGGGCACTGGGAAAGGGGTCCTACTTTATTGGCAGCAGTTTGGGGGGCTGTCGCTGCCACGGTGGACCACAGAGGCGCGGCAACGGGCACATCCAAAAGCAAAGGGATGTCCGCCTGCTGCTGCTGCGTTTGCTGCTGCTGTTGGCGGACCGGCCCGAGTTCCGTGCGACGGTCCGCACGAGGCCCCTGTAGAGGGGCGCGAGCCTGTGGCTGCGGCTGCTGTTCTCGGAACAGCTGCTGCTGCCTCGCAGCTCGCTCCACCCGCTGCTGCCGGAGCGACTCGTATTGGAGCGTTCGCTGTTCCTCGAGCTCTGCCCTCCTCCGTCGGGCAGCCCTGCTCGTTCCTTCCGTGGCATCTCTAACCTGTAGTGCTACGGGACAACCTCCGTAATTGGCGGTGTGAGCGCCATTACAGAGTGCGCATGTAGCGGGGACATCGTGCGGCTTGCGACAATCTATAGTCCTATGGGTGCGTGCGCAAGCTCGACACATAGGCTGCGCTTTGCAGCTAGCCTGCGTGTGGTAGTACCACTGGCAGTTGCTGCACTGAGGCGGGCGCTTGCTGGGGACGTAGTCCTCAACTGTTACCCTCATCAGGCAGCACTGCCGCAAGGCTTTCATCCTATCCCGGGTTTCGGGGGAATTCTCCACATCGACAATGACCATTGGGAGTTTGGCCTTTGTCCCTGATGAGTGCATCCTCGTCACTCACCGGACGATTATACTTTGGAATTCCAGGTCGCCCTGGATGTCCTCCTCATCTGTGTGAATATCTATTCCTCTTAAAACGAATCGCAGAGGCTTGTCGTTCTTGGGGCGCAGCAAGTTGTACGCTACTCCCCGTTCGGTCAGGAACCTGCAAAGATTTGCGTAGTCTTTTTCGCAAACAGTTTTCACGGCCGTCCCGCCGCGCGCCCTGTACGAGCATAAGCCCAACGGTTCGTATTCGGCCTTGAACTCTAAGTTCAGTCGGCCCAGCGAGCCAATGAAGGCTGGCGTAATAATAACGGGTGGGATATCACCACGTCGCCTTGTGAGAGCAGTCTCAACATCATCTTCCTCGTCCTCACTCTCCGACACGTGAGTACGAGCTGGGGAAGGGTGGCGGGGAACAGCCTGATCTACCTCAGGGGCAGCAGCCGTCTCCTGTGGGGCCTCAGGTTCGGCGGGGGGTGCTGCCTCCTCGGTCACGACTTGAAGAGTCGCCGCCTCTAATTGCTCCAAGGTAGAGAGAGCCGATCTCTCTTCCTTGGTGAGCTCACTAGCGGTAGAAATGCCGCCTTGTTCAGTCTTAGCTGAGCCCTTCTTCTTCTTTTTGGCCTTAATGACCTGAAGTGCGCCGGACCCAGATGGAATCGGCGGCACTTCACCAGCTAAGACTGTAACACCATGGCTATTCAGTCCGCTAGGACCGGGCAAGTCAATACGTGTCACCTCAGTGACCTTGGGAGGGGTGGGCTTTCGCGGTAGTCCTGAAGGGACTGGGATGGTGGTAGGGGGACGAAGCTCAAGGATCTCCGCAACGGGGACCGGGACAGGCGGCGTCCGTATAGGACCAGCCGATCGCAGGTTCCGACGCCTGGGCGGAGGAGTAATCTGCGCGGGACGCGACACGCGCAAGTAGGAGGTGGTGGGCCCTGTCTGGCTAGTGCAAACTAGCAACCGCTTTACGCCACCTGCAGTAGGTTGGCTCGTGGCCTTGTTGCTCTTAACTGGAGCCATTCGAATTAGAGATTCGATCCTGTCAGGGGGGAGAACCTAAGCGGCACTCTGTCCGCAGTGCAAGAACCTGCTAGGCCCCTTTCCCAATAAGGGTGGAAGCCCAGCAGTTACGCCTGACCGGTCGCCGAAGCCTAGCCCGGTTAGCCGATCGCAACAAGCGTTGCGGAGCCCGCCGGGGACCGTCGGTTTGGTTCGCTAATTTCGTTGGCCCTGATAAGGGCCGGACGAAAATTTGCGTAGCCCTCAGAAGGGCCGGACAATAGTAGAAGAGTGGAGGGCGGAAAGCAAATTAGCCCGAAGGCCCTGCCTTTGGGCAGTCACTCCGGCACGAAGGCACAGAGTCTCTCCCTAGCAGGAAGCCTGCCTAGGGGCCGAGAACGGCTAGGGGTCTCCTCGAGAGAGGACCCAATCCCCGACCGGGATCCGCCTGGCCTAGGGAAGTTAGTGCGCACAGCCCTCCGTAGGCTGCGCGGCTTTCTTCACGCTGAGCGCCGGTGCGGCAATGGAACCAATAGGCTGCTCTTTAAGAAGTGCCGATTACGTAGGTGTCCGCCGCCTGGCCGACAGAAGTACGATGCTCGGCGCCTCGAGCCTCCCTGGCCGAGAGCTGCTTGGCTGCTGCGCTCGCTTGCTGCTGTAGCACTGAGGAATCTGGTTGGTTTCCGCGGAAGCTGCTTTCGCCGGTGCGCCAATCAGAAGGCCTCAGGACACGTCTTGCTCCTTTCACGTCCAAGAAAGAAGTGTCTCCCCTCATATCTGAGGGAAATCAAAAATCGAAAAGTCGAAGGAGAATTGGGAGGAAAATTTAAAAGGTACGCAAAACGCGTCCTTGCAAGGGTTTGGGGCTGTACAAAACTAAATATGTGAGCTCCAAGCCTGTTGGCCACTAGTCTCACTCCGGGTTACGCTGCTCCCCTGAAGGAGCTCTACAAAATTTTGAAGGGGAAGCCGAAATTGGACGTAACCTCTTAGGTACCGCAATAGTTTTACCTGTGATCGAACACGAGACGTTTCGGTTATACAATGGAACCGGCACGCTACTATATGAGCTACCGAGACAAGACAAAAGGAAAAATTCCTGTGTTCTAACCGGGAATCGAACCCGGGACCTCATGAACTATAGCCAGAAGCTCTGACCACTAGACCATGAGGCTGGTCACAGGGGTATCTAGCTCCTTAATTTATAGTGCCAGAGGGATTCAGCCGAGGAGCTGTGCGCCGATTGGCTGTTATTAGTGCGGACCGCGGCGAGAACGTTGCCGACGTGTCGTCTTGCTTTGTGCCTTCCGGCTGAATGACCTTGGGTCTCACGGTGGGCTCGGCGGACGAGTTCTCCGCTGATGACGGCCCGTCGTCCGGGCGGTGAGAAATTTAATAGCCGGTGACCATGCCGCGCTTAGTTGGAGACCCGAGTCCCAGTTCAGGTTACCGCGTTCCGCCGCTATGGCCAGAGTGTCTTTTACTCTTCTATCCCAATAGCCCGCACACTTTACCAGGACCTCGGTGTTATTGAAATTAGCCCTATTGCTTTTTTCAATGCAATGTTCAGCCAATCCGGATTTTTCGGGCTGCATTAATCTGATGCTTCTTTGATGTTCCGAAAGACGCGTCGCTATAGTGCGTCCAGTCTGTCCAATGTAAGCCGCATCACATTCACACCGGATTCGGTAGATCCCTGGTACTCTGAGGCCTAGATCGTCTTTTACTGATCTGACCTTGTTCCTGATTTTTGGCGGAGGTTTGTGGATTGTTTTTATTCCATGCTTGTGGAGCAGTCTGCTTATCTTTCCCGACAACTTCCCTGTGAATGGTAGGCAGGCTGTGGCTGGTTTTTCCGCTTCTAGTGATCCCGTGATGGGCTGCTGCTGCTGCTGCTTCTTGTGTCTTGCTCTATTCAAAGAGGCCGTGATGTCTTTAGCCAAATATCCATTCTGCTGGAGGGTGAGCTTCAGGTGTTGAAATTCAGTGTCTAATTGCTCCGGGTCCGATATAGAGACTGCTCTATGGGCCAGTGTGTTAAGTATGCCCATCCGCTGCGCTTTGTGATGGAAACTATTCGCGTTCAGGTACAAGTTGGTGTGTGTGGGTTTACGGTATAACGCATGGCCAAGAGATCCGTTGTTATTTCTGGAGATAAGGATGTCCAGAAATGGGAGTTTACCGTTCGTTTCAACCTCCATAGTGAACTGGATCTGGGGTCGTAGACTGTTTATATGCCTGAGAAAATCTGGTAATGTGTCTTGTCCATGAGGCCAGATGATGAACGTATCGTCTACGTATCTGAAGAAATGTGTAGGCTTTAATGGCGCTGTAGCTAGTATTTCATGCTCCAGATGTTCCATATAGTAGTTGGCGATGGCTGGTGAAAGCGGAGAACCCATGGCGACTCCGTCTATCTGTTCATAGTAGGTGTTGTTCTGTAGAAAATATGTGGAGGTGAGCGTGTGGCGGAACAATTCCGTGATGTCAGGTGGAAATTGATCGGAAAGCAGTAGCATGGCTTCCGAGAGTGGAATCCTGGTGAAAAGGGACACTACGTCGAAGCTGACTAGAAGGTCGGACGGTTTCACTTTGATGTTGTCGAGGATCTGTACAAATTGTGTAGAGTTCTTCACATGATGTACGCACCCACCCACCAGTGGTTGCAGCAGGTTGGTGAGATAGCGGGCCAAGCGGTACGTAGGGCTGCCAATCGCATCCACTATAGGCCTTAACGGTACGGATCGTTCAGCAGTTGATCGATCTTCTCCTGATACTGCGTTGAGGAAAGGATGACTGTGGCGTTTCCCTTATCCGCTGCAGAACGACGGACGAGTTGGGAAGAACGACAACTTAGCCTCTCAAGTTAGCAATTGGTATTCCTTTACTGCAGTCTTTAGCAGATTTCGATAGAACAATATCCAGTTTAACATCAGTTGCAGGAAATGTAGGAGATAAAATGAACAAGAAACAGCAAATATTCTTTCCGTAAACCGTGACTATTATTAACTCAAAGAAATTCACAAGAGATTCTCGAAGGAAAACACCCCAAAAACCAATTAAATTTTCTATAGAACAGGTCACACCTTTACTTCTTGTGACGGAAAACGAAATTTTTCGCGCTACAAAGCTATGCTCAGAGACAACAGGCGAAGAATGACAACAGAAAACATACGTCATTGCTTAGTTGTGAACTGTAAAGCTACGGTTTGACTACGACGATCTTCGCCGAACGAACATCGCTGACGATTGAAATCTCCAGCGTTCATCGTCAGAGAGTGGTTTCTTTACCGGCGAACTTCGTAGGTGGAGAGTAAATTGTTTTATTTAGTTGACCATGTCTAATCAGTTGATAAGTGGATGATATGATAACGTTATAATACAAGTTTCGCCTTGAAAAACAAGTATGAATCTTTAAAGTTGTTAATGTCATGTTTAGAAATAGATATACAGAGGACTCTTTTAATTCAGTGATATTAAGACATCTTGAAAATGATCCCACCAATTTTAAGGAATATTTCAGACTTTCTCCCGAACAATTTAATTTTGTTTTAAGTTCAATTGAAAATGAAATTGTAAAATTACCCACAAAATTTATTCACAAACCATTAAGCGCAGTTGAAAGATAAGCAGCAACTTTAAGGTAAAAACCAATGATATAAACACTTTATTTTTTTTTCATTTAGGAGCATTTATTTAGGAAATAATGTTACAAATAAAAAAATAATGTAGAAGGAGGTTGTTGCACTTCTCTTCTTTACTCGGAATTCCACTTCACTTACTATTTCACACTCAAACTTTTGCTTCAGTAGCTAAATCTGCCGCATCGTGTGTCTGTCCTTCAATTATGAATCATTTTACTCAATTGTATTAACAGTTCTGGTTGTTACAAAATATAGATTTGTTATTGTTTACATTGGTTCTTCTTTTTGGCTCATGTCGAACAGGGATTTGTGTTTAATTAATTAACATCTCGTTTTCATTAGTGGAGAAAATGCAGAAAGATTTCAGTTTTGCCGCCATTATGGTCTGTATGATGTATAAATCACATGTTATTAAATGATTAATTCATCACCTACTGTAATTTTACAATTGGATTCTCGCCAGGTTTTTGCCTCCAAGGCAAACGCCGACGATGTTCGTCGAGCCCAGCGACGTTCGTTGACGTTAATCGCCATAAAGAAACCATGCACATCCAAATCAAGGGGACAGAATCCGAGCGAAGATCGCCAGCGATTATCGTCGGTGAAGATCGCCGTAGCCAAACCTTAGCTTAACAGCATAAATGGAGCATTCAGCAATGAGGCAAGCACTTCAAATTCCATAGAATAAAAGTAAGTTACCTATACCTTATTATTCTGTTAAAATAATCTCAGACTGATAATGGATATTTTGTAGCATATTTATTTACGTTACGTCATAAATGCATACATACTCTTCACGTTTTTAGGGTATGAACTTCCTTTCCCTGGTCAATATGTCGTTTTCTGCGAGCAAGATTGGCGTTACGCTGGCTGTTGCCTCCGTGTAGGATTGGCATTACTCCACATTCCTACCAGAGGGCTGATCCCGTGAGCTTCCCATAGTAGGTCCTACTTGGTTTCTTAATTGAGGTAGTTTACGATTCAAGACTATTTAAATTAATTACAAACAAAATTATACTTGATTGATTGACTTTACAAAAATGATAGATTCACAGTCCTCCATTTTGAAACTTTTTTTCTGCTAACTTAGGTCTGATACATGATCCTTATCAAATGTTTCGTTCTGAATTGGAAACTGACCTCCAAATTGCCACATCACGCCAGAATTTTTCCACAAATCACAAAATACAAAAATATGATAAAGTTTTATTTTTAAGATAGGCTAAATATACCATGTTTATCTTTGTTAATCATGCATAAATGAGAGTTTGTGATAAAATTGGAACTAATAACTGAATAATAAACCTTAGTAGCGTAATATTTACTCTTGTGTAACTTACCCTGACCATATTTGTACCTCACTATGCTTCAAATTTCCGCTTGACTTTCTGGAAGTGGTTTTTGAAGAATAGTCTCTCTTAAGCATCCAGCAGTAATGACCCATCATACTTACATTCCACTTCCATTGGTTCGTATCTAGCAGTAATGACCCATCATACTTACATTCCACTTCCATTGGTACGTATCTATAATCTTTTCGTTGTAAGAATAATCCTGCAGTAAAGAATGGCACGTGACTGAAGTGAGGCTTGGTTGGCCGCAGTTTAGCCCCAGAGATTCTCAGTAAGTGATCCCGCTCACTCCTGTACATTCTGTTTCATGTTCAACTTTTCCCGTTACTCGTCAAAGTAGACCTAACCTCACTACTATGCATTGGTTTACTTATGAAACTGTTACTTAATAATTTATTAATTGGAACTTACCATATACATTCAACACTATTTCTTTCTCTCCGCATTTGAGAGGATTTCGACTCTTATGTTTAGTAACAACACACATTGAGGATGCAGAAACTATACTATCACGTGCTTACGAGAACAAGATCAAGTGACGCCAGCGTATTACAAGAACAGATTACCCTTGGTATTACTCTTAGTATTCATCCGCTCAAACGTAAATAACAAAATATAGTAGCTTTTCTTTTACATAGATTTTTATATATGAGTAAAGTTACATGTTTCGTCGTATTTAATAACCAGAATTCAATTTTTATTTTCAAATAATACAAGGTTATGGTTTCCAAATACGGAACTATATTTTCCTGCATCGCGAGTGTTTCGACTGGGTGCCAATCACGGGTATGACAGCCACGTGCTTGTGTTTACATTAAGGCTCGTCTCCACTATTAAACATTTAACAACAACATGTTAAATGTTAAATTGTTTACCGTTAACATCCCAACATGTTGATTGAACATGTTAATGCTAATTTCATTTAACACTTTGTCCACAATGTTAAACATGTTAAACTTAACTTTCTTTGCGTAGTCCACCATAAACAGGCTATGAGATTTTAATATAGATAGTGTTTTATTTTAAACCTTGAAGAATGGACTCATATGATGATATGACTTTTGTAATTGCCTCTATTGCTTGTTACAAGGCTTTGAAAAGGAAGAAAATGAGAATGTGGAAGAGGCAATATCTTAGTAAAAGACACTATGCAGGATACATTCTAAACGAGCTTAAAGTTGAATACAGTATCGATTTGGATTCAAAAACTTGCTGAGAATGTCAGAACACGATTTTAATATAGTGCTGCAAAAATACTTCCTGTTACATCAAATAAATACACAATTCAAGAGCAGCCATTTTATCTCAATTAAAAAAATTACAGCGCATTTGATTATCATAGGACCTACGACATGATAGATGTTAAAGGAGTGGATAATATCGTATAATTATTCTTTCCGAAGTTTTATGAACGTTAACATACATCACCAAATACGACCATTACTGCCGTCAACATAGCATTAACGTTTAGCGTACGATGAGAGTGCGAAAACTCTCTATTGTATTCTCTAGAACAGTTAAATAATAATTCTAGTTATCTAAAACAGTCGGCCTTCTTAGTTTTGCCCGTGTATTCTTTTGCAGACACATCCCACAAACAACGCCTTTCCATCAGTGCATTAATTTTATTCCAACGTTTTTTTTTTTTCGTCCACTCCATTACTTCGAACAACTTTTAGCCAACACCAAGGACTAATGATAGTGTAAACATGATCAAGATACGCGCCACAAAATCGGAACTTACAGTTGTTGCTATGGAAACTGTACGAACGTTGCCGAACTGTACCGACGCTGCACGAGCAAATGAATTAACTTGACAGGTTTTCCATTTCTTCTGGAAAACACGCCAACATGTTAAAAGTGTTAAATTCAACATTCTTAGTTAACATGTTAAGTCAATTGAGACTTGAAATGTCCATATACATGTTAAATTCAACATGTTATATTTAACATGTTGTTGTTAAATGTTTAATAGTGGAGACGCGCCTTTAGGATTTTTCTTACAGCGAAAAGGGTATAATTTCCATTTGTTTTATGTCCTGATGAAACCCTCCGCCATGTTCTTCACTAAAAGCGCCGAGATTTTCAGGAAAATAACCCAGGTGGGCAGGCAAGAAATGAACCTTTACACTCATATTGCAGCCCAGGATTCTGAAACTTTCCAACATATATTCTACAATTTCTTTATAATTAGGGTCTTTATAATTCCCTAGGAATTTATGAACTACCATTCTGAAACCATTCCAAGCGTTTTTCTCCATATCTTAATTATTTAATTTTTTTTTGGGGTATTAAGATTTATTTATTTTTATTATTGGTTTAAGTGCATTAATTTAAGTAAAGTTAATAGAAGATTTTAACTTCTTTCTTATGCTTTCAAAACATATGCTTTTCTTTAAAGCTTTTTAACTTTAATTATTATTAGAATTATCATCACATTTACAAATTCACTGTCTAAAATTAACTTGCATATTTGGGGACCTACAAAAATTCCTGCTTTTAGTTTTTCATGAATAAGCGATGGAAGGCCTAAAAGTGACAATAATATTCAAGCTCGATTTAAATACGTAAGACCCTTGTGACAAATCCATCGGGGGAAAAGCAACTCGTTCCAGATGGCAATAGAGGAGATTTGTTGAACAGGTTCGCTATTTGGTATTCTAGGAATTCGAAAGTGCACTAAACCTGGGTCTCCGATTCACGAGTCCGACATTCAAATTTGGACCAGAAAGCGGATGTAGCGTAGCCAAATGTCCTATGACGCACCCTGGGCAACAAATCTGTTGGTAAATTGGAATATTCAACTGACTTCATATTGGTGAAAGACGAGTTATGTACCGCATTAGTAAAAAAAAAAGTTTTTTATATACTTTATGGGAACTGTTACAAATGATGATATTTGCGATGTTTAGAGTACCGTGTCGAAAGCATGAACGTAGAAAAGGGAATTCTTCTTATATTGCGATTTATTTCTTATGTAACCTGACAAGTACAGTATGAAGGTCGCTTCTACTTAAACGCACCGTAAAATCATGTTTCTTTTTAGATGCGATAACTACGTCATTAGGTTTTCTAATGATATAGGAATATCCAATATTTTTTTCTGTCAACTCGAGTACCTACTTCTCTTGTTAGTGGAAGACAAACTTTGATTGATGGGATTAAGTATCTGTAGCGTAACTCAGCCTCAATGTAATGTGATAGTGAAGCGTATTATATCTACTCTGATAGATCTCCAATTATTGCTTCACTCTCTGGTCCGATAATTCTAATAATAAGGGAATGTAGAAATAAGTGGAAATATATAAAGGCCAAAACAGAAAGCTTTTACACTCTCTCTAAAACGTCATATCATTTGTGAAGCACTACAACGTCGTGTAATGAAACTCCAATATTTTGTTTGAAGTTGGCTAATAAAACCCTTTATTGTGCAGTACATGTGTAACAAGTTCTCTTTGTTTTGGTCGCAATGCGTTTGCGTTATTATGGATATGAAAACCTCAAAAATAAAAATAAAAATTGATGAAATGTCATTGAAGGGAAAATTGTTATAATTAATGTACTTCACAAAGTCAGATATTTATCAAGACCTAATATGAGTATACAGGTAGGCCACTGTTTTAACTCTGTATGAGAACTACTGTCATGGATTTTCCCAGCCATTAGAGCAGTGGTCGTCAGCATTCGCTGAAATGGGTAACGGGTAAGAAGTGTATCGTAATATGAAACGTCGTGCAGAAAGGATAGGGAGAAAGCATACCCGATAGCAGCTACGGATGCACGATAGTGAAGTCTCTTATCCGCGGGTAAGAGACGCTAGCCCGAGGATGAACTGCGCTGATGACCGCTGCATTAGAGTGTTTATCCGTTGTCAATACGTTCGTGCTGTTACAAATGGGCGTTTAGTGACGAACCAAGCAAACATCACAGAAGTCTTGTCATGAGTCTGTCTGGCATAAGATTAAATTAAATAAGTCCCTTCGATACAGAAAAGAAGAAGAGAATACGAAAGAAGAATGACAGATGAAATAGAGGAAAGCAAAAAAAAATATAGTCGTACAGAAAGCGAGGAAGACAAGCAGAAAACAGGTAGAATGTATTGAAAATGGCGAACAGATTTCGAGGAAAACATCAGACAGAAAGAAAGGAAAACATCAGACAGAAAAGAAGAAAAACAGCAGACGAAATGAATTGGAGAGCTATGTGGGCAGTCCTAACAGGGATCTGTTTCTTAAAATAACTACTATGACATGTCACAAGGAAGTGATAATTACCAACTTGTCAAATTTTTATGTTTTCTAATACAGAGACAAGTGACTTGTGACAAGTAACAAGCAAGTTAGGAATGAATTTTATGAGTATAACCAAGTAGTAGCAGCAGCAGCAGCAGCAGCAGCAGTAGTAGTAGTAGTAGTAGTAGTAGTGAGACGACCCTTCAGCACGTCGGCTCGGCAGTGGCCTATTGTGCACCCCGAATTATAGGATGAATGAGAATGAGGTGTACCAGCCCACCGACCGCATGGGTGAGCGGGTGGGAACCCGCTCACCCAATGGCCCTCTACACCCCTGTCTTAAGTTCATACCGCCTAGGTGAACAAGCAGCACAGGATCCATTCCGACAGCTCTTCTAAGGTGTCGAAACGCCCTCGGAAGTTCTTTCAAGGAATGAATTCTGGCAGATATATTGAGAAAGTTCGGAACCCAGAGACGTTTTCGGAGAGGGCGCCCCTCCTGCAAGCGGACAAAGACATTCATCACTACCTGAATATGCCTATGGAAAGAGATGATGAAGAAGAATGATATGAAGTATAAATTATTTTACTACAGGGAAGAAGAAGGGAAATGGAACGTCAGAATGAAATTTCCAACCCGGCAATTACCTATGTAAAAAACTGTAGAAAACCACGGATAAATCACAGTCAGGTAGATATATAGTCAAACAAGGAGTAATTCTATAATGTTAGGAGAAAATCAACAAACTATAAGGAAAAACACGGGAATTTTACTTGAAGCAAGTAAGAAGACAGATTTGAAAGTAAATCCTGAAGAGACAAAGTATATGAATATGTCTCGTGACCAGAACTTAGGAAGAAATAAGAATATAAAAAATAGAAAATTTATCCTTTGAAAAGGTGGAAAAATTCAAACACCTTGGAGTAACAGTAACAAATGTAAAATGCCACTCGAAAGGAAATTAACGGAGAATAAATATGGAAAATGCCTGCTGTTATTCGGTTGAGAAGTTTTTGTGAATCAGTCTGCTCTCAAAAAAGCTGAAAGCATTTATAAAACGTTATATTACCGGTTGTACGGTATGGTTGTGAAACTTGAACTCTCATTTTGAGACAGGAACATAGGTTAAGAGTGTTCGAGAATAAGGTGTTTAGGAAAATATTTGAGGCTAAGAGGGATGAAGTTACACAACGCAGAACTGCATGCATTATATTCTTCACCTGACACAATTAGGAACATTAAATCCAGACGTTTGAGGTGAGCAGGGCATATAGCACGTATGGGTGAACCCAAAAATGCGTATAGATTGTTAATTGGGAAACCTAAGGAAAAAATACCTTTTGTGAGGCCGAGGCGTAGATGGGAGGATAATATAAAAAACGATTTGAGGGAGTTGGGATATGATGCTAGAGACCTGATCAATCTTGCTCAGGATAAGGACCAATGGTGGGCTTATGTGATTGTGAAAATAAACCTCCGGGTTCTGTAAAAGCCATTTGTTAGTAAGTAAGAGTCGTTCTATATATCTATATTTTTGGATCAAGTTACTCCGAAGAGCATAATATAAATCTCTAAAAGAAAGATAACATACTGGAAAAAGTTGTTTATTCTGGTAGGGAAAGTACACGTGAAATCCATGAGAGATTCAGTTAACTTCACCAAAAATTAAGTAAACGTTAATTGTAATTAGAGGTGAATTAAGGCGTAACACTAGTATAATTAATACTTTTCTATTAATTGCTTTAATATGTAATTTTTTCCTTATTATGTTATTTTTAATGAAAATGAAAAATAAATCGCATTTTCTTACCTGATCATATAAAGCAATGCTATATTGTGATCTCCCATTTCACTTATCAAAGTTTTCAACATTTTACAGTCACTTGGAAGTTCGTCAAAAAAAGTTTAAGAAACAAATTTGGCTCAATTTGTCACTTACTCTCTGATTTCTTTGTCAGCTTGCCACTAGACATGGTATAAGTCTTTGACAATAGTTTACCGCCTTAATTGACTTCCCATTTTTCTATTACGAGGTTGATTGAACACCGTCATATAACTTATACACTTGAGAAATTTCTTGGAGATAACAGAAAATTGAACCCGGGACCTCCCGCTTCATAGTTACGCAAGCTAACCACTACAACAAGAATACAGTCCGAGTGAATATTATATACATGATATTGATATTTTCAAAATATTTCGGTATGTCTTTCAAGTCCGCATCTCAGTTCCAGCTGACCCACGGCCTACGGTATGGTTATGACAGAAATTCCATCAGGCTACTTTGTAATTTACTTTGTCAATGTTCAATCCAATCTGCCCAGTGGCTGCTATAAATAATTAGCTGCGGTGAAACTCATCAATAAGGGTTGGCTGTTCTATTCTATTTTGTGTGGTTCGCGGTCAAAATTAGAGACAAATTACGTTGAAACAGCGAAACATTCTGGTGTAGATTAATGCCAGGAATTATAAGTCAAACACAAAAAAAATATCTCAATAAGTGAAACTTATTACAGATACTGGAAGTTTAGCATTCCTTTAATAATTTTTAAACGACATTTTCATAAATGCTTAATACCAGTAAGTTCGTTATACATACTCTTGGTACCGATATTTAGTTTTATATTTTATACATGCTTGAGAAAGGTAATAATTTTGATTGAGATATCCAATGGTCTGTGTGACTAAGTGTATGTCAGTATTTTTTAACAGTTTAATTCTTCTTCTTCTTCTTCTTCTTCTTCTTCTTCTTCTTCTCCAACAAGCTTTAAGCCTTTTAAGGCTTGTTGCGGCTCCAAATTAGTTGCACTCATTGATTGATCCATCTTTTCTTAGGTCTACCAATGTTTCTCCTCCCTTTAGATATATAATGTGTAATTTGTTTAGGATATCTACCCTCGCCCATCCCTCTTAGCCCCAAATATTTTCCTAAGAACCTTATTCTCAAACATCCTTAATTTCTGTTGCTCTCTCATAGTGAGAGTCCAAGTTTCACAACCATACAGAGCAACCGGTAATGTAACTGTTTTATAAATTCTAACTTTCAGCCATTTTTGTCTATAATTTACTATCTGTTCATTTACATTTTAAATTTGTAATTGGTTTCTTATATTTTCATTTCTAAGTCTGTCTCTTCTTGTTACACCCAGTAACGACCTCAGAAACCTCATCTCCGTTGCCTGTAATCTACTTTTATCTCTAGATGACATCCATGTCTCACTGCCATATAGCGCCCTGGGATTTCCATAGTTTTATAGAACTTTATCATTGTGTCTTTTCTGACTTTGTTCCTCAGTGTCCTCTTAATTGTACCACACATTCTCGAAAAAGTTTCAATTTTATTTTCTGTATCTACTTCCTTAATGTATGATAGCGAGCAACCCAGGAACTTAAATTTATTTACTTGTTCTATTGGCATATTATTTAATACAAATTTACATCTTATAGGGTGGAGTCCCTGAAATACCATCGCCTTACTTTTACTTATGGAGATGTCAAAATTATAATTCTGTATTATTTTGTGGAGTTCAAACAAGGCTCTCTGCATCGTATCTTCATTATCCGATATTATGACCTGATCATCCGCATATAAGAGTGTTATTATAAAGTTATTTGTATCGTAGTTGTTTGATATACAGGTAAAGTACTTAGCCGCTGTTTCCACTGTCGGATTGCGTTGTCCAAATATAGATTAAATAGAGTGGGTGAAGTGCAACACCCTTGTCTTACTGCCATATTAATATTTGTTTTCTTTAGGTTTCCATTTCTTTGTTTTATGCATATATTTGTGTTTTTATATATCTCTTTAAATATTTCGATGATATGGACCGGTATTCCTCTGCAGGCCATTATAACCCATAATTTATCTCTATCGACTCTACCAAATGCTTTACTGAAATCTATAAATATTATGTAAGTTGGACAATTAAATTCTCTTCTTTTTTCTATAATTAGTTTTAAAGTGAATATATTATCAGTACAGGATCTCCCTTTTCGGAACCCCAATTTAAATATTCTAGAATATAACTAACAGAAACAAACGATGTCAGAATTTTATATTCTCTCAAGCATAAGGAAGGAGATTGGAATTACTTGGCCGATCTCTAGTCTTTTTAAGAAGTAGTTACACATTATTTTGTTATCTGAAAATCGTATCCTCTTTCACGATTATTTATGTTGTATAGCTCGATTCAACGAAGTTGGCCCTTGTCCTTGCTTGTTTGGCTAGTGAGCGAGCTGTGTGTTGTGTCGTCATAAGACATAAAGTTAATCACAAACGTGCATAGGAAGGGGAAAAGGGAAGAGAGAGAATGAAAGTAATATCTACGCTCGTAACTGAGGGACACTCCACGTAAAAAAAAAACAAGTCATCACGACATTGTTTAGTCAACAGACGTAGTAGTTATAGTAAAGGGACGTGAGGAAGATTATTGTTTTAAGACGGAGTGTACCGCGACGTAAGAAGGAAATATTAGGTGTTACGACTGTGCGGACTGACCTGTGAGACCCAACCCTTCATTAGTAATGAGTAACTCGCTCTTAAATCTGTCTACTTACTTTTTGCAAGGGCCAAAATTCCTGTATCGAGCTGTACAGATCCCGTATTTTGTCTCTGCCTCTGTGCAACGTCACATTTGCGGTAAGGAGATTGGAAGAAAATTCCAATGCTTTTCAATATGCTGAAGCCCACGTTGTAACATAAGCCACCTGAAGTTTAACCTCCTCTGATCGACAGAGATATAATGCGAGATCTGTATGTAGGTGGTAGAATTTATGCGGAAATTGTAATAGAAAATTAGAAATAATTGAATTCGTAATTATTCATTTCTATGAACAAATCTCTTATGATACCTTTGACAAAACCATACCGTATCATTTAATTTGTCAATTTATCAATATTCTATGCGTTATTTTCAGATAAATTTACCTATAATATTGAATATGAACAAAATATGTTCAACACATCGGAAAAAAAATTGCTGCGTCCGCAGAATTATACACGTCATATTTAAAACCTACATTTTAGTGTCAGGAATGCCATAAAAGTGTAGTCCTATATGCGTCAAAATACCAAAACGGGATTTACAGCACCACAATATATTCATTTGACACACACTGCATGAAGAGAAAGAAAAAAATATAAAATATATACAGTAAAGGGTGGTAAGTGGTAAGTTATAACTTTGCAAAATGAAGGGGGCAACAGAATACATTACAATAAATAAAAAAAATCTATTATGCATTTTGTAATTTAGTGCATGGTTAAATAAAATTAGGCAACAGCGCATCCGAATATAAATGACACTCGGGAGAAAATTGAACGCAGAATAAATATGGGAAATGCATGTTATTATTCGGTTGAGAAGCTTGTGTCATCCAGTCTGCTGTCAAAAAATCTGAAAGTTAGAATTTATAAAGTAGTTATATTACCGGTTGTTCTGTATAGTTGTGAAACTTGGACTTTCATTTAGAGAGAGGAACAGAAATTAAGGGTGTCTGAGAATAAGGTTCTTAGGAAAATATTTGGGGCTAAGAGGAATGACGTTACATGAGAATGGAGAAAGTTACACAACGCAGAACTGCACGCATTGTATTCTTCACCTGAATAATTAGGAATACTAAATCCAGACGTTTGAGATGGGCAGGGTATGTAGCACGTAGTCTATAGGAGAATCCAGAAATGGATATAGAATGTTAGTTGGGAGGCCAGAGGGAAAAAGGCCTTTGCGAAGGCCGAGACGTAGATGGGAGGATAACATTAAAATGGATTTGAGAAAGGTGGGATATGATGATAGAGACTGGATTAAACTCGCCGATGGAGGGTTTATGTGAGAGTGGCAATGAACCTCCGGGTTCCTTAAAAGCCATTTGTAAGCAAGCAAGGGAACAGCGCATCACTACGAATACTCACACTAACTCAGATCCGAATAGCAGCATTAGGTTTCTGACGCAAGGTTGCGAGACTTCCTAATGGCAGCAGTGTTAAATATTTACTTAATTTGTAAGAAAATCGCTATTTTATTGAAAAACTATAAACGCATAAATCATTACTTATCAATTTCTCTTAATGATAAGAGTAAAAATCAGAATCGTACTGATAGAATTTATCTAGTAAAATAGTGTTAAAATTAGGGGAAATTGTCTTTCAATAGGCTATATTCAATTGGGAGTAATATGGCATTAGATGATTAATTGCTACTTTGCTCTGTATTTTACATAATTTTTACTTTAAACCTAATTACCCAATTTTCATTTACACCACTTCTGCTCTGAACGACTCATATGTAGGGAAGTATTATTAATTAATTAAATTATGTTTTATTTAACGACGCTCGCAACCGCCGAGATTATATCAGCGTCGCCGCTGTGCCGGATTTTGTCCCGCAATTCTCTTACATGCTAGCAAATCTGCTGACATAAACCTGTCATATTTAAATGCCATCGACATAGGTCGGGATCGAATCCGCAACCTAGGGCACAGAAGGACCGCACTCTACCGATTGCGCCACCCAGGCCGATAGTGAAGTATGAATTATAACAAGATGGGTCCGGAAATACTTGATTTATGAGTTATCAATAAGTTTGTTAGAGGTATGTTACGCTCTGTTGACATTTCCTTATATGAATTATTGTTCAAAATGTCCACTTCTTGCCTTGGCCTCAGCTCGTTGTCACATTTAATTGATTACACCAGTGGCCGGCAAATATGACGTCATATGAAATACAGCCCGCAAAACTCAGCAACAGAAACGGTGTAAGGAGGGAAGGAAAAGTAGCAGAACACTTTCACTACTGCAAGTTTTGCGTGCCCAGAGACGGACAATGAACATATACAAACTAAGGAGAAGTTCAATCAAGTTTAAGCCAGTATATTTGTTCATTTCTTTTCCACTTTTGTATGATTTGATTTATTTTTTCGTTATTTTATACACAATTTAAAAATTAAGATGGATATTTAATTAACTCATTAAAATCACGGGTCAAGCTGCATGTAGCGAATTTTAACTGAGCACGAGATCGTCGTCTGTCATACGCGCAATTCGTTTTGATTTTACAACTGAACCTGTCGTGTTTACTTCACTAGTGCGTAACTTTGAATGAATAAGTGATGTCTAAGGGTAGGGAGGGGGATCATCGAGCTAACCACACGATACCTCCATTCTGGTTGGATGATCGTCCACCTCTGCTTCGGCATGTGGGCGTGAGGCCAGCAGCCGGCTGGTCGGTCTAGACCCTTCACGGGCTGTAGAGACACGGTTAAGGGTAGGGAGGGAGATCATGTCTTACCCCTGCACCTTACTTCTGTGGTAAGTCAAGAAATGCCGATCACTGCTGTATAGGTATCCGTTCCTGAAGTTTTGCTCCGTATTTTTGTTGCATTCTTTATAAAATCATGTTGCACGAATTGACATCCCAAGTTTTCAAAGTGAATTACAAATACGAACCAACATTGGAGGACTGAGAATACATTGTGTGTACAATTACGACCAATGAGAACAGTATGGACTGCAAAATTTCAATTCTTATAAATGAAAGATGTTAATGAAATATGTTTTTATCAAAGTAGTCTAATATGCTGCAACCACTAAATTTAAACGTCATGTTGATTCAGATAAGTTTTGTGAAATTGTAATCAAATAATCAGTATTATACTCTATTTGTTTAGTCTAAGGCCACAGACGCCATTTAACCTTTATGTATGCATGGGCAGATTAATCACCAATGTACAAATGTGTGTTTTTAAATTCCTGACTTTGTATATTAATCAATTTTACTTTTAATTTTAAGGCCATGGACGCCACTCAACAATTCATGTAAATGCATGCATGAGCAGTTTAATTACTAGTGTATAAATGTGTTTGTCAAATACTTTACCCAGTTCCAATAATTGTTTGTCAGAAAACTCACCTCAGGATGACTTACAAAATAAGTCGAAAATATTCGTGATAGTTTACAACTGCACTTTCATGTAACAGAAATTAATTTTCTGCCATCTTATAAAATGATAAGTGTTTGACTGAAAATATAATACTGATTATTTGATTGCAACCATTAAGGAAAAAAAATTACAGTAGTTCGGTTTCGTAAGCCTCAAAATGTATTTTATGAAGGTAAATTCTATACAAACAAGCACTTAATCACGATCATATTTATCAACAATACGTACATCGTATCACCAACTCCATCGACTCTAAATAAGCCAGTAATTGATAGAGCGTCATTAAATTATCAAGTAAAAATATGTATTAATATTAATGGGAATACGTCATAATGGATTAAGTGAACTATTTTACTCAGACAGAAAACAATGGCATACCGAAAAGCTTCTAGATATTATGTATAGACCTACACCGTATTTCCTTAAAGCACACAATTTTTTTTCTGCAAGCATAAAAATGTATAGTCCGTGAACTTCGTATATGTTGAAATAGCAAGAAATAATCTACATACAAACAGATGAGGAATAAGGCAGATAATGGCGCACTAGAAACCACTGAATTATGTACGATGTTAAAATACGCTTACATAAAGCTCTTGAATATGTGTTCTTTGAAAGAATATATTTTCCCACTTATTTCATTAAAGACTGAAAGAGACTGTAAATGTCCAACGTATAAAGTAAATTGCAGATGAACTAAAGTTTTAGGACGTACATCGAAAACCAATTACGAGATATGAAAATATTTTGAACGTTGAAGCTTGTTCCGGATACATTAAAGAGACAAACATGCCTGTAGTGTATCAAAATTTATTTTGAAATTATAGAGGCATCGAAAGTAAAAGTGATGCACTTCAATATATAAACGGTCAATTTTAAAATTAATTGAATTCCAAGATCCCCTGAGAGGTAAACTAAAATAATTAATTTCACATATACAATCCCATCAGTTTAATTAAATTCGTAATTTTTTAACAAGAGCGGATTGCAGTAGACGCAATTATAAACGGGGAAATGAACTTCCAGTTTTACCGGAAAGTTATAGATCTCCGAGGGTTGGGATATGTCATGGCAACATTTCTTTTTGTGAGAAATTTAAAAATAATTATGCAAATGAAAGGGCAGGGTATGTGTACAACTAGGGTAGGGTAAGGATCATAAACGATACAGCATCATGCTATTTGAAAGGGACGATATGTGCATGTGCTACTTGAAAGAGCAGTATGTGTATTAGGATAGGTTACGGTAGCGATCAAACATCCATAAACGACACAACATTATATTATTCGTGTTTATTATGGTACTTGGTATAGCATTACAGCACACATACCCAATATAAAACCTATCGGGCCACATTTATTGTGCAAGGCGGTCTACTCGCAACTGTATTACGCATTACGCGTAACATCGCTCTCTGTAGAATAACATAACGCACTGCCATCCCCTTAGTGATGCGACCACATACTCGTAGGCCTACTACGGATTCACAGCACGGCGATTGACTCATATCTAAATTCACATTGCTCTCCGTGTGATAGCCACATTGTCAGTGTAGGTATACTGGGTGTTCATTTAAAAGTGTGCCATGACGTCACTGTTGTGAGTCAGCGATTTGAAGCGAGTTTAAGCTTTTATGTTAGATAAGTTGCCTATTAATCAAGGCGTTCAATATGAACTTGAAAACGTGTACGGTATAACTTGAACGTCGTAGCAACAGATGGCGGCCTGTACGATCTGTGCGCTACCATAACCTCTTTCGAACTGTGTTTTGCTCGGGCAAGTCGTACGCAGGGTATTTGTTATCATCGGTTGCGTACGGCAACATTCCACAATACAAATCAAATGCTCCTTGTCCATGTTGACCGTCCTAGTTAATGTCAACAAATAGGACGTAAGTAATCGTCTTAACCCTCTCTACATATCCCGACAGTAAGAAAAAAACTCACCTCATTACGTGTTTCCAAACAGTTCACATTCCTGCCACTATAGGCGTTACCATACGTATCGGTAAGTACTCTTCAGAATGAACGCCGCACTTGCTAGGCAACTTCTCTGGCACATAGGTAATACGCATCTGCGGAAGTGTAGGAAGATTGAATTCTCTAGGCTCAACGACTAGCCACATGACGGCATACAGCGAACCATGACACACTTTGAACTGAACACGCAGTATATACGTCGTACACTGACTCTGGATAGCCATACGTCACACTGCCGTTTATTAACGCCACCGCATACTGTGGATGCCATACGACACATGATAGAAGATACTTCATGAGAGCATCGATTGACTTAAAAAAATAGTTGCCATGACTTATGATCCAACACTCGTATGAATTCATATTTTCCTTCAGAAGTTATAATTTCCTTATTTAGATATTTAGCGAAATACATGGAAATAATTCAAATAATTCCGTAGCACGGCAGACGTTTCGAGGGTTAACTGTGGTCAAAGAGATGACTCCACTATTCGTTGGGAAAATGCGACAGTGCTCTTAATCAGTGCGATTTTGTAGCCTACCTACGTTTTTACGAACTTTTTCCTTTCTTTGTGAATAAGCATATGAGAGGCTCTGAAAACACTTTGTATGCTCAATGTTTCAGGAGAAATATGCAATACAATTTAAGGAAATACTGTTTGGAATAAACTTAATTCATTTCGACAGTTGCACATAGGCCTGTGTCTAATTTTAATGACTGTGTATTAAGTAAGAGAGATAAATAGATAATAGTCGTTCATTCCGTCAACGCTTGCTGAGACTTACTCTATCACTAGCGGTGTGATTTTATGGTGATTATTTTACTCTGATTTCGGCGAATAAAATGGTTTAATTTCAGTAAATATTTCGTGGAGAAACAAGTAATTTCGCGCATATTGCGCACCCCAAAGAAACCTAAAAATAATAAAGTAACATTTCTTAAAAATAATATTGAAACAATCTCTTTGAAACTAACAGAAAATTGTCTGGAATTAGTCCCTAGAACTATGCGTACATCCCTGCCAGATGTCACACGCATGTAATACTGAATGATTAAATAAGTAGAAATGTTTGTGTATATTTTATATCGAACATAATCTTCACGTTTTATTTGAAAAAAAAAAAGTCATTTTTGTGCGAATTCTCCTGTTTTTTGTTGAAAATTATTGTGATTATGAAGTAATTTCGTGGATTTCTTTCAATTTTTCGAAAATTTGCAGATTTATTTTACTTGATTTTGGACTTTTATTAAGAGATTTACATTTTACATTTTCATTGTATAAAATTAAATTTCTAACACATTTTGCATATAGCCTATCATTAATAGCATAAATCACACCCTTCTTTATAACAGTTACATAAAAAGCAAAGTCGAGAATTAAAAAAAAATTACAAAAAATAGACAATTAGCTTGTTCAAACCGCTATCATTCCATCCTTTTCTCGGTTGTTCTCCACATTTATTCTCACTTTTTAATAATCACATCCTCTTTGTACTGCTTTATATAATATTCTATTTTTATCGCTATGTCAGATAACAACAGCCTATTAGTATGCAGAATAGATGAGTGATAATTCTCTGGAATTCAATTTATGATCTTTATCCTTCTAAACTGAACATAAATTTATATAAGGGATTACGTATGCTGAATATGTTTTTAGGCATTCAATCCAGCACAGAGACATTTTTCTTGCCTTTCTTTTCTTTAACTTCTTAAGACTATATTCAAATTATTTGAGAAATTTACTAGTAATATCACAGTCTAGTAGGCCTATATACAGTTACGAAGCTTGAGTTAATGAGAGTACTAGAAACAATAGACTATGCCGGTACTAATTTACATTGTCTGTGATGAGGCGATACTAGCGATCCTAGTGGTTAGCAACTATCTATGGATGCATATTCCCTGCGTATTGAGCTTCGTGACTGTATAGCCTATACTAGACTGTGGTAATATTCTGTTTAAGAAAACACCGGAAGGACTTGTGAAACCACAATATGCTATATTTATATTCCTATCACTTGGGATGTGGTGATGAGGAGGCGGAGGAAGAGAAGGAAGAAAAAAATGGGAATAGGAAAAAGAAAACAAACAGAAGGAAGGCGAATGAACCGGGATGAGAATGAGTATGAGGACAAAGAGCAGAAGCTGAAGGAAGGAAATAGCAGAAGAAGCATAGAGAGGGGAGAAGTAAGAAGAAAACGAGTATTATGAATGAGAGAAGAGTTAAGAATGATAGAAGTAGCAGAATGAGAAACGAAATGATAAACAATTAGGCGAAGATAAAAGAGAAACGGGAGGAGAAGAAAAAGAAGAGACTACATGAAAGTTTAACGCATACATTTAGGAAAATGCACCATATATCTCATATCTTGCCCTTGATTTACTGAAGAGCAGAAAGAGCAAGTTTAAAGGACATTTTAATGGATGCGAACCTTTGATCGTCCAGCAGCGAGATGTAAAAAAACGACTTCTCTTTTACAGACCTCTTTCCTTTAAGGGTGCATATAAAAGGTGTTATCAAAAGTGCCATGCTCCCTGTGGATATATTCTGCTGCTGACAGGATCCGTTCCTTGTAAACACCGTTTTCTATTTATCCCGCCTTTCTTCAATATCCTTTTGTCTCTGGCTGGTTTCTCATCATCTCCGGTTTTCTCCGCCCAGCCAGATCACACCTCAATATCGATATGAAGCTCAATGCACATTCCAGTTTTCCATTTTAGCCATATTGGATGCTCGTTCTATTGCTTCCATCAAATTCATTAATGTTTACAGTAATACCTGGTCTTTTAAACATACTGATTTGAATGAAAATGCAGTTAAATTGAGTATTACAAGTGTTACTGCAGAATACAAGGACTAATGAGAATGAAAACAGACATTTCAAGGAAATAAATCTAGTAAATCTAATAAATACTTGCAACACATTATTGAGAACCTCGAATCCTCTTGTCGTTTCTACAAGGAACATAGCAGCAGAAAAGAAAGTCTGTTCAAGGAAGTTAAAAATTCCACCTGAAGGTCTGGATATAAGTAACATCAATGTCCATAAACTACGACTAAATCTTAGGAAACAAGAGTACGACAAATGGTGTGCGCTTCCACATAAAGGAAAAGGTGTTATTTTATTTCAATAATATACTCCCGGAAATAAATGGATTTTTTCTAAGGACGGTCTGTCTTCCTCTGAATGGCGGGACCCAATTAAGATGAATGCTAACGTAGCACCAGTGAGAAGTCTTCATGGGAGATCCTTGGACGGTTTCCGTTATAGATACTGCAACGAGATTGAAATCTTAACACACGTCCTAGGATCCTGTCAGCATGGAGAACTCCTGAGAAATTCACGCCATCATAACATCCGAAAACTAATAGCACAAGCCCTTAGAAAAAAATCCTTCGAGGTCCATGAAGAGGTGCACTGCGTTGCGTCTGAAGGCGGCGGAATTAGAAGAGCGGACATCGTGGCTCTAGACAAGACTAATAGTAAAGGCCTGGACCCAACTGTTAGATTTGAGATGAGCCAGACCCAACCATCTGAGGTCAACAAAGAGAAACAACAAATTTATGAGCCTAATATTCCGTATTTTCGAGAAAAATATCAGATGGAAGGCACCTGGGAAATACATGGTTTAATGACCGGAGCGAGGGGCACCATCCCACGATCAACTGTAAACACTATCAAAACATTTGGAATCCATGACATCATTCCAAAAATAATTACTTCTATCATTAAAGGGTCTGTGGCGATTCTGAAAAATCATTTATACGGAATATCATAATCTCCCCCTTTCTATCCGTTAGTGTGTGACTGTTACAATATATGTACAAACTTATTATTTCTTAAATTTAAGCTCCTAGTTCACATTTCAATTTGACTCATCTATTTTACTGTAATCGTTGTTAATCTTATATGTGTGTTATTCTGTGTTTTTGGCAACCCAGGATGCCTGGGCAGACTATTTCTTGGAAATAAATTATATATTCTATAACCTATTTGCAACAAATTTATGAAGGAAAAATAAGAAATTGACTCTTACTGAATTTCTTCTTCATACTTTGGAAATGTTAAAAGGATGGATGCAAATAAATGACGGTAGGAGAATTTAGACTGGGCCCTAACTGGAAATGAAGAGGAAATTCTAACAAAATATTTTTGATATGATGAAAGGAAGAGGATTACAGGATGATGACTGCAAAGACAGAAAGATTAAGGGAGTCCGAATGCTTCTTTGGTTATAGAATGGGATGAAATTTCGGGAAGGGGGCAAAACGACCCAGCACTGGGATCTTTCAAGATCTACTGCGCTAACCCTCAAGTTTGGCGCATTCTCAAACACATCGGATGACTACACTACTGTTCGCTGCGTAACAGGGTTTCGAGTAGGCAATCCAATTGGTCCCAAGACCATCTCCCTCTCTGTGAGTCGCCAGCCGAAGCTCGGGGAATGCTATGGAATAATGACGGCCTGAAGACGCCTTTCTCATATGAGTGACATCGTACACTCAAAATAACTTCACGACTGTTATATCTGCTGAGTAACCACCTTAATGACTGCCTGAAATTTTACCTAGCGTTTAATATGACATGTAAGTAACAGGCATCTGCTTTCTGACTGTCCCTGTCCCTCTCTCTTTCTCTTTGTGATTAATTGATAAGTCAGTCCGATTGTCTACTGTAGTATTTGCTCTTTGAATACTCTTAGTGAATGTTTAGAAGGCTGTTCGAGTACCTGTCGACTTACTTTCTATGAAATAGTATACTCTCTTGACTGTTTTGAGTAATGAATGACTCTCTTAACCACCGTTCGAGCATCTACTTTCAGTAAGTTAAATATCTGACTGAAGAACTATCTACTTTCTGAATGACTGTCTAATTGTGACTGATTATCTGTCTCTGTGTGATAGATTATCCAGTACAACGGTACTTTGAATCGTTCTGGAGGTAACTCTTATTACCTGACTTAGACTGTAAGATAATAGACTAGCCTTCTATGCCTGTGGTTGCGAGTTCGATCCCGAGCCAGGTCGATGGCATTTAACTGTGCTTAAATGCGACAGACTTATGTCAGTAGATTTACTGGCATGTTAAGAACTTCTGTAGGACAAAATTGCGGCACACCGGCGTCGCTGATATAACCTCGGCAGTTGTGAGCGTCGTTAAATAAAACATAACATTTAAAAGATAATAGAACATTAATGCATAATTACAATAACATTATAGAAATAAAACAGCTAAGTTATTATAAAACTGAAGAAGAGGAATCCACTATGATCAGAAAATAAAATACTATTATTATTATTATTATTATTATTATTATTAGTAGTAGTAGTAGTAGTAGTAGTAGTAGTAGTAGTAGTAGTAGTAGTAGTAGTAGTAGTAGCAGTAGTAGTATAATTGTATAATTTTTATAGATTGCTGGTATGACTAGGTCCCCCTCATGGGCTGTACCGCAACGAATGTTTTGGATATTTTTATTATTATTATTATTATTATTATTATTATTATTATTCGCGCTTTTTCCCAATTTTATAGACGTTAGTTACGTTAGGATGAATGATTTCAATTATTTGCGGCACCACTTTTTGTGAAGGATTTCAGTTACCGCTAGTGAGTTTGTGTGCATTTCATTTTCCATTACCTTAAATTACTTCTCATGCTGTACTATCTTTTATTCGCAAACACTGGACAGTCTAAAGAAATACGTTCGATTGTTTCAACATACTGTTTACATGTACTGGTACACAAAAAACTTTAAACTTTAATGTCAAATCTTTGGAAATAACTGTCAAACTTTCCATGTCGTGATAAGAACTGAGTGATAACACAATGACGTTTTAAGTGTTTAGGCCTGCTCTTTAACGCATCATGAATCGTGGGGAAGTACAGACGTCTTATTAAAGTTCCATTAGAGCTATTGATTCATTTTTCTTAGCAGACTATGGAAGACGGAAATCTAATTATGGAGGACATTGAAATATTGAAAAAGAAAGAGAAGACCGCGTTGATATTCTATCAGGCAGTAAAAATGTGAGTTGTGGATATAATCCAAATTGAAAGCCTCTTTGTGATGGATTCAGGCAACGCTTCTTTTTACATTAAGATAGTGAGAAAAAGTAGGAATAATAGTATCGCTGTGAATTAAAGCAAATGTACTGATGCTTTCTAGGGAGCGTTGTAGCATCACAGTCAAGGTGTAACCCTACAAGCTGGAAGGTTACGGGTTCGATTTGCAATGGGGTCATTAATTTTTCCATTGATCTAATCCTTCCAGCCGCACTATGGATCTGGGTTCTACTCAGTCTCTAAAAAAATAAGTACTAAAGGCATTTCCCTGGGGGTAAAGGTGGCGAGCACGTTGACCTGAAACCCCTACTGCCATTAAATGCCGATTTCTGTAAAGGTGTAAGCGTTAACCTCACGCTACCATCTGAGCCGATTTGGTCTGTCTTAGGGTTCACTTTTCTTTAATTTTTAATAAATACCTTCTACAACAGTTTTTGCAGAAATGCAACAATTACTGTTTAGTTAAGGTTAAATTGGCACATAATATGAAATGTATTTTATAAAATTAACTAATATAAACATGGAAACGAAACTGAATGATATAATTTATCTTCTGCTTCTTATTCTTTCCACTATCCGGTTTAGATACTTTTGTCTGTTTCCGTTCACTGTTCTAACCATCATCTTAAAGTTATTATTTTTGGAAGAAAAGAATATTCTAGACCTATACATATACTAGACGCGACCAGGAAATAAGGTTTTATCGCTGATAAATTAGTGAAACGGGACTGTTTTTAACTTACAAGTCCTACAAAAAGTTTGAGGACACTTGCATATTTACAAAATATACTTTCTGTCCTTTTACTGTTATCATTAGCAACACGAATATTTATGGAAAATATACTTGTTCAGACTGCGTAAAGGTACGTTTTAAATAGTCATGAAATGTCACTACTACTAATTTCACAATTCGGGACATCTGGCCGACACCTAAGCTGATCACTAGGATCCAGAATACAAAGCAGAGGTTAAATTTAAAATAAGATACAGTATGATTTGCGGAGAGAATAAAGAACAATGATAAATTTAAAAATAAAGTACAATTTGATTTCGGAGTAACGTGAGATGAATGTACAATTTAGAGTAATGAAATGAAGTAAAAAAAATAATATTACGTTGTGTTATACAAGTTATTGTGTGAAATGGATAATGAATCTCTCAATACCATTTGACAAATTTTGTTAATTTCCTCATTAGAAAATTTAAGAGAAAGGAGAATGGTTTTGGTTAACTTAGATGAAGTTCCCCTAACGCCAAAAAGAAGTCCTTTCACTTCCCATGTATTAATATTTATTTTGTATCTCTCACGGAAGTTTCTTCGGAAGTTATATTTTTTCATTTTTTAAATTATTGAAGATAAATTAAATTTTGAAATATGAATTGAAATAATAAAATTTTCCGTGGTAATATTGTTTTTCCGTAATAATTTTTTCCTTTGAACATAATTCTTTAGTAAGGGGCGAATCCTTAATTTTTAATTAGTTTATTTTACGACGCTTTATCAACTGCGATGCATATCTCGCATCTGAGTGATAATGCCAGCAACATGAGTCCAGAATCCAGAGTCGAAAACTACCCAGCATTTGCTCTTCATGGCTTGAGGGAAAACCAGAAATAACCACATGTAATTTGTGCCAACCAGGATTTGAATCCAGGCCCGCTCGTTTCACGGTCAGATATACTTCATAACCATGAACTGGAGATTTGTAATAATTGGCACCTCTGAAATAATGATATTTTCATGATAGTATTTCCTAATACATATCTGGACAAGTGCAAATTTCCATAAAAATCGTGTTACCAACGATGAAAGTACAATAATATACAAATGGTCTCAAATGCTTGATACGACATAGTATATTGTTTTATTACAAAAATATTACACACACAGATAGCTAAACAGTTGATTCCTTGACACGCCATGAAGGCACGGGAATTGGAGTTCTATGATTTCATGACCTCGAATGAAGTGATTTAGTTAGTACAACACTTAGATAGTCTTTTAACCACCAGAGAAGGTCGAACAATAATTTTGAGCGGAAGCTGGGTGGATCCTTAACGTCATTCTGAACGTTCGAAAACGAGAAAAATCCCGTCTCCATCCGGGATTATAAAATCCTGAGCAATGCGGCTGCGATAGGCCTAAACTGTTCGATACTTCTCAGTATATTCGCCTTCTAGATACGCCATTTTTAGTGTCTGACACAATATTTCGTAACTTCTCTTGAATCCTTAATTGCTGCTTTTCCTCCATTGTATATTTGTTTCACTGAAAATCAATTGAAAGTCTGGAAAATACGAAATGAGCAAAAAGGAAGAGTTCGGTGATGTTGCTGTAAATATGTAATGGCGCAATACTAACGATGTTCTGAATACAACCATGAAGAAAGTCTTAGTAACACCACCGTCACAGTATGTTAATAAGTGAAAACAATAATTTGTGCCTCAATATGGTGAAAGGAATATGGAGAGAAGTAGAAGAAAAATATTGTAAAAATGTTCTCCTACCATTAAGTACTATAATCCCTGACCACAAGTAACAGATTGATCAGCCTAATGGACTTTTTAAGGCTACCGCTTTGAACAATTTCACTATGCTGCCATCTTGCGACTGCAAAAGAAGTCGCGTTATAACCCTTCTGGAAATGTATGGAGCAACTGTACTTCCATCTAGCAGTCGTTAGTAAAAAATGCTTTTTCGACGGTAGAAGCTCTGGTAGTTGTTCTAATTTTATGTTGACATTTCAGAACATAGGAATGGCCAATCTGATAGGGTAGATGAGGGTAATTGTAAACAGGGGGTAATTGTAAACAAATGCTGTGAGAAATACAAAACTGTCAATATAAAAATTTTAATTCAGGGGAATATTTAAAGTAACATGTTGGCTAACCTACAGAACAGTATGGCGCCAAATAGGAGTAACTGCTTAGTTGTGAACGAACGTTTTGTAAGAGTCTACAAAAAAAGTTGAGAAAGAATTTTGCTTCACCTTCATTTTTGGCATTGTAAGTAAACGTACAGTGCTATTTTTTAAGAATACAGTATGTTGTTTTTAAGAGTAATGTATAGTAGTTAACATTTATTACAATGGTTTTGAGATCTCCCATAACCTCAGTTCATTAAATTACGACGTGTTTACACTTGCCCTATAGTTTTAATTGCTTGGGGTAATTGTAAACATGGTTACATTTAGTACTTTTCATTAATTAAAGAGACTCCCACCCAACTACATTGTAGAGCAGTGGTCGTCAGCACTCGCTGAAATGTGCAAAGGGTAAGCGGAGCCGTGCCGTGGGTCCCGTCGTGCAGCAGGAAGAGGCACAGAGCATACCCCTAGCAGCTACGAGTGCACCATGGTGCACTGTGTTCTCCGCGGATAAGAGACACTAGCCCCAGGATGCTTTGTGCTAACGACCTTTGCTGTAGAGGATTTAGAGGGGTTGTCGCAGATGTGAAAAATAGTAACTACAGTTATTGTGAAGCTCAGGAGAGGTACTGAGTTCCTATATCGTCATATATCATAGGGACGAGATGTACCAGTCACCACAATTAGAGTTGGAACGAGTACAGCTCTTTCTTCTGAAACAGAACAAAAAATGTTGTGTCTGACAGCCCGTGTGAAAATTGGTGTTTACAATTACCCCCTCCCAAAGGGGTAAATATAAACAGGTGGGGTAAATGTAAACTAGCAATTAAAAGATGAAAAAAGTCAACCTTATTATTTTAAATCCATTTTCAGGGGAAAAAAATCTAAAAATAACGCAATGTTTCTTTGTCATGCTTACCGTTACTGAGAGTTGTGTAATTTTGAAATATATTTCAAATCAGTGAAAAGTGTTTACAATTACCTTGGTCTACCCTATACTGTAATTATAATTGTAATTATATTCTTAATATTGTAGTTGTAATCCCCTGGTAGAGGGGAAGAGAAGGCTTGATAGCCTTATCTCTATCAGGTTAAATAAGTAAATAAATAAATAAATAAATAAATAATATGATGAGGGCTATTATATATTGATATTTATTCATCGACACATCTCCTATTTCGAAAGAATTGAAATAGAAATCCTAATGTAATGAAGGTGTCACCAAGTTATTGGCATGTCTCAGGGACATTGCAGGCCCCGACAACCGATTGTATTTGTGTAAACACGAATTCCAGGTTTGTCGCTCATGTCTCAATTCCCAACAGTCGCTGGTGCAGTGAGTGCTCCCGGATGTTCACGTGTCGTATCACCACAGCGCATCGGTGATACGCGTTGTAACAAAAGCTTGATTGTTATCCTGCAGAGAAAGCCCAACATATCATGTGTAATGAGATGTCTCTCCGGGCACATGCTACAGTGTCACTTGGTTTTCACTGCTTATTTAATTAGCTAATGTAATGTAACGGCTTATTTGTTATAACAATAGCGAAGCGTTTATGAAACCTAAACTCAGCCAACACAACATCTACAACAGGAGCGTGGTAGACATCAAATAACGCCTACAACGAGTATGAAATGTCATTCAGTAGCAGTAGTACAGTAAGTAGTAATAATAGTAATAAGAGTACTACCATTAAAATATCAGTAATAATAGTATCAATAGCAGTAAACCAGTAATAGTACTACACTGCTCCGTCGATATAGGAGAAAGTCAATGTTCACCTACTTAGATATAACATGCGGAGCAAGTCCCCTGCAATCGGCAAGCGGTAGAACATGAGAGTCGAGAAATATAGTGGACAGGAAAATATCGATCATACGGGAATGGGTATTTAAGATATGTTAATTCATTATAAAAAGTGAATCCGTTACAACTTTAGTACAAATTAATTTTATTTCCTAGAAAATATCTACCTATAAAATAAATGAATAAATAAATAAATAAATAAATAAATAAATAAATAAATAAATAAACTAATTAATTAATTAAGAAACTAAAAAAGTAAGTGAATGAATGAATGAATGAATGAATGAATGAACAGGATGTATAAAGATACAGAGATGTGGATATATGTAGATATGAAGATAAGAAGAAATGAATAAAGAAATAAAAATGAATAAAAAATAAATAAATATTAGGTTTCTTTCAGCAAGCAATTCAGCGCGTTAAGAAGTAATACCGACCACTTTTTTAAATATGCCCTAATTGAGTACGTTCTCAGAACTAGTTCGGGATTTTACGTTGTTGGAACGTTTCTTGAACTGTCCTTTCACGGTCTCCGGAGTTTCTCCTGATATTAAAATAATATTCACCTTCCGAACTTAATTCGTCATAAAAATATATTACTATCACCTTCTAAATCACTCGTGATCGATCATGATTAAATTTTAACCTGCCAGTCTCAAAGCATTTTAACCTCAACCTCAGATTAAGCCATCTGCGCATGCGTCAGTAGTTCAGAATTTCCAGTTCCTGCTCTTAATCGAGAACCAATTTCCGAATGAGTCCTAAAGCACTTTGGAACTGGAAACTGGAAGTTCAGTATCGGTTAAGAATCAGTTCAAGTCTTGTTGGAACGCACATTGAGATACTACGCATGCACAGTCAGTTCAAACTCGATTCTGAACCGTGATGAAACAAACCTATTATCTTAAACACTCCAACAATATCCTTAATATTTGCGCCGTTTTCAAGGGTTTGAATAATATTTACTTTGTGAGAAATAATGAGACGTGAACGTGTTTGTGACATGATGTCTTACCTGTATGTGGCAGTTGAATTCTCGTCACAACAGAACACGTTATATAGCCTACACTGTTTGGTGCTTTCTTTAGACTCAAACGTATTATACTAAATCGGCAAAGCAGCGTATTACAATGACAGCAACTACTGTATTTTTAAACTTGCATATCTGTGTATGAGTTCAAAAACACATTACCTTATGCAAGGAGATTAATTTTTTAATAGTATACGGTACTTCTTAATAAGACAAACTTTAAAATAGATTGCAATAGTGATTATGTGATTAATTATATTGAAAAAATATACTGTATTTGATTATGAAATATCACAAATTAAAATTAATAATTTCTGTAATAATACTTCAAATTCTCACATCAGTATCTTAGTAACAGTCAGTTTCAAAGTACTTGCTTCAGTTATGAACATCACAGCAAAATTGAGGAGTTCTATGTAGTATGGGCCCATATCATCATGGGCTCTTTTTAGGGAGATTGCATTTTCTGAATGTCTATAGTTACATTGGTGCGCCTGCAAAGTTTCATTTCGATATCTCGATTTATGAATGTATGACAGCCATTTTGAAATCAGTTGTAAGAGAGACAAGCCATTACGAGTATGAACTGCAGATGTGTTATTGCTTATGTTATATGAAGGTGTCTGAGATAGCTGTTAATGATGGAACTAATAAACGCAAGGAACAGTCAAAAAGAGTTCGAGCTGAGAAGATTAAAAAGAATTCCGGCGAAAGCTATAAATCTGTTACTGGTGAAGCTACGAGTATTTCTAGCAAGCTAAGACTCTTTTAAACCATCAGGTGGAGTTTTAGCTGGAGATAGTTTCAATGGTGCATAAATACATTAAGAAAAATGACTGTGACATGAATATTGACACTAGGTTGTTGGGAAGCCAACCTGTGCAACTGAACCGAGCAAAAGAAAAAGACGTGCACAGTTTATTTTAATTCTGGAACCAAACGATGTTGCTTGTTACAAAGAAATGTTCCTGCAAATCACAAGTGAAAATCACAAGGAGTTAGTGATGAGGAACTAAATCTGAATGATTAACTTCACTTAGTGTTACGAAAGAATTATTTATGTTTAAAATTTCATGCAAAGTGATTTATGTTTACATTTTGTTAAAATCTGTTTAAGATAATAATTTTTGTGTTTTGTTTACTCCAAAGTTGCATTTTTGTGTTACCACACTGTGTAACATAACAATGTAACACTATTATGTAAACGAGGATCATGAAAGCTGTTCTACGTAAAAAGGGTCCATATAAGCATCACTTTATTCATCAATATCCATATGAAAACTGAAGAAAAACTTAGTTTGTACTTAAAACTTGATAGAATACATATTCAAATTCAAATTCAAATTTATTCACAATTTACAATTGATATGGTACATATGAATAGATACCCGAAATGAGCATATGCTCGTGCTCGGGTCCAGTAGAGTCTACATAAATTTTACAGATATCAATAATAATGTTGATGATAGAAATAATAATAATAATAATAATAATAATAATAATAACCGTGACGGAGATAATACAAAGATAATAATATAAATTAATTAATGATAATAATAAAACAAAATATTAACAATAATAAAATAAATACTGAGACTGATAAATAAAATATAAAACCACTTAGCGAGAGTTAACACAACTTAAATAAGCATATAATAACCAGAAAAAAAATAATGAACTCGAAAATCAACAAAAAAGTTCGTTGTATCGCAGACGACAGTAACGGCCGTATTGACATTGTGATACATTAGTGGTTAGGAGGGGGGAGCGGAAGGTCTACATCCTGCCGTTCTCTTCGAACCTTCTCGTACAATCATGGGAAGTTAATGCTGCAAAACAAAATGTCTACGAGTCAAACTGTTTATTATGCCCAGGATAAATACAAATAATACTGAAATATATTACTCAAGTTTAAGTTATAGATCTCCCCTTTTGTGCAAGAGGTATCATATCAAAATATTTTATGAATGGCGGGGAAAATATAAATTTCAAGAACTCTCTAGTGGCAGAGATAGTGACAAGTACAATCAAGTGTATCTATGGCGATGCTAAGAAATCATTTATTGGAAATATACACTGTTATTAATTAAGAAAATTATCTATTTTTATTCATTACAATGTTTTATCTTATAGGTTACATGCATCAGATAAATACAATAAATATTAGTAACATATAATGCTAGTAACACTTAAAATAATAATAAAATTTAACAAATATCATACAAATATTTTCACTTTATTTTTAAACTTAAGAATGTGTAAATTGCTTAGATTTGGATTATTTTAATGTTGCACAGGTAAAGAAACAGTAAATAAAATGTTATGAATAGTTTAATTCCTTATTCCTATTTTTCTCAATATATGGTTTCCTGTCATAGGCCCCTATTACATAGAATTCCTCAATTTCAAGTTTCAACTGTAATTTTTTCTTGAGATATATGCAGTATATGCAAATTTAAGAACATATTTGTTACGCAGTATGTAACAGTGAATAAAGAGAAAACTGTGGACCTAAATGTTATGTCGCACAGCCTAAAATATTCCTAAATGATCCATTATAACGCTGTAAAATTTAATCATATTATGTATGCAAATTTTGTGCATACGATATTCTCCATGTGTCCGTGTGCAAGACCCCTTAATCATTCAAATCTCACATTCATTGGTACTGAAGCTACATCGCACAAATGCCGTAAATATAAATGTAATAAATGGACGTGGTAGGGAAGACATTATGTTGTAATAGAATATTGTGTGTCACTGTTTCAGAAATTTGTAATTATAAAAATAAACAATTCTGTACCATGTGAATAGCGCGAAGCTGGGAAATTCACGATCTCAACCATAAAATTGCCTCCAGTCAGGACAAAGTTGGTGTTCGAGTTTTGGAATTGTTTGTAACAAACGGGAGCCGAGCGCTGGAAATAACCCCCAGACCCTGAAGACGGAGTTGGATGAACATCCAGCGGGTATTCTTGTTCGTCTAATAGAGCAGGCGGCAAGACTAAGGAAACTGCAGGAAGGATGACATGCATGCATCTCTACACAGCTAAACGAGTGTGTGGGAGACTTTGTGCTGCTATCAGAGAAGACAAAAGTGACGTAGGTGTCATCATTCGTCGCAATGTGTGGAGTTTTTCAGAACTTTGTTATAGAGATATTGACGCAATACATTTTATATAATAGGGCCTAAGGTTACTTATCGTCTATGTCAATATTATTAATTTTCTGGTCCTACAGAATTATTTGTTATGGTTATTATTGGTTAATAACGGAGAAAATCGTTCCGGCTATGGGGATCGAACCCAGGACCCCGAGTTCTACGCACTGGGTACTCTACCACCGAGCTATGCCGATTTTTCTAGGGTATGAAAGTTAATTCCAGGATAATTTACTAAAGATATTATTTTGGCCCATCAGAATAATATCTGTTATAGTGACAATTAGGCCTAATATTTGAGGAGAAAAATTCGCTCCGGCGCCGGGGATCGAACCCGGGTCCTTGGTTCTACGTACTAAGCACTCTGACCACTGAGCTACGCCGAATTCAATCCACAGCACCGGATCGAACTCTCCGCCTACAGTGTTATTTCCCTTTCGTGGCCTGACTCCAAGTTGGGCATATACGTTGACGTTTATACAGGGACATCATTTTATTTTTACTTGCATTTTTATTGTACCTGCATTTCTGAATGTACTTCACTCCCACCCCTTCACTAATGTCCTTGCTCCCGTCAGACACACAATATTACAGCCGCTGTTGCATTCGAAGTCTTCAAGCACTGAAGTAAACATTGCAGTGTATAGCGTGTTTCAGAAATATGGTTGCGTTTTCTATAGAAGAAAGAAACTATATTAATAATATCGTACTAAAAATTATATTCAAGAAACGATAAATTCAATTTCAGATAATATGCTTAAAAATTTGTTTAATAATATGCATAAAAGAATTGAAGCCTGCATTGTAATGAACGGCAACAATTTTCAGCAACTTGTTTAAAAATTCAGATTAGCTTATTTTGAATAGAGGTGGCTAGAAGAAAAGGAATGCTAGTGGCATTTGTAATAACATGAGTTAAGTGCATACAGTGTAAGTAAAGTATCTAACATTTTAGTGGCAAAGGGATATTTTAATCGCATCACACATAACAATTTAAATAAAAATTTCACCGATTTTACGAAAGCTTAAATATTTAAACCCCATTTTCTCAAAAGTAACTTAGATGCACTTACAGCCCTTTACTTATGACCCCCTCAATTTAAATGCACTCTCTATATTGTATGTTGACATCAATAATTAATTATGCTAAATAAAGTAGACATTACATAACGAACATAGCCGCCTGAAAAGTTGAGTTTTTGAAAAAAAAAAAAAAAAATGTTACTACTCTACTGTATTTTGTTAAATTCCGTAAAAGTGATAATCAAACTGAAAATCGTAATATCGTATTTCCCTACAACATAAATGGATACACTACTTTTCTCTCCTCCTATACCTAGTAAAATGATTTGTTTACATATTGCACTAGTAACATCAAACTCCTGTAATGGAAGGGGGCAACAGTGTTTCCGAGTATAGCCAGGTTAATGTTAAAAATATTGGTAAAAATAAAGTGATGTCCCTGTATTTCAAGTCAACTGCCATTATACAAGGAGCGCACTCAGCTGAGTAACTAATGGTCGAGATTCCGCAGTAAAGTGGTTTTATTTTTAATCCTCTTTTCACTTTCGCGATAAAGTTTGGTTTCGTTCTACTGTTCACTGTTCTTAGTGTATGCAGCTGTTAAGGTGTCCAGCTTCTTCCTGCTGAGGTCATAGGTTCGAATACAGCTTAAATTATAAATATTTTACCATTTTAAATATAATGTACTGTTTTGTCTTCGGCGAACACCTGACGTCGTGCTGAAATTACATCAAAAGACTCCTATCATAATGTCCGTATAATTTATAGATCGAGTGAAATATGTAACTCTATCACCGAAAGGTGTAAGACAACAGACTAATCAGTTCTATGCATATATGTAGGTATATATAGGGCACACATTCGAAAGTTACAAGAATGCAATTGCATGTTAACTGGGTATAATTACTAGCGGATTTCATTGCGTTTGAGGGTATTATAAGCCTGTGGCTACTTGATCAATTCCGAAATAAAAGTGTATTTAGTGTAAACTCAGTTCAAATAAAAGTCCTTTGTTTACCACCTCTAGGGATGTGGTTGGGAAGCAGATCTGCATTAGTTAATGCACTACAGGGATTTACATTCCAAATTACCTGCTATATACTACAAGTAAATTCCAATAAAGGAGATATTTTCAATCTATATCTTCCGCATGAATTATTATTATTAAAACAGAGGAATGCGCTAAATTTCACAAGATTATCTTCTTATAACTTAACTTCAGTGCCAGAGTATGGTCTATCTTCGCTATTTGAGGGCAATAGATTCCTAAAAAAAATATATGAATATGGAAAACTTTAACAGGGAAACACTGATTCTGCGGAGGATTTAGGATAATGCGGGATACTTTTCATTACACAAGTTTACTATTAATCTACTACTGTATAACTCATAATTTCATACACTCTCCATATAAATAAGTTCTTATTTATTACTATGGAAAGGACTTGCTTGGAATTGTATTATCTTATGTTAGTCGTAAGCCAGAAATATGGAAGGTTCAGTATTTATGTTGTGACCCAGGGTATAACTAAACTGTAGCACTTTCTATATTCGTTTATAATGTATGATCATCTTGGGAAATATTTTATAAATATTTTATCTCCTTATAAAATTTTCGAGAAGGAAGTTAATAAGTTGTACAGAAAATTATATTAGCCATATAGTAAATATCTATGGCCAAGTATATATTTCAAATTTCATTACAAAGAGAAAATGAGGGAATCCTGAGGAGAACCCTCACAATTAATACGGCTCTGTTTTTCTGCGTATTACTATCTTTCCTTTTCGAGAAAGAAATTGTTATTCTTTGTGCAATTGTCAAATAATTCCGTAGGACCACATTTCTATAAATATCGTGATTTACTATTTGATGTCATCTATTGATTCACTTACATAACACTCATTTCTGACAGAATCTGCAGTTAATACCCCTCCGTCACTATGAAAATTCTGTAACCTTCTCAGAAGGGTTTAATGTGTGGAAGCCAATGACACTACAACCTGCTGCATTCTTTGTTGTCCTGAAGCTACTGAATGGTGGTGAATAAAGTAAATTAATGATTGTGAAATGAGCCAGAAGATCTAACTCTATATAGTTCTTTCTTCTTTTCTATTATTTGCGCGTTTTCTCTATTCGTTATTCTCACACTTCCTAATTTGTATTGCTCATTTCTTTTCCGTAGCGCTTGATCGGCTGCTAAAGTATTACTTTCTTAACTAAAATCCACTATAGGTTTATGTTGTTGCTTATTGTATTACCACTAATAACATGTTTAATTTGTATTGATTTGGATTCCAGTATTCTCTTGTTTGAGTTAATGTAATTTGTACGTTTATTTTTTTTTTTGTGGATATGTCTGCATTTTTTGCTTCTATATCGTAACTCCGGGTGAATACGATCAAAATTGTTTAATTTTCTAAGCGTCAATCATATAAGCCTAAGATTACATCTTAAAGAAGTGCTGATTTAATTTTATAATCTTACACTTTTTGAAATCCTATATGCCGAATGTAAATATCCTCCATTGCAGCCCTGGGCATAAAGGGAAAGGAAAAAGGAAAAGAGGTACTCCCGCCCATGACCTTTCCGTTTCACCGCTTTAGAAACGAACACACAGAACGTGTTCCGAATCTCAGCGCTGAGCAATCTGGTGGCATCACGGTGTTCCGAATTTCAACGATGAATCCACCGGTGTCGCACCGGTTCCATCAGCTTGCAGAGGTGGTGGCAGTATTCATCAGTCGTCATCAGTGAATCTGATTGGTTCTTGTATAGGGCGGGAATTAGCAGACGAATGACATCGTACACTGTTGTGTCATGACGGTGTGTTCTGCTGTATTGTTAGTAATGTGCACAGCGTAAAACATATGTTAATGGCTTATGAGCGAACATGTCAACGGACCAGTTATTAGTACTGATTCAAGAAATATCATAAATTGTTTATGCTCTCTTTCCTTTGAGCGAGATGATAGTATGGAAATTTGGCAAAATCATGCTAGCATAACAAACACAACAACTTTTACAGTCATCCAACCTTCCAGCAGTTTTGTTCCCATTTCGCTGCAGCGTGACGTCATTGATGTCACCGGTCCGGTGAGATTCGGAATACGCTGATATTAAAGCAGTGTGCATCAGCGGTGACCAGTGAGAGCCGAAAGCTATGACGCATGTCTTATACAGTCCGTCACTCAGCAATGCTTGCCTTCAGGGCTACTTGTATCGGTCCGATACATAACCGTCTCTGCCGGGTAATGTTAAATGGAGAGTTAAGAGGTAATCTGAAAAACCTCAATTGAGGTATTAACGCCCAGGCCTGCTCTAATGTTTTAACTTCAATTTTGAAAACTTTTATTGTTGATCGGTGTCACCTCAATAGGAGGAGTGAATCCGATCACACATTACTTTATCATTTAAAATCGGAGACATACAACTGGATGTGTGAAAACGACAATATCGTAGACTTCAATATTAAGGAATATATATTCCTCTTGTCACAAGGTTTATTGCAGCACCTTTCGAATTATCCGCTCTACTTCTAATTATGTAAAAAATGTATTACTTTTCCCCACCTTTTTTTCCGCAGAAACTTGTTCTCATACAATTCGTCTCCTATTTTTCTATCCACTCTGCCAATGAAATATTTTATTCCTTTCTTAGTGAAGAATCTTATAATAGCGAAATTATTTTCTGTTAGCTTAATTTATCATTCCGTGTCGAGTAAGGGACTGCATATTGCCTTTCTAGTGCTTAAATTTTCCTCATTCTAAAGCTTTCACCACATTACAAAGGTACACTGACTTGTAACTGCACTTTCTTGTTGGACATAGCTTCTTTGCATATACCTACATTGTTGAATTTAACCTAAAACGTAACGAGAATTAAATAGAGGTGCATTACTTATTACTTATATAGTCCCGTCGTTCTAATTTCCGGCAGCCAACCGTGTTGCAGGTCGGCTACATTTAAACGTGTACGTCTTGTGATTCGCTGGTGAAGACGTTATTCATTTCTTAAGGCTCGATAAATACTTAATATAATCGCCCGCTATTTTGGCTCTTTCGTTGGCGTTCGCAGAAAGCACACGAAGACGTTATTTGCCGCTCAATTATTTGCTGAAATACGGTGCGTTTGATTTATTATCATAGGCACTACGACATGATAATGTTTAACGGTGTGGCAAATAGATTCCTCGTATGGTAGCTCGGCAACGAAAGAACAAAAATGGCGAACGATACTACCTACCTAGACTTTGTAGAGCCTTCATTCCTAAAACGTAAGCAAAGAGGAGGAGTCACACCGGGAATAACAACGTCACGACTATAGTAACAAAATTAATCAAAATTATGAATTACTAGCTTCTTCCTTATATACGCGCGTGATCGGAGTCACCTTCTAAAACAACAACACTATATTAAAAAGGACAAAATAAAAACGAAAATAATTTTAACTCTAATACTTTACACTAATCCCTAAAGAGACGCCTATGAAATTTAATATTGTGTTACTCTATCAACAAAATAATAGTTAAGTACAGCACACGTTTTCTGCAATAATTTTCCAACACAAAAATGTGGCGCACCTCGAAATCCTCGGTACTGAACACAGTGAGTTGATCGTGATTTAATTATCAAATATTATTGCTGCAAATTATCTTACTTAGAAACATATGTGTCACCAAAGCATTCAAATTGCCGGAGACATCTATGCACCGTTCTTTTAAATAATAATAAAAACACCATAACAATACTATATCGCATTCAATCCGTATTGTTCTGTGCACTTGTTAGGATAAAATCAATTTTACCATCGATATTGACATATAACCTTATAGTTAGTACAACATCGTTAAATAATAAACTGAAAAAGATCAACAACATAAAAGTAATTTCAACACTTCATTGGGATTTTAAAAACGTGTGAACTCTAATGCTCTGCTAGACTTCCAGACTTGCAGTAGAATGAAATGAAATCCTCCCTGAAGTAATTAACGTCTCTGTGTAATTGAAGGCCATCAAACTGTACGCTCTTGACTTTTGAATTGGGATCGCCTTGGTCAGTAAACTTCGCTGTTTTCCTTTCCTCAGTCATTTTCATCCCCTTTCTCATATTCCATCCCTTTCTATACTTGTCACCGACTACACTTTCTTCCATCTCCGGTTTTCGGAGTTGAATAAAGCTACCGGATCCTCCCTCCTCCCGTTTTTCACTAGCAATTTTTTTTGCGGACTATCCGCATTTCCACCCCCACATCATAGTCCTTTGCGTCTCATCCCTTAAAGCTATTTTAGTTTCGTTTTGTCCCTTTGCGTTGTGTATACTCCATTCATGTACATGACCTCTCTATAGTTACCTCGCCGAACTTTGAAATCCCGTTTCAACCCTTTCAAATATAGATCTAATGAAATGGTGTGAGTGCAAAGTTCTTTCAATATATTCTCTTTTGTCCATGGGTTCAGCATAGCATTATATATACACAATAGTTATAAGGCGGGCGAGTCAAAAGCTCTTTTTCTTATACGGGAAGGAAGGCTTTTCTATATTAAAAACAACATCATAGACTCTTCTGCGTTTGAGAGCACAAGCCGGTGACAGAGAAGAGCAGAAGTAACTTCGGAACAGAAGAGAGAGAAAAATATTTGGAATTATTTCCGGTCCATGGAACCGTTGTCCCAGTGCCGTTTGAAGAAAACTTGTATCTCGAAGAGCCTGCATCTTTATCTCCCTTCCATTAACAATACTTTGGATAAATGTTATGATATAATTTTAAAGACGACGTTTACATTCTCTTTTGTCATCTAAATAATTACTATTGCGGTTGAAATGTTTAGAAAACATTCGCGAAGTAATTTACTCTTCAATAAATTGTCATTGGAAGGTCGTAAATACTAGAAGCCTTATAAGAAATGCTCTTCTTAATACAAGATGTTTTTCTTTATTTAACAGCGAGCGCTTAACTTACGTCATTCACCCCAGCGTTCACATCTAGTAGGCGACGCACTGAAGCTGTAATTCTTTTAATCTCCCTTAAGCGTTGCCCATGATGCACCATGGGAAACGAAATATATATATATATATATATAACTTAAGATACGCTCTTAAAATGGCCCCTCGTATCAACAAATGCTTGTGGGCAACGATCTCGCAATTGGTTGTACACCAAATTACAGCATTGCGCAATTAGAAAATTAGTCCCTCTTTATAAATTATTTCATTTTTTTTTTCATTTACAATACTGCGGTTTACAGGTATTGTAATAGATCTTTTTGAGAATTTATTACAATTTTACTGAGCGAGAGGAAGATCGGTTTTTTTTGCGTCAACGTAGGCCTATTAAGGAAATGTCCGTGGACAAGTTTCTGCACAAAACAGGTCCGTCTCTCGCTCAGTGAAATTGTAAAAAAATGCTCAAAAAGTACTATCATAATATTATTCGTATCACAATATTACCAACCTTTACCCTATATCGGAGTACAATAGAATAAAGCAAGCCCGTCCCGAATCCAGCCCTCGAAAAGCCAAGCAAGCCAAGCCTAGGTGTAGTATAATGCAAGCATACTGCATCGGATATTCTGTCTTGGACAGATCGATGTGACGTGATTACACATGTAATTCATGCAGGTTGACGAGTTGGTATAGCGCTGGCCTTCTATGCCCAAGGTTGCGGGTTCAATCCCGGGCCAGTTCGATGGCATTTAAGTGTGCTTAAATGCGTCAGGCTCATGTCAGTAGAGTTACTGGCATGTAAAAGAACTCCTGCGGGACAAAATTCCGGCACATCCGGCGAAGCTGATATAACCTCTGCAGTTGCGAGCGTCGTTAAATAAAACATAACTGTAATGCATGTAATCAGAATCACCGTCACTTCGGGCGGTCCGACACTAAATCGTCCTGTCCGAGATAGAATGTCCGATGCAGTATGATGCAGCCTCATGAGAATCCGTGTAATCACCATCATATCGAACGGTCCGACACAAAACCGTCCTGTCCGAGACAGAGTGTCCGATGCAGTATGCTGCCGGCTTAACTGAGGTCAATTATGGAAATAAGGTAGAGGTATGGATAATAAATAATGCCAAAAAGGTAAGCAGATAATACGTGGATTATTAATAATATAAAGAGCAATGGCAAGGGAGTATAGAAAGAATTATTGAAGAAAATACACAGTAATCAAGAATCAAAGAACGTAGAAGCAGAGGATGAAGTTTCAGGTAACACCAATTCGGAATAAGCCGATCAGCCTAATTTTTTACGACGACAATCTTGATAACACTGATGACTGTGACTAATTATGGTGATGGTGGTGATAATGATGAAGATGATGATCGCGGTAAAATACTTTAACCATAAGAATATGTCTGGAGTTAGTTTTAATTTGTCGGACATCGTATGAATAAACAGGCGTGTCTCACAGATTTTCCGTAATTCAGTTCGCATGCATCGTCTATACAGAATATATTGGAGACATGGAAGCTGTCTGGATCACAAATCAAGTAATCGGCTTTCAGAGTAGAATTCCGCTGATTACAATGTAGGTTCGAACTCTAATCTAGCCGTGAGTGGGGAGCAGGGCGGGTTTACGTTTATTGGAAGCTTAATTGTGGTTCGCAAAACGCATTATTGCATCTAGTAAAGCAATACCTGTTATACGGATGATATCATTTGCATAAGCCCAATTGTTGAAGCGTTACCGACTCAGGATTCTAGAGCCTGGACCATCACGAGATCAACAATAGGGGGATGAAAATAAACCTTAGGCCATTCATGATAATGCTACAGGTTTAAGCTTGCTAATTACGCAGATGATTGGGTTTTGAATGCTTCGGGCTTGTGTCACAACCACCTGCAGTCGCGCGCGGCACTTTTTCCTCTCCCTTTTTTCTGTCTGGTTTCGAACACGTCCTCGTGGTGGCAAACATTGCAGTGTGTATGAGATATAGGCCCAATTTAACCATGCCCAGTGATTACCATGCCAAATTGATAATCAACATATAATAACAGCTTCGTACTATGCGGGTAATGGAGTAGCGCTATATGGACGGGGCATAATGAACAACCATGCTACGGTCCCAAGGGGGTTTTGGCTTCGGCGGGAAGGGGGAGGGTGGCGGGAAATGTTTGGATAGGTGATGAGTATACTAGAGTCTATTATCAATAATTCGATCACTGATTGAATAAGCCCAGCAACCCTTGTTACCACAGCGATTGGGGAAGGGAGTTCGGAGAGGATGGGGTAGTGTCCAAGTTTCAGAACATGGCAACCGCTGGTCCTGTCGGATATGGGTTATGCATACACGTGCGGGCTTGCTTGTAGGGCATGCGGAAGACCCGTAACGCGACTTTAACTCCGTCTGCTGTTATTTCCTAATTATTGTCACACATCCCTGTCAGTTTCTAGTAATATAACCTTGCATGTTCTACTTTTCTATACTTTCAAGTTGTCAACTTTTATTCCAAGAAATTCTGCTATCTAATCAGTTGATCTTTCTTTCATTATTACTACTACGATGAGTAAGTATTTTATAAGTAAACGAATTAATAATGCATACGGTATGTTCTTTTCAAGTTGATTATTTAACGACTCTGTACTCGGTTAATTAGCATCGGTGGGATTAGTGATAGCGAGATGGTATTTGCCGAAATTAGACGAGGATTCGCCATAGATTACCTGACATTCGTCTTACAGTTGTGGAGAACCTCGGAAAAGACCCAACCAGGTAACAAGCTCAAGCAGTAATCGAACCCGTGCTCGAACGAAACTCCGGATCGGGAAGCAAGCGCCTCATACGATATGTTAACAAGAGATAATGTAATTATTCGAAGTTAAGATGACGAAATGTTTAGGTGTTATTATTGATCAAAATTAAAGCTGGAATAATCGTATTAATTATTTATGCTGCAAACTATGTAGAACAATAATTCGTGCCAATTAAATCTCCGAGAACAATATTTTTAGCTTTACAGTAGTTCAATCAGCTATACAGTAGTACATACAAAGTAAAAAAAATGGGGCGATATAACACAATCTTCACTTTTCCAATATCTGCTTTTGCAAAAAAGAATTATTAAAAATGTTTGAAAGAAAAGTTCGATTTCCCAACACATCTCGTATATAAAAAATTTGATGTGTTGAACATCAAGCAAAATTATATAGGGTAGGCCTATATCTTGCTAAATTATTTCCATAAACATCGAAATCATTTTAAATCGAATAATTGTGGCTATAATATATGGAAATATAGGATTTCGTGTCCCCATATTGCACCAAAATTCAATACCGAAGCAGGCGTAAGGAATGGCTCAAATTTTGGCCCAAGATTTTATAGGGTCATCATTTTATTTTTACTTCAATTTTTATTGTAGCTAAGTTTATGAATGTACTTCACTCCCACCCCCTCTACTAGTAAACTTCCAATCGTCCTCCACACAGAACCAAGGCCGCGTATGCAGTCAAAGTCGCCTTACAGTCACGGTAAACAGTGCTGAGTTAGTGAGTGCAGTACGTTCCAGAAATATGTTCGCGTTTTCCAGTGACGAAAAGTTTTCAATATTGAATCATATTCTCGCACAGGTACTGTCGTCCGTTTGCTTACGTCGCATCCCGGTTTCCCTCACCCGCTTCTGCTCGCCACTCTGTAAAGGCTAGTGGCTGGACTGTCTCAGCTCTTTTCTGAAAACATTAATTTCTATTAGGAATTGGATGTCTACTTAATATTATACAACTGTTTAAAATAACGTAAATAAAAGGGCCTCGTTAAATAATTAACTGTCACGTGATTCCCCCCCTCTTCTACGACCGTGCGACAAAACCACTTGGACGGACAATAGATAGCATTTCTGAGTAATTTTATCTTTTCGGATCGGGCAGACGTGAATATTGAATTTACAGTAGGCCTACGTAAGGTACTCTTTCATAGAGCAGGTACAGAATTATTTCAATATGAGTTACTAGTACGAAGGACGAAACAGCTAATTGGAATCAGGTAGAATAGCCTATAGAGCGATAATATGCACAAAAGAAATGAAGCCTGTATCGAAATGAACGGTCACCATTTTCAAAATTGTGTTTAAATATTCATATTATGATTATTTTTCAATTTAACTTCATTCTCTATATCGTACACTAATGTGCTGTAGACAGTATAATACACACTTCATAATGAATACGTCCGAATGGATAGCTCAGTTCGTGAGTAAAAACACTTATTGTTAATACAGTACTGTATTTTGATTAAACAAAAACCTAATGAAAATTATCAAACTGAAAATCGCGGTATTTCCTAGCTTACGTAAATGGATGAACTACTTTTCTTCCCTCCTATCCCTAGTAAAGTGATTTGTTTGTATTTTACGTCAGTATCATCGAACTCCAGTCATGGAAGGGGGTAGGAAACGGTGTTTCCAGTTCTCAACCGTTAATCCAAAGGTATATCCAGGTTAATATTAGAAATTTTAGTAAAAATAAAATGATGTCCCTGTATAACAACAGCTCTAGTAGTCCATTTTGAATCTTGCGTACACCACTTTTAACACCTGAATATACTCGTAATTAATTGATGAACTAGTGGATTTACTCGTGTTAAATATGTAATATTTGTCCGGCTTACAGCTGTTTCAGTGCTTCACGCACCATCATCAGAGCCTACTAGATCGCGGCGTCATCTCGAACTTCTCTGCCTGTTAAGAGGGTGTGTTTTATTGTTGGAAGGTGTTGAAGTGTGGAGTCGAATAGTGTGTGTGTACAGAAATTGATCTGTGTGTTGAGGATTTGATCGGGGTGTGTTTTAGTGTGTTTGTATATTTCGTATTGTTCTAGTGTGTGAGTTTTTGGTTCTTGGGTTGTGTGTGTGGGATACATAGCACAAGAAAACGGATACAATCCAAACATAATAGACAACATCATAAGCAAGACAAAACAAAAACTTAACAAACACAAAAATACACAAAACACAACACAAACACAAAAACACAAGAAATACATCACACTAACATATGAAAACAAAAGCACACATAAGATCGCATCTTCATTCAGAAAACAGAAATACAACATAACATACAGAGCAGAAAACACACTACAAAGACATCTCAACACACAAAAAACACAAACAAATAAATACGACCACACAGGTGTATACAAACTCACATGTAATAGTTGCGACAAGTTCTACATAGGACAGACAGGCAGATCATTCCAAACACGCTATAAAGAACACATTAAAGCTATAACCAGAGGACACAATACATCTACATATGCCGATCACATAACCAATACTAACCATACATACAATAACAGAAATACGGACATGGAAATCCTACACACACAACCCAAGAACCAAAAACTCAACACACTAGAACAATACGAAATATACAAACACACTAAAACACACCCCGATCAAATCCTCAACACACAGATCAATTTCAGTACACGCACACTATTCGACTCCACACTTCAACACCTTCCAACAATAAAACACACCCTCTTAACAGGCAGAGAAGTTCGAGATGACGCCGCGATCTAGTAGGCTCTGATGATGGTGCGTGAAGCACTGAAACAGCTGTAAGTCGGACAAATATTACATATTTAACACGAGTAAGTCCACTAGTTCATCAAATAACTCTAGTAGGCCTAAGTGAAATCCATATTTGATATTATTCTATAACAAAATACTTATAAAAATACTCAAACTGATTAGATCGTATCATAAAATTAATTTATGCTCGACCATGCCGAAATGTACTAATTATACATCTGGTAGCAGTCCTTTAATGTATGTCATTAAAGTACACCTACTCATTAAAGTACAGGTCTTCAGCCAATGATAACTCAGCTTACATGTGTTCAGCCAATGACAAGTCAGCTTTGTACCGTTATAAAACCGCAAGTATCGATTATTCTCGGATGTGCAATCGAAAGAGAATTAGCGAAAAGTCACGGAGGCTGGAAATCCAATACTGTCGCAGAAGGTTATGTTCTGTTACTATAATAATTAGCGTTAATTGTAAATAATATTCAAATAAATTCAATTTGTCATTTAGTTTATATATATTTGTTCACTTTTATACATCATATTACATATTATACATCGTACTTTCATTATTTTCTTTGTGTTTCATTTGCTCCATTTTGTATAGTATTGTATTTATTTGTTCTCTTTGTATTATTTTCACTATTTTATTACAAGTTGCCTTCTTATTCATTGGATTGGCTCGCCAATTGAAAGTAATCGAGCTAGCCCAGCACTTTTCTGCCCCTTACATATATCTTTCGCTATTAGGCTATAAATTGGAATATGAAGAAAATAAATTTAATTACCTGTAATGCGTAATACTTTATGTTTACTAAATTGTAGAGTCGTGCTTAAGGCATAACATTGCAAATTGGAAGATTGCGGGTTCGATTCACGTTGGGGTTATAAATTTTCTCCTTTTAGCTAATCCTTCTGGCCACTGAGGTTTACTCAGCCTCAAACAAATGAGTATCAGGGATATGTCCTTAGGAATAGAAGCGTAGAACTGATACCCCTACTACCATTAATGCCGATCTTATGTACAGGCGGTAGCCTTAACCTCCCCACCACCATCTTTGTCTATATGCCCTTTAATCGGGATGAAGAAAGTGTTGCAATTCCTTCTTATGAACAGCAACGTTTCTACTTCACTTCATTCCTTCATACGCCTGATTTAGAAATTTCCATTTTAGTCCAAAGATTCATTTATTAATATACATTTTTGTAAAGGAACTTTCTGTGATAACACAGATTTCCTCAACCCAAACATATCTTCTTTCTCCACTTCTCTCGGTCCAGCCAATCTTCATCTGTCAGGCTTCTTTTCTGCAAAATCTTCTTCTTCTGCCCATGTGGGTTGTGGTTCTCCTTCAATCTATTTCTCTCTCTATCTATCTCTCTCTCCTTATATATATATATATATATATATATAATATATTGGTTCGATGGAAAAGTTGATTATGAGTTCATTGGTAAAATATTAACGCAAGAAATATCAATGCTCAAGAATACTTTGCCATAATTTGGACTTAAATTCATTAGGGTTTTGAAAACGGATCTGCGATGTGCAAAAACAATAATTTTTAAATTATTTTTCTGTCGTTTTGTTCCTTTCTCCGTATCCAACTATTTTTCTTCTTTAAATGTTTAGGCCTATGTTTTCTCTTCTCTCTCTGTTGCCTTCTTATTTTGGTTCTAAATGTTTTGTTTATTTTTAATTCCATTTTTGTCTCTATTCGGCCTTTTAATTCTCTACCTTTCCTCTCCATTATTCACTAGTTATTTATATTTTTATTTCTGTTTTCTTTTACATCTTCCTCCATACTTACTGTATATTCTTTTGTTGGGTTGCCTTTACAACATTTTCTTAATGTTTATTTACCTATATCTCTTCTCTTATTTCTATATTTCCTTTCTTATTTATTGCATTGTTTTATTGTACAAATTCTATATATATTTCTCTTTTTTTCCTTTTCCATATAGTGTACCAATGTTTCTCAAATTTTCTAGGCACACGAATCTACATAATAATAATAGGCCCTAATAATAATAATAATAATAATAATAATAATAATATTTATAGAAGTGACTGGTTCAAACTGTTCATCTGCCTTGATAGCGACGCATTTGAATGGAAATGCTTGTACACATCCATCTGTGTGAGTTAGACTTGCCGCGTACACCGGAATTGTCTATTATAGCTTGAAAATCATTAATTTGCTTGCTTTCTTGTGTTTCTAATGTGAATCCATGTTTGGACAAAATTTTAAACTATACACGAAGGTATCACATTAAAAATAATTGATCTTTGACTGTAGTTTTTAATAAACATATTTTAACAATTATTCTGTGTGTATTAAATATGTTTTAAATATTTTTTAAGTTTTCTCAAAAGTGCTATTCTCATTAAGCGATCACCAAACGTAAAATTTAGGGGAAGAAGTCACTAATATTACTAGGAAAGACTGAAAAGCATTATATTTCTCTTTGAGTATTCTTAAGAAAGCTAACCGAAAGCCAAAAGAATTAGCGTCAAAATGGGCAAGGGACATAGCGAAGAGATAATAAAAGACTTATGATGGAATTACTCGAATCAAGGCAACGAAAAACCAGACTTACCGCATTGTTTAAGGCACAAGTGGGACGCAAAGCATGGATCGACATCAATACTAGATTAGTGACACCATCATACTTAGGCAGGGCTATGCTAATCATATTATGAAGTTTAAATGCAGAAAACAAAGAACAAACGTGGCAAAATTTTCCTTTATGAACCACACAATAGTAGATAGAACAGCTTACCTGCGGCAAGCTTTCAGGGTGGTCCTCTGTAAATCAATACATTTAAGGGAAAGTTGAAAAGATTAGGCTGAGATTAAATAGTAATGTAGGTGAAGTGTCATTATCTAACTTTTGTCATGTAATCAACTAAGCTGATACATAATTAATTAAGGTGACTTTCAATTGCTTAAGTAGTCATTAGCCGAGTCAGTCCGCCGAGTTAGCTCTGTGGTACCGTGTCTGCCTCCAGACTAGCCAGCCAGGGTTCGATTCTCGGCGGGGTTAGAAATTTTATTGTAAAATTTCTACCTCGGGACTAGAAGAGATGGCAGTGCACAACTTCTAATCACTAGATTATGCACCAATATGTCTGATTTAAATCACAAATCTCTGAGCAGAGCATATGAAGGGAAGGTATATGTCACTGTTGATAGTGATTTGTCTGTCGGATGGAGATTTTAAGCCTGGCGGCCCCCTTGGTGCTATTCA